>NC_139975.1:21809429-22444929 GCF_963993115.1 Abramis brama | reverse complement strand
CAGCGGCTTTATTGACAAGTGGGTGTCACTGCATAACAGAACATCCTTCAGGACGCTTTCAGATTTAGAAATGGTTATCGTATCTTACATCACAACATTTATAACAATCTGATTCTTGTTGTTCCTTTCAGATTTCGATACACTTTCGAACTTTACTTAACATCTGATAAACTGATCCAGTTTGGCTTGGAGACTCCAGAGGCGTTGCATAGTTGGGTGAAAGCAATAGGGAAGGTAAATATGAATCAGTCACAAGATACATCTTGTCACATCAGTGCATTAGTTCTCACGTCGGTTTTGATGTCTGGCAGGCCACCACACCACTCAGCTGTCACTGCCTGTTGGCGCGAGAGTTCGAGCGAGTGGGCGTACTGCGCTACAAGGCCATGCTAGACCCGCAGTGGAAAGAAGGCTTCTTTGTTCTGCAGAAGTCCAACCTGTTCATATGCCCTGGGAATGATGGAGCCGCTGAGGATATTATAAACCTGAAACGCCTACAGGAACTCAGTGAGTCTGTTAGCTAAATCAATGATACGATATTTCAGAGAAAACAATGCTGCTAAAAGTATCCTCGAGGATTAATAAAGGAGCTATGTACTTATCCGTCTTTGTCTTGGGTTCAAGGCATTGCATCAGAAACGGAGAACCATGAGAAGAAGGACATTCTGGTTCTTGTTGAGAAAGGAAGGTGGGTCTTTGAGTTCTATAAATGCTCATTTTAAGCCAGATTAAGCCCATTTGCTTTCTTAAAGTGCCCGTATTATGCTTTTTCGGATATTACCTTTCATGTAGTGTGCAATAAAGGTCTGCAGAGTTTGAGTTATTGTCTCCCAAAAGAAAGAACCGATTCTGAAATGCCCGAAATGAATCGCCAGTCTTACTTCTTGCGAGAACATATGTAGGTTTTTAATAAATTTGCACAATGCCATCCTATGGTCTTCATTGGCTGTCCACGAACAACGTCTATTTTGACCCTCTAATACTGTAGCTGTAGCTGAGGCCTGGAAGAGTTCATGTTGTCGGCATGTCGAGAAGACGCTGTTTTCTGCGCTGGCAAAGCAAATCCATTTTGCATGGATGAGGACTCAGGCTCGAATTGATACGACTGATAAATAAAACTGACGCCTATCGTTACTGTTCGTATCACTGTGAATCAAGTGCTGAGGAAGCTTCCGCAGATGAAATTTAGATATAGTAATGGGCGTTTTGTTTCCGACACTGTAAGCTGTAGACCAATCACAACAGACCGGGCCATCTGACCAATCAGAAAGAGTTGGCTCTCGGAAAGGAGGGGTTTAGAGAGACCGAATCCTTTATCAAACCGTTTCAGACACTGAGAGAAAAGAGGTGATGCTGCAATGTACATCAAAGTGTTTTTTGACCTTAAATGCATGTAAACCCATTGAAGGAGACCTCCAAAACAAAATTAGGAACCTTTTAAGTTGCATAATATGGGCACTTTAATACATGTCACTAATTGCAAATTATTGCATGTTGTTACAAAGAAGAAAAAGTCCCACTAAAAAAAGAATGACTGTGCCTGCAGGACTCTGCATCTGCAGGGCATGGGCAGGACCGATTTCTCCCTGTGGTACGCAGACATCCAGAAGTCTGCGGGAGGGAAAGGAAACAACCTTAAAGACCAGCAGCTCAGCAGAAATGACATCCCCATCATTGTAGACAGTTGCATTGCATTCATAACCCAGTATGGTGAGAAGATGATGTCTTTCTGATTCATGTGCTTTATATTATATTTCCTGTTTTAACATTAACATTAGAATCCAACTGATGTATAACTCTCTTACACAGGTCTGGGCCATGAGGGTATATACAGGAAAAATGGTGCAAAGTCTAGAATCAAGCTTTTGATGGAAGAATTTCGTAGGGATGCCCGTAATGTGAAGCTACGCATTGGAGATAACTTCATAGAGGACGTGACGGATGTGCTGAAAAGGTTCTTTCGGGAGATTGATGATCCCATATTCATGGCTGATCTTCACCCCTTCTGGAGGGAAGCTGCCAGTTAGTACAGTAAACTGCATATAAACCTTTACAGTGTTGGTTGGTTGGTTGAGGAAAATTGACACAGACACTATCTATCTATCTATCTATCAATCACATTAATTGGTTGTCTGGGAGGGTAATGCTTTGTAAAAGTTAACATAAAACACAAATTTTTAAAAAAAAAATGTTGACATAAGATATCTCTTTAAAAAAATAAAATAAACATATTTAAATCTTTTTAAAATTGACTTTTGCAAATAACGTTTGTTAAATTTATAGAAGTATTTGTTAATATTAATGGACCAGAGCTTAAATAGTTTTATTTTTTAACTAACAACTAAAAAAAGATTTATAAATACTAACAAATATATTGCTCATTCATTGTTCGTTAATGTTAGTTAATACATTTATATGACAAACAAATTTTAAATGGGAGAAGTTTTTATTTCTATGATGCATTGGAGAGAATAATCCTGTCAGGCGCAGCACTGCTGTGAACGCGCGTTCACGTTTAAACACACTTTAAACAATGTATTATTCAATGCATTACTTCTATATAATTATATATTAAGTTGCTCAAGCAAGTGGTAAAATATTTAACCATGTATTTATATTAAAATCTTTTGCATTTCAATTTTAATACAATAAATCTTGCATGTCACAAAGAACTTGTTTTTCCACCTCCACGAATGTCATTATGTCGCCTTGTTGAGGTAAATTGTAGTTTTCCTTGCTTTACCCCGGTCTTAAAATGAAAAAAGTAGCATTTAATTAAATACATTTATGGTATAAATACATACATTTTATTTAATTAATCGCACTTATGGTGAAATGACTACATTTTCAGGTCAATCTGTGTTCATTTTGACCACGAAACATGCGCTGTCACTTTAATTCAGCGTTTGCAGAACAGCAAAAATCATAGACAGTATATAAACGGCAAAAATAGACTCGGTGCGGAAACGATCGCTGCACTGCTGTATACGCACCGCAACTGGAACGGATCGATCATCGACACGGACTGCATCCACGTGCAGTGTGAAAGCTCTGTAAACATGGGTACGGAAAACAATACTCACCGCATACACACTGCAAACGAAATATTTGTGAAACGGGCGTTAGGAGAGCTACTCCGGCTGCTACTCGCAGTAGAGTGAGTGTTGCCATCTTCAGTTCAGCGACATATTTCCCGCCGCACGCTCTCTGTCCGCTAGTGCTCATCTGTATTTGACGCAAGTGTTTGTTTGTGTGTGAGTGTGCGCGCTTGCGCACTCATTTGGATAATCGTAAACGCGCAAACACAGACAGAAAAGACATGCCATCGTGGAAATAAGATAAATAACATATTACTTAAGGGCTATTTAGTTTTTGTAATAAAATAAAAAAAATTAATCTGGCGCTATAAAGAAAATCAAATCAAATTTACTTGACCTTCAAGGGGGGCGGGGGAAGCCGTTAGGAGGGCGGGGCGCCCCCCTTATATAATGGTAGGGGAAACACTGCTTTAAACAATGAAGACTGATAAATATTATGGGTTATTATCAGCATAATGTCTATGACATGGATCTGTGGCATGCTTACTATTACAAACGATACTTTTGATGGAACATACACCGCTGTTCAAAAGTTTGGGGTTTTTAAAATGTTTTATTTGCTGCATTTATTTGATCAAAATACAGTAAAACAGTAATGTGAAATATTATTACCATTTAAAAATGTTTTTGGATTAAATATATTGAAAAATTTAATTTATTGATGGCAAAGCTGAATTTTCAGCATCATTACTCCAGTCTTCAGTCACATGATCCTTCAGAAATCATTCTAATATGATCGATTTCATGCTTGAGAAACATTTATTATTAAAAAACATTATTATTATCTGTTGACCCCAACATTTTGAATGAATTGGTAACTCATCCAGATGTTCTTCCACCTGAAAAAGACAACTGAAAAAAAGTTGTGGAATTCATCAAAATGGTTTAACGATATTACAAGGTTCGCATTGTATGTGTTTTGTTAAATGTAAGTATACAACAAAAAATGGATTTCACAGCCATAGACATAAAGTTGAAAACAACCCAGAATATTCAAATAACTGACAACACAGATACAGTATTTTGGATAGTTTGTGCTGTCTCAGTGATTTCTCATACTATATTCAGAGATCCCTCTAAAGGCACAGCGTTTGGACCGATACAAAGAGCTGATTCGAGGTTTACCACGGGTCAACAGGACTACTTTAGCAGCACTCATCAGTCATCTCTACAGGTGAGTCTTCATTCTGATTCAGATCTGTTTTTGTAATTATATCAGCTCTTATACGCTGTCTCTTCCTCTTTTTAGGGTACAGAAGTGTGCTGATCTGAATCAGATGTGCACTAAGAACTTGTCCCTGCTGTTTGCACCCAGCCTGTTTCAGACTGATGGAAAAGGGGAACATGAGGTCAAAATCATAGAAGACCTCATTGATAACTATCTGTATATATTTGATGTAAGTGGATAACTTCATGGCATCAAAGAATACCATAATAATACAGTGTACAAAAAAATATGGTAGTGCCATTGTACATTTGGTACTTTTTGTGGAATTTAGTTTAGTTTGAATATGAATAATTTTTGTTAATAATTTTTTTAATGTGTTTTTGTGTGTGTGTTTGATCAGATTGATGAAGAGCATCAAACTCAGATTGAACTGGAAATCAGTTTGATAACCACTTGGAGAGACACGCAGGTAGAGCAATTTATATGTAATATTTTACAATATATTTTTTCTCTATCTTCCTATCTCTCTTTAATATATTATAAATTATTACTATTATTATATTTTCTTTATTTTTCTTGTAGCTCTCACAGGCAGGGGACTTGATTATTGAAGTTTATCTAGAAGAAAAAATACCAGATTGCTGCATCACTCTGAAAGTAAGGAATCATGTTTGAAAAAATTATAAATGCTTTTGTGTGTATATATATATATATATATATATGAAGACGACTTCTTTCATAAAATATAATGTGATATGTTGTGACCAATTTTTAAAAATAAAACTTTAATGTAAAATATTTGAACCAATTTTTCGGTTCTACGTTGTGCCAATTTTTTTTTAAATGTACAAATATTCAATATTTTTATTATTATTATTATTATCAGTAGTAGTAGTAGTAGTAGTAGTAGTAGTAGTAGTAGTAGTAGTAGTAGTAGTAGTAGTAGTACACTAGTATACAGATGGACTCAAAGCTAACATATATAAAATAATATTGTAGTTAAATCTTTATTTCATCTTTAGAGAAGTCTGCTTCATGTCTCTATGTGACTGATTTTTGACTGAGAGTTGCTGTTGCACAGCATTACCACATGGTGGCAGATTGAAACCATTATTGCAAACCCTTATGTGTCTCTCCACAGGTGTCCCCCACTATGTGTGCTGAGGAGCTGACCAATCAGGTGCTGTATATGAGAAATATTCCTCCTGGGGAAAAGGATGTGTGGATGACCTTTGAGGCCATTGAGGAAGGAGAGCTGGGTAAAAACAAAATACACCCCAATTTGTTTCAGCGCAATTTTACTTTGTTCACTACTAAAATTAGGATGAAACAGCAGAGCAATCAATGTTTTTTAAGGCTGGGTAAAAACAGTAGATAAATGCAGGATGTCATTTCTGCAGAGCGACCTCTTCACCCCAAAGAGAAGGTTCTGGAACAAGCTCTACAGTGGTGTAAAATGGCCGATCCCAGTTCGGCATATCTGGTGGTGAAGAAGGTGCCTAGAGGAGAAGCTATAGACATTTTCACAGGTGAAAGCATATTCATTTCATCAGATGAACTGACTTCTTTCAGAGAATATAATGAAGTGTTGTGATGAATGTATTTCAAAATTAAAACCTAAGTTTAAAATATTTGAACCAATTTTCCGGGTCTGCATTGTGACAAATTATTTTTTTATATGTACAGATATTCAATATAATCTCTCCACTAATTTGAGGTCATATAACGTATAAAAATTTGTACTTTTCAAAAGTTTGGGGTAGATAAGATTTTTATTTTTTTTTTTATGTTTCTGAAAGAAGTGTCTTATGTTTCACCAAAGCTGCATTTATGTGATAAAAAATACAGTAAAAACAGTAACATTTTAAAATATTACAATTTACATATACTGTTTTCTGTTTTACTATATATATATATATAGATAGATAGATAGATAGATAGATAGATTCAGCTTTGCATCACAAGAATAAATTATATATATATATATATATATATATATATATATATATATATATATATATATATATATATATATATATATATATATATATATATATATAATTTATAGTAGTAGTAGTTATAATTGGGGTGTATTTTTTTTAATTTTTTTTATATATATATATATATTTGCCATTTCACTATCATCTTCTTTGATCAAATTAATGCATCCTTGTAAAATAGAAGTATTTATTACTTTCTCTCTTTCACAAGATTTATCTTTTTTTTTTAGTGTTTATAAGAATTAGAAAAAAATATATTAATAATAGAAATATAAAATATAGCATGACAGTTATTAATACACAGCATCCAAACACAAAACTCTAAAATCACATAAACAACAGCAACTGTATATTTTGTTCTCTGTACTGTTGTTGGTTTTTGACCTTGTAACTAGTGTATGTCTGTGTTGTGGGTTGCAGCCTATAAGAGTGAGATTGTGAAGTCTGGAGTACTGAAGTGTCGGGAAGAGCCGCCCAAACTCTTGCAAGGAAACAAATTCCAGGAGCGATCATTCCAAATTAAAGACCACAGACTACTCCTGCTGAAGGACAAAAAGGTATGTGTACAGTTCATCATCAGCTCCTACATAAAAGCACATTACAGAAGACGGTGAACTGAACATTTCCCACATCACAGATCAACAAGCCTGAGAAAGAGTGGCAACTGAAAACCTTGAAGATTTACATGGGGATCAGAAAGAAGTTAAAGCCACCAACAAAGTAAGATGCATGCTTCACAATTATGCTTTTAGATCAAATTAACTTTCTTTCCATCAGTGAAATAATGAGTGCATTTGTTTGCAGATGGGGATTAACAGTAATGCTGGATAAACAGCAATTGTAAGTATTATTTAAACGTGTTATACTCAACATGGAGTCCAATGTGTGTGCGTCAAATTGTGTCAACCAATTTCGAGAAATAAATTTGCTTTGGTTCAAATCCCTAAAAGTTTGGGTCGTGGCTTAATGACCATGTGAAAATGTGTGTCCCATGGCCGAACCAGTTGAGAACCACTGCTATAGGCTTTATAGAAAGTGTCTATTCATAGCTACACTTATCCGCAATCGCTCTCGTTGACCTCACAGGTACCTTAGCTGTTCCTGTGAAACTGAGTTATGGGACTGGATGACTAATTTACTAAAAGCACAGGTACAGCACATTTTAAACCGAACATATCTGAATGTTCATTAACATTTCAAAGTCGTAATTTAACAATAACGTCCTCCCTCAGAACGATGATCTGCGCCCACCCGTGATGAGACGGCACTCTTCCTCGGACATTTCCAAGCAGAAGTTTGGCACCATGCCGCTAGTGCCCATCAGAGGAGAGGAAAGCAACACCAACTCCACCATGCTCTCCGCCAACCAGACTCTGGTAGAACACAACAGCGCCCTCTAGTGGCTCGGTGCATGTCACGCTTGCTTGTTTTTGCTTTGAGATTTAGCTTCTTTTTTTTTTGTGTCTTTGTGTGTTTTTGCAGAGAAAGCTTCACGCGAGAAGGGCACTCTCAATGTTCTTTGTAAGTATTTCTTTTTATCTGCAGATGAATCCAATGCAGTTCACGTAATTCAGTTTTCACACCTTTGCACGCAAGTTGTTGCCATTTGTTCAATAGAGTTAGTCACAATTACTCTGATTACAGTGGCTGGTCAAAATGTAAAAGTAGGAGGTTTGAAAAGTATCAAATGACCATTGCGTTTAACAAGCGCTCAAAAGTTTAGGAGTGCGCTCTACAAAAGAGCCTATACTTAATTTAAGGATCCTTCCCCCTCATTCCTGTTGGGAAACCAGGGTTTCCTGGTATGACAGGATGTGTTTGTGGGAAGAATGCTTCTACTGCATTGTTCTGCAACTGTAGCCTTGAGGGAGGGCAGGGAATTTTGGGAAAGTGCTGCAGCCTCTGGTGTGTCCCAGCCCAAAAGCTTTCGCAAGCATATTGTCCGCGGGCTTTATGCTTTTGTCCTCAATGTATTCGGCAATTATCTTGATGCTGCTGCTCTGATACTGAGACAAAAGTTTAAACTCAAAAAAGGAAGTAATTTGTTTTGAACATTGTTGAGGGGTGATCCCTTTCTGTGCATGTCCCGCTAATCACAAATACTTGTGTTCGCATAATGGTAGATCGTCTAACCTGATATCTGGCAGATTAGGTATTTTCATGAGATAATAGTCACTAGTGTGTTCGGAACCTGTATGTTTAACATGTAGTTCCTGTTATCTTCTGAGTTTAAGAGAATGATTTGCTTTGGAACAAGGATATCAGCTCATAAGCTTACTTGTATTTTATAAAGAGATTGCTTTAAAGGTTTTGAGCTATACATTCAGAGCTGTTGTGAAATAGAAGATAATAAATATTTATTTATTATTTATTCATTTACAATAGTTATAGCATAAATTAAAAATAATAATTAAAGTAATAATAATATGTTATATTAAAATGTTCATATAATAGTATATTCACTATATTTTATCATGCAAATTTAAAGTAATTAAAGATGTAATGCCATATAATAAAAAAATAGTAATATGATGATAACAACAACAATAAACACAATATAGTAAAACAACGACAACTAATAAGAATAATAATACTTATATTAATACTTATAATACCATATAATTATACACAATATATATAATTATATTCTAGATATATATATATAGAAAAATGTAATGTCATACTATAATAATAATATATTTATAGTTTATATTATTATGTGATATTATAAGGTTAATTCAATAGTATAATGTAATAATATAAAAATCTTAAAAATAAATAAAACAAATAATATAATAAAATAAAGGAATAATAAAAAAAATATGAAAGTGTAACTACAAAAAACTACAATAAAAATAATAAACTTATTAAATTATTAAAATTATATAATAATAACAATTACAGAGACGTAATTTTTTTAAAAGACGTTAATATGATTATTATCATTATTCATTGAATATTGTGCGCTTATGTTGCTGTTGTTTTAAATTAAATTCAACTTATTTGTATGGTGGTTTTTCACAACTTTTATAACTATTGCATGTAATGGATGGCCACTTTTGTGTTATTGGTTTAATAACTCAGCTCAGTGTGGTTGTGTGAAATGCCTAGCCGTTGTTTTCTTTTTCACTCTCAGCCCATGAAGATGCAGCAGGACTCGTTCGAGGAGCGCATTGAAAGCCCCGAGCCTTTGTATGAGGAGGTGGGCGACTTCGGTCTGCAGGTGCTCAAATCTTTGGAAACGAGTTTCCTGTCCAGTGCCCACGCAGAGACACAGGAGGTTCCCGCACGGCCCATCAGCCTGGGACAGAGGAAGACCGCCTCCCTGGATCGCATGGTTGGGTCAAAGCCAGTGCACTCTCTGTCCTCCTCTGGTCAATCTCTAGACACCCTGAGCCAGGACGACTCTCTGCCCGTCCCAGGTAGGCACAGGTCACACAGATCATGTAGCCCGCAACAGGAATTGCTGTTACAGGAACTCTCCACTATGTTCTGCAAGAAACCGAACTCTGAAGAGCAGCACAGTACTGAGAACCTTAGAGACTAGACAAATCCCAAGAGCAGTTTGCTTTGGAACTTGAAATTGCTGTTATGAAATCTCCATGTGTATCTGTTTGAAACCGACTAGTATTAAAATGATCTGTTTATTAACATAAAACATTACTATAAAGTATTGTGCCAAAGCAGTCACTGGATTTAAGATACAAATCTGTGAATCTGTGCTATAATTGTTTTGTATAAATTGGTTAAATCTGTGTTGGCATGTGCATTTGTTGACTTGTTACACTAAAACTGACCTCTCAACATTTTAACGAATTTCACTTTTTATTATTATTATATTTTGTTGTTATATATTTTATTATTATTTGTACCTAAAGATAAAATTACATTTAAGTTTCACTTAGTAACTTTTTTTTAAAAATAAATTTCTTTGCTCAGTAACATTGCATTTTCTCTATAACTGTAAGAAATTAATCGTTATGCATGTAAAGCAAAGCATCTGTGGTCTGTAATACATAATCAGTGGAGAGCATTTACAGAGATATTCCTGGACTGCAGAATGATTAAATGACTACTGTATGTGTGCATTTCAATTCTTCTGGGATTTTGACCAGATCTTTTTATATGTATACTGTTTATTATATTTATTAATTTATTTATATAGACTATTTGATATTTCTCAGTGTTTGGAAACACAGTGAAGGAACATTATTATCAGAAGGAAGGCTATTTCTTCAGTTTGGACTGGAACAGTAGAGGGCAGTATAGATACAGCACATGATGTCCTGACAATCTAGAGCATTTTCAGTGCATAGATTTTCACTTCTCTTTACAGGCATTTATTAAAGGCATGTACAGTTCTATAAAGTCTCATAACAAAATAAATCTGTTCTTACCCTGAATTTTTCTTTGTATTTCAATAAAAAAAATGTTTTGTGTTCTTCCAATTTATAAATTAGTTTTTGATACTCATTTTCTAATAGAAATAGAGCACTACTGTACTGAATTCCTTATTCTTTTTTTAAGAATTGCTTATATGATATAGTGTGAAAATGGATTTTGTATAGTATGGTATGGTTTACTCCATAAGGATACTTTGATACTTACTTTTATAGTTTATAGCATTAAAAGTTTCCATGCATTGATTAATTTTGTTCATATGTACTTCTGTGTTTTAACATTTTGAATTTAAAGCTGCAGTACGTAACTTTTTTGTGTTAAAAATGATCCAAAATAAATGTTTGAGCAAGTACATAACCAGCCAGTGTTCAAAACTATCTGCTTGCCTTAGCTCGATTCAAAACAGTAAGCTTGTAATAATGTTTTTAATTCCAGTGGTTCTGGTGGATTTCCGCAGGAAATTCGAGCATGTCTTTGCGTCATTACGTCATCACATCTGTACACATTTTAAGGTGTCTCGGCTAGTAGGCTATGTTGCGTGTGAGGATGTTGGAGGTGGAGATTTATAGCCTTTTCTCACAGCACTTGATATAATTAAACGTATCAATTCGATGGCGGATCCAGAAATGTTCAAACGACAATCACCAGTGACCACTAGAGATTCACCCGTTGTAAAATGCAAAAGACTTCGGACTTCGGAGTGGCTACAGAAAAAAAAAGACTGCAACCGGCCCATGCGAAAACGAGGATAAATATCAGAAGGGCATTAAATGTAGTCATGCAATGCTGATGTTGTTAACATTAACGATTTTAGAACAAAGTATAATTTGCACGGTTTGACCTGATGTGATTAGCGATTGTTAGATTTAATCAGCGTGATTTACTGCAATGCTTTTTTCCCCCTTAGTTGGTCAGAACTAGTGTTGTTTTTGGCGGCCTGTTTTAATTTTAGTTTTAGTCTAGTCTTTGTGTCAAGCTGTCGTTTTAGTTTTTATTAGTTTTAGTCACCTTCATACTCTTTTTAGTCTAGTCAAGTTTTAGTCTACGAAAACTGATGACATTTTAGTCTAGTTTTAGTCAACGAAAACTGATGACATTTTAGTCTAGTCTAGTTTTAGTCGACGAAAACTGATGACATTTTAGTCTAGTTTTAGTCAATGAAAATTGTATTTTAGTCTCTTTTTAGTAATGCAATTCTATTTAACCCCGTCAATATAGAATTTCAAACAAGGTTATCTTTTTTTAGTATATTTAGGGCTGTGATGGTGGCAGTTTTTTTTTACCACCGTGGTAATGGACAAACTACCGGCGGTGGTTGGGGGGTTATTTAAAAAAATAAAAACTCGTTTTATATTTCCACACAAAGATGCGTGATATAGCCTACCACTCTGCGCTTTGAGAGGGATGTGGGACACGAGCAGGAAAGAGACCATCAATCTCTTTATGATATCTTCGTGTTTTCTACTTGATGTAAATTGGTCTGAAGAGCGAATTTTATCCTCCACAAGGGCGAAATATTTAGGCTATGTTTGAGATTGCGCTGCCAGAGAAAGTGAAACTAAAAATCACCCGCGCGTGTGAAACGCGCTTTACAACTAAACTTGACGCGCCTATGTCTAATATAACAAGCACAAACTGTTAAAAAGAATTTGACATGCAAGTACAAATGTAGGCTATCTGTCCTACAGCATTTTTCTACTTTACCACAGTAAAGAATACGAATATAATAGGCCTAATTAAAAGCGAACCAATGAAGAAACGTTTAATCCCTTTAGAAAATGGGTGAGACGTGAGTGAAGATTTGGGAAAAGAAACAAGAGATTCCATGCAGGGATGAGTCACGATTTTTGGATATTCGATTAGTTTATTTAATTATAGAATATCGAATAGGTTGTGCATTATTCTCTAAAATAAAATCTCCATGTTCTGGTGCTGATGCGGTGACGCGTTCATGTAACCGTGTGACGCTGCCAGTAAGCACATATAACAGCTGTCACAAAGAACCGGCAAAAGTAATGATTATGAATGTGTCAAATATATCAATGAGACATTTTAATGGAATAACTAATGGAATAATATTGTTAAATTCGCTGATAATCGGGTGACCAGATCGCAAACCAGAATTTAAAGCCGACAAAGCTATGGGTTCACGCACAACTCTCTCATTCGTCGTGACGTTATAACATTTCGTCTCGTCTCGTTTTGGTCAACGAAAATGAAGAGACATTTTAGCATAGTTTTTATTTTGTAAACCACATTTAGTCTCGTTTTTATTCGTCAACCATATTGCATTATACATGTATTTTAGTCATGGTCACATGACCAGCATTTACATCTCATCTTGTTTTCCTCAGGTGATAACGGTTCGTTGACGACAATATTTCGTCATAATTTTCGTTGACGAAAGCAACACTAACAAAATGTTACTTGTTCAGATTACATTTTCATTTTCCGGTGAAAATTATTATGTTGGTCATACTTCCAAAAAGTAGAATCTGTGATTGCGAATGACAGTTTCCACACCGGCGCGGCGACTGACAGACGCACATTCTCCTCAAAACATTGGATTCGTCCGCGCTGTGCTGTGCCGAGGCACAACCCACGTAAAGTTGATAATTCCGCGAATAACTGCAATTGCAGATTTCAAACAGAGATGGCGACAAAAAGGAAAAACTACGGACTGCAGCTTTAATTAGTTTAAATGTAAATGTTTTTAGTCACTGAGATCTTCGCTGGTTTATATTGAGTCCTTGTGTGTGAAATTAAATGCAGATGCATCAATATCAAGATAATTATTGGTCACATTAATTAGTATCCTAATGTATTCAAGGTAAAACTACTGTATAAATGGGTTTGAGGTATTGACTTGAGTCTTCAGGTGTGGTAAAGGAAGCAGTTTGAGTAAAAACTGATTATTTTTGTTTATGAGAGCAAGCATGTAAGCCTGGCTGAGGATCAGTCAATCAAAAGTGTCTTCTGGGGAGATTTGACTTTAAGAGTAATCTTATTATCCACGCTTTTAACTGGACACCTCTGAAGTAACCTTGTCATGGAAGGGATGCCTCTCATTTCCTCTCAGATAATCTCTCTCTTTATGTCCAAATCAGTCAAATATCATTTTAATTTGGAGCATTCAATTGTTCCCTCCCAGGATAAATGAGGAAAATAATAATAATAATTTTTGGATATGAAATTATCATTATGATATTTGATGCTATGGATTTTATGTTTTTGGGAAATGGGAGACTCATTAAAAAAAAGGTTTATGAGGACCAAAAGTTGAAGCTGGGGTTGTATTAAGTTGTGAGACACTGAAGCCTTTTATGAGAATACTAACAATTAAATGTCACCAATTTCATGGAAAATACGATCTTTGTGATTATTTGAATGTGGCTCTACAAATCAAACACTTGACCCAGATTTGGCAATATGAGGAACTTTCCATGATTTATTATTATTAGTATTATTATTATAGTTATTTTGAAACATTAGAAACACATATCCCATGTTTTTGTTATGAGAACTGTTAGATATGTTTAATAAACTATTTAAAGCTGCAGTCCGTAACTTTTTTGGGTTAAAAATGATCCAAAATGAATTTTTTTAGCAAGTACATAACCAGCCAGTGTTCAAAACTATCGGCTTGCCTTAGCTCGATTCAAAACAGTAAGCTTGTAATAATGTTTTTAATTCCAGTGGTTCTGGTGGATTTCCGCGGGAAATTCTTCGCGTCATTACGTCACTTCTGTACACATAAAGAAGGAGTCTCGGCTAGTAGGCTATGTTGCGTGTGAGGATGTTGGAGGTGGAGATTTATAGCCTTTTCTCACAGCACTTGATATAGTTAAACTTATCAATTGGATGGCGGATCCAGAAATGTTCAAACGACAATCCCCAGTGACAACTAGAGATTCACCCGTTGTAAAATGCAAAAGACTTCAGACTTCGGAGTGGCTACAGAAAAAAAGAGACTGCAACCGGCCCATGCGAAAACAAGGATAAATATCAGAAGGGCATTAAATGTAGTCATGCAATGCTGATGTTGTTAACATTAACCATTTGAGAACAAGGTATAATTTGCACGGTTTGACGTGATGTGATTAGCGATCGTTAGATTTAATCAGCGTGATTTACTGCAATGCTTTTTTCCCCTTAGTTGGTCAGAACAAAAGTGGATGTTACTTACTTGTTCAGATGACATTTTCCGATGAAAATTCTTAAGTTAGTCATACTTCCAAAAAGTAGAATCTGTGATTCCGAATGACAGTTTCCACACCGGCGCGGCGACAGACGCACATTCTCCTCAAAACATTGGATTCATCCGCGCTG
The DNA here is from genome assembly GCF_963993115.1 of Abramis brama. Classification (NCBI taxonomy): domain Eukaryota; kingdom Metazoa; phylum Chordata; class Actinopteri; order Cypriniformes; family Leuciscidae; genus Abramis; species Abramis brama. The sequence goes on along the minus strand of NC_139975.1, from coordinate 22,429,933 downwards.
TGCCGTGCCGAGGCACAACCCACGTAAAGTTGATAATTCCGCGAATAACTGCAATTGCAGATTTCAAACAGAGATGGCGACAAAAAGGAAAAACTACAGACTGCAGCTTTAAGTTCCTACAGAACCAATATTTGGTCCCAATCAAACTGTTACCAATTTTATTTTATTTTAATTTAATTTGTTATTATATATATTTTATTTTATTCTATAATTTATTTAATTAAAAAATATATATTATTTTAAAATAAAATGTATTTCTTAATTAAATTTTTATTGTATTTTAATTGTATAAGTCTGTACACATATTTCTTTAATTGTATAAATGTCTAGTTTGATGTTCATTTACTGCTATTAGAAAATTTCACAAATCAGGGTTCTCAACTATATTTAAACATGTCCCAAAGCCTTGTGAGGTCGGTGATCAACATTAGGTTACATCTAAAGGCTAAGCATCACATGTTGCAGAAAAGAAAAACTTATTGACATAAAAAACAACAAAAAACTATTGTTTCAAGCCATTTATTAATTGAAAAATTTACATATTTTTCATATTTTGTTTTTATTTTTATTTTTTTCTAATTTGGTATTGGTTTTCTAATGTTACAAATTGCAGCTGTAAGCTCATTCCCCCTACAGTTGGCAGAACACACAGATATGTACCAGTGGTTTTTTTTTTTTTTTTTTTTTTTAGCATTCAGCAAGCTCCGAGTGGGAGCTCTTGTTTGAGTTGCTTTGTAAGTTTGGGGTCTTTTCTAGGGAAGAAGGGACAGCAAAGACAAGCCCCAACAAGAGCTTAGGGGATTAAGTTCATTCTCACTGCCAATTCGTCACCTTCCTTGTGCCCTCTGCTAGTGGTCTCAATGTGCTGCAGTGTTTTGTGGTGGCTGATTCACTTCAGTGAACAATCATAAGAAACATCAGCTCCTCCAAAAGCAGGAGGAAAAATATCCTCGGGGTTTTAGTCCCTCATCGAATACAAGGGGACAAAAAAAAGCGCTAAATCATGAAGTTGAACGCAAGCTGCTCGGGCCGCAAGCCGAACAATGTTGGAGTATAGAAGATCCTTAGTGAGCCTTTGTATCAATGTGTCAGTTCTGTACTACTTTCTGTACCAAAAAAAAGCTGATTATGAGGATTTGTTGTCAAGATTGTCAATCTAATGCTCGTGTGACCCAATATGCATGGTCTCAGGACCGAAATCTCTCCTTGGTGCAACGTTATTAACTCCATGAATCAATTGAGGAAAATGCAACGGCGTCGAATCATTCGAATGCTTAGCTAGTCTTAAACATTCAAGCGTTTCTTTCTTTTCTGGGCAGTTGAATCACCTTGAAAGCTAATGTTGAGATGATGGACAGTTGTCGAGTGATGACACGGCTCGGTCTTCTTGCACTGGGCACCCTCTTGTGAGCAAACACTTATTGTTGAGTCTGTCTGTGTATGAGTACCCCGCTCTGAAAGGATTCATTGAGTCCATGGATGAGTAACCTCGGACTGCTCGCTCTTCAAAAGGATCCTCTAGTGTGTCTTTGAAAGCAGACTCCTTCAGTGTGAATCTGAAGGGGGACTCTACACCCATTTAACAGTGGTTTTGGAGTAAGCCTCACACTCGGGGTGTCTGACCCAATGGAGAGAGATAGAAGCTACAAAAAGGTGAAGAAACCGCAGGCTTACCACAGACCAGGATTTCGTTTCAGTCTCGAGGAGGCGCTGCCTGTTTTCGAGCCCCACGACAATTGGGTGTAATTGGGACTTTTGTCTGAGTAGCATTTCTTCAAAGACAAGGGAGCCTCTCGGATAACCGCCATTATAGTTGTCCTTTGGCCCGGCAATTAGGATTTGAATTAGATGGTCACAAACCAAACCCTTAACACTCGTTTAATATGACCCTGGAGTACAGTCGGTCTGAATTTGGGGCGACACACAAACAATGAGTATGAGAGCACGAGTGAAAATGCTTCTATTCTGCATTTTGCTCATGCAATGTGAAATGTTTCATTACAAATTATATCATCGTCATAACAGTTTGAGTAAAAAAGTTGGGTAGTGCTTTATTTTACAGATCTGTTCCCCATGTACATACTATAGTAATTACAATAACTGGGTAATAAGGTACTAACCCTGAACTCTTCTAGTTACCTTATATTAAAAATTACTTTCTTAGGTAAGTACACGTAAGTGGATGTACTGTAAAATAAAGTGCAACCAAAAGTTGAATTACAAGACTTTCTTGAATTCCAGAATGTCATAGTATTAGGTGTGCTTTATGATGGCAGCACTCGAACGGAGTGAAATGAAAAAGTATGTGTAAAACCAGATGATCATGTTTCCAAATCCTTAAACTTTGTCTCTTTTTGCCCCAGTTAAAATTAATTTTTAAATTTCAGATTTTCAATGTGATCTCATATTTTTGGATCCCACTCTATAATGTAGCTTTAATGGGCGCCACAGACAGCGAAGTAGACAAGGCTTTGGAATATATGGTTATATTATTTAGATATGCTATTTGAAGAAAAACAAGCTAGCCTATATAGTATATAAAACGTCATGAACAATTTTGGGCCATTTTCCATTGATTTTCTCACTGTAAAAATTATATGACCAAAACATATGAAGACACATTTTACATTGCTTTAATTTATCAAAATAAGTTAAGCAATTTTCAACAATTTGAATGTAATTTAAGTTGAAATGACTTAAATTTTTAAGTACAATCAACATGTATGTTTAAGGCAATTATTATTATTATTTACACTATAGGCTTTATTCGATTTATATTTGCCAATGTTCAAAAGTTTAGGGTCGGTAAGATTAAGTCTCTTAAGCTCACCAAGGCTGCATTTATTTGATCAAAAATAAAGTAATAATGGTAATATTGTGAAATATTATTACAATTTAAAATAACTGTTTTCTATTTGAATATATATATTACAATGTAATTTATTTCTTGTGATGCAAAGCTGAATTCTCAGCATCCTCACTCCAGTCTTCAGTGTCACATGACCCTTCAGAAATCATTCTAATATTATAAAACTATGACAAGTTGTCACAATTCGTCATTAAACTGCTAGATTATTAAAACATTTGATAGCAACAACACTTGGAGAGATATTTCAGAACCTCGAAAGGCATCTTGAACTTATACTGGCACCTACTGGAGTGGATTTTGTGCAAAAGCAAAAGATTTCAGTGATGCCATTATAGTAGTGACAGTCAGACATAATGAATTCTGCGAGCAAGAAAGTATTACGGAGATAAAGTGAGTAGAATCTTTTATTAGGCTACTGACTAAACATTTCACCTGATTTAAACATAATATTTTTTTTCTTTGCAAAACAACACTGCAGTTTAAGATGAAGTAAATATAAAGGGGCGGACACAGTTCGAATGTTGGAGCCCGGAAACACAAGCTCAGTGTGTTCCAAAGTTCAAGTTTGGTGAAATCTGACCTGCGAATTCGTATCAGAAGATGGATACATCACAACGTGACCTTTAAGCTGAATTAAAAGAACACAAACTTTAAAGCTGCAGGTTTGCAGTCTTGCAGGAAAGACTTTCATTTTTTTGATTTTATTAATTATGTTGAATTTATGGTTTTTAAAAAGTGTGAAGCAACTGAAGCAATTCCGCGTGCTTAACGTGTAGTTTGACTGCCCCTTAACAATCAAACAAGTACATTTGTTCACTATCTCTATGTGACCTTGAAAAGCGCTAGTGCACCTGCACATCACGGCGTGCGTTCGCACTAATGAGAGTACGATTTGTCTTTAGTTAGCCAGAACGTCCCCCACAAAACAATTGCATCCTGTTAGTTGCCCCAGTTATTTAAAACAACTTGAGCCTGTTTAGATGTGCCTGAATTATGCAAATCTGCATGGGGACAGCATTGTTGCACACATATATCCCTGGAGGGATGAGCCTGTAAACACCATGGCGGCATTCTTCCCTCAGCCCCGAATTTCCCCCTCAGCGCCCAGTCGATAAATAAAGGCAACGTTAAAGGGGTCTAATCCCGGGGATGACCCCGCTTTGTCACGTCACCTCTCCAGAGCTGAAGGGGGACGGGTGGGGAGAAAAATGGGGGAAAACGCTCCACATTAAATCCACAACAGTGCACGTCTAAGCTGTCACCTCTGTAAATGACCTCAGGCCTCGAATGGGGAAGACAGCAGAAAAGGACACACTTTATAACTCGGGCTCAATTCAGCCCCGAAGGCCCCACCTCTTATTTTGGCTGCACAAAGTGTTGTTGCCGGCTTCTCCGTACATTAATCTTCAACCCCCCGCTTGCCCCCCCCCCCCCCCCATCTCCACTTGGACGGCTCCCTCTATTGTAGCCCGGCTCATTGTAATGTGAGCCTGACTTCATCTCTATGCACCGGCAGGCAGGACTGTCTTTTCCTCTGTCCTGCGCCCCCCCCCTCGCCTCGTACCCCTGCCTTAATTGCCTCGGACCACCAGTATGTTGCGGCTGCAGATGTCTCTCTCCTTAATTTGCGTAGGGAGCACAATCAGCCCCATCTGCTGCAGTTTTTCCTTTCCACCGGCGGCCCCCCTCCCCGAAGAAATCACCTCTGCTCTCGCTTAAGTCTCCGCGGTAAGCCCCCCTACCCCAGAGCCAAAAAAGCCACAACTCCTACTCCTCCTAAAGAAAACCTTGTCAGTGGGGCTGGGATTGAAAGCCTATCAAAAAGCTATAGAAGAGTGCTTTGCTTCGGAAGGGCACAATCGAGGGGTTGGTGTGAAATGAGGGCCCCCTACCAGTTTACTTTTTTCCAGCGCTACTCCCTGTCAGGCTTCTGAAAGAGGCTCGGGCTACAGAATCGGGGACAGATGGGAGGACTTTAGGGAGGAATAATCAGAACGCGCCGCGGCCGATAAAGGTACTGCGTAGCGCCGTTGTTTATACAAAACAAAATAAAGTACACAAGCATAAATCCTCTCAATGGGCTGTGTGACACTCGGCCAAAGGCAGGCGGGCGGACGGACTCCCCCCGGACTTGCGCCATGTCTGGCTCTTTCCACGTTGTTGAGGAGCAAATGCAGATGGTGTGTAACAAGGTGGGCTTTTCAGGGTGTTTTTTTTTTTTTTAAATCCTTTCAAAGATAATATTTAAAAGTTCTACGAGAGAATATAATTCGTGCAATAATAGACAGACAGAGCAATTACTCTTCGAGTGACAGATGAACAGAACAGGCATTTTGACTGACATCTCCAGTCAAATGCCCATAGATTGCATTGGAATGGACACTGAAAGTTGGGAATGATTGATGGTGCATTGGAAGACAAGGGAACTCCCTGTTTTTGTGAATTTTCATAATTTTGAGAGACGACTTTTGTTCTATCAAACAAAGCTCTTTCTAGTTTTTTTTACCCTTTGTCTTTTGACTAAAATGAGGGTGTGAGATGAGTGAAGCCACTGTCACCCGTGCAGACCCTTATTATGGAGGGTTCAGTGAGCATTTGTGTCAGTTCATGTGTGCAAATGATTCTCTTTTCTTCCTTTTATTTCAACTCTAATTCTAAATATATTGAGGACGTTTGCACAAATTTGGGCAAATGACCGCTTTCAATCATATCTGAGATCTCAGGTGGTTCTGCTTGTGGATGTGGATTTTTGTGCAGCTGGACAGTGTAAAACGATGTAAAGCAAACTTGTCAGACTACATTTTACACAATTCATGAAATCATATGTGCAAATGTAATGTCATACTAATAAAATATATAACACTCCAAATTTTGCAAACTTCATGTAAAACAAGTAGTGTCGATGGGTGCCAGAGTATTGCTATGCGGTTGCTAAAATGTTGTGAGGGGTATAAAGTGTTTGCTATGAGTTTGCTAGAGCATTCTGGGTTGTTAGTTGGTTCCTAGCCCAAGTCAGTCAACAAAAATGGTGCTGCTGTACTTCCTTGTGCCCCAGGTTTCCAGTCACACGCACAGGAACAGGAGTTTGGTTCTTCATCATGGTTCATTCTAAATCAGTGAAAATTTGTCCTCAATTAGACAGCTTTTTATAATGCTTTTTGCAAACTTAATCTCTACCACCATTGAGGGTGTGTAGAACCGCCACCAGTGTGTAAAACCACCAATGTTTACATTCTAAATCAGGCTAAATATGTCTAGATTTAATGTCCTAATATCTCACTGGCTATTTTTAGCTGCATGCCAGTGCATATATCCGGTCACATGACTCTTTTCTATTCATGTTTGTGATTTTCACCACTCTGCACTTACACCAGATGGCACAGCTTAATCCCCTGACATTAGTTAGATAATGTAATTGACAAATAAAGGCTTCACCACTATATACTAGCCCTATGCTCAACCCCCACAGGTAGCATCATAATCCCTTTAAATGGTGATATGATAGAAGAAGTGAAATGATAGAAGCATGCCTAAGGCTAGACTAATGACATTTGTGCTTCTTCCTCAACTTGCTAAGAGCTGAATGCAGTTTTGATGAAATATAAACCCTGAAACGAATGCATTTCATATAAATCCGAGCCTAGCTAATAAAATAGCTTCTCTATAAGCTTCTATGTAAGTATTGCATGGTCACATTAATTTACAGTGACCCCCAAAATTATTTAGAGACTTAAGACACTTAAGGCACTTTTATGTTTTTTTAATTTTGTTATACACTACCTTTCAAAAGTTAGGGGTCGGTAAGATTTTTAAATATGTTTTTAAAGTAATCTCGTATGCTCACCAAGGCTGAATGTATTTGAGCAAATACACAGTAAAACAGTATTAATAACTGTTTTTATTTCATTATATTTTAAATTTTGTTATTTATTCCTGTGATGACAAAGCTGAATTTTCAGCATCATCACTCCGGTCTTCAGTGTCACAGGATATGATAATGTTATATATTATACATACTATAGTATGCATTGTGCAATAAAGAAGTACTTTAAATAAAGTTAATTATATTTAATTAAATCTATATCAGTAAGTCTCAAGTTATATGTCAGTAAATATGATAATGGATTTGCACTATAGCCTACTTAGTATAAAATAAATGTATTTTAAATACATTTTGGTATAGATTTTTTTTTAGGGGGAAAATAAATAAACACTAAAACTGAAAAAAACTAAAACTAAAATCCAAATAAATTAAACCTAAATAGTAATATAAAAAAAAGAATAAAAATGACAAAATCCCAACAAAATTACTGAAGATTAACCTAAAAATAAACATTTTAAATATAAAAAAGCTATTTCAAAATATGAATAAAAACTCTAATAGTAGCCTATATAAATAACACTAACATAACACTGCTTCGTACGTTCAGTAAAAATAGCCTATAAGACCAGTTTATTAAAGGTGATTGATTGAGTCATTGTTTTGCAGATGCCACTCAGAGGCCGTTTACACAACACCGTTTTCAACTAAAAACTGAAAAGATTGTATGCGTTTTGGCCGTTCTTTTACATGACAGTGGTGTTTTGGTGGCCAGAAAACACAAACTTTTAAAAAAATTTGAGAGCGATACCATTATCGTCTCGATGTAAACTACAAAAACACAAATTTGCTTCGCTTGCATGTTACATGTTCAGTCTAAAGGCCCGTAGTGTTACTTTACAAAGTAACATCGGCAATCGCCAACATCAGGTCTAAGGATCATGATAAGCAGTTTTTATTCCTACAGGTGTTGTTATCAGGGGAATACAGTGCTAATTGTGCCATTTTCCTTGTCGGATCCACTGTGACAGACCTATGTCTGGCGAGGGACAGTGGGGACATACAGTCCTCATAGGTGCGAGTGGCGCTGACACTCATAATGAAGGCTGTAGGCCTCGGCCCAGTCTCAGGACATGAACCCCCCACAGAGCCCGCTTTGCTGTGAAGCACCGCCTTTTGTTTGCCATTTATTTACCTTGCTTACCCAAGCCATAGTGGTGAGAACAATGAGGTCTAGATCAACAGCTCCTTGAATGGCTGCGGCTTCTTTATCCTTTTGCCTCTGAACACTTGTTACCTCCGAAAGCCAGTGATTAAGATCCCAACGGGCTATCTTCAGTTCAAAAGCACAAAGGAACTCCACTTATCCAATAAAGAGTCCCACATTCTGCATCCGTAGCTTGTTGCCGTTAGATATGGTGGTACGAACGCCACGTGAGACTTTAAACACTTAAGACACAATTATTATCTTCATCTTTGGGTTCTTAAAGCTGCATTTAGCAAATATTGTGAAATATTTTTTTTTTTTAATTTAAAATGACTGTTTTCTATCATAATATATTTTAAAATGCAATTTATTCCTGTTACGCAAAGCTGAATTTTCAGCAGCCGTTACTCCAGTCTTCAGTTTGAGGAATATTAAGCATGGTCTTGAATGCACATGCATGCAATATATAGCATTCAATGGATACTCATTCAGTATCCAGTTTATCATTTTAATATCTTTCCATATATATATATATATATATATATATATATATATATATATATACGTAAAGATATTATTATAAACTGGATACTGAATGAGGCTGAACTTAGCCTTTGTGTTTTACAATTACCATTGATCTTCACAAATTTTATTAATGCAGCATAAGGTTTTTTTTTTCCTCTGTGATGTTTAGTTTCTGAATATTGGAGGTTGGTTTGGCTGCATGGGGTAGAAGGGAGGTTTGGGAACCGGTGGTCCCAACCAGCTGCATGGCAAAACGCCGCCCATTCCCTGCTCAACAACAAAAGATGAAAGCGTGTCCTGCTGGGTGGCAAAGACACCAGGTGACTAGAGCAACCTGAAGGGTGAAGCCCAATGTTCCCTAATGCAGAAAAAAGCAGGATCCCATTCTTTGGCCACCATTTAAGCATTTTGCAAAGGGGAGTTGTTTCCCCAGCTTTTTAAACATGACCACATAATCCTTTCCCTCTCTAAACACACAATAGAGTGGTAAGAAGGTGGCACCACTGAAGCCTTCCATAATAAAACCAAGCATTATGGACCAGTGCACACAGGTCAGGTTTCACAGGGGAAACCAGGATTGTCTGCACTATTAAGAAACATTCAGTTTTTATTTTAAGTCATCATTGCACAAAACAAGTGCTAGTTATCTGAAGTAATAAGTTTGTGAAGTTTGAGAGCATACTGTGCAGCCAGTCACTACAACGAAGCAGAAGAATGATCCGTTAAAATCCACTGAAATGTACGTATAGTAAAGGAAAATATGGGCTTAATTTTAGGCCAAATATATGGGCGAACTCTGCAAATATTGACAAACCTGATAAAACAAAGGAAAACACTCTTTACATTGTTGTTTCAAAAAAACCTTTCCTATGGACAGTCTGAGACTTAGTTGAGTTTCCATGGCTTTTTTGACCAGTGATTAGCAAAACACGGAGAGTTAGTGGCTGATTGCATAAATGGCTTGAACTATAGTTGTAAAATTTAATCAATTTATTTTTTCTTTAAGAATGGCCCTAACTTTTTAAAGTCAGTTACATGAAAAGGGAGATTGGTCCAATTTGAATCTGAAAACGAAGACTGATTGCATTTTGCCTCACTGTCAAACTAGTTCTTTGTTTTGAATTGTCTTCAAATTTTTATATTTTAATTTAATTCAATATTATAGTATAATATGTATATTACATTGTTTTGTTTGGCATTCCAGTGTTCCATATCAATGCTAGCAGCATTGATTCTTTAAAACTTAATCCAAAAGCAAAGGAAACAATGAAGCTTTTTTACATAACCAATATTAGGTGTTTCCATGGTATCAGAATTGTTTGCATTTTGTGTTTACACAGTGGTCAAAATAATAGGTTCAGAAGTTCACGCGATAAATCCGACTTGCAAAGCGAGTCCACAATTGTTACTGGGAGTAAAGGGGAATCATAAATGTGACACTGTCCTTTTCTCCATACTATATTTCTTTCATGTCCGCATATTGTCTATTGGCCTGTATAATAAGGGGTATTAAAAATTAAAAGTACTAGCTGAAAAAGTCAATGATACTGAGGTAAATAATTTTTTTTAATAATGACTAAAATGATAAATTACTAAAAATATAACAAACACTGGCTTCATAATTAAAAATAATCCAAATTAAATTAAAAATAAAATTGCATTTATAATATTCTGTGTGGAATATATTAGAGTAGATTAGAAGTAGAGAACTATGAAATTCAGCCCTTAGGGAAATAAGAAAATAATTTAATGAGCAAACAGACTGGTCAGATTTCTTTTGCCTATTAAATTATAATGCAGTGTTTTATTGGTGTCAGCATAATGTGCACATCATCATTCTCATCATCATCATCATCATCATCATCATCATCATCATCATCATCATCATCATCATCATCATCATCATCATCTTCATCTTCATCAACATCAATGTTGTTGTTTTAAATATTTAAGTTATTTAAGTTTAGATTATTGGCTATAATTGATTCAATAGCTGATGTGTTAGAGATGGAATTTCCATTTTTTAGGAAAGAGTGTGTGTTGATTGTGTTAGGGGTATTTTCTTAAAATGCAGGGTTGAAATATCTACATTTTGGTCTGATATATTATTTATGTCTAAATTAACCTTTGTTCAGATCATGAAATAGGTAATAATAGCAGTATGTGTCCCTATTTTACAGTGTCTGAACTACAAGCTGCTTTAGGGTGTATCTCAGTCTTTGAATTGAGATGCACTTTCAACAGAAAATGTGTACTGATCATTGCACAGACAGCTGTCAACTTACAGTAATGTGTTGTCAAAAGTGGAGTCACACATGAAGACGACTGTGCTTTACTGCAAACCTTCATCTTGTCAGTCCGTCATAGACAGGCAGTAGAACTGATGACTCCAGACCATTACCCTGTGAATGAGAGGTGGCAGGTCTAGTTAGGTTGGAAAGGGTATTCGGCAGTATGTTAATCATTCTCGTGACAGAGTACTGGCAAGAACCCATCAAAAGCCTCAGTGTCAGGACCTCAGGACGAATGATGGATGCTCGCCCCTCTCTGAGCTTCCAGAGGAGTGATCAGCAGCCTCCTCTGGCTTTACAATAATGAGGACAGGAAGCCCAGTTTGAAAAAGAAGTGCTACGTCAAGAGTGGAGTGGGTTCCTCAGCCTTGAATAAGAAAAAGAGAGGTCACGATTGATCAGCAGCTTTATTGATCATTGCTCCCACTGTTCTCCCAATCTGGAGGTGTAAGTGGGGCAGCTGAGGCGTCGCACGAACGTCACACCCCAGGTACTGTGCCCACTTTGCATTATTCCTCTGACAGGAGGATTAAGAGCGCTCTTTAGCATGCACTGGAAATGCTGCTATATGGCTGGACAAACATTTAAAACAAATACAGGGCTGGACAAAGTAACTTCTTACTAAATATTAATGTAACTGGGGAGCCTATAGAAGGTATTTTGTGTCTTAATGTTAATACAATTCCTCTTATTTATGTCTGCAAAAAAAAAAAAATGCATCTGAAATAATCATCATGGAATATAGTGAGAGAAAAAATATTTAGAGATACATTTATATATTCTCCACTACATTTGCTATAAGGTATAGCTTTCTCTATTCTATCAGGTTAAAGACTCAAACACATGCCAATACTTCTCAGTGACAAATGGTCTATTTGTCTGAGATCAATATCCAGTTTGTCCTAATGGACATGGCAAACTGCAGCATGATTTAACTGCCATTGAGGACCTGTGCATTGTGTGTCTATACATTATTTCCTCTTGTATTACATTATTATTTAATAGGTTGATAGGCAAATTAGGAAATAATTATATTTATATATAGCCTACCTTTTTTTGCTAACAATGTAAAACTCTGGCTCTTTGTCAAATTAAGTCTTCTTTCTTTGACAAACATTTTAAAATGCAATTTTTTTTTGCACAGTTTGTAAGCATAAAAGTATAATTTGTAGCTAGACTAGCAAATACAAATACAAATTCAAGTCAGTAGTTTAAAGATGCAAAAATGAATTTTTATTGCCAATTTTAAAGTCGCCATGAAACCAAAATGTAAGGTTTTTTTGGCTTTTAGTATGAATTTGTTAACCTTACTGTTATAGTGTGCTCCAAAACAATGACAAAATTCACATTTAGAAGACATAAGTGTTCAAAACTTACAGTCTCTCACTACCGCCAATATGGATCAATGATTTTGATGACATCACTCTGCACTTCAGCTTCTCATCAGATTTTCTGTCCTATCAAATGCTCTCTGAAGAGTCCTGCCCCCTACAGAGAACGTATCGGACACTTTTGAATTCTGCACAGAATGCTGTATTTTAAAGCGATATGTAGGAGATTAGGAGGAGAAACAGTTATAGATTAGGAGGAAACTGCGGCTTTACCAAGCTCAACAGCTCTGACCGAGCTGAGATATAAATGAGACGATATTGGTTATTTTAAAAATGGGGAGGAGCTGTTCGATTTGTCTCGCCCTGTCTTGCCCTGTCTTCCTGTTTCATCAACCCATTGAATAATGCTGCGTGTTTCAGGGCACTTCAGTGGGCCTTTAAAGGGTAAAAGCCCTGGTCAGAGCCTGACTCCACCCACTGGCAATATTTGAAAAATGCTGGAAAAGTGGGCAGAGCCCAGCGGAGGGGGGGGGGGCGTGCATCTGAGACGCGTCTCTCTGTAGGCAAGGGCGTGGTTAGCTGGTACCCTCTGACGTCACAGGGTACCACAACTTCCAACAGGAAAATTCAACTGCAGTAGCCACCGTTCAACCTGAAGAGGGCAGCACTCAGATTTTTTTACACCATATATTGTAGAATTAAAACACTTTAAACCCAAATGTCAAAAAAATTACTTGAATCAATGAACAGCTTTAATAAAGCCCCAGTCTTACAGATCATTAACTAAAAAAAGTTGTTTTAGGGTTTAGTTACCCTTTAATGTTACAGATTTCTCTCTGGTGACATATGGTGGACTTCTCCAATCATTTAGTCCACTGAAACTCCACCTCTTTCCTGAAGTCGACTGCAAGATCGTATTCAAATGATCTTCCTCCGTTAAGTCAATTTACATTTCACTGTCATGTCAATCACAGTGCTGACTGCCTACTACACAGTGCTAAAACAAATACTAACCCCTAAACCTACCCTACACCCTAACCTTAACCAGTGAAGGGTGGGATATTCTCTGATCTGATCAAATCAACAAACAGGAAAACAGGTCTTATTGCATCCACTAACACAAAATGTTAACAGCAGAATTGACAGCGTTACATTTACTGTTGGCATTTTATTCTATTTTATTAGGCCTCCAAATGTTAGCGAGAAGATAATAACAGCTCTATGGCTGTGTCCGAAATCACCTATACCCTTAAATAGGGCACTATTTTAGTGGACAACCATTTCTAGTGGTGTCCAGAACTATAGTGGACGTTATTGAGTGCACTCATTCAATCCCACAATGCACCGCAATAACGAGTGTACAATGGCTCAATGGCTCGAGAATACCCATAATGCACTGTGAGTCGCGCGCTGAATGAGTTCCCGCGTCTCGCCAGGAGATGGCAGCTGTACAGCTGACAGCTGAATCAAATCATCCATCATACAGGTATAAATTCCTTTTTAATATTTTATTAAATTGTTTAATTAAGGTTTATATGCTAGTTTCCATGGCAGAGTTCAAGATAAATCTTTTCATTACTACACTGTAAAAACGAACTTTTTGGTATAGTAATATATATTAAATTAACCATCATAATTTTTACTTTATAAAATTAAAATTCAATGAGAACTAGAATTTTCTAAGTAAAATTTTAAATATCTACACATTTAATTCATGTAATAAATTAACTGGTTGGAAAGAGTAAATATTATTATATATTTGCTTGTAATATTTAAACATTTTATAGTCACTTCACATAAACATAGTAATTTTAAGTAAATTTTAATCGAAAAGTATAGCGCGTTTGAATCCGCACATGCGTGTTTGGACAAGACAGTCTAACTGCCACTTTGGGTCAGACGGATTGGTGAGCTGCTGCGTGGCTGCTTTTTGTCGTGTTTGAGGTAAGTTTGTCTTTCTGTTTTACATTTAATAAAACATGGGTCTGTGTGGATTTTGATTGATGATTCTTGTTTACGTGACTCAATAAACATTAATGCTCATCTTATAACATGACCTCATATTAGTGTAACGCGTCTGGGTTATCCACAGTACATTAACGTTATAACATACGTTAACCCTTACATTTCACTTCCTAAGTTACATTAGTTAACGTATATTTAATCGGAAAAGTTTTCAATAGTTTTATAGATAAAACACTGTTTTTCGTGTAAAAATTTCAAACTGATTGGATACCGTTGTAACTGCTAGTAGCTTGCTAACATGATTAGGCCTTAAAATTAACGTTAACCGCTTTCCTGCTGAAGTAGGCCTAACGTTACGTTAAGTTAACGTTATAAGTTACCGTTGACTGTTGTATGGAATTATAGTTTGAATTTTCTTACTGAATACGGTGAAGTGGGAGAAAAAAAGAGAGTAAACTTTATAGTTACCTACACAATGTGAAGGTAATACTTAACGTTAGGTGTATTTAAATGCCTGAAATGCACTATATAATCACACCGGTTTAATCGTACGCATCAAAGGGTTAACATACTAAAAAAGACCATATGGTTTCGATTATGTATGTGTTCATTCTGTTATGATAATGAAGTCACTTTATATTTTTGTTTCTCAATATAATTATATTTTTTCTTTTTCTAAACTGTATGCAGGAGGACAGCAGCAGTGACATCACTCAGCACATCATTAAAATACTGGTTGTCCATGGTGCTGATGGAGAAGATCCAATCGATGTATCCAGCCTTCTTAAAGGACAAGTTCGGTATTTTACACTTAAAGGGTTAGTTCACCCAAAAATGAAAATTCTGTCAGTAATTACTCACCCTCATGTTGTTCCAACCCCATAAGACCTTCGCTCATCTTCGGAACACAAATTAAGATATTTTTGATTAAATCTGAGAGCTGGATCACTCCTCCATAGGCTTCTAAGACACTATAACTTGCTGGCCCAGAAAATTTATTAAAGACATCGTTAATATAGTCCAAGTGACTACAGTGGCTCAATCTTAAGTTTATAAAGCGACAAGAATACTTTTTTCGTCACCACGTATCACACACATGACCAGCGTCGCCCAATAGTGAGCCTACGTGTGACATACAACACAGACGCACTGCGCTTAAACACTACGTGAAAAGACCCGAGGCCCAGAGAGAAGAAAATGAAAAGTGGAATAAAGTCGTTATTTTTGTTTGTTTTTGCGCACAAAAAGTATTCTCGTCGCTTTATAAACTTAAGATTGAGCCACTGTAGTCACTTGGACTATATTAACGATGTCTTTAATACATTTTCTGGGCCAGCAAGTTATAGTGTCTTAGAAGCCTATGGAGGAGTGATCCAGCTCTCAGATTTAATAAAAAATATCTTAATTTGTGTTCCGAAGATGAATGCATAGGTGCACTGGAACAATCCTTCCTAAAACGCATTAAACTTTCGTTTACAAAGACGTGAAACTCACCGAGTGGTCAGGGGTGTTCACTGATGTGCTCACACAAAAATCGCTGTAAAATATGCTTTCCAACAGGTTTTATCATAGTTTTTGTCTAACTCCATTGACTTGTATTGGATGTGCTGTGAGGTACGGTATTACTCCGCCAACGGAAATGTTTTTTTGTTTTTTTTGCTACCACAGAAACCGAAAATTCTCGGGCCAGAAGCATGTGTCCAAATTTCAATCTTAACCGTTCTATTTAATCAGAAACGATCTGAAAACAGGGCTTTATGTGTAAAATACCAAACTCGTCCTTTAAACTCTCCCCAAAAGTTCAAAGATTGAAGATGAAGTTGTATTAAATGCTATGGTATGATAGAACTGTTTAAACTTTCATTTGTTTCATTAAAGTTGTAATGGTATTCTTTAAAGTTCACTATTTCAGAGTGCTGTTTTGAATGTTGAATGTTTTGCATGAATTTTTTTTAAATACATTTTTATGTTTAAAACAAGGGTTACAGTATAATTCTGAAGTTTTACTGAATGCACCTGTGTCAAGAGATGACTGTGAATGTCCATTTTTGTATGAAGAATTTTTTGATGACTGAAAAATAAATAAACTGTTTAATTGTATCTTAATTGTGTGATTTGTGAAAAATATAGAGAAAATGTTAATTTATGTTCATGATTATTTATAAAAAAGAAATTAGCAATGTTTCATAATTGTGGGGAGTATTATAATTTCATAAAACTAAGTAAATGAAAACCAAAAAAACTTAAATAAAATCTACTTATGTACTTCATTAAATGGTAAGATTTACTTCATAATTTCATAAAAGCAAGCTTCCTAATTATAAAACAATAAATAAACTTTACTTAATTACTTTAAATAAATATAGCTTCTAAATGAAATGTAAATAGGTAATTTTTACTTAATTTCTTCATGAGCGTTACGTTCAATACTAAGTAGATTTTACTTGATAATGACACGTAAGTTGTACTTGATATTATGGCAGTAAAATTTACTTAAAATTTACTTGTGCAAATTGTTACGAGGATTTTATTAAGTAAATCTTACAAGTAGTTTTTTTCAGTGTACTGGATCTGCCAGTTTGCTGTTTCAAATAATTATTATTAAACAGCAAGCGCAAACTAAGGAAAATCAGCAGCCCTTCCGGTGCACTCAGTGTCCGAATTCACTCACTCGTTTTCGAATACAGCATATATTTAACGACGCATATGCAAAAGACCTGAACCGGAAACGATGCAACCTGTTTTACAGAATATGGAAGTATGTTACAGGTAACTCTGCCCACTCCAATGGAGTAAACATCATCAAACTTTTGCTAAGGCGAGTGGAAGATTACAATCGAATATTATGACAAATCATTCAGGTTTCACAAAGGCACAAATCATAAAAATCTTGACGTTTGGTGAAGCATCATCATGGCATCAGGTATGTGAAAACGAGGTATTTGTTAGTTCTGTGCTCGTTGTAGTCCATTTACAGGCGCGAGAGTGCGGGCAAAAGGAAAGCTATCCAATCACGGCAATTGATATTGATCGGCAACAGCCTATGACGTCACTACTAGTGCACCCCTGAAGTATAAAAGGGGCGCCTAGAGAACATGTCATCCTCTTTTCGTCTTGAGGGACTGTTTTGTTTGTAAGCTGAAAACCTGAAAACTTCAAAAGGTAATCATGGCTTGTGAAAAATGCTTCAGGAAGACTGTGGATTCGTGTCTAAGTTATTGAGACTTGATGACACACACAACTTGTGCGTTTACTGTTTGGGCTCAGAGCAAGCACTATCAGTTCTTGAGGGAACTGCTTGTGCCAACTGTGAGTTTTTTCCCTCGAGTTCCTTCCGCTCTCGTCTGGCCCTCTTTTCGAGGGAAGAGGGACAGACATCTGTGCCTGGCGATTTAGGTCGCGCTCGTGCTGAGGCAGAGCAGAGACTAGAATCGTGGGGTTTCAGAGGGAGCTCGCCGAGGAGTTTGAGAGAGTTGTTTATCTCTCACGCCCCATTGGATGCTCGCGAGTTTGAGCTGCTGGATGAGGATGTGTTGTCACTAACATCCTCTGATCTGACAGCGAGTGCTCTGCTGGCAGCCCAAGAAAGCAGGAGATGGCTGATGAGGGTGAAGAGGATTTAGGACAGCCACCCTGCCCCGTGTATGATGAGTTGTTCTCGATGCATCAGTGTCGACTTCTGAACTTTTCGGCACCTCCGTCGAGATGGGAAAGTTCAGAGAGGCGAAGGAGGCTTGGCTGCATTAAATCTTGCATAACACTGCGGTCCGAATCTGCACACTTCCTACACCCCAGGCACTTCTTGCATCAGCCCTGAGGCTGGACCTGTGATGAGTGATTCCTTCAATTTGGAACCCTTCTGTAGGTCTGGCGTCGGGTTTGGTAGTAAGTGTGCTCTTTCGAGCTCTATATGGTGATAGGTTTCCATTTTATGTAGTTTAGGCCATCACTCTACAGGCAGCAAAGAAAGAAAGTATTAAGAAAGTATTAAGGGGTTTGTTAGGTAGGGTTTTTATAGGAGTAGAAATAGGGCCCTGAAGTTCCCATATATAGGTAGGCTATGCATACCCTTCCCATAGGCCTCCTCTGATTTAGAGTCGTCAGGCTTCTGTTGTAGGTAGTGCCAATCTGTGGTAGTGAACAGGTTGTCCGTATTATATGAAAAATTTCTAGTCAGGCCGCCGTTCATCCGAGCATCAAACGGACATTTCTGCGTGAGATGGCTTCCTCCCTGTCGGAAGTTTTTCTACTGAGGCTCTGTCAAGCTCCAGATAAAACTACAAAACCAAGTGTTGGCCCTCGTCAGGCCACATTGTTAGCCACCTTATACTAGAGCAGTAGTTCTCCTCTCACTTTTGAGAGTCATTTTGAGATTATGGCTCTGAACTTCAGACATAATATTCGTGTGTCGGCCCTCATGGGGCCGCCTCGATATCTGGCTTAGGCTTAGTATCTAGGATTTTTGGTGGCGGTCTGCTAAGCATTCTCAACTTGAGCCTCTCAGTATCTGAGTGTAGGTTCCTTAGACCATCAGGAGAATTATCCTGTAAATCTAGTTTTCCTAGTACTAGCCTCCTTTTACTCAAGAGTTGTCTGGCCAAGGCCCGCCTTTTGCCTCGACCCTGATACATCTTTCAGGGTCATGCTGATAGTGCTCCCCTTGTTAGGGTCATTAATCAGAGTACTTTGCTACCCATAGCTCATATGTTATCACCCTTCACCACCCAGGCTCAGGTAGAGACAGATTAGTTACTCCCTCCCACTTGGGATGGTTGAGTATGCTCCCTTAGAGCCAAAGCACTGCCCGGGCTGACGCCCATGACTTTCGAAGCTGTAGGCCTTACAGTAGGCCTCCTCGATACTCTGATAACGTAAGATTGTACTCTCCTTGCTTTAAAGGATTGATAGCACTTCTGCTGAGTACACTGCCCGTTGGCAATGTTAAATAAGTATAACCAGGCCCACAGAAATGTCTGTGAGAGCACCTAGGCTTCTGATGGCTCTGCATACATCCTCGCATGGGCGTCGGAACCATTGTATATGGGTGGGACAGGACCCACCCACTTTTTAAGATCAATGATATTATACCCACTCACTTTTAATGTCTCTAATTCAGCGCATTTGTCTGTTCGCTTTTCAGAGCGCCATCAGTCAAATCCATTCCACTTGAGGAATTAAAATAAATATTTTTTTTTATTAAAATTAATAAATTAAACTCCATTTCCGCTGAATCGCTACATTACATTTCTCAACGAGCCGCAACTGACGAAAGTAACCGCCCGTTGTACCTTTCCAGTCAAATATTGCGTTGCAAACATCAATAACAGCTTTAAGTTGTCATTGCTGGCAAATTACCGTATTAGGGGGATAATCCACGGATAGCTGTGCATTTAATGCACGACGTGGAGGCAAAGAACCGCCCAACGTTAAGTGGAGTTTAGTTTACTTAATTAAAAGGCACCAGAATGAAATGGTATTTACTCCAGTAACATTTTTCTGGGGGAGGACCCACCCACTTTTTTTTTTCTTCCGACGCCAATGCATCCTCGCTATCAAGTAGTTAGGCCTTAACAGGCCTCCTTGAATGTGGCTCCCCTACGAGTTGGATGCTTAGCATTGCAAAGGCATTAAATATCATGGTGCAGGCCCCATGGAGCCTCCCTGATTTTAGCCCAGAGCCTGGTCAGTACTTATCAGGTTGAGCATAGTGTTCCAGAATCTATCTGAGGATCGCTCTGTTTGAATACTTAACTCCCTAAGTCTGGTCGGAAGGTCGAAAGACTCTCACGAGGCCTCCCTGTTAGATCAGCCCTAGAGCTGGAGGCGCTCCCCTTATTAGGGTCCCTTTAGAGTGCCCAGCCTCCACAGGGATTTGAAGCACTGTGTAGATCCAGAATAGAGTAGAGTTACTTCCCTCGTTTGCAAGGGTTATAAAGCGCTATGCTGAGTTCAACTCTCCAGGATGCCCATCTCTATGATCCGGTTTGTGATTGAACTACTGGCATTATTTGCAGTTTTTTCCCTATTGGATTTTGTGAGAGACTCTGTTTAGGAAACAGACAGGTTGTTGGCAAGACTAGGTCAGTAAATTTGACCAGGTCAGCCTCCCTGGTGGCATGTGGGGTTGACTTTATGTTTCCCTCAGAAAGTGACTGGACGGGACTCCTTTCGGACCCCCTGGCCATATTCCCTTAAAGGAACACCCTTCCATGGAAGCTGTTGGTTCCAAGCCTTTGAGCAGCCTTGGTAGGCCTTCCGTTGTTTGGAGGCCACTTTGAGGCTTATTGGGCAGTGACCATAGGGAATAATGTCACTGACAGCCTGTATATAACCCAAAGGGGGAGTGTGTTCTTGGCATTTCAGGTTGAAACTGGCAGTTCTGACATTTTTGTCACAAGCCATAATTGGCATAAACTCCCCTCAGCATGGTTCCCTTTCGAAAGGGAACGTCTAGGTTATGACTGTAACCTCTGTTCCCACTGCATCGTTAGCCGTGCCTCAGGATGCCTGCTGAACAGTCCCTACGAACAGTCCCTACGAAAGTGGATGACATGTTCTCTTGGTGACCCTTTTATACTTCCTGGTCACACTAGTAGTGACGTCATAGGCTGTCGCCGGTCAATATCGATTGGCGTGATTGGATAGCTTTTCAGACACTGGTTCATGTGGAGGGCGTTCCCCTATAGCGTCATCGACGCAGTGCGAGTTCCCTGTTCTCAGGGAACAGAGGTTACACCCGTAACCTAGACGTTTTGTTTGCTACCTTTTTAGATGCATACAACAAATTGTGACCTCTATTTTTAAGAGTGTAGATGTGCCTTTATGCTCATGCATGTTCATCACGTGAGGCTCATGGCTTGTGTTTTTGTAACATTTTTAATGTCAGTATGGGCCCTGACTATTCAGCCTACTTGTCTTTTTATTTGGAATCACAGAAATCTCTGACACCTATCCGCTAACTAATCTGAATAATCCTGAATATGCATTTCTAAATGTGATTTGCATACATTAAACTTATCTTTCATGTGACACTTCCATTATTTTGTTCACACCTTGTATATGGCATCCGGGTGGCTATCTTAAAAGTAGTTGGATGCTCTTTAAATGTGATCCATTTTGAATACAAATATTTTCTTGATCTACACAAGGAAAAATCAACACAACACAAAGCACATTTTAAAAACCCTGATATGTTTGAAGAACAGAGGGATCTAGAACCTTCAACTCAAAGGTCCGGTGTGACGAATCCCCTGAACTGCAACAAAGAAAACTCGGCTTGGCCATGATATGTGGTCTCAATTCATTTTCCACATTTTTTAACGGTGGAAAACAGAGATGCCTTTCCAATTTTACCATGTACCATTTGCCCCCTGTTTCATGTGGCCTTTTGCCCTGATCTCTCCCTCCCCTCCTTAGTCCTGCCAGCATCACAGAACTTGCAATTATTGCCGATTTCTAACTTCCCCTGGAACTAATGTGATAAAATCTAAGAAAAAGACAAGGTTGACAAAGAGAAAGATGTAGCCCTGGGCAGGACGGCTAGCAAAGGTCTAAGCCAAGGCAACAAGTGCCTTTGGGACCTAATGGGATTTTCAGGGGCTTGCATTGATCTCCTGCATGCCCATTCACAGAGTCTTTTGGCAGCCGGACGGCACACTTCAGCCCCCCAGCTCTCTCTGGTGCACACCGAGAGCCCCCCCGTGCAAAAGCAGATCAGCCGCGCTCTGAGGTCACAGCTACAGGTGATACTAATGGACAGAGGATCCGTCATTAGTCTAAGAGCACTGAACCTCTGCATATGGCACAACTCACTGCTGGTTAGACAGATTAGACTGTACCTAGAAGGAAGCATTATGTCATATTTTATGTATATTTTGTAGTTTTCCAGTGTAAGATCTCTTATGTTTAAGCACATGTGGTGCCTAATGCTCTTGCAATAAAAAACTGGCGTTAATTTATAACAGAGTTGGTATCAGATAATAATGCCATGATACTTTGATACTGTTGCCCGAAATGGACACTTTTTGACACTTAAGTTGCATGAATGTCATTGTATTAGATACAAAAAATTAAGTGGCTGAAAAGCCACAAAAAACAGCCACATCTGTTCTCTTAAGAGTAACTAACCACAGGTGTACTTCATCACATTAAATATATGAACATAATCCATTAACGTTTGACAGACAAAAAGTGTAATGGTGGTTAATTTTTAACAGGATATCTAATATTTTACCTTATCTATTATATGTTATTATACCTAAAAGCAATTTCTTTGTGAACTTTTTTTACTGTCAGAAAAGTATTTGTGCTGAATTTCTTAAATTAAACGTCACTTAGTTTAACATTTTGTTATTATGCAGAAATATTCGGTTTAGTTTTGGGTCCATTTTTCACTATTAACTAGTTGCTTATTAGCATGCATATTATAGGATATTGGCTGTTTATTAGTACTTATAAAGCACATATCAATGCCTTATTCTGCATGACCATATTCTATATCCCTTAATCCTACCTAATATCCAAACTTAACAACTACCTTACTAACTATTAATTAGCAATAATTAGGAGTTTACTGAGGCAGAAGTCGTAGTTAATATTGAGAATTGGACCCTAAACTAAAATGTGACCAAATATGCATATATATTTTTAGGTGTAGTGTAAGTGTTCAAATACTTTTTATGTTATCATGGTACTGAATATACCATGGTATTTACATAGTACTTCAACGAATATTGGCTATTAGCATGTCCCATAAACCATTGTAGTACAACAGTCCTTTTTGGTACTTTTTTGTTAGTTTAATGCAAAGTGTTCTGGCTCCATTGTGGTCCTCATTCTCCAAACAAAACCCTAAAGCAGAATTGATTTGATGATTTGTCACTAGATAGCGTTTACACTAAAAATAGCTTTTTTTGTTTTTTTTGTTCAGTGAACATTTATCATGGTTCATTTATATGAATTCACAATTAAGTAGTAAAAGTGACTTATTCAAATTGAAGAAATTATAATTTAATGAAAACACACTTTGAATGAATTTTTGTTTATTGGTACATTTGCACAGAGCTATTACCTCACGCCAGTGTTCGTCATTGCTCTAAATGTTACCATAACAAGAGCGCGAACACTTGTTCATTCATCAGTCTTGCCACGTCTGTTGTTACAGCATGTACTGTATATAGACAAGTGGGCTCATTCTTTGCAGCGAGGGCTTCCTTTGTGTCACTGACGGCCACAGAGAGAGCTCCAGGGCTTGATCTGAGGGTGGGCAAATCTGACAGCCCACACTTTGAGTCGAGGGGGAAGGGAGCCAGTAGCTCTGTCAGGCAATCTTCAAGTGGCAAAGCTTTTCAAAGCTTTGTTATCCACTTTGGGATGCCCCCTCTGACCTCACTGTGGACATGCTTAGCCCTTCAAGGAAATGGAGAGGGATCTAGGGCGTTCTGTATTGTCGTCCGAGGGAAGCAGGGTTCAGACTCGCATGACTGCCATTCCCCAAGGAGCGGTCGGGGTGAAGACCCGGCACAAAGGTGAACCAGGGGAGTTGTCATCGGACACATGAGAGAAGCAGAGCAGCAGAAAGATTTAATGTCCACAAGGCGACCTCCTTGTTTTGCGAGGCTGTAATACACAGCGCCTATTCTCTCTTTGTTTTACTTTTCCTTGTACAACCATGCCGTCCCTCTGTATCCTTCTCTCTAAAAGCAACCAAAAGAGTTTCATTCAACTGAATCTGTATTTTCAAGCTTGTAGGTCAAGGAAAATAGAGATTCAAGTGAAATGTGTTGTATAGCTTTTTCACAATACACAGCAGTTCAAAGCAGCTTATGTCTGTAATGCCTTTAAGATTCAGCTCTTGTTTTTGCTCAGGTTCTCTATCTCTATTTAAGTTCAGGGAACAGGTTCTGGTTTCCTGAAACTGGGAAGGAGTATCTTATTTGTTTCAACTGATGTGTAAATCTGATTCGAAACCATTAGTTAGAGTACCTTCTTTGTAGGCAGATGCTCATGTGATTAGAAATTGCGATAATGATTTCAATACTGAAAATATAATGGAAAAACAAAAAACTATATTAGTCTCAATTTTACCCCAGAAAGTACATCCAATGAAATGCTGAGTGGCTCTGTTGTGAATTCTCTCTTTTCTTTGCGGTTGGAGGAAAGATCATGGTAGAAGCAGGTGTTACACACTTCTCTATTATGTGCCAAATCTGCAGCCACCGATTCCCAACATCAGCCGCACCACGCAGTAACAAATGTGCAACAGTTGGCTATTTCCAAATCTTAAAAAGCCAAACCAAATCCAACTTTGTGGTTCATTGAAAAGAAAGGTGAAGAGTAAAAGTTGTGCTCCGTCTCCTTTGATTTAACCCTTGCTTTGAGATATTGCCCAGTCTGGGTTCATCCCTGGCACACCAATAGGTACACACAAAATGCAATTAAAAGAAGCTGCCTTCTCATTCTCTGCTCCAGACACTTTCACTCAGAGCTTAATCCATCCCCCAGCTTTAAGACCCTTATGTGATCTGGGACACACGGTTCCCATTCACACCGCTTCATCCTGCTCTTTTGTGTTCTTAATCGTTCCTCAGTATTAAGAAGCCTTGGCAGCCCAATCCCCTTACTAACACACAGCCTTGGCGCTTTGTTAGGTCCAGGCACATCACCCCCCATCCTCTGAGCTGCGTGCTGCCCCTCTCCTGCCTGAGAGGCCCTCCTTCACGTCGCCCGGCTTATCCCATGTTGCTTCACGTGCCAGTTGTGTACCCGCAGACACAGAGAAAGGGGCCTTATCAGACAAATGGTGAAATCTTCTCCATCACTGTGGTCTCATGCACTGAGATGTTGCACCTGAGTGCCATAAAGGTTAGACTTTATTTTAAGGTGACGTAGTTACATTACTTAATCAAATATTTAATAGTAATTAACTACATAGGGTTTGCTTTAGGGTTAGTTTCTTGTAATTATGCATCATTTATTACTATAGTACGTACATGTAGTAACGTGTAGTATGTCACCTTAAAATAAAGTGTTACAGCCATAACTGTTTATATCTGTTCATATCTGTTCTGTTCTTTGCATCTGCAATCCTTAAATTAAACTTTATGTGACAATAAAATAATTGTTGTAAATATTGTAAATATATTGTTTTTTTTCCAGAATTTAAATAAATTGTTGAACTAAAAACTGAATGTTGTAACTGCTGCAGACATATTGTTCATTTTATGCACTTGTTGTCAGAATTATATATGTATAATAATATTATTACGTGAAGTAATTTGTTCCTGTGATGGCAAAGCTGAATTTTCAGAAGCCGTTACTCCAGTTTTCAGTGTCACATGATACTTCAGAAATCATTCTAATATATCTAATATGTAATATTTTTGTGGAAACCTTACGTTTTGTTTTCAGAATTTGATGAATAGAAAGTTTAGAACAACATTTATTTGAAAAGCATTTTTTTGTAACATTATAAGTGCCTTTACTGTCACTTTAGATTTGAAAAGAATGTATTTATTTATCTTAGTGAGATAGTAAGTATTTGAAAGTATACATAATTCAGTCAAACAGAACAACTGATATTTGGTTTATAACTAAATCATTCTTTTAGCAATTAAAAAAACCTGCTTGCTTCGCTCGACTTTCTATTTGGATGACTATAAAACCTTCATAGACAAAAAACAAACAAACCATTTTTGATATCTGTGCATTTTGTAAGGAACTTGTAGATGACACTTGCTTCAAAATATTTGGATTAAAAAATATAGTGATAAATTGGTTCGGCACATGACACATTCAGATATCAGTAAAACATTGTTTTCTTCCTTTATCGTGAAAGACTATAGCTGAATGCGTTTTACCGTGCAACACAATAGATATGATTTTTAGGGTCTGACTTAATTTCAAAGCACCATTAACTTCAGTGAGCAAGAAAAACAGTATAGAAGATTGTAAAGCCATTAAAAGAATATTTTCCCCTCTCTTTGTTTTTATTTCCCTCTGTCTCTCTCCAAGTCCTCCTCCACACAACTCTCAGCCACACAAACAAATGCAAATCAGTCTGAAAACTTTACATAATGTAACTCGGACCCCTATTTTAGAACTGGCTTGAATGGCTCTTAAAGGGGGCCTAATTAATCTAAGTATAGAGGCAATGGGCCCTCTTGGAATTTTTTCCCTTCTTTCTCTGTGCAGAAAGAAAGAATGGGATCAGGCCTCCCCTTTCTGTCCAGAGAGGAGTCCGCCTCATTCAGCCATTTATGTTAACATTACTGAATGTTATACCCCGTGGGTGAGCAGAATCAATCACTCCAACTCTGTCCTCATTCCTTTTTAACTGTTGTAAAATGTGCAGTGGTGCAAAGGCGTCAAAAGATATATAGCAATATTCGCAGTTGTTTTTGGCCTGCACGTTTTGAGCAACTAAGAAAGCCTGGTGCTAGAGTTGTCAGGTGCTGGGGTGACCGGAGAGAACAATGGGAGAAGAGAAGCAGAAGGCTCGAGATGAATGCTTTTGGTAAATCAGTAATAGAGCTAAAGGGCATAGCCTGTGGGGAATTTGCTGGCTTATAAAAGAGCTTTAAGAGGCCTTCATTCATATGGACCCAAAGAGATTTGAATTGCCCCCTTCACAATCACTTGAAAGGCAGAGCTCAGGGTGTTCCGAAACAAAGTGGAAATCACGCTGCCTTTCAATGGCTCTAATAAGCTTTTAACTATTTTACATTATGGCGTTACCCTCTTCATCTCCTCTCCACGAGGCATTGTTTTGCCATGTAGCAGGCCAACTTAAATGTGTGATTTATACTTTTCTTCACGGTGTATTTAAACAAAAAAAATTGCAGAAGCCAGACGCACAGCTCAAATGAATGGGCTTGATTCAGCTTTATTTTATAAGGTAGAAAATGGGCTTCATTATTTAACCGACTGCTGGGCCATTGCTGGGAAAAAAATAATACAAGAGACTCCAGTTTTCTAGACATCACCAATTGTTTTCGTGACATTTTACTTCATGAGCTACAAGAGCTGTGATATCTGCAGGCCTTTCCGATCAAAAACAAGTCTTGCATAACTGGCGCTTAATATTTTTATATAGCCTAAAAATGCTCATTTGGTTACCAAAAAGCCTCTCTGTCGATATCAAGCAGTTTTCTAAAGGCCGTGAGTCACAGACAGCATCTCTGTTGCCATGGTTGTTTTTATTGCCCTGGAAATTGCTCCTCTCCACAGTCTGCAGGGGTCATGGGTTCAGCTGTAGCCTGGCTGCACCTTCAAGTTCTGCGCACCAAGGCAGGGGATGATGGGAGGAGATGTGAGGGAGCTGGAGACGCACAGCCAGAGTCCTCGCCCTCTGGATGACACTCTGAATTTTGGGGATCCCTCGGCTGTGTGGACATTAAGAATTTCATGGTAATTGTTGAAGACAAGGAGGAGGGCTTGACCTCCACTGGCCTGATTGAGTTCTCATAAAAAGCCCATAGCCTGGCCCCATTGATGCCCTCAGACAGTAAAAAAAAAAAACATTGGTCTTCTGAGAGGAGTCGTGAAGTTGAGCAGATTAGAGTGAACCAAAAACCCTTTTACAGTTTTATATCAACTCCTGCCTTTATTTAAAGTTTTTTTTTTTTGTATATTTGTGAATGTTTATGCACATCTATATTTGTCTCCTGTAAAGTACTTTGTAAACCTTAAAAGCAATTTTGTCGTAAGCAATAAATAGTTTTACTTACCAAAATAATGTGATGATTGTAGATTTGCACACAATCATTAGACACCACTTTTATTTGATTAGCTTATCAAGTCTGGGTTTGGGTTAGGGTCAGGGTTTTATTAATTTGCTGCTTTGAAAAGACCCTTCTTGGATCGTATCATACAGTCATCAATATTCAACATCTCCTGGGACTGCTTGTATTATCTCTATTAAGATCTCGCCACACTAATTTGAACATTTCAGACATGTGTTTTACATGTATTTTGCCAGTTAATTTCAAAAGTTAGGGTTTAGCTATAGGCAAGAAATTAATATTTCATGAAACTTCTTACATCTTTTGTTTCCGTTGTTAGGTTACATATTATTTGTATAGTGCTTATATATAAAAATCTATCTTCTAACATAAAGGTTTGTGTTCACTATATGTGTGTGTGTATATATATATATATATATATATATATATATATATATACCACAAACACACACACACACACACACACACACACACGCACACACACGTATGATTTTTTATACAGAACAATCAGTATATTCTATCCCTATACCCTACCCCTAAACCTTTCCATCACAGAAAACTTTATGCATTTGTACATTTTCAAAAAAACATCAAGTTCCAAGCTCTTTTTCTCGTGGGGACCAAAATAATAAAAATAAAAAATCTCCACAAGGATATTGGATATTGCCGTCATTGTGGGGACATT
Source organism: Abramis brama (assembly GCF_963993115.1). NCBI lineage: Eukaryota > Metazoa > Chordata > Actinopteri > Cypriniformes > Leuciscidae > Abramis > Abramis brama. The sequence continues at coordinate 22,401,498 of NC_139975.1, read as the reverse complement.
TTGTCCCCATTATGAAGGGTTTACCTGAACCACACACACACACGCACGCACGCGCACACACACACACACACACACACACACACACACACACACACACACACACACACACACACACACACACACACACACACACACACACACACACACATATATACTTAGTATATATTGCATTATGTTACATTATTTCATGTTTGTAGTATGCTAGTAAATGAATATTTAGTAAGGATAATGGATAAATAATAACATAAGCACAAGTCAAGTTCTTTTAAAAGGCTATACCCTTGAATTTGAATAGTTTCCAACTGGTATTTTAATTACCAGTGTTAAATACATGCTTGCTAAATGGCATTAGTCACAACCGACAAGTGATATGATCAAAATAGCCTGTTGCCACCAAATTGATTAATTGGATAGTTATCTGTAATTCCAGGTCACCAGAGAGCAGAGTGAGACATCAGTCTTACCGTGGCATAGCGTTGGTGCAGGTGCAGGGTCACGGAGAGATGGAAGACGGGGGAAGAGGTTATCTTGTGTAGCACTGAGAGGGGAAAAATCACATCTGTTTATCCAAAGCTGTGGCTTGGATTGAATTTCCCTGATTTTTATCTGGAGTCTCTGAGGAGCTGCCTCACCAGTGGGAGTGGGGTGAAAAAGCCATCTATTTAGCAGAAAATCATAGTTTGCGTTCGAGCAGCTGCATGGCTTCCCTTTTGATTGACACTTTCCTGTCGCCGTGGGCTGGGGGGCATGGGTCGTTCCTCCTTGCCCTTGAGGAAGATAGAGGGGGCAGGTGAGGCGCAGGTGACAGTGCGTGGCGATACTGGCGAGAGCTGCTCCTCCTCTACCGGTGGTTCTGCTCTCATAGGCACTCCAGTCTAATCAGACAGCACTTAACTCAGTCTACAGCACTCGTAACCTGCTGCCCTCCACTTTAAAGCCACTTTGAGATGCATCCGTTTCAAGCACAGTGCTAGTGTATTGGCAAGAGGACATATTATGATAAGATCATGTGACTGATAGCTAAATGAGACCACTATTGTTGTGAAGTTAATCGTTTCAACTTAATGGAAATGCATAATTGAACAAATTCATGGGATTATACACTGCCTTTCCAGATCTTACCAAAATAAATACTTTTTTTTTAAAAAGAATTGTATACTTTTATTAAGCAAGGATACATTCAATTGATCAAAAGTGACAGTAAAGACATTTATAATGTTACAAAATGCTGTTCTTTTGAACATTATATTCATTGGTTTTCACAAAAATATTAAGCAGCACAACTGTTTTTTAACATTGATAATAATAAAAACTGTTTCTTTAAAGGCAAATCAGTGTATTAGAATAATTTCTGAAGGATCATGTGACACTGAAGACTGGAGTAATGATGCTGAAAATTCAGCTTTACTATCAGGAATAAATGTATTTTTTTAAGTCTATTAAAACAGAAAACTGTTATTTAAATTGTAATATTATTTAAGAATATTTCTGTTTTTACTGTATTTTAATCAAATAATTGCAGCCTTGGTGAACATAAATATGTTAAACATTTATAAAGGTTAAAGTTGGGTGCAAAAATGTATTTTTTATTTTTTTTCCCTTTAATCCTACACTGAAAAAAAGTTGCTGTTTTAAATTTAAGTACATTCAACTCAGATGTTTAAGTCATTCCAACTTAAATTACATTAAACTGAATTTTTAACTTATTTTGATATGAGTTAAAGCAATATAAAAATATTGTCATAATTCCAATAACAAATTATTTTTTACAGTGTGGAAATGATCAGAATGTTTTAGTATTTTGATCATTTTTTTTAAAGAAATGTTATATTGTTAAATGAAGAAATATTTTAGATTCTACACTATTTCACCTATCAAACAAACATTTTTAATCATGTGAACTCTGTTGTAGAGATGATCAGATTTTCTTGCTTTCACTGAAGCTCAAGCGCTCTTCGGATCATCTCAACTTTTGCACCCGAACACATATTATCACATGAAATTGAGAATTGTTGTATGGTCACACACGAAAAAGCCTTCACAAAGGTACAAACGAGGATGTATGCATGCATGTGTGTTTAGAGGCGGAGGCTGAGTGTAGGTGTGTGTTGGTGGCTTTCCATTACAAATGAAGACAAGATATCTTTACATACTGCAGCCAGCCACTTGGAACCGGCAGCCCTCGGGCAAGGGCCCTCTGTGTCTTTGTCTGCCTCTCGTTCTAAAGTGGACTCCTCAAGCCTTAAACCAGAGGGATGGCCTCTTCCTCAGGTTATGGGTGACATATGCCTAATCTACCATAGAGGAACATCTGCACTCGCTGCCTCAGTACAGGTGTAGGTGCTTCTCAAATGACTGAACCAATGAGGCGACAACTCTGTGGCAATGCATTATGGTGTCGCTAAAGCACTGGATACACAAAATAGAATCACTTTGCATTAGTGAGTGGCCACTTAAGACACAAGAGCCCTGCTGTTTTTAAAGTTCAGGTGTATTTTTTTAAAATTAAAACTGAACAATGAAGTGGTTTGGATTAGTGTTTGTCTGTAAGTAAAATGAAATTTATTCCTGTGATGTCAAAGCTGAGTTTTCATAATCATTACTCATCCTTCAGAAATGATTAATATGCTTATTTGATGCTCAAAGAAACATTTCTTATTAATATTATCAATTTTGAAACCAGTTGTGCTGCTTAATATTTTTGTGTAAACCACGCAAAAAAACAATTCTGGATTCTTTAAATGAATAGAAAGTTTAAAAGAACAACACTTATTTGAAACCTTGTTTGAAATACTATTATGTCTAACCCTTAAACTTTAGTGACCCGGTGTCACGTGTCACTAAACCACCCGTGACAGAAGATCGGACCAGCCCATATGGACGACAGGGCTATTTTTGTCGCCATTGCTCAAGAGAGCACAGATTTTTTCGCCTTCGTGGTGAACTTTGTTCGTTGAGCCGTCATTAGCCCCCTCTACGATGAAACCCTCAAGCTGCTTTTCTGGATCTGGGCCAATTTCCACCAGGCCATCGACCTCCCAAACACCGATGGACTGAACTGGAGGGAAGCTATCAGCAGGTGTTTGGTGAACCTTGCGTCCCGATCCAGAGAACAACCACCATCACCAGCAGCTGCCGAGATCACCATTCCAGAATCTTGTCCCGCTGAGACCACCCTTCCAGAGTCTCGTCCCGTTGAGACCACCCTTAAAGAGTCTTCACGTCATGCCTGTCGAGCCCTTGGCAAAGATGGCCGCTGCCTCACTGCCTGAACCCTCGACAAGGATGGCCGCCACCTCACTGCCTGAGCCCTCGGCAAAGATGGCTGCCGCCTCACCGCCTGAGTCCTCAGCCAGGATGACCGTCGCCACGTCAGAGCCTGTTCCTGTCCCTAGACCTGTTCCTGCCTCAAGAACTTTTCATGTTCCTAGACCTGTTCCTGCCCCAAGAACTGTTCCTGTTCCCTGATCTGAGTCATTCCCAGACCTCAAGCCTGTATCTTTTCCTGAGCCTGTATCTGTTCCCGAGCCTAAGTCTGTTCCAGAACCTGAGCCTGAGCCTGTTTCTGAACTCCCACCCAGCCTCCCTCTCCCACCACCTCCCATCATAATCTCCTCATCTACACTTCCGCTGCTTCCTGTCAGCCCCTCAGCTTACCCTTATTCCACCTTCTGTGATGTGGGGTCGCCGTGGTTCTGCCAGTCTCCAGCTCCATCATGGTCGGTGGATCTCCGGTCTCCGCCTCCTGCCTTCATGACCAGGACTCCACCTCGGCCCGTCGGTCCATTAGCTCTACCTTGGCTCCCACCTCCCTCATCTCCACCATGGTCCATCAGTCCACCAGCTCCACCAGAGCCGTCGGCATTGCCATGTCCCTCGGGATCCTCAGCATCGCCTTGGCTCGTCGGCTCTCTGGCTTCATCCGGGTATCCTCTGCCACCTGCTCCGCCTCCGTCAGTCGGCCCCCTGGAGTCGCATGCCTTGCCTCCACCATGGCTCCTCCCTCCGTCTGCTCCGCCCTGGCCGCCTGCTCCGCCCTCGCTTGCTCCACCCTGGCCTCCTGCACCGTCTGCTCCGCCCTGGTCCCTCCTGCCTTCTGTCTGCCCTTCACCTGCTCTTCGTCCTCCTCCTGAGCCCCCTCCCTACCTCCACAGTTGGTCTATCTACGGCGCGAGGACGCGCCTATCGGGAGGGGGGAGTACTGTCACGTGTCAGTGTATGTTTGGACTTTCGGTTTGTGTTTTGATTTGTTCCTGTTTTCCTTTGCTCTTTTCCAGCCACTCCTTCGTTTCCATGGTTACTGTCATTTAGTTCGGTTGTATCACCTGTTTAGTCATCATCGTCATCTGTATCACCTGTGTTCTGTTTATCAGTGTAATCTGCGTTTGTATTTAAGTTCCGTCTGTTCTGTCAGTCTTTGTCCGATCTCCGTTACATTTTAGTGAGTGTTGCAACCTGTTCTGCTGTCTTGTGATTTATTACATTAAACCTTCGTTTGTGGAAATATATCTTCGTCTCCGTCTGCCTTCCTGTAACCACCCATGACACCCGGGACGTCATTCACTATTAAAGTTAGACATCAACCTTCCTATTATTCATCAATCAATTCATTATAAACAATATAACAAGGAAAAATAATACAATTATAAAAGATATTTTATATTATATTATAATGCCTGTTATTATAATGCCTGTTTTCCCTTTTTATATTTAAAAATGTAATCTTTGATGACTGAATAAGTGCAATTCATCTTTATTCCACAAGGTCATTTTTTACTCATAGTTACCGCAGGCAATAAAACAAAAGAATAGGAAGTATCATCAGCAAAACTTGAAATGGCTCAGTGATTTACTGCAGAGCAAGTACTGAATGCAATCAAATATTAGTGTCACTGTCACTTGATGGTGGATCTGTAGAAGAAGCTGTCAGCGATCAAAATATTGATTTTGAAGATGTTGAAAATTATAGTTTTGAGAATAACTGAGCCAGATGCTGAATGTGGGAAATGAGTTTTGATGAGGACAGTGATGATGGTATAAAACATCTGCTCAAACTGAACCCTTACAAGCTTCAAAAGATAACAAATTCTGCTTTCTTTTATTCTTCTGTAACTGTTCCTCTAATATCAGGAGAGTTTTGTATTATCGCGACAGGTGGAGATCCATTCGTGTTAGATATAAATCCAGATCGCTAAAGACCTGGAATATGTAATAATGATTGGTGAAACATTCATGCATTTAAGGGTCAAAATACTATTTGAAATACTGTCACTTTTGATTAATTTAATGCATCCCTGTTAAATAAATGTATTTATTTCCAAAATAAATAAATAAATAAATAAATCTTTCTGACCCCAAACTTTTGAACACTAGTGTATCTGAAAATATTAGATATTTTAAAGATATTCAAAAGTATTATTTCAGAATTGTGTTTTACTATATCTCCTCCCATCATTTAGAAACAATTAATTCGGCCATCTTCTTTTAAAATATCTATTTTGATGTAATCTAATATTTGAATCTAATATTATAAACAACATAAGTCCATCTTGATATAGATATATAGATTTTTGCCTTAAAAACTGACTGTAGTTTATTGTAGGGTCTCTCTTTGATTTGCATTTGCAAATCAAAGCTGCTCGCATTAGCATCTCAAATACAAGCTATAGTGTTGATTTGAGGAAAGGTTTGTATGCTTTAGGCTAAATTCACCATTATGATACATCCATGAGAAAGCACCTCTTGCTCCTAGCAAGAAATAAAACACTAATGGACTCATTTCCACCTTCATAAAGTCCAGGGGAAAGCACAAAGAGAGGATGCTCAAGGTGTATGGGAAGAAAACAGGATGAGTCAAGCAGCCTGTGGCAGAATACAGTTAGTTGGATTGAATCCTCCTCTGTCAGCACACTGAAGAAGGGCCAAGAGGTCCTTTGACTTTTGACATTCCTGGCACTCGCTGGTTCCTCTCCACGGACAAGTGAATACAAAACAAAGGTTGAACTGTCGTAAAACTGACTGTAGGAGGATTCAGAGGGAGGGTCTTGAGAAGTGGGGCTTTAGTTCTAACAGACAAAGAATATAAAGTGGGTTTACAAATTGAGAACAATGTTCAGGAATTTACAGTGTGATCAATACTAGCCCATTGTGGCCACTGAAAGAAGCGACCGAAAGTGTGTAGCCAAAGTGCTTTAACTGGAATTTGGACACATTAAATCTACCTGTTGATAAGAGATTGACTCAATTATAACTCTAAAACATTATGCACTATAAAAGCAGATCAATTTCAAGGAGAATTCCAGATTCTTAAATGCTTTTAGGAATATATGGCTAGCAAAGGACGCTTTGTGACACCTGTCTCCCCAATCAGACTTAAAATAATCCTCTATTTTCCCAACAAACCATTAGCTTCCCTAATGATCCTGTGCTGCTGTTCTCAATGACTCTTTTAGGTCCATCAGAGCTCAAGGTGTGAAGGTTTCTGTTTAGGTGCTAAAGGGAAGGATTGCACTGATCTAAAGGTGAGTTTTGCAGAGGGCAGGACCATCCAATTTTCAGCACTCATCTGTTAATCTCTGTTTAGGATAAGGCCCCAAACAGAATTAGTCACAGATCTCCAGGGTTCAGGAGAGCAACCTACAACCCAAAACAAGCAATGAGGGCTGGCTGAGGTTTCTGCTACCCCTAAAGCTCAGGCTTATCGGACAAGACTCATAAGACTAGTGTGAATCAGAATCATTCAAAGTAATTAAATGTCACAAATAAAAAAATCTTTTATGAAATTAAACATTTTATCAAACTTTGATAATTGTCTTAATATTTTTAACAACTGAGAAGATAGTATTCAAACTACATTTTATAAAATTCACCTGTTAAGTGTAGATATTACAGAAGTGTATGAGAGTCAAACTGGACTGCAGGGACTCATCTCAATATCACAGTTCATCTCAAAATCATGAAAAAGATCAGTCAAGAATAGAATATTATTGGAAATATTCAAATCGGTAATATCAGAATGCATAGTTTATGCATAAAAAAGTCAGCACGTGTTTATCAATGGGATTGGCGTATTTCACTCAGTTCCCTGATCATACCGATTCAAGCTAATTTATACTCATGTGCATGCGTTATGTATTATGCACGTCTCTGACAGACAGTTAATATAGACCCGATATAGTCTGACTATGAGTAACCCACTTCTGGCTAAAATAACCTTGAATTTAGTTACATGTCGTTTTTGCCTAAATAACTTGCAAGATGTAAGCAAAGTTAACAGTGATTACAATGTGTTTGGTTTTATTTCTTTGACATGTTATCTAATTGATGACTAGTCTATTCTTGACGTCTATTAAATTTCCACTGACAACCCAAATTTTGCCTGGTTTTAGCCTAGATGTCAGTGATGGCAATTAGATGTCTTTTGAACGCAAAATTGCTTGCTGGGTTGAAGCCGCTCAGGCCGCCATTTTCTATACCCTTACACTAACCTATAGTTTTTAATGAAAGCAAAGATGTCTGAAATGTAAATATAATTCATGGAAATACTGAATAATAACCCCATTAATTACAACAATTATTACATAAATATATTTAATATATATATTTATTTTTACTTCAAAATAAAAGCTATAACTTATATACTCCACAAATCTAAAATATGATGTGTCCACAAATCCCTCATTAACAAATAGACACAAAAAACTTTGATGTTCAACATAATACAATGTCATAGATACATTTTTTTCCCAGAGACACAAAATTAGATCAATTAACCTCAAAACTGTGTCGGCTGACTAATTCTCACAAATCTTGATATTCAGATGAAACGACAAAATTAAAAGTAGTGTAGCCATTCATCAAAAGTACTGAGATGAGATTTTTTGTCATCTATGGTCAGGAGAAAGAACGAAATTACCTACCATATAACCCATATTTATTTCTACTATTTCTTTTCATATATTTCTAAAATTTATTTTATAATCAATGCATGTTCCAATGATAAAACTTGGCTCTTGGTTCACTCTGACGTTCACTACATCTTCATGAGTCCATATTAGTTTATGTATAAATTATGCATCTGGTCCACATTTGCACTGGTCATACTTTTCCTGATTTAAATATCTCCATCTTGACATTTAATTGATAATCATTTTTTTTAATTAAATATCAAATTTCAAATGATCTAATTTTTCCATCATGCTTTATGAAATGTTCATGATCTTTTCAGCCTTGGTTCCCTAGACTGTCTCTATAATCTTCTTCCCCTGTTTTCCACCTTCTGTTTGTCATTAACTGGCAGTTATAGTTTAATTGGTCCTTACGTATGACTCTCTGGGGTCTCTGGTTAAGTTTTCACTGAAGAGCCTCGTCCATCTTCTGCCCATTCTTTGTCCTTCTGCTGAATTTGGGCTCTTTTCTCCTCTCAGTGATTCTTCTTTATCCTTACAGGCAAGAGAGATGCTGCACGCTGCTCTCCAAAACATCACAGCATGTTTATAGATAATTATATCAGATTAAATCTGAACCATAACTAAAATAAAGGGGTGTTTATAGTCAAAGCAACAAACATATTAATGATAAACATGGAATGAATGCAAAAAAAAACAACAACCAACCAATAAATCTGTGCAATTCAATTCTCCTTTCTTCAATTCTCTTGTAAACTGAAAATGCCAGAAACATGAAAACTTCTCAATAAAGAACAAAGTCTGAAAGATGAAAGAGAATCATAAAAAAAAAAAAATCATTGCAACCCGGCTAACAGGGAACTTTCTCAGAACTTTTGCTAAGGTACTGGCAAGGTTCTCAGAAGGTTAGGCGCAAACATTCTTTATTAATAGAATGTTTGTCTGGTCTTTAATAATGTTTTTAAATTTTAGCACAAAAACATCATAATATGGAACGCCGCACATGACATGCGGACATATATATATATATATATATATATATATATATATATATATATATATCCTGGCCACGAATTAAGAATTTGTTCTCTCGTTAATGTGGCAACGATTTACTACTTCGTTCACTCATTTTAGCTAAATTTTGACCATGAATTAAGTAATCGTTCCCACTATTATTAATTCATTCCCTCCTGTCAATAAATTTTGGCCATGTTGAACTAATTCCTTCCCTCATTTCAATTTAACTAAAACATATAAAACATCTGTATATTTATACATCATTCGTGAAAGGTTTTCTTTTTTTCTGAAAAGTTTTATTTGGATGGTTGTTTTTTTTTTTTTATGTTTCAGGTTAAAAGTAACGTTCCCATAATGTTTGGAAATGATTAAATGGAATGTTCCATTAACTTTCACATAATAAATAAAATAAAATAAAATAAAATAAAATAAAATAAAATAAAATAAAATAAAATAAAATAAAATAAAATAAAATAAAATAAAATAAAATAAAATAAAATAAAATAAAATAAAATAAAATAAAATCAATCAATCAATCAATCAATAAAACAAACACTGGGCGTTTTGAACATTCAGAGAATGTTCAGAAGTAACGTTTTTATAACTTAATGTCAATGTTTTCAAAATGTTATAATTTGTTCAAAAAACATATATTTGTTAGCTGGGAATGCATTATCAATATAATTTCTCAGCTTCTGTTATTATTCAATGCTTCTTGTTTTTACTACTCAAAAACATGTTTAAATGCAATAGAATGACAGATTTCTTTTTTCTTTTTTTTTTACTGTTTTACACTCCATATGTGATGGAATCTGTGTGTCTGGGACAGTTTTGATTTTTTCATTACGTTCCCAATACCTACATTCTTTCAATCACTTTTCACTGAAGTGATGCAAGTGATATTTTTGACAGAAGTGAGGTCAAGTATATGTACCTCCCAAGGCATAATGTCTACCTCTGAAGGGGTGCGATATGTAGCTGTGTGCAAATGGCTGTACAAACATGAAGGCTGTTTTGATGTTTTTGTGCTCGTTGACATGGGAGGCCATCTCCTTGGGAGGTGAGGGGTCTCCTGCCCTTGTGTGACCTGTGACCCGAGTGAGCCCTTCTGCACTGATACAGGCTTTCAGCCCTAAGGGAAGGGGGAGAGAGGGGAATAGCTCTCATCTGTAAGGCTCAGTTGCAGGCTTTTCTTTTATCCTTGATATATTCTTTTAGTTTAGATAATGGGAAATATTCGTACAAAGAATAAATATAAACCATCAATCAGTTTAACCAACAAGGAAATTTAAATCCATGACAACCCATTTTAGACTATATCTTCTGTTTATGGTTTCTGCATTGCATGTTGAAATTCTGAATTCCTGAACTTGCTAATAATATGCACATGTGTAGTTGTGGACTACATTTAATATGTTGAATAGCCACTGTAAAAAAGTTGCTGCCTTAAATCTTGAAGTATATGCAACTTGGATGTTTAAGTCATTTCAACTTAAATTAGGCTACATTAAACTGACTTTAAAAAATTGAGTTGAATCTTGTATAACATAAAAAGTTGCTGAACTTATTCTGATTGAAAGCAATGTAAAATCATGTTGTCATAACTTATTGATCATATAATTTTTTACAGTGCATGTTAAACAATATAATAAAGAGCAGATTGCAGGTACATTTCAGGGCAGTTTGAAGCTTATTGCTTATGCCTCTCTGATTGAGAACAAAGAGATAGTCATAATGTCAATGAAGACATTTTTGTGTGTGTGTGAGTGTGTGTGGGGTGGGGGTGTGGGGTGCTGTACTTTGAAGTCCATTGCAGATTTTTACTTTGTGAATGTACTTTGTGTTTTACTTTGTGAACGACTCATCATGAGTGTTTGATGTGCAGTGAAGGTCTGTAAAATGAACTTCTTGAGAGGGTGATAAACATCATGCCTGTGCCCCCTTTTCTCGTTTCAGCTGGCATGCGCCCTTCCCTAAGGCTTTCAGCACGCGCTATTATACTTTTCTATCCCCGACACGTGCAGATACAAGAGCCTTGACTGGACCTCATGCGGAACTCCCAAATAGAGGATTTAACCTGAACCCCTTCAGAAATCAACTGATCCACATGCACAACGTGCACAGAATAAAAACGTTCATGAAGCCATATGCATTCGCCAAAAAAGTTAGTGTAGACTACATAAGGTCCATTTAAAATCAAACAATATTCGATTGTTTATATTTAAATTATTTGTATAATTAAATCTTTTTTTTTTCTTTTTCATTTGTGGCAAAATGTGTAATGGATTATAGAATGTTCATACATCTTTTGAATAGGCTATCTGAACGCGCAGATTAGCCTGTAAATGAATTTGCGTTTTATTAATTTATTTATTGAAAAATAATGTAAAAATGCTAGATACAAGCCTGTTAATTTGTTTTTATTTTGTATCTTATATAGTACTGTAAAAACGATACTGTAAAGATAATAAACTGTATAGGCTAGGCTACTATGCAAAATGATTTTAGAAGAATAGTAATTTAGGCTACATTATAGTTTTACGGTAAAAAGTTGAGACATGTTTTTTATTACCTTACAATAGGGGCATTTATTTCGATTTTGGCTACAAGTTTGGTGAATTGCATCCACCTGTCTTATTAATTCATTTATAGTAACAAAAATAACTCAGATAACTTGGTATATTTACATTAGAATATGATTTCATGTAATAGGCTACAGATATTGTAAAATAGGCATACACAGTGACCAAAATGCCACCTCGTGTGCATTTTTAACAATAAAGATTTGCATTTTTTTTAATTCAAGCTTTTATCTTTGAGATCCTAATGACTAAAACTCAAGTGGACGTTTCGATACAATCGAGTGCAATCGTGTATAAAATGTGCATTGGTTGACAGATTAGATGACGCGTAGACGATCTCGATCTATATCCATGCACCTGCTGCATAACCGTTATTTTATGCGCTGTGACCCAGTGTGACGCTTCAATGGCTGCACTCATTACAATGATGCCTATTATGTTGCCAGACATTGCTATGAGTTGTTTATGGTCTATATTAGCGTCACATTATGAAGCAAACAAACAAGCACAGATATTTTGTAGAAAACGTTATATTTATTCGTACAAAAACATGTTTGCACCAGATTAAAATTTTGAGGTAAATACATAATAGAATAAATCTCTTTATATACAATAAAAATACAATAGCATACGAAAGCAACAGGTTGAATAAATAAAACAAAAAGAAAGTGATGGGAAAGCAGTCGAGAGAGCTATAGTTAACTGTACGGATCAGTCAGACAGAGGAGGTTTCTTCAGGTCAAAATACATAATGCATAAGGCCAGATCTTTGTCTTGTCCTTTCAGCCTATTGTCACAGCGTTGAAACTGAATTTTCACGCTCGTTTTTCTGCTTTATCGCTCTACAAATTGTAATATTGACTTTTCACCTTGGACTGCAAAGGCCAATCTGTCTTGGTTTAAATTATAATTTTCTCTAACAGGGGTTAAGGTCATGCTCCAAGGAATGCAAAAAAAGTGCAAATATATCGGGAAAAGCATCAATATCAGTAACAAAACGTACAAAAAATACAAAAATACAAAAATAAAAAACATTCTCATTTGTGAACTGTCATTAAGGCAAACAGTGAATACCTAATGTTGTCTCTGTGCTCTTGGTTCTAATAGAAAAGTAACAGCAACATCCTTTGATATTACACTACATCTGCAGACTCTATACAGACATGAGAATGCTTAGGTCACATTAATAGATGCTTGGTACGAATTTGGTGTAGCTGTAAACTACATCGGTTTGCAAATATCCATAATCGTCCATGGCTGCGGGGCTGCTCGGGTCTGAATTGCAGTAAGATGGGGATGAAGACGAAGAGGATGCGCTGGATGGCCAGGAGCAAGAGTCCCGGCCGGGGCTGGGTGCATCTCCCATGCAGCTTAGTCCGGGGAGCAGCAACGGAGGGTCTCTTGACTTGCTCTGCCGCTGGTCAGCGATTCGGATGGTCTCCGAAAGTGCCCAGATGTAGTTGTGAGCGAAGCGCAGAGTCTCGATTTTGGTCAGCTTCGTGTCGTCGGGAAAGGCAGGCAGCACGCTTCTCAACGAATCCAAGGCGTCGTTGAGGTTGTGCATTCTGTTCCTCTCGCGGTCGTTGGCCTTCATCCGGCGGTTCTTCTTCACCACGTGCACGGTGCCGTCGTTCCTCGCGCGCCCCCTGCGCCGCTTTTTCTGCTGCAGCTCGGTTGGAGACGCAGGTGGCTTGCCGCAGGAGGACGCGGGGGACGCGGGGTGGAGGCTGCTGCCCGAGTCTTCATCATCGGTGTGCGTAAAGGAGTAGTCACAGCTTGAGGTGTCCATGTCGGAGTAGACAGTTTCCATTGTTGATAACCTGGAGATGTAGAAAAAAAAGAGTTAGGAATGCACCAAAAACAGTCGTGGAAAGTCATTCCAAATTCTCTGAGTGCAGCATCTAGGGTGTTTTATGCTGCAAATACGCACCTTATGTGGGCTGAGAGATGAAACTGGGTGTTTGAGGTCTTGCAGAGTCCTGCAGATAGTTTGTGTTGAAGTTAAAGGCACGCGTCTGTCTTGCTCTTACCCCTCAATCAGCTCGTGTGAGCTTGTGAGCTTGGCACACGACTGGCCTCACCTACCTTATATACCCTGGTGAGACAATGGACGTACCCCCCTCGCTTTGCCATTTTTGTGAAGGATGAATGAATGGTTTGCATCAGGTCTGCCCCGTGCCGCACGACCATCTCATTAGCATAATTTATGCCCGTTGTTTGTTCGCCCTCTGAAGCGTGCCTGTAATCACCGCTGGCCAATCAGAGAGCCGGAGAGCTGCCAAGCCACGCGAGCAGAGCTGTTGCTATCTGTCCAGCATGAACCAAGCCCACTTTAACTTAAATCTCTGGAGGAAATTGAAAAGAAGAGACAACACGAAGTGGCCCGAGGCTAGAAGACAAGTTTTGTATTTTGTACGCATAGCTCTTTAAAATTTTATTTCACACAATTGTTTTGATTTGATGCCAAAAAATGTGATTATTTTATTTTTTTAACGTTTCAGCTCATTTTCATTCTACACATTACCTATAATACAAGGTGAAACGAGCTAGTATTAGTAGTTACCTATATTTTAATACTTCTATATGCAAACCATTTTGTATATTGCAAAAAAAGTACTTTTTTTATGTAGCTTATATTTTACTGAATGTTACGACGTGATGACTAAAGTTCATCAGAATTTGCCTCTTGCCAGCTGTGATAGACAAACAAAGCATAAGTGTAACACACGTGGCAATACAAAAATGTTAACTAAACAATAACATAGGCTACAACATAAAAGGGCCTACTGCAATGTGCATAACTGCACTGTAAAAAAAGATATGATCAAATGGTTATGACAACATATTTAACTTTTTTATAAGTTATAGCTACAAGATTCAACCAATTTTAAAAGTCAGTTTAATGTAATTTAAGTTGAAATTAAACATCCATGTTGATTGTAATTTTAGGCAGCAACTTTTTTTACAGTGTAAAAAATTCAAATGTGTTGGTAAGCGGAAATAATTCTGGAAATGAATGATACCATATTCGTTCGTTTTACTAAAAAAATAATATATTATAACATTTTACCGTAATGTCTTTTATTGCTTTAATTAATAATTTTAAATAAATAAAAAAATATTTTTTTATTATATAATTTTTTTTTCTTTTTCTTTTCTTTACCATATAGGCATATGTGGTAAATCTTTTTTTTTTTTTTTTACTTTTATTTTATTTTACTGTATTTTACATTAAAATAACGTTTTAGTGTAGCCTATGGACTTTATTCCACCCTGCCTGCTGCACGAATCTTGAGTTATAACTCTCGAGGTGAAAGATGCAGTTCAATCAAACTCCTCCGCTGTGCCCAGAGCCTTAAGTTTTATTTAAAGACATCTTTATGAGACAGCCGTACAATTGTTCATTAATTATTCAATTTATTCAATTGCAAGCAACTCGCCCCTCTTTGAAAAAAAAAAAAAAAAAAAAAAAAAATGAACGGGCACTATTTAGAAATAGTTTGGGGAGAGACCTGCGGCGCCTTTCTCCGTGCGGTATTATGGCGATAGGGGCACAGTCATTTATAAATAATTACACAATGTTTAGAGTCTTCAGGCATGTATGATATATCAAAGCGATTATAAGGTGAATTGTTCCATTGTGCGCCTCTCCTCTCTCTTCTTTTCAGCTCTATACGGCTTGTCCCCCGTCCAAATTCTGCGCCTCTGAGCTTTTGTCACTCATTTTTCTCGGCCTGCGACACTCCAATAGCATTATTCTTATTCAAATAGTCCCAGCGTGAACAAAAACACCCCGCTTCTGAGGCACGTTTGTGCTTTCGCTGGCATGAAGTGAAGCACAAGTGGAGATGGATCATTTTAGATACATAAACTAATATGGACTCATGAAGATGTAGTGAACTTCTGAGTGACCTGAGACTCTGTTTTTTTTTTCCATTGGAACATGCAAATAGTAGTAGGCTGTAGCCTACATATATAGATAGTATAATAATATGCTATATATAGCCTTGTTTTGTCAAATCGATTAATCGCGATTAATCGCATCTAATATAAAAGTTTGTGTTTATATGTGCGTGTGTGTGTGGGTGTGTATATAGGCCTATATATACATACACAACAAAAAGAAACAAAATAGGGCCTATGCAATGTATAGCCTATACAATTCAAATGTGCTGGTAAGAGGAAGGAATTCTGGAAATAAATAAATGATAGCTATATTCGTTCGTTTTACTAAAAATAAAATAATCTTAACATTTTGCAATAATGTTTAAAGTACTGCTTTAATGCATAATTTAAATAACATTAGCTTTTTATAATGTTATTTAAAAAGGTAGGTATGCCTAGGTAAATTACAATCTTTTACTGATATTTGACATTAAAATAACGTTTTAAAGTTTGTGTTTATGTAATATATGTGCGTTTATTTGTACATACACACTGAGCCTAAATTATATAAACACAAACTTTTATGTTAGATGCGATTAATCGTGATTAATCGATAATATAGCATATATATATATATATATATATATAAACATATAAACAAATAGCATAAACAGACATGTTCTTTCTTTTCTTTTTACGCTTTTCCTCCGAATGCATGCGTTTTAAAGCCCCTCTGGTCACTCTGTGGAGGTCCAGACTGGGGTGATGGGGGAGATCGATTTTACTATTACAACACCAACCTGTCAGTAATAACTTCAAAGAGAGAAAACAGCTTGAATGACTATTTTGCTTCCAGTCAGAGCATTAGTGATCTGGTCTGGACCTTGTACTTATTGCTCTTATAAAGTCATAAAAAAGTTATTGTTTTACAATGTTACTTAACATTACTTATTTCCACCAAAGTGATGGATGTGTCAGGCCCCCCTAGAATGGGGCGGTGTGGAGGAAGAAGGGGTTTTGCCCACAGCTGAGAGATGTTGCCAAGGAGATTTTGACAGGATTAGGCACAAGTGCACGAGACCTGATTGCATTTCAATAGCAGAAACACGTGAGAAAATGAAACAACTGAATTACTTAAAGAGGGTCTGATCCGAACCCCAAAACAATCATGCACACTGCACATTTTAAAAAGAAAGCGATGCAACGCGCGTGGTTGAGGGTCTGCTGCGAGTAAACTTAAATATGCGGCCTGAATGGAACTGATATTCCAATGCACAATGGCTTAATGCAACATTAAGAAGGGTAAAAGAAAGAGAGCAGTATTAAAACGCGAAAGATTTGCATGACAGGTGTGTGAAGCACATCAAGAAGTGAAAGGTGCATTGGTCTTGTTCGACCTGTCTTGGATTGACATGTGACGCGTGAGGCACAGAACTCGCTTTAGTCCCCGCTAGAATAGTCTTTTAATTTATTTTATATCTATTTATGCAATTGGAATTAAAATTCAATTTTGCATTTGGCCCAGCATTAATCCCCGGGTATTAACGCGATTACTGCTCGCAAAAGATCTTTGAGTCAGAAAGTCTGATAGAAGTTTTCACATGGTAATCCCCGGAATAATCCTTTCCCCTGGCGCTGCGGCAGGATCGGGGCCAGAGGACCTTTTCTTCCTTCCTTAGGATTCAAGCAGGGCAGAATAGGGCCATTACTTTTGAATGATAATTAATTCCTTACTCCAGTGCTTCAATTGTACGGGGATACCACACCCCAAATAAGAAAATCAAGCCCCTCATGCCTCGTGCAAGAAGAGACTGGAAATAAATTCTAGGGTTGCACAATGGTTAAAGACATGCAGCATGCTTTGTCACTCCCTGTAATATTCTTGAAGTTTTAATAAAGCCCAAAAATCTAAACTTAATCCAACTCAATATTTTAATTAACTGCTCTACTTTAAAAAAACCAAAACATATAATATTTAGTAAAATATAATTTATTTAGCTAATGTTGGAAAATATTGCACATCTAATTTCTTTCTTTCTTTCTTTTTTTCTTTCTTTCTTTCTTTCTTTCTTTTTTTCTTTCTTTCTTTCTTTCTTTCTTTCTTTCTTTCTTTCTTTCTTTCTTTCTTTCTTTCTTTCTTTCTTTCTTTCTTTCTTTCTATACTGAATTTTGTGCTAACAGCCCAGTTATTGGAAATATTTACCACATTTTTTTTCCAGAACATTAAATGCGTGGTGTTTTGTTATATTTACACACATATTTTTTTTAATTCATTTTTAAAAATGCATACAACATTTATCTTTTATAAAACCATAACAATAATAACATAATTCTTCTTCTTATTATTATTATTTAGACATTTTACAGATATTGCATGTGTCCTGCATGTGTCTGAAACGCATAACTGAAAGCTGCATTTCATAAACATTACAAAAATGGTTCCGAACTTATTTGCCAGATATACCTGGAATATATATATTTTTGTGCATATTTACAAGATTTCAAAACAGGTGCTATTATCAAAATGCAATGGAATCTCATTACAAGCTATGTGAATGTAAATTTTCGGCTCTCTTTGTGAGTCAGACACATAATGTACCAGTTCGTGAACCTAGTACTATCAATCAGACGTCCATTCTAAATACAAACCCTACGGTGGGGCATTCACTTGTCTTCGTGTGTTTGTGCAAGTGCATAATTTACCTCTAGTTTACCCAGCATCAGTGCTAACAATGAGAGCTGTGTCTCTAAAGACTTTATATTTGAAAGTAACCAGGGCAACTCTTTGGTAAAATGAGAAGAAGCTTTGCACAAGCCACATCACCGTAAAAGGGAGGAAGTCCACAGCGATTCCCTGACTAATGATAAGTTCATACACCTGACCTCGCCGTCAGACTGTTCCATGCATTCGACTTTTCACTTAGTAGTCCTGCTCAACTGCAAGTCAACGCATCCATTTGTTAAAGAAAAACGTGCCATGGCTGTCCATTTCTATTTCTAGATGTGCACCCCCCCCCAGTGATGGCATCACTTGTAGGTGTTCAAATCAGCCATATGGTTTTGAGTGCAATAACTTGAATCTCCAGCCAACAAAGGAGTAATTGAGAAGGGAAAGAAGTCTGAGCTTGACTCGACAAAGCTGCAAAAACTCCTTCTTTCACTCTAATGAAGCTGTTGTCTGGAGATTCTGTGTGGGGTTGGGAGGGTGGTGGTGGACGTGATTTGTCATACAATCTGAATCTTTAGGAGGGCCGGAGAAAGACCTCCTCTCCATATGTCTGCTTATTTTGCATCTGAAAGCTACCTTTGGCGAGAGCAGGGGGAGAGGGGGAAGGAAAGGAGTGAGCTGAAGCTCAGGAACAGGGGTTTTCTTTCCATCAGCTCCGAGAGCACTCGGATCAACACTGGAGAAGGGCTTTGCTTTCAAAAAAACAAAAGCGACACAAGAGAAATATATTTGAACACAGCGTGTTGGTCGAAACACATGTTGCTCAATGAAAGGGGAATAAACGACAAGTGCAGGTTTGCTTACATGTGTTCAAATTGTTTAAAAAATCTATAACACTTCCTACGGATAAATCAGTCACAGAAATGAGAATTAAGAAATAAATAAAACAAATGTATTTTTGAAGTTATGCATTATGTATTTGTTTTACTTTCAAACAGAGTTTACTGTGTTGCAGAAAGTGATTGTGAGTTTGTTATTTTTCAGCAATACATTGAAATAAACGCAAAAATATATTTTCCTATGCAGACCTGTCTATGATTAGTTCCACATGCTCGGCCAAAATGCCTTTATATCTGTAAAATATCGTCAAATACTGTCTTAATATATCTGTCTTATATATCTGTCAAATACTGCCTTAAAGGGATAGTTCACCCAAAAATGCTGTCATTACTTACTCACCCTTGAGTTGTTCTAAACCTGCATTAAGTTCTTTCTTCTGCTGAACATAAAAGAAGATGTTTTAAAGAATGTTGGTAACCAGACAGTTCCTGGTCCCCATTAACTTCTGTATAGAAAACCCCAGCAAAAAACTATGGAAGTCAATGGGGACCAAAAACCGTTTGGTTACCAACATTCTTCAAAATATCTTCTTTTATGTTGAGCAGAAGAAAGAACTTCATGCAGGTTGAGAACAACTCGAGGTTGATCCTTTTAAGGCATTTTGAATTGGATTTGCACTCTCATTAAGTCAAAGACAGCACCAATTTGAAACAAGAAATTGCTGTATAACTTGATAAAAAGCAAAATTCCACCGAAATAGAAAGGGTTTGATTTAAATGAAGGCACTGCATCCACAACATGAAGGCCATGAACTTGTGACTGTGAGGACATCTGCAAGCATTCTCTCTCTCTCTCTCTTTTATAATATCAAGGTTAATGCGATGAGTGCCAGCTCTCTGCAAGAATGTGGTGCGGACAAAATGAAGAAGTCCCCAAGGACCGTCTTCGATTTGGACTATGCATGATGCAAACCCCATCCACCATGCTCAGATATTTGTGGACATCTGCCCATGCTCATCAGCATGCATGGCTTTAGTCCGCGGGTATCTGACCTGCCTCAGCAACAATAGTGAGACAGTCTGATCTATAGCACTCCACTGCATTTGCTTTTATTTGCTTGTGAAAGAGAAGCTTTTAAAACTTGCTATTAAGGCTACAGAAAAGCAACAAACTGGAAGTATACTTTCAGGATTTCCACATATCTATCTATCTATCCATTGATTTTAGTTTTGTTCCTTGGCAAACCTACACCAGCAAAGCCACACGTAGGCATATTTTTATTTAATGAGCTTAATTTAAAAACCTTTGGATTCAACAGCACTGAAACTGCACTCATGCTTGCTCTGATAGAAAGCGCTTTGCAGTTTTTCTCAATCGCTTTGGCACATCTTTCGAAACAGTCTTAACATTCTCTAAAGTGTAAGTGCAAATAGTTAAAAACAACCAATATAAAGAGGGACTGATATTTTTATTTACACAGCACATTTATTTTTGTAGAAATGTGTTATGTAAGCTGAAAATTCACAGTTGCTTGTGCATTTTTACACACTCTTATGTCTTCCCCTAACACCACATATTCTTACATATCTACATATTCTTCCATGACAAGCACCTGTGAATTTTCAGCTTATATTTGTACAAAAATAAACTGATGTTGCTGTTTAGGGGTGTGAAGTTCCTCCATGTTCCTGCAGTGATCCTGCTGGACAAACTCCATATAACCTCCTGTATGCTTCCAAACCTGATTGGTTGATTGGTAAGATCGTGATTCCTAATTCATTACAATGGCAGGCCAGCTGCCAATTTAGCAGATATTACAAACATTCCATGTTATGGAATAAACATGCATATCTGACAGATTTTGATTTGAATGTATATTTTTTCATGTGAAGGCTCACACGATGAAAGAATGTTTAGAATTTGTGAAGAGTTTGACAATTTCACTGAGAATCAACTCATCAGTTTTGATCAACAAGCCATGTGCATTCAGTTATTGTGCAAATTAGATTGCTACTCTTTTGCACACATGTGCCAAAACACATGCAATTTGCTTAAATCAATAAGAAATTCAAATCTGATGTGATCAAGAATTTAACCGTTCAAACGTATTGTTTTGAGAAAAAAATATCATTCGACAGTTGAGCCAAAGCGATTGAGAAACACTGTAAATGTCCTATCAATTTGCCACACGTTGCATAAGTTTGGAATTATAGTGACCTCTTGTGTTCATGATTTGTCTTGCATTCTGTGTGTCAGAGAACGAGATTCTCGAGACAAAGTAGCCCTTTTAAAATTGATTGAGTACAAATCTTGATTTTGTGGAAACAACAAAATGACTGATTGCTGATTAAATTTAGATAGGCTACCATTATGTTAAAATACTATTAGAATGGATATCACTTTGTTCAATGCTATCTGGACAGCAAATATTTTCATACAGTTTTGAAAAATATGTTTTGCAATAGGGCTACAAAAGGAGTAGCCTACTGATGCCTTTAAAAAAAAAAAAAGTAAAATAGTGAAAATATGCTGTGAGATCAATTAACTATGTTATAAAAACTAAAAAAGCATAAAATTACCTTAGCATTAACAGAATGTAGTTCAAAACACATAAAACGTCTAACGCACCTAAAAAGGTGTATCCTACAATTAAAAGTAGCTAAACGTTCGCATAATTTGATGAATTGATTTTAAAATATATGTAAACATTATTTTATTTATTAGCCAGTTTTAATTACATAAAAACGTTTCATTCGTGGAATGTAATGTTAATTAAAATGTATGGAATTGTGGAATGAAATATTCAATAAAGTACAACCGGAGGTAACATAATTTGGACCTTTTATACAGCATGACAGAAATGCATTTAAATAAACCTAGGCTATTTTAATGATGTTTATTGCTAGTAAAGTATAAAACAACATAGGCTACATCAGAGTTTTTTATAATGCATTTTTAAAATGCATTGAACTTTTTGATTAAATAGTAAATAAATAGTTATTTGATAAAATAAATAGCTCACAAAATATTTGTTTAACCAGAGCAAAACCTTCTTTTTTTAAATTAATTAATTAATGTATTTATTTATTTTATATAAAAGCCTTCATGTGACTCTTAATTTGAAGTCATGGTCACCCGGAAACGCTTTTGTGGCTCGATTCTTTTTGAGGGTCGGCGCCGTGACACGCAGAGATCAATACTCGCGGCTTTTTAAATTTAAAACTAAGACATTTGTGAGATAAAAAACAGTTAAGAGATGTTTTATCACGTAAGTCCGTAATTGTTTTATTTTTGAGGGTATAACGAACCCCACCATTAAGAATATAATCATGTCGGCTCGTGTTTTGTCTCGGCTAACGTTAACGTTACTTGCACACTCGCTGGGTATTTTTAAATTAATATTGTGTTGATATATTTACTTGCCGCATTTGATTAAAAGTCGAAATCAGTCTATTATGTTTTTGTTAATCCAGTGTGTTATATAAACCGATTCTAGATGTATATTAATTACCTTAATGTAGCTTGTTGTTGTTTTCTTAATAACCGTCACAACAGATCTCTTTGGAGCATGAGATTCTCCTCCATCCAAGATACTTTGGACCTAACCTTTTGAACACAGTCAAGCAGAAACTGTTCACTGAGGTGGAGGGAACATGTACAGGAAAGTAAGTCCAACAGAAGGGTTTGAGATCTGACTTTCTTCAAGTAATGAATATTTTGAAATATGAGTCTCTAATGTCTCTCTTTTGTTTCACAGGTATGGCTTTGTTATTGCAGTAACCACAATCGATAACATTGGAGCAGGTGTAATACAGCCTGGCAGAGGTTTTGTGCTGTATCCTGTCAAATACAAAGCCATCGTATTCCGTCCCTTCAAGGGAGAAGTTGTGGATGCTGTTGTCACTCAGGTTAACAAAGTACGAGACCATTTTTATCGTCTTCTAGTGCTGAACACTCATTCTGGATGTTCATTAGTTCATGTATCCTACTCTAGTGTGACTCAATGTGGGGAGACAGATCTCATTTAAGAGCTCTTGAATAAATAACTTGCATGCACAGTAATCATACTGCATTAATAAAACTCATTGTCCCTGCTTTTGATTTTTTTATAGTCTTCAATACAATATTTTTTTTCTTTTTTTCTCCAGGTCGGACTCTTTACAGAAATTGGCCCCATGTCTTGCTTCATTTCTCGTCATGTAGGTTTTCCATGGAGAGTAAAATAAATATATATATATATATATATATATATATATATATATATATATATATATATATATGTGTATGTATATGATTGTGTTGATATTCAGTGCCTTTCGTAGTTGTCTTATATCTGTGATATTTCTGTGTCCAGTCTATTCCCTCTGAGATGGAGTTTGACCCAAACTCAAATCCTCCATGCTATAAGACAGTCGATGAGGTAAGAGTCAGTAAATCAGCATTAAGAAATGTTTGTTGAAAAGATGTACAAATATAGAACATTTCAGTTTGTTGAAAAGATGTACAAATATAGAACATTTCAGTTTGTTTTCTTTAACAGGACATTGTGATCCAACAAGATGATGAAATTCGTCTGAAGATTGTGGGAACTCGAGTGGATAAGAATGATATTGTAAATCCCTGGCACTTTCTTGAATATGCTGAATAATATTCTATTTGGATACAAATATTTCCTTCTGCTTTTGATCATTCAATTTTTTTTGTTCCTTTTTTATTAGTTTGCCATTGGATCTCTTATGGATGACTACCTGGGTATGTATTTCCTATGATAAACGTATTCTGTCACAGCTCTTTGTTTACTGTCAGAGGCTTGCAGTTAGCTGTGCTATAACTTTTATGTTGATTTTATACTATTCTTGTAATTATTAAAATGTGATATCAAAACTGATTCTCTCAATTTATCATTATTTAATTCTTCTTTATTTCTAAGTTATGTTGTGCTATCCAACCATTGTCTAAAAGTTTCACTTTTATACTTCTAGGTCTTGTGAGCTGATTCTTCTGTCAAGAATATGGGAAATATGAAACTTGATGGTGTGAGGATGCTACGTAGTTTGTATATACTGTAATTATTTCCCCATTTATCTTCTGGTTTTTTTATGGCTTCCTTTGATCCCCATGTTGGTATATCTATAGTTTTCCTATGGCAACAGTTTGTTTTGTGAAACATCAAGTCGAATGGGAACAAAATGTTGCAGTGGCTCTACATGATGGAAAGACTTTCAACTGTTTCATTTATAGCGAGGCAGCAGAGAAAAGAGTGAGTGTGTGTGTGTGTGTGTGTGTGTGTATGTATATATATATATGAAGAGTTCAGATGCAAAAGCCTCTAAGTGCCATCTGAAATTTTCTTCTAGAATGATCATTTTTATAAAGCTTGTATATTTAAGTTAAGTAATTTCACTTAAATGACAATTAATAGGTAATTTGCATTGCCATTTAAGTGAAATTATTGAACTTAAATATACGAGCTTGATAAAAATGATCATTCTAGAAGAAAATTTCAGATGGCACTTAGAGGCTTTTGCATCTGAACTCTTCATATATATATATATATATATATAATTTTTTTTTTTTTTTTTTTTTTTGATCTCTTCGGCTGTTGAAAGATCATGTAAGCAGTTCACAAGCACGTTTTGGACGGAATCATTAATCACATTGCTTTTAGAAGTTATTCAGTCTCATTATTATTATATAAGGTCATTTTTAGAATTATTTTCGTAAATGCCAGTCAGCCTTTTGTTGAATATATTTCTCTTTTGTAATACAGCACTCATAAAAAATTTGAACATGTCTCCATCTTGTCTTTTTTTGTTGTTGTCTATTCTGATATTCTTTTATATTAAGCAAAGATGTCTACTTTACTTAATACATATTACACAGTGCGTTGCTGATTTTTGTTAATTTTTGGATTCCACCCCCCTCTGATAACAATATATCATAGCAACAATTTTGACAGGAAAATATTTACAACTGAAACCTCCTATCATGCCAGTCACACAAAATCTCTCAGTGTTTGACATTTTAATATATTTTTGCCATAAATTCTCAACATGTTTAGTGATAAACAAAATTCCACCCAAAATGATGACCTTGATTATATTTAATGTTGCACTACATTAAAATTAAATCTCACAACGGGGTCCATTCCATTCACAGAAACTGGTTCATCTTCAACATAAATATCAGAGCAAGTGGATTTAAGTCCTTTAAATATTTTACAGAGATCAATAAGTTGAGCATTCAAGCCTAGACAGACATTTTTTTTTATTATTTACATTTTGATTTGAAAGGAAATCTGTAGATTGGGTTTAAAAAATAAAACATTTAAATATTATTTCCCCTTTTTATTGCAAAGAAGAAGCCACTGCATTTGAAATACAAAGAAAAAAAATGGAAAGGGAATACAGGAAAGAGGTAAATAAAGGAAACCTCAACCTGTAAGAAAGATAAGATCATAGTTCTTAAGAAATTTGTTACTCTTACTATTATTTATGAGTTTAAGAGATTTTACAGTGTGAGAAACACATCAAATCTAGGCAAAGTGTTGAGAACAAATTCTTGTTCTTGTGAATGAAGAATTTGCAATAAAAAACAAAGAAAATAAGTTAAAAACACGGCTGCTGTCAAAAATAATAAATACATCGTTCAGTGAAAAGTTTAAATCACATTTTATAAAGGTAAAACACGTCGTCCAACTCTCACTTTCACGCCTTTATGACGTATAATTGCTGCGCCAGGACGAGCCTATACGTCAGCACCGCGCAGCTCGTTCCTCCTTTCTCTCATCCTGAAGATGGCGGCAGGGGTGAGTAAGATGGGAGAAAACCCTTACATGCCTTATTACAGCACATCTCTCTCCACAATCGTACCCCAATCACTCTAATCCTTATATCTTTGTACGTTGTTTTCATACCGTGTTATTTTGTAGTCTCTTATGAAGCTGTTGCGATGATTATTTAAGTTGTAAATACTCTCCACACCCCTTTATAAGGTGGTTAGTGTGATGACGGGCAGAAGTACAGCGCTGCGTTCTTTGTGCCACGTTTCCCTTGCCTTCCCTTCCATTGCCCCTCATTCTCCGCTTTAATCTGTTTGTAAAAAGCAGAATGTCATGTTTGTAGTTGTACTTACATTTCGTAAAGGTTAAAAGCATAAATAACCAGTGTGAGCTGATAGAAAGCGTAGTCGGTTATGCATTCATTGTGTAGTTAAGACAAAGTAAAACGTTTTCCGGTTTAACTATTTAACGTTACACGTCCGATTCTGAAATTTAGTGGTAGTGTCAAACACTTTCAGACTCTTTAAAATCTCAATCAAATAGGTTTTAATGATTAACGATATGTTTTACAAATAAATGGCACTGCATCACCATCCAGTTAGTTAGTTCTGCCACTAGTAACCCCCTATTTGACTATACAATCATTGTTTACAATCTGTTAAGTAATTTTATTGCAGGGAATTCACTGTCAGCTGCGTCAGCTTGTGGAAAGTGCTGTGTAATGAGGGGGGCAGCTTGTGTTGGCATTTTCTGTTATTAGATGATGGAGGCCGAACAAGCTGCATTAGTTTCAGCAATCTGATCTCGAACCTTGTTTCTGCAGACTCTCTACACATACCCAGAGAACTGGAGGGCCTTTAAGGCTCAGATCGCTGCCCAGTACAGTGGGGCTCGTCTGAAGATTTCAAACGCCCCCCCTGCCTTCACCTTTGGGCAGACGAACCGATCCCCTGCTTTCCTTAGCAATTTTCCCTTGGGCAAGGTCAGTGTTGTTCTTTCTTTTTTTTTTTTGCTTATGTTCTTGATGTTGAATTAATTAATTGATGTGGTTCCGATCCATTTTAGGTTCCTGCTTACCAGGGTGATGATGGCTTCTGTCTGTTTGAGAGCAATGCCATTGCTCACTACTGTAAGTAAGCTTTATAGTGCCTATTTACGCTTGGCCACTTCATTTTATTGGATAAGTTATCCAGTTTGATACAAAATTTCCATTTACGTTTGCCCAAATGCATTTTATTTATCATCTGATTTCAAGAGCATGGCTTCAATGGGAGAGAGCGGCATGAGCTCTAGTGAGAGAATTGTTCACCACATTTATTGTAGATGTCCGAGTTAAGCTTCAGGATGCTGAATATTGAGTGTCATTCGTGGCCATTTTGCGGCTTGCTGAAGAGAGATGCTGATTTGTGGTGGGCCATATCTGTGGAGATGCGTGCTGCTGTGGTTTCTGGCAGGCAGGAGCTGACGTAACATGCTCTCACACCTTTATTTTTTTTACCATTTTGGGAGAAGTGTATTTTACATGCGTGACTTCATCAACCAAATGCACTTGTCCCGGTGCATCTGGAATGCATCTCAAACGACAACCTAAAGGGGATTGAGCGATCGGATTGTAATCCCATTTAAAAGCATTTCAGGGGGCTTTTAAACCTGAGGCCTCATTTGTTTTTAACATAAGTTCTGTGGATTTTTTCCTACTTCAAATGTGAAGAACAAAATTAGGATTTATAAAGGCAGAAACTGATGTGAAAATGTTCTTACGCGCACACCAACTGAAGAGCATGCATACAAACTTTTCGCCGTGGTAATTCAATTAAACAATTTTGAAAATGTGAAGATGAAGACAATCATAATATGCTTTAATATAATTGTATCTGCAAATTAGCGTCATTTTAACTGCTATATCACTGAAATTAATGATATCCTGAAAAAAATGATATGCCTTGTACAGAAAACCAGCCCATGCCTATCCCACATCAATTTTTTGGAGAGTGTACTTGGATTTCCTTGCTGAGTGCCTAAACTCAATCTTTTTTTTGTGTGTGTGCATACAGACTTTTCAAAAGTGGTCATAGCAACATTTTGGAAATTGTTGTATTTTTAAATTTAGGATTATCATATGCACGTCTTTATAAATGAGACCCCAGGTCTTCATGCATGAAGTGGCCAATTGTAAGTGAGCCCATTATGGTGTTTTATTGCACGCCATCAATGCTTTTGATGTGTGTCCCGACAGTGAGCAGTGATGCTCTTCGTGGCAGCACTCCCCAGGCCAGTGCCCAGGTGCTGCAGTGGGTCAGTTTTGCTGATTCTGAGATCATCCCTCCAGCTAGTGCCTGGGTGTTCCCCACCTTGGGTATCATGCAGTTCAACAAACAGGTGAGCTTTGTATATCCGTTGATGTAATGCATTTATCGTTCAGGAAGTGCATTGAATGTTTTGTAAGACTGTCCTTCGTCTTGTATATAGGCCACAGAACAGGCTAAGGAAGAGGTGAAACGAGTCCTTGCCGTCCTGAATCAGCACTTAAACACTCGCACTTTCCTGGTTGGGGAGAGAGTCAGTCTGGCTGACATCACTGTTGTCTGCTCTCTGCTCTGGCTCTACAAACAGGTGAGTCTACAGGGTGTCATGAAAATCTCAGCTGTAATCAGGTCTTTTTTTATTAGGGATGCACAATAAATTGGGTCCATATTGGTTCATCTGATATCAGTGACTAAGTGTCAGTATTGGAAATTTAACAAGAATTTCTACCTCTTTAGGATTGATTGTTGATGATTTAAGATTTAATTCTTAAAGATAATCTATTTATTATTATTATTTCTATTATTGTATTGTTTAGTGTTTTATTTTAAATGGACAATTGGTTATTGGTCTATTTTAGTGGTCTATACACGTCATGATAGTATTTCGATACTAAACATATAATACTATTACAATACTTTTAGCAAAAATAAAGAGGTTTATTATTATTATTACTTCCAAAACATGGTAAAAATTTAACAAATTTATTACGGGGTGTGCTTGAATAGGCCTGGACTTGGTCCTTGTCCCCAATGCACAGGGCAATTTTGCTCTGAAAATTCATGATTCTGAAGCTGAAAATGCAGAATTAAGTTAGATATGTGCTTGGATAAATCACAAATAATGTGTTTTTTTTTTGTTTTTTTTTTATGATCAGTGAAAGGTCTTGTAAAAAAGGGGTGTAACGATACACTCGTCACGTTTTGATGCAAATTGGGATACTGAACTCACGATACGATACATATCGTGATATTTTAAGCCATATTTTTTTATACCCACAAAATATTCCCCCATTGCATTCATTATATTCAACATCTTAATTGTTTAATGAATTAATGTCACAATCTCCGTAAACATTAACTTTTTTTTTTCCTCACGCAGTACTCGTACTTTCAATGCAGGCATTCGTTGGATCTCTTACACAGATAAGCCGCTCAGGCACAGACTCCCAGTGCTCACTGTCTCCCACTATTAATGCACTATACATACAAGAAGAAACCATCTAAAACGCTTTGAATAATCTTGCCACTAAAACTAAATGTGATATGGTAATTTAAATGATGTTTGCACTTTCACTTTGAGTAGTGCCATTCCGGAAGCGCGCATGCGCTTAAGATGATTAATGCAATCAATCACAGTTCTAATCGCAAGAAAGCATGTCGAAATGACTATTCCTAAACTGTAAATGGTTAGTTCATCCAAAAATTATTCCTGCATACCAGATTGAGATGTTGTTTTTTCGCACGTCACGCAAGCGCTTGAACATCTGTGTTTACTACTGTATGTGGGTCGTTGTAAATGTGTTTGTCATATAAAGCCATCGTGTTTCTTCAGAAGACTTAGATTTGGATTAGACCACTCGATTGATTTTTACGATGCCTTTATGAATTTTTTTGGATCTTAGTCCTAGAGGAATGGACTTTAAATTGAGGGACAGAAATCTCAGGTTTCATTATCTTAATTTGTGTTTGGAAGTTGAACGATAATCTTATATGTTTGAAAGGACGTGAGGGTGAGTATATGACCGATTTACTTTTTTGGGTGAATTTTACCTCAAATACAGTAAGCTGAGCCTTGGATAAAGCTAACTCTTTTGCGAATCGTATCGTTTACATAAACAATACATATCGTCGCATTTTTATATTGTGATGTATCGTTACACTCCTTAAACTGTCTTAATTGCAGCATGTAAAAAGATGTTTACCAATCCAGTTTCAATGCAATTTACGCTATTCTGATTATACACTTGTAAGTATTGTTATACCACACACAGATGTGTATGCATTATGCGTGTTACTGGTCATTGTTTAAATCTACTCCTCAAATTCAAAATACATTTTTATGGACATTTCGAAAAATTTTATGGACTTTTATGATGAAAATCGCAATGCCGGGTTTGCCTATTCTGCTGTCGCGTTCTTTGTGCCGTCTGGATGAAGATGCGGAGCGGAGAGTTGTTGACAGTTTAGTGATGTGGAGAAGAGAGAACTTCAGAATAATGTCACAGAGTTTATTCATGAAGTTGTGTGAATAAAACACGGCATCTGTAGACGAACCGAGCACATGCACGCTATGGTCAGCTGTAATAATGAGATTAATGTGTAAACTTACCTGTTTATTGCGATTAAAATCGACGTATGCCACATAGTTTAATGCGAATATGGTTACTTTGATTACGAGCTTAATCGCATTAGTTTGATTGAAGTACTGGTTACGTGAGGTAAAGTTTAATCGCAATATTGCCAAAATCCCATTATAATCGCATTGAGGGTGCATGTAAATGCACTCATTGACTTTTTTTTTTTTTTTTTTTTTTTTTTTCATTATCAGGACCTGCATATTCCCCATTGCATTATTATACATTATATTGAACATATGTAGTAGTTAGTTCTGACACTGAAACTCAAGTACTGTCACAAACTCTAAACTTTTTTTTTCGCATAGTACAATTGGATCTGTTACACAAACAAGCCGTGCATGGACAGACTCTCCTGGTGCTCACTATGTCCTGTCTCTCCCTCTATTAATTCACTTACATAAGAATAAACTATCTAAAACGATTTTAATCATCATACTACTAAAACTAGAAATGAGATATGATTTAAATGTTTGTGCTTTCAATTTGAGTGCCGCTGCAGTGCGTATGAGCTTCAGATCAATGCAGTAAATACCGTTCTAATCCCAAACGGTGTCAAAATGACCATTCCCAAACTTTAAAGGTTTATTTCATCCAAATGTTACAATTGTTTTTGTTAACTCGTGTCGTTCGCACATCACGCACGTACTTTTACTACAGTATGTTCGTTGTAAATCTGTTCTTCAGATAGTGATCATATGTCTTCAAAAGACTTGGATTGAACCACACGATAATTTTTTTTTATGATGCCTTTATGACCTTTTTTGGATCTTTTCAATTTTAGGGGAATAGACTTTAAATGGAGGGGCAGAAATCTCCCAGGTTTCAAAAAAAATATATTTGTTTGGAAGATAAACTGATCTTATAGGTTAGAATGACATAGAATAAGGGTGAGTACATTAGTTTTAATACAAGATTCAGTTTACTGTATTTATAAGGTAAAGTTCACTTCAAAAAACTATCACAACACATCGTTTACATTACTGATATCTTATTATTATTATTATAATATCCTGATATAACAATCTATTGTTATGCCCCATGCTCATTTGTTCCTCACCCATCTGATGACTGAACCATCCTAATGATAATGTACAGTAAATGTACTTGATAAAGCTACAATCTGTTAATCAGAACATGCTTGCATTAGATAATATCTTGTATTAGTGATTGGGTAATCAGTTGCATAAGTCAAGTCACCTTTATTTATATATAGTGTTTTATACAATACAGATAGTTTCAAAGCAGCTTTAGAGTGATTTTTAATATTTCGGTTTTAAATTGCCATTTGAATGTTTTGTGCAATTTCTTTCACCTATCTAGGTTCTTGAGCCTGCTTTCCGTCAGCCCTACCCCAATGTCACTCGCTGGTTTGTGACCTGTGTCAACCAACCTCAGTTTAAGACTGTTTTGGGGGAGGTTAAGCTCTGTGAGAAAATGGCTCAATTTGATGGTAAGTTTCTCAAACCACCTTGCTGTGTAGTTTTTGCTCTTCTGCTTGAACTTGAATTTAAGTGCAGAACATCGGATTTCATGGTTATCAGCATATTGCACAATCAAAGATGTTTCTTTAATCCATGGTGTATAGGCCATACTACCTTTATTTATTATATATATATATATATATATATATATATATATATATAAAATAAATAAAGGTAGTATGGCCTATACACCATGGATTAAAGAAACATCTTTGATTATTTATATATATACAGTGAGGAAAATAAGTATTTGAACACCCTGCTATTTTTTAATCATGGAGGGGTCTGAAGTTGTCATCGTAGGTGCATGTCCACTGTGTGAGACATAATCTAAAAAAAAAAAAATCCAGAAATCACAATATATGATTTTTTAACTATTTATTTGTATGATACAGCTGCAAATAAGTATTTGAACACCTGTCTATCAGCTAGAATTCTGACCCTCAAAGACCTGTTAGTCTGCCTTTAAAATGTCCACCTCCACTCCATTTATTATCCTAAATTAGATGCACCTGTTTGAGGTCGTTAGCTGCATAAAGACACCTGTCCACCCCATACAATCAGTAAGAATCCAACTACTAACATGGCCAAGACCAAAGAGCTGTCCAAAGACACTAGAGACAAAATTGTACACCTCCACAAGGCTGGAAAGGGCTACGGGGAAATTGCCAAGCAGCTTGGTGAAAAAAGGTCCACTGTTGGAGCAATCATTAGAAAATGGAAGAAGCTAAACATGACTGTCAATCTCCCTCGGACTGGGGCTCCATGCAAGATCTCACCTCGTGGGGTCTCAATGATCCTAAGAAAGGTGAGAAATCAGCCCAGAACTACACGGGAGGAGCTGGTCAATGACCTGAAAAGAGCTGGGACCACCGTTTCCAAGGTTACTGTTGGTAATACACTAAGACGTCATGGTTTGAAATCATGCATGGCACGGAAGGTTCCCCTGCTTAAACCAGCACATGTCAAGGCCCGTCTTAAGTTTGCCAATGACCATTTGGATGATCCAGAGGAGTCATGGGAGAAAGTCATGTGGTCAGATGAGACCAAAATAGAACTTTTTGGTCATAATTCCACTAAACGTGTTTGGAGGAAGAAGAATGATGAGTACCGTCCCAAGAACACCATCCCTGCTGTGAAGCATGGGGGTGGTAGCATCATGCTTTGGGGGTGTTTTTCTGCACATGGGACAGGGCGACTGCACTGTATTAAGGAGAGGATGACCGGGGCCATGTATTGCGAGATTTTGGGGAACAACCTCCTTCCCTCAGTTAGAGCATTGAAGATGGGTCGAGGCTGGGTCTTCCAACATGACAATGACCCGAAGCACACAGCCAGGATAACCAAGGAGTGGCTCTGTAAGAAGCATATCAAGGTTCTGGCGTGGCCTAGCCAGTCTCCAGACCTAAACCCAATAGAGAATCTTTGGAGGGAGCTCAAACTCTGTGTTTCTCAGCGACAGCCCAGAAACCTGACTGATCTAGAGAAGATCTGTGTGGAGGAGTGGGCCAAAATCCCTCCTGCAGTGTGTGCAAACCTGGTGAAAAACTACAGGAAACGTTTGACCTCTGTAATTGCAAACAAAGGCTACTGTACCAAATATTAACATTGATTTTCTCAGGTGTTCAAATACTTATTTGCAGCTGTATCATACAAATAAATAGTTAAAAAATCATATATTGTGATTTCTGGAGTTTTTTTTTTTTTAGATTGTCTCTCACAGTGGACATGCACCTACGATGACAATTTCAGACCCCTCCATGATTTCTAAGTGGGAGAACTTGCAAAATAGCAGGGTGTTCAAATACTTATTTTCCTCACACTATATATATATATATATATATATATATATGTATATATGTGTGTGTGTGTATGTATGTTTATATATCATATATATTTAGTGGTGATGAGATGAAACTTCATGAAGCTTTCCAGCCAGATGTGTTAGTGTTTCATTTCTCAAGGCTTCGAATGCACGCAGGGACACCTGCTGGTCAATGGAAATGTGGTGCAGGAAAAGAATTGTCAGGAGTGTGATAGCTTCAAAATGTGTTACATGGTTTGTGATACATTATGATGTACAAAAGCACATTCATGTATAAATAGTTCTTTGAAGTATTTGTTTCATAATTCTGTAACTGGGCAGTGCTTTTGTTGAACATGCGGAAATGGAGTTCTTTAGACTGGATAAAAGAAGGAAATGACCATGGAAATCCACCTTTTTTTGTAGGGTTTTTCTCACATTTTGGCAATGAGGCTGTGATTTTATGAGGCTGTGTAATGCATTCTGAACTGACACACACACAAGTGTTTGTGGGTGTTTATCATTTTATTTTAATTTAATTCATCTTCAGAGTCCTCTCCTTTGTAAAAACTTGAAGTGCAGCAGTTTGTGGCTTTACAATTTTTTTTATTTATTTTTTTCCCCGATGTTGAGTGCTAATATATGTGCTTTTTATTTATTGTACTTTTTCTAGCTAAAAAATTTGCTGAGATGCAGCCGAAAAAGGAGACTCCTATCAAGAAGGAGAAAGGTGGCAAGGAAGGAGGCAAGCAGCCGCAGCAACAACCGCAGCAGGAGAAAAAAGAGAAGAAAAAGGAGGAAAAGAAAGCAGCCCCTGCTGAGGAGGAGATGGACGAATGTGAGGCTGCACTGGCTTCTGAGCCGAAAACAAAGGACCCATTTGCTCACCTTCCAAAAACGTACTTGATACGCCTTCACTTTAGAGATAGATACTGCTTAAGTCTGTTCGCTCTCTCATCAGTCTGCCTTTGTCCTCTTGCACTAGCTCTTTTGTCATGGATGAGTTCAAGAGGAAATACTCCAACGAGGACACCTTGACTGTGGCATTGCCTTACTTCTGGGATCACTTTGATCGCGAGGGCTTCTCAATTTGGTACGCTGAATACCGCTTCCCTGAAGAGCTGACCATGGCCTTCATGAGCTGTAATCTTATCACAGGTACAGTCAGATCACTTTGCCTTGTCTCGTTAAAGAGTGCCTGGAATGATATAACTTTGTTTTTGGTTTGTTCCTTCCAATTCAGCATGTGCTACTTGCGCAAGAGTTTAGCATTGCATAGTTTTAAAAAAAATTTACATGTGCTCTCTTGCTCGTCTCCTCAGGAATGTTCCAACGACTTGACAAACTACGTAAGAATGCATTTGCCAGTGTCATCCTCTTCGGTGCAAACAACGACAGTTGCATCTCTGGTATCTGGGTCTTCAGAGGCCAGGACCTTGCATTTACTGTGAGTGATTTACATGTACTCAGAACCCTGTTTAGTGTCTATATGTATGTTTATAGTTTGATTCCAGGATAAACACCGTATCAAAAATGTGGGGCTGCCTCCTAATAGTCAACTAAACGTTAGTCAACAAGAAGAGGCTTAGTCAACCAAAATTTTATTAGCCGGTTAGTCGAGGAAAAAAAGTCCACAGGAAGTGGCAAAGTAACGCAGTCCATAAGGGACAGATCTTTAACGGAGCTCTACATTAAGCCTTTTCATGTGGAAATCTGTCATTCAAAAACTTGCTGAGAAAAATAATAATAAATTGTGGTGTTAAATTTATTCTGAAGCAATACTCAGTGTTCAATCAGCTTTGATGTATTTAAATCTGCATATTCTCATCTGTACCTTTTAAAGGGCATCCCCCCCCCCCAACATTAACTGTATGCTTAATTTTTCATTTTAAATTGCTAAATTTAATCAATTAATTCAATTAGAATAAGACTAGGTAGGGCTGATCAATTTAAATCATTTACACTAAAAAATGACAACTGCATTAATGTTATGAGATTGTTTTAAATATTTTTTTAATATACAAATAAGAAACTTTGGAAAGAATGATACTTTTAAACACTAAACCGCCAGTAGGTGGCGGCAGGCGACTATCTTAATGAGCGAGTCATTGAGACAGTCATTCAAATGATTCGTTCAAACGACTGATTCAAGAATGAGGCAGTTTATGAATGGATCATTGATTCTTTGACTCAACAGATTCGTTCAAAATGCTGAATGATTCAGTAATGAAACACGGTTGCTGTGAACCACTATGGCTCTGCTGTGATCTTTGTTTGGAACTATTTTCGCTGCTGAAACGGAACAAAATCAGTCAATATTGCGTCATATGCAAGTGACTTAATTTGACCTGTTTATTGAACTGTTGTATGAAGGGAAACAGCACTCGTTGTGTGAGGTTGCTTAACTGTATCATATGTTAAAATATAAACTCATGCTTACAGCAGGGAGCAAACAAAAGTGTCTCGAGAGACCGTTAAATTACCTCATGTCTCAAAGCACATAACATTACAATAATAATGAATATAAACAACTTGGAAGAGCTCTGACCTGTACCACCTGACTGCTTCAGATTCATTTTGGCATTGGTGTTGCCATTGAAAGGCATAAATTCAAGTCACACACTGCTCCGAGTATACGGATTTCCATCTCTTCCAAATTACAGTAGTTATGGCGTGAACGCAGCATAAGCTCATTGTTCTGGTTCAGGAGGAACTGTAAAATGCGTGGCTGACGTCTGTCTAACTCGTAGCATGAAACGCACTGATGTGTGATGTGAGCAGGGTGTGCGGAGGTATGGAAATGTGTACATTAAGGCAGGTTGGACAATGCAATGATTGGGTAAACATTTTATGGTTCTACACCTTCCATGATGTATACATATACATTTAGCCCACTTAACTTGGTGACTTTCAACCAGCAAAAAAAATATATCTGGAGCAAATCACCTTTAAGTTCAGAGATAATTTGTGAATCATAATTTTAATCCGTCTTTTTGTTTTCTAGGTTAAGCAACACCAAACTAGTCTTTCCCCATGTCATGTGCAGTACATTTAACGTGTTAGTTTTATGAACATTGCAATCCACATTGATTAGATCAGGTTTTAAAAAACTGCCAGCCAGATTAGGCACAATTGAAGGCACATTGTGAAAGTTTAACTCGGCGCCTTGCGTCATGTTTGCAGAAAGCATTGAATAAAAGGAACATTAGCTTCTTTGAGTTTTGGCCAATTGTGACCAATAACCAAACAATCTTTCCATCCCAGCACAGCTGCTGTAGTGATCAATCTTAAAACAGCAACAAATGCAGCAGCGTTGCTGGAGTAAACAACCTGAATGTCAGAAGTCTTGAACATTTCACATGTATTGAAAGTTGATAATGTTGGTAAATGAAAACCAGCACATTTTGTTGGTGCTGATTCCAATCAAATTGTATGGTTGGCATAAATTCATCTGTAACATGGTAGAAGCTACATGTTTGAGCTGTTTTAACTGAAAGCAGCTTGCACTGACATATCTTAAAATATGCAGGTGTCATTTTGTCTCAAGATGCACACCAGTAATGTTTCTTTAAGGCACGTTTATAAAAGTTACTTAAATGCCCTAATTGAACTAAGGCTGAATTCTAAACAAAATCACTTTCATGGACCTTCACCTGGATTGTTCCCTGCTGGTGGAATGACCTGCCTAACTTAACCAGTGCTGCTTAGTCTTTGGCCATTTCTTATTAATACTAACTAGGGGTGTCCCCGACTATGGATTTTCATAGTCGAATCAGAATCAAGTCTTGCCTATAGTCGACTAATAGTCGAATCATGTGTATGGGGGTGGGGCTTTAACATTTCAAAGCCGAGATGTACAGAAAATCACACAAAGATATAGAAGAAAATGTATAAAAACATTTTGGATCAATAAAACTAAGAAATAACATAACTCCAGAAAGGCATTTCACATGCAAATCAAATTAAATCGGCTAAATTACCTGTGCGAGCAGGCTCTAAGTACAGCACAACATCGATGCACCGAAAAAATAAACAATTAATTTACTACATTAAATTAGAACAGAATATACCTTTCTAATAAATAAAAATACAAAACGAAATAAATCAGAATCAAGTCACAAGATGAGCAAATGTGTGCAAAATGCCTAAAGTGCAGGGGAACATGTATTCAAAACACAAGCCAAAAATAGTTAGATTAGATAACCCTGACAGATCAATAAATAAAATAAAAATAAAGAAATTATTGAAATACCGATAGTAGCCAGAATTTTCAACTTTGTCTTTTTAACTGCAGAAACAACAATAAATGCTAAACTGGAGTGGCAGTCCTTTTAGCTAAAAATGTTCACAGCATCCAAAAATCAAATTAGAACCAGCTGAAAAGTTTTGAAATCACTTGTACCCTACCTGATCGAGAGAACAAATCCAGTCTTTCACTCTGTCTGTGTCCGTTGGAGTCTTTTGTGCGCGCGGATAAAATACATTCTAAAACACTTAACGTGAAAAACGTTTAACGACTTAATCTCTTAAAATAGTTAAATTAAAATATCAAATTATGTAAAGAAAATGCTTTACTATAGGAGGAACGCATTGCGTTCATATTCTGGTTTCATCTGCTTATCTGCACATAGTATGGTTTCTTAATAAAGTGTGTACTGTGTACATTAAGCCACGTTAAAGTGCCTTTTAAGCGTTTAAAAGCTTTTTTCACATTAAGTATTTTAGAATGTCCCGTGGAAAACCAACTTGTTAACGTTGGCCGGCAGAAGTGCGATCATGGTTTTCCTGATGCTAAATCCAGCCTTGGAGAATATTCTTTCTGATGGTGTACATCCACACTTTAGATTTTCTCATCCCAGACATTGTTAAAGATTTAAATCCTTGCCGCCAAGACGCTCCTCTGTCGGTCACGGATTGAAAGTGAAACTTAAATCTGTCACAGGGTGTTTGGATTTATTCACGCACGTTAAAAAATATTTATTAAAAGCTTCTTTCTTTGCACATTTTTATATACAGCATTATCATAATAGGCTGAATATTAACGTATTGACAGAAAACCGGTAGTTCTATGTGAAATCAGACATTGAGCGCCCTTATATAGCCAAAGTGGCATGATCCTCGTTTAATAACACCTCTGCGAAGATTCGACCGTGAGATCGGTAGTCGAATCAGGCTCCTCCAATCGAAGCATCGAATCTTCGACTATTTGGGGTCACCCCAATACTAACACTTAGTATTCTATGTCTATATTTATATATATAAAAAAAAAACTGGGACTAGTCAGCACTTGCATGTTGTTGCCTTATTGTTGGTTTGAAGTTTTTCCTTTGAGTTTTCCACATACAGGCCAAAAGGCATAAACATTTTTTGTTTTAAGTGGAAAACGGTGTTGTGTAAACAGCCCCTAAACAAAAACAGGACAAGGTTGACAACATATAACTAGAAAGAACATTTGACAGAGGACTAAGACTAAAAATGGCTCACCAAATTAACATCAAGGGTTTACATGTGAGACAGAATAAACCAGGCTTAATTGACTCGCTGTTTTTGTCATTATTAGATGTGCTTTATTCAGTGTTTGTGCAGTTAAGTAGATAAAAATGGTAGTATTATAAAAAGCAGAAATGTTTTCAAAACCAGTGATCTGTATATAGTTATGGTTGGTTGACAAATATTGATACAAGTTGACTGTACAAATCTGTTTTGTTTGTAGTTCTCAGCAAATGGCAGAAATAAATGGTGATAAGTTCACAATCTGCCCTAAGTTTTGTGACCGTTTCAGTTGTCTCAGTATAATCGGTGTTAAATCACTTCAATGACATTCATTATTATTAAAATGTGAATGTTGAGGATTTATTATTTTTATGTTTTTACTTAAATGTTTTTTCTCATCTCCCCTCAGCTGAGTGATGATTGGCAGATTGACTACGAGTCATACACTTGGCGCAAGTTGGATGTGGACAGCGAAGAGTGCAAGACCATGGTGAAGGAATACTTTGCATGGGAGGGTGATTTCAAACATGTAGGCAAAGCTTTCAACCAGGGCAAGATTTTCAAGTGAGAACATCTTGTGCCCTGTATTTATCAACATCAGTAACAATGGACATGACATTTGTTTGAGAACCCCATGTACAAGGCTTTGAGCTGTGGTGGAAGGAAGACTTAAGTTGAGAAATAAAACTTTTTTTCACAATCCCACTTTATTTTCTTTTGTCTTTTCTGTTTTGACTGTTACTCCTGAGTGTTTGTCTCTTTAAAAAAAAAAGAAAAAAAAAAGCTTAAGTATAAATCTTGCTTTTAACTAGATAGTGCTGGTTTTAATGTTCCCGGAAAGTATGTTTTCACAGTGCCTGATGCTCTCTTGGGATCTGAAATTGAGAAAGCATACATATTATGATGCTCTCTTCGAATCTGGAAATCATTGAAACTCTGGAAACAAAATGGCGTCTCAGCCATTTAATTAAGAGAATGTTTGCCTATTTTAACTTTGGCATTTGGAAAAATTTATCAGACTAAAATCCACCAGAGGGAGCCTCATGTCACGGATCCCATTAACGCCCCGAAATGGACCCAACTGCAAATCCTGTGGAAGTTTGGTGATATTTTTTTCAACCTTGGTATTTCACTTTTTTCCCCGTTCATTTCTTTTCTTTAGGTTGTCATGTGGCAAAGTTTTAACTCATCCCACATCCTGCACCCTTCATGTAAACTACTTTGCACTTTTAATTTAATTTCAAAGTCATGTGAGCAATTTATTTAAGTTTAAGTTTTAATCAGCCTTTTTGTTTTGTTTTGGGCATTCATAGGAGATTGGTAAAAATGTAGCCTTTTTTTATTTTAGTTCCATAAAATGGATCCTGATCTTTTGCAATATTGTCATGATTCTGACTCCCAGGAAACGTACATGAAGGTATGTGTATAAATAAATGCCCTGCAAATTCCTTCCGATAAAAGTATCTGCTAAAGTTCAAAAGCATTCTAATCCAGTATATTTCAGGGTCATATTGGCCTGGTGTCAGACAGGGCTTAGATTAAGCAAGGATTAGACCTTAGTTTAATTGGGACATTTAAGTAACTTATAAATGTGCCTTAGAAGAAAAAAAAACAAAAAAACATTACTGGTGTGTATCTTGAGACAAAACAATGGTACTGACATGTATTAAAAATATGTCAGTGCAAGTTGCTTTCAGTTAAAATCTCCTAAACATACATTATTCTGGGACTAGGCTTAAGCCTCGTCTGTGATGCCAGGGGATAAAGTCTGGATCTTTACCACAGGTATTTATTTACGAGCATTTATTGCCATAGGCCAGGCTTCAAGTTATGGAATTGCCCTAATGAAGGCAAATTATTGCAAGCTTAGGCTGTTCAAACTGGTCTGTTCTAACGCAGTGAGATTGTCTGTCTTGTTCCCGGATGAGAAATAACCCATTTGCTGATTTCCAAGCACACACTTTTGTTGGCATAGGAGTATGCTAGGTTGTCATATTTGTTGACACACCTGAGGTAAGACTCTGTAAACTTCAGAAAAAAAAAAAAAAGCCACACCTTACCCATGGGTTTAACTGGTAACTTATCCTATTATTTTGTTTTCAACGCTTCAATAATTTAATGTGCTTGAATCTGGTTGCTAATCCTCTGTATT
Source organism: Abramis brama (assembly GCF_963993115.1). Lineage (NCBI taxonomy): Eukaryota > Metazoa > Chordata > Actinopteri > Cypriniformes > Leuciscidae > Abramis > Abramis brama. Next base: position 22,360,225 of record NC_139975.1, on the reverse strand, counting down.
TTATATTTGGAAAAAGAAAGGTATACAACCTTGATCCGTGTGGGAGAGGTAAATAACGTTGCCTGAATTTTGAGTATATTAAACGCACACATGGGGGAGCAACTTATTTGAAACTGTGAATAATTGATTGCTGTTAAGTCAATAATTCAGCAAGTGTACTTACAAAAGATGTGATGGATTTAGTGCTAAAGAGTTACACTGTTAAAATGTCCTCATGATCAGTAGTGTTGCTCAATGGTGAGCACAGGGTGTGGCCTCGGCTCAAGCGTGTCAGTGCTTCTCTACAGCGAATGCGCTGTCCTCACTTAACCTTATAACTGTATGAGTGTCAGCAGGACATTGTCACACAGTGATAGCTGATTCACTTGAATGCCTTTGAAGAGTATACAGACATTGATTGTACTCATTGATGTTCTCAGATAAAAGCTGTCTTGTGGATCTTGTTTTGCATGAAGGCTGCCTGATTACAAGGCCCTGCACATAATGATACGTTGAGCAAAAATAGAGTAAAAACAGCAATATTATAAAAAAATAGAATTACACCAATACTTTACAATACATGTTAACATTAGTTAAGTTGAACTAACAAGGAAAAAGTGTTTAATAAACGTGACGTTCATTTCAACCTTTGCTAATACACTAAAAACTCATGTTTATCAACCTTTGTAAAGTAAAAAGTGTTGTTTTTTTTATTAAATTGAAAAAATTGTATCTGTGATTATTTAATGGACCTGAGCTAGCATGAACTAACAATGAACAATTGTATTTTCATTAACATTAACAAAGATTAATGAATACTATACAAATGTATTGTTTATTGCTAATTTTAGTTAATGCGTTGACTTATGTTAACTAGTAGGACTTTATTGTTAAGTGTTACCCTGTTTTCTATTTTAATATATTTAAAATGTAATTTATTCCTGTGCTGGCAAAGCTGAGTTTTCAGCATTTGTGTCACATGATCCTTCATATAAATATAAAAATCTGGCTTTTCAATGCTTAAGAGTCAAGCGAGTGAAAATACGATCCGTGTTAGCAAACACAGTGTGGAGCTGGAATGTTTGCCAGAAAACCTTTGTATTGGTTCAGAGGATTGGGAGTTGAAAGGGTCAAACTAAACCAGATTCAAGAACAATACGTACTGTAATGCCAACAGCAACACTATACTAGTGCTGCCAGCTCCCCCTGAAGTTCCCCAGAGCTTCCTCGCTCTCTTGCTGTTATTCCCACCCCGGCTCTTCCCTGAGCTCCCATCACTCGACTCCTTCCGCATTGATTTTATGAGGCTACAACAAGTACTTGTGACAGAATGTTATAGTGAGGTCTGTATTGTACATTGAGTTGAGAAGAAAAAAGCCTGGTATGCCTTTGTTAGGAATCTGTTCCACACATCTGGAAAGAGTGAGGGGTAGCAGCGGTTAGGAAAGCAGTCCGCTTCGAAAAACATTCAGCCAGTATCTAGAGAAGTTTAGATAAATATATTCTCTAGATCGCAATGGTAACTCTAAAAACACTGACACAAAGCAGCGTCACGTAAGTGTTACCTTGTATGCAAGTAGTGCCATGGCAACAATGAGTCAGTAATGAAACCTCAATTTAAGATGAGGAACATAAGAACAGAAACCAGGCTGTGAAAGCATATCTTTGAACATGGGTTGTGCTACATTGTGCTGATATGTGAATTTTCCCCTGGAGTCAGTCGCCATGCTCCCGTGCCAGGAAAAAATAACCATGCAAGTTCGCTCACCAGAACTCACAAAAGTCTTCACCAACTGTACTCTTGCACTTTATTTTTATGCTAAATTACATCAGAATCAAATAAAATGTCTATGTGGTGATGAAGTTATGCATTTTAACCCTGAAACATTGTGTCGTTTCTAAGGGAAACTGTGTGGACAGGTATGTATCTGAGTTTTAATGATGGCATGCGTATTTTTTCCCCTTTCCAGAGTGCAAGAGAGAATTTTTGGCATTCCAGTGAAGGGGTTGAAGGTCAGAGTGCCAAAGGGAAGAATGTGGATGGTGCTGTCAATCACTGGGAACCACCACAATGGTTCTGATGATTTGAACTTATAACATCCATTTCTTTGCTTTCAGAAGTTTTAGAGATCAACCAACGCCTCTCAATGTGTTTGGACGAGAAAGTAACTGGATGATTTTCGTTTTCGTGCAAAGCATTGCAGAAATCAGAAGGGAGAGCAAAAACAGGCAGCCCCTGCTGTTTTGGACATGAGACCCCATACATAACTCTGCTGGCTCAGATTACCATTGGGGGAGGTGGAGCATAGACGTTTCATCCAGAGCTCTACTACAATGCTCAGAAATGTCACGCAGAAGAACTATTCTTTTATCGTTTATGTATGATGTGGAAAGCTGGAGCGGCAACTGTTATTTTCCTAGTGGACAAATGTGTATGCATTACATTCAAGTGCTCAGTTACTGTACAGACAATTTAATACATTTATTTCATATAGTACAATATAAGGATTATACTATAAATATAAACATATTTAATCTACTTTGTAGGCCATATCATAATCCATTGCAGTTCAGTGAAGTAACAAAATAAAATAACAAGAAATAAACAACAAAATATTTAATTATTTTCTTCACTTTTAAAAAATGAAATGAAGACTTCATATGCAAAAGCCTCTATGTGCCATCTGATATTTTCTTCTAGAATGATCATTTTTTATCAAGCTTGTATGTTTATGTGCAGTTATTTCACTTTAATGGCAATGAAAATGACCTATTAATTGTCATTAAAGTTAAATTACTGAACCTAAATATATGAGCTTGATAAAAATGCTAAATTTCAGATGCCATTTAGAGGCTTTTGCATCTGAAGTCTTCAAATATAGATTAGTCTAAAAGTATGGGCCCACTAATGGATTTTGTTCTACAACCGGAATTCCGGAAAAGTTGGGACGTTTTTTAAATTTGAATAAAATGAAAACTAAAGGAATTTCAAATCACATGAGCCAATATTTTATTCACAATAGAACATAGATAACATAGCAAATGTTTAAACTGAGAAATTTTACACTTTTATCCACTTAATTAGCTCATTTAAAATTGAATGCCTGCTACAGGTCTCAAAAAAGTTGGCACAGGGGCAACAAATGGCTAAAAAAGCAAGCAGTTTTGAAAAGATTCAGCTGGAAGAACATCTAGTGACTAATTAAGTTAATTGATATCAGGTCTGTAACATGATTAGCTATAAAAGGTATGTCTTAGAGAAGCAGAGTCTCTTAGAAGTAAAGATGGGCAGAGGTTCTCCAATCTGTGAAAGACTGTGTAAAAAGATTGTGGAATACTTTAAAAACAATGTCCCTCAACGTCAAATTGCAAAGGCTTTGCAAATCTCATCATCTACAGTGCATAACATCATCAAAAGATTCAGAGAAACTGGAGAAATCTCTGTGCGTAAGGGACAAGGCCGGAGACCTTTATTGGATGCCCGTGGTCTTCGGGCCCTCAGACGACACTGCATCACTCATTGGCATGATTGTGTCAATGACATTACTAAATGGGCCCAGGAATACTTCCAGAAACCACTGTCGGTAAACACAATCCGCCGTGCCATCAGCAGATGCCAACTAAAGCTCTATCATGCAAAAAGGAAGCCATATGTGAACATGGTCCAGAAGCGCCGTCGTGTCCTGTGGGCCAAGGCTCATTTAAAATGGACTATTTCAAAGTGGAATAGTGTTCTATGGTCAGACGAGTCCAAATTTGACATTCTTGTTGGAAATCACGGATGCCGTGTCCTTCGGGCTAAAGAGGAGGGAGACCTTCCAGCATGTTATCAGCGTTCAGTTCAAAAGCCAGCATCTCTGATGGTATGGGGGTGCATAAGTGCATACGGTATGGGCAGCTTGCATGTTTTGGAAGGCTCTTTGAATGCTGAAAGGCCTGCCTGCAGTCCAGATCTTTCACCTATAGAGAACATTTGGCGCATCATTAAACGAAAAATATGTCAAAGACGACCACGAACTCTTCAGCAGCTGGAAATCTATATAAGGCAAGAATGGGACCAAATTCCAACACCAAAACTCATAGCCTCAATGCCCAGATGTCTTCAAACTGTTTTGAAAAGAAAAGGAGATGCTACGCCATGGTAAACATGCCCCGTCCCAACTATTTTGAGACCTGTAGCAGAAATCAATTTTGAAATGAGCTCATTTTGTGCATAAAATTGTAAACTTTCTCAGTTTAAACATTTGCTATGTTATCTATGTTCTATTGTGAATAAAATATTGGCTCATGTGATTTGAAAGTCTTTTAGTTTTCATTTTATTCAAATTTAAAATCACAAATGATTTACTTTTAGCTTCTGACCAAGGCTGTATCTCAATACTAGTTTTACTTGATCTAAGTGCTGCGTTCGATACTATAGATCACACAATACTCTTAGATCGACTACAAAATTATACTGGTGTTCAAGGACAAGCATTAAGCTGGTTTAGATCATACTTATCTGACCGCTACCATTTTGTCTATTTGAATGGAGAAAAATCGATCATAACTTCAGTAAACTATGGAGTGCCGCAGGGATCTGTGTTAGGCCCTCTATTATTCTCAATATATATGATGCCACTTGGAAATATAAGGAAACATGGAATTAGTTTCCATTGTTATGCTGATGACACTCAAATATATATTTCATCACGGCCGGATGAAAATGCTAAATTATCCAAATTGACAGAGTGTGTTAAAGATATAAAAGATTGGATGACGCGTAATTTTCTTTTATTAAATCCAGACAAGACCGAGGTAATACTTATTGGTTCAAAAAACCGCCCACAGAACCTCTCACAATACAACTTTGACATCATAGGATGTCCTGTTACTTTATCCTCTACAGTAAAAGACCTGGGTGTTATACTCGATTGTAACCTGTCTTTTGAAAATCATATTTCATATGTTACAAAAACAGCCTTTTTCCACCTTAGAAACATTGCTAAGCTACGTAATATGCTATCAGTTTCTGATGCAGAAAAGTTAGTTCATGCATTCATGACCTCGAGACTAGATTACTGTAATGCTTTATTAGCTGGTTGTCCTGCATCCTCAATAAACAAGCTACAGTTAGTCCAAAATGCAGCCGCTAGAGTTCTTACTAGATCAAGAAAATATGATCATATAACACCGATTTTATCATCACTGCATTGGTTACTTATAAAGTTCCGTATTAATTATGACTTATAAAGCCCTAAACGGCTTAGCTCCAGTCTATTTAACGGATCTTCTATCGCCCTATAATCCATCGCGCTCTTTAAGATCAATAAATTCGAGGCTTTTGGTCATACCTAGGATATCCAGATCAACCAAAGGAGGGAGAGCATTTTCACATTTGGCTCCGAAACTCTGGAATAGTCTTCCTGATAATGTTCGTTGCTCGGACTCGCTCTCCCAGTTTAAAACTAGATTAAAGACGCATCTTTTCGGCCAGGCATTCATATAATATTTTTAATCTTACAGTTCAAACTACAATCCGGCCTCTAGTTCATAAATGCCAGAGGAGAACTGGCCCCGACTGAGCCTGGGTTGTCCCAAGGTTTTTTTTTTTCTCCATTAGGTCACCTGATGGAGTTTTAGGACACCATTAGGTCACTTGATGGAGTTTTTTCGGTTCCTTGCCACTGTTGCCTTTGGCTTGCTCAGTTGGGGATATTTTGGGGATATTTAATTTTATTTTATCAATCAATAAATTCCACTAGAAACAAACCTTGTTGTATTATTTTATTTTAATTTAATACTGTGAAGCTGCTTTGATACAATCTGTATTGTGAAAAGCGCTATACAAATATACTTGATTTGATTTGATTTAAAAAACGTCCCAACTTTTCCGGAATTCGGGTTGTATTACAAAAAAGCATTTTCATTGTAAAAAAAATTATATGATCAATAAGTTATGACAACATATGTTTTACATTGCTTTAACTCTTCAAAATAAGTTAAGCAATTAAAAAACAACAATTTTTTTTTTTTAAGTCAGTTAAATGTAATTTAAATTGAAATGACTTAAACACCCAAGTTGATTGTACTTAAAAATTTAAGGCAGCAACTTTTTTTTACAGTGTTGTTATTCAATGGAAGAACATCTGACAGTCCAGCCTGGTCTCATTGTTAATACGTAGGTATTAATACGTCATTTTCAAAGATAGAAAACGTACTTATTTGTACGTTTTGATATATGTTGAAACGTATAACATGGACGTATCTGCAACGTTTAAACGTAACATTATTACGTTTTTTCAGCTAAAAAACGTAAACTATTTACGAATATTTCATATCATAAAGATATCTGTATAATTTCCCTTTTACCATTTTATAGATTATAAATGTAAGATGATCCCTCAACCCTACTCCCACACCTAAACATACCCATTTTATTAACAATATAGCATTAAAAGATAGTTTGAGCCACTAATCCTACCCCTACCCCTAAACCTAACAATTTCTTAAAACTACGTAACGTTAGGCTAATGTTACAATTATAAAGAAAAACAACAGACAGACACGTATAATCACAATAATTTATTTGAGAAATTGGACAGTCTGTACAAATGAACTCACAATCAACGTCACAAATTAGATTTTTCGATTAGTGACTTAGAAATAGTGCAGAATCTTTTTATTTTTATTTTTTAATTAACATCATGACATTCATTTATTTATTAAAAACTTTATTTTTTATTTTTTATTTGAGGAATAGCCTACTTAATCTGAATCAAGTGAGTTGTGTAAATGCATGCTCACATGTAGTCTACAGCTACAGTAAGCATGAGTAAAATGGTTTATCCAGAATAAGTCCAGAATATAAATAATATCATAAATTATTAAAATCATATTCCTGCCTAAAGGTGTTAATTTATTATATTGCTGCCTAAACTGATGTTAAATGATTGTATTGTTGCAGTAGAGTCTAAACCCTCATTTCTGCCGGTGCTGATGTCTGCAACAGTTTCATTTGCAGTCAGTCAGCATATCAGGCATTTCATAGGTGAAATAACACTGACCTCAGAGGAATCTGTGGTTCTGAAACTGACACCTCTGATGTGTGTATCATTTGTGTACAATATGTTGTGTACATTTTGTGATTGACTTGGTTAAACATGTTTGTGTTTCACTGGTTTAAAGCAGCAATGACCATAAAACCACAGAAATGATTGTGTGCCATCAAGAAGGAACATTATGGTGTGTTGTAAGGTAAGGTAACCTAAGGTTAAACCCATGTTTGTAGTTTATTTACAAATGAAAAAAAAATAAATAAAAATAAATCTTCAGAATAATAGTAGATGTTGCAATTTTGTACTATGCAGTCAAATAAATCTTAGATAATCCTTGATCAAATTTAATTCAGTGATGATTTATTATCAATTAATTCATGTTGAATGTGTTTGCCTATTTCTGTTATTATTATTTTTCTAATGAAGTTTTACAACCTATAATTAAGTGAATAAAAACGGAAGGTGTCACATTTGATCTGTGTTTGTTTTGCTTGAGTAGGACTTCCCCCCGGTTTCACAGAAAGGCTTAAGATAGTACCAGACTAAAATGCATGTCAGAGCTGTTTTAACTGAAAGCAGCTTGCAAACTTATCTTAAAACATGTCAGCGCTATTGTTTTGTCTCCAGATGCACACCAGTAATGTTTTTTCTAAGACACATTTATAAAAGCTACTTAAATGTCCTAATTGAACTAAGGCCTAATCCAGGGTTAATCTAAACCCTGTTTCTGAATCCAGGCTTTTGTGTTTAGTTTTGTACTGTTCCCAGTTAGGTTTCATGTATTAATTCATGGCTGTGTCTGAAATCACCCCCTATACCCTTAAATCGGAAAGCCATTTGTAGTGGTGACCGAAACCGTAGTATCCAGTGCACTCATTCAATCCAACAATCCATCACAATACTGAGTGCAGAGTGTAGATCCAGCCTTTTATTTTTGTTTTGTTGCATCCACTGTGTGACACAACATCTGACTGTCAAAATGTATCTAGCAGCAGTTCGGATCTACCTCCCCAGGGAGATCTCTCCCTTGAGGTGTACATGTAGAGGTTTTTAGGTCTCTTTCGTGCATTATGACAACATCAGCCTCTGCATGTTTTTCCAGACAGGTCTGAATCAAAGGACCAAGGTGCACCTTCCCGGTGAAGGCCCTTGAGATATGTTCCTAGAATTTGTCGAGTGGGCGTCGTCCATCTTTTTTTTTTTACAGTCTATGGCTCCACCTCAGTCCTCCAGACACCTGGCTTGGCTGCTTTTCAACGCGGCTCCGCCTTGGCTTCCAGATCCTCCGGTGTCGCCCGGTCTCTTCGGCTCCACCCGGGTCTTCACCTCCACCAGCTTCGCCTCCGATGTCAGTCATCTCTCTGGCTCCACCCGGCCTCTCCACCAAGGCTCTACCATGGCTCCTCCCTCCATCAGCTCCACTGTGGGCCTTCAGCCTGTTAGCATTGTTTGAAGTCACTCCCTGGCTCCTCTCGCCGTCGTCTCCTCCTTGGCTCCTCCCCGTCCGTAGTGGTCAATTCTGCCAGCTCCGCGTCCTCCTCCTAAGTCCCAGTTCATCTGTTGCCATGGTTTTTGATTTGCCCTCATATGTTTCACCTATGTCTAGATAATTATCTTGTTTAGTCCCTAGTGTTTCTCTGTGTATTTATAGCCCTGTGTTTGTTTCCTTTTCTTTCTTTCTTTTTTTTTTTTGTCAGTTCTGTTTACAGTATGTTTGTCTCCTGAGATACCCTGATAAGTGTTTTAGTTTGTTTTGATTAAAGATACTTGCTATACAACCTTTTATTTTTGTTTTGCTGCATCCACTGGGTGACTGAAGGCATTTACTGTAGTGTGTGTAAATATTAAATGTGTGTGTAATAGTAAACCGTTTTTACTATATAAAACTAAATTCTCTAAACTGTAGGTTTATTTCTTAATCCAACCATCAAGGCTTTTGTTACAAAACATTCTTTTAATGTACACATTGTTCTGTGGGTAAAAGATTGTTTGACATTCCTGTATTAACAAGGTTTGAAACTCACCCATATGAAAACTGTGTTGTCGTAACACTTCACAACTATGAGAGGAATGTAATGATTATAGGATGCCTATTGCATGTCAATAATAGCACTGATTATTCTAAACAAATAAAAGCATATCTGACTGTATGCTGCTGCAGGATTGAATGTCTCACTGTGAAAAAAAATGTTGTTAAAATGACGATGTACTAATACAGCCTTATTATAGATTTATATTGCATCTCATAATATTGTTGTTTAGTTCAAATATTAGAAAGAAATTGAACTCTAGATATGTGATGAAATTCTAATTGGAGCAGCTCTGAAGCACTTATCCATTACTTTAACATGTAGTATTTTGGGCAGTGTGGCATTATTAGAGGTGTGAATGTTTTTAGCAAAGTGAAACAAGCTACACGTAAATCGAAACCAGTGTTAAAGAATTACAAAGTCATCGAGGCACATTTGGCAGAAATAAAAATAGTTGACAACTAATTTGTCTGTGCTCACATCTCATTATGCCATCGCTGACTGCACAGCAACGCAACATGTTACTACTTTTCAAACATTTTGACATTCCATATTTATATACACAGAGGAGGTCGCCATGGAAACATTTCTGCAATAACCTTCCTCCTGCTTATTATGTTGCCATGGCAGCCATCCCAGAATACTCCTTTTCAGTTTGTCCCTCCCTCGTGTTTATGACTCACAACCTGCAGGGGAAACCACAATTCAGCCTGTATCTCATGATGTTCCTCCCCTACATTTTTACTAAAACATAAGAACTGGATCTCAAAGAGGGGAACTCCATTAAAACACACAAAAAAATGTGGCTATGGAGACCACAGTGATCAAAACCATTTAAAGGGGGGATGGGGCAAGATTTTCTACATAAGAGAGTTTCAAGTATTGCGTGAAAGCATATGCAAATCAGTAAATAAATCACATAAACAAAGAAATAAACAGTAAACAGGGGAAATTATCTCCCGTTTGGCCTTCTTGATCATATTAACTATTGTGGCAAAAATCTATGCACTTATTCAAAAACTCTTCCATCCTTCATGCGCATGGGGAAAACCAACTGAAATATTAATAATATTTGCTGTCCTCAGAAGTAACCTACATACACAGGTAGCCAACGCCCTTGCTGTGGAACAAACCCTCCCACAAAGAACAGGATGAACCTATTGAAAAAACGAAAACCTTGCTTTGTGTTGTACTGTACTCTAGATACAGTAACATATATGTCTGTTATGCCTCAGTAGTGTTAAAAAACACCTGGCACTAATGTGTGTGGATTCAGTTTACGTTATCTAAATATGTATGCACAGCTGTCTGTTAGGAGGGATACATTTATTGAAGTAGCGCATGCAGATTATTTTAGGAGTACAATTATATTTTCTGACATTTTTTATCTTCTGATAATGTGTATTTCATACCTTGCCCATGCATGTATGAAAAGGAAATTAACAGAAGATAAAAAATATGCTTTTAATATAAAAATATCATTTTAACAACATAAACAATGTAGCTTAAGTAAAGGTTAACATAGAACAACAAAAAAAAAAGTGTTTTTATTTTATTTATTTATTTTATTTAAAAATATATTTTTTTATGAATTCTGATAATGCGTATTTCATACCTTGCCCATGCATGTATGAAAAAGACATTAACAGAAGCTAAAAATATATTTATTATAAAAATAGAATTTTACTAATAAAGGTTAACATAGTAGGCTAGCCTATATACAAAAAAAAAAAGATTTTTTATTTTATTTTTTAAATATTTTAAAAAGTATTTTTTAAATATCTGTTACTAAAATATATATATTTTTTAAATATCTGCAATTAATAAAAAATATTGCAGATATTATTAAATAAATTTTATTTAAAAAAATATATAATGATATATTAATATGTAATTAAATACAAAATCTACATGATATAACATATTTTTTTCTTTTGTTTTACCTATTAAAGTTCATTATAACTGCCAAAAAAAAAAAAAAAGTTTTCCTGACTAATTTGTGTTTGGGGAACAAAAACTACCCGTCACCTGATCAGTTGTGAAAAAATGTCATATCCTTTACCAATACAACTTGTATTGTTTGGCTGGATGGGACTACGGTTTTTGCCCATTATGTGGCTGTGGTGAGCATCAATGAAAGCTTTCAAGCTTTGTATTAGAGACTATGCGTACTCCCTGCAGTAAAACTAGCTGTTCTCTGATTTACAAGTAAAAACACAACCAAGAGTGCACATTTGAGATCACTTTGTTCTGCGCTGTTATCTTTAAACTTCAAATAAAGTGGCTCCTCTGATCCCCTAAAGTTGATCCCAGGACACACCCGAAAAATTTCATCCTCTCTGCCCCTCCTTGTTCTTTTCCCTTCCTTCGCTTCTTGGTATAGCACTGCGTGCATTGTAGTCATACGGGATGACTCACCCTGACACACCAACCCTGGCTGCTGTTATTCACACTAGTTCATACAAGCAGACACACCTATGAGCCACTCACCAGGAAACACCCGTTCCCACATATCCTAGTATTGAACTATTACTATATTTTGTATGACTACTCCAGCATCGTTGGATAACTCACTTTATTCAAATGAAAAGCATGAGATCCTCTTGTTTAGATTACAGTGACTAATCTCACAAATATGCATTTGCCTCAAACTACAGAGCTTTGTTGCATTTGCTGTGGCCATTTCGTGTCTTTTTTTCCCCCTCACATGGTTTTGGAACTCTGCAGAAAAGCATGACTGTTTTGTTCCTTGACATTCTTCGCCTGTTTGTTATCCAAAAGTTTTTATTGCATTGGGGAGACAAAACTCCTACACCACGAAAGCAACAAGAGAACACTGGAACACATGCACACTGTTCCATTTGTTTCAAACGTTTTGTCTGTTCTTCTGGTTACAGTATTTCTAAGATAATGTCGTAAGGTTTTCAAGTACTGGCTTCTGCAATATATTTCTTGTATATTTCATGTGTTTTTACTCAAAGCAACTTGCCACTCCCTTTGCTTCTTTACAAGGCAGACAGTATAACCTCTTTCTCGTTTGGAGAATTCATCCTTTGCTTACCATTACACAGCCCTGAATATGGGTGTGACACGTGGATTTGTTCACTATGCGCCTCAGGGTTTTTGCCTGTCTGTCTCAAAACCAAGCAACCACCCTTCCTCCCACCCCAGAACCACACATGCACACCTACACTGTTTACCTGCATTGCTGATGTGATCTAAGGCAGCTGAAACGGCCCTTTAAATGAAGCAACCACAGACGTCTTAATCAAATGTGAATTAGACCTTGTGAAACCTATTTTGTGAGATTAGGACAGGCTAAAATGAAGCAAAACTAGTGAGGGAGAATTTAGGGGTTTAGAGGAACATGTGAGATGCTTCAAGGAAAGGCTGCTTTTTGACAAGGATGAATGATTGATTTGGTCACTGCAGGGTAAATCGTGCAGCAGACGAACCCCTTGCAGTGAACATAATCAGGAAGAACTGAAAAAGTGTCAATGGTATGGTATAGGTGGCAAGTCCGATTAAATCCGTATTCCAGGTCTTCCAGGTATCTCATCAGCCATGCAAATCATGTGAAGTTCAATTGTTGCTTCAGGTTAGGTATACATTTCACTTTACTTTAACCTTGGGGTTACTTTTTATCTAAAAACTTTACATATAGTTGTGTGTGTGTGTTAAATATTAAGTTGATTCATCACAGAAGGGTAGTTGTGTTGGATTTAATATATATATATATATATAGCCTATAATATATGAAGAGTTCAGATGCAAAAGCCTCTAACTGCCATTTGAAATTTTCTTTTAGAATGATCATTTTAATTAGTGGTGGGCCGTTATCGGCGTTAACGTGCTGCGTTAACGTGAGACTCTTATCGGGCGATAAAAAAAATATCGCCGTTAATCTATTCTCAAAGTTGGGTTGGGAGCTGGGTCTATAGCCTACTACGCAAGCTATTATGACTTTCACCTTGATATTTTAGCGCGGATGTATACCTAGCCGAATTCGGTTCGGTGTTCGGTACGCATTTTCAAACCGAACGGTTCGTTGGACCATTTTTCCTGCCGACCAAAATTTCGTTATTTCAAATGTAGGCAGGTCGCGCGTGGCAAGCGCGCTCATAAAGTAAGAGACGCTGGCGCGACCACAACATTGTCCGACATCAAATGGCAAACGTAATGTAAGCGGAACGAAACTGAGCTACTCGTTATTCTGTGGTTGACGGACCGTTGTTTATCAGTTTGGACCAAAGCAGCGCGAGCCGATCTTGATCAAGCGACACTGTTACTACACAGCGCTACGAGATCCAGAAAATAAATCATTTGAATTAGCTACTTAATTAATAACATTGCTGCGAAATCTAGTGAGAAACATTCACATTTCTCCGTTATTAACAGATCAAACAGTGCGTGGAAGCCAGGAAGAAACATTGTGCCATGAATGAACTATCCAGTGTCCACAGATCTGCAACATTTACCATGGATTTACTGTAGTAACACTAACTGCAACCATGGAAGTTTGGCAGGAATAGTAGGCTATAATGCTTTTAAGTAACATTACGTTGGTTTTATTTTGACATTATGAATAAAATTGCTGCCCTCAAATGTTAATCTGAACTAAAAATAGACCTTTGTTTATAACTAGGCTACCACAATATTAGGCTACTACAATATTAGGCTACATTTAATTTTCTCCAAGGAGCTGTTTTGTTTTATATGTTCATAAGAAGAGTCTATTATAGCTCCATCATTGCTCAAAGTAAAAAAAAAAAAAAAAAAATCATACTTTATTATGTTAGTTAAAATAATAATAATAAAAAAAAAATCTCTGGCATTTTTTCACAAGTTCTTTTAAATGTCACTTTGTATTTAAGAAACAGGTGCCCTTTAGTCATTATTTGGGTAGCACACATATTCTGAATACCTTCGGCAGAATTCAAATGAGCCATTTTAATCTAGATTAATCTAGATTAATTCCAAGAATACAGTGAGATTAATCTAGATTAAAAAAAATTAATCTATGGCCACCACTAATTTTAATAAATCTTGTATATTTAAGTAATTTCACTTAAATGACAATTAATAGGTAATTTGCACTGCCATTTAAGTGAAATTATTGAACTTAAATATACGAGCTTGATAAAAATGATCATTCTAGAAGAAAATTTCAGATGGCACTTAGAGGCTTTTGCATCTGAACTCTTCATCTATATATATATATATATATATATATATATATATATATATATATATATATATATATATATATATATAATTTACATTATTGATTAAGACATTTTTGAGGCGGACATGCAAAGGCCATCACATATCTTCAATTTGCTGTATTGTGTAATGCAAACATCTTGAGTTAGCTATAGATGCAGAGAATCCATCTTCAAAGGTTTGTGCTCTGAGTTGCATACTTGCCTCAGTGAACTATCACAAATTAGTCTAATTACATTTAATTGAATACTGGATTTAAAATGTTCACAGCCTTTAGAATTTGAGTTAATTAGATTCATTATTATTATTATTATTTTTTTCAATATTTCGTTCATTGCATTTGTCATTGCGAGCATCTGTAATTTGTCTCTATTCTTACTTTGTTCATTGATTGATTGATTGATTGATTGATTGATTGATTCATTCATGCATTAATGAAAAAATGGAACAGCTGATAACAAACATAGCATAACAATCCATTCAAACTCTTGCTGCATTAAATAGAACAAGCTCTGCACAAATTCCTGAGATATTAGTCTAGCTTTCTTGAATGTTCTGACTCATGTTTATATAACGTTCTAAAAAACATACAAATTGTATTTTTCTGTGACTGTTATTTTGCCATTTAAGCCGTTTGTTGGCTGTCTTATTGTTGAACTGAACTGTTGTCTTTGTAGCTTGTTTAAAATTAATAAACAGATATCTCTGTACTTTGTTATACCTCATTTTAGACATGCACAAATCATTTTGTCAACATATACCTGAAAGGTAAAAATTTAATTCATAAAATGTAGCTTTTAACCATATAAAAATGTAAAATACTCAAACATGGAGCACTAATACCCTTAAAAAACAAGACTTTATGTTATTTTTACTTGTTATTCTTATTCAAAGATTCAATTGTTTAACTGCAGTGATGTTTCATCAATCCAGTTGTCACAAAATGCGAATGAAACTCAGATTTACACTGGATTTTCTATTATGAAAATGCTATGGAAATTATGTTGCACTTGAGTGTACAGACACAGTGAACACATTATCAAAGGCAATAAGCCCTCCTTCAGATGGCAACACATATTTGATCTTTGTCATTAAAAACAAATGAAAACTAACAAAAGTAGAAAAAAAAAAAAACCTATGTAAACTAATTCCAAACTATTTATCAGAAAAAAGTATGCATTATGCATACACAGGACATTGTGGGACACATTGCACTCACTATAGTATATGAACAGAACAGAATACATAGAAGACTAAGTTGTCACATCACAAGAGTATAGCATTTGATTTAATCAAACCTCACAAATGTGGGCTTTGCTTGTATTTTTCTTTGAACATCTAGTTAAAAAATCCTGCAAAGTAAAATTCCAATATCATTTTCGCTGTATCTGGATGAGCACAATAAAATGAGACTAGGCTATATAGACTATCAACAGTCAAATAATGAAAACGTATTAAAGAAATGAACAGATATATAATTTGTTGTAATGTGTTATAGCTTTTTAGGACGAGACATGCACAAAAAAAATCATTTTACAAATGTACACTAGTGTTTGCTTAGTTTGTGCCCTTCCTAAAAGATTGGGAACATGTGATATACCATCTCATGTGACATTTTATATGACGCAACAGCATAGGGCAACGCCAACGGGGCTAGTTGTCACAGTTTCTACTCCAGTTTACTCCAGGCTAATTTTTGAAAGTCAATTTCTGTACAGGCACATGCCTTAAAATCTTGACTAAAAATAAATTGTATTGAACATCGTAGGCCTATATGTTAATTAGGCCTACAATGTTTAAAACATTTAACAAATTGCCTCAATAAAGATGTGCCAACTTGCACCAGCCTGATAATTAAAACGAGTCTGACTCTTGTCCTAAGAATACAGTTTAAATCTGATTCCAATCCACATTCACGCGCTTTATCGCTGCGTTAAACCTGCATGTCACTCAAACAGTAGGTGGGCTGGACTAAAATTAGGAGGGTCCACTCCCCTACTACACCATTACACCCGCCCTCTTCTCCAGTGAAGAACTCCACAGTCCTAGCCCAAACTCTGCCATTCTCCATAGCCCGGAGTTACAAGCAGACTGAGGAAAAGAAATAGCATTAAAGTGAGAGGAAGAGAGAGAAGTAACTAACAAAAATAAGAAAATAATAAAGCGAGGCTTCAAGCCTCGAGAAAGAAAGAGAGTACACGAATACGTCAAAGTTTAGCTTGGAAAGCGTGGTGGAAAACTTTTTCTGGGCTGTGGCAGAAAGCTGTGGACCGCGGAGGATGCCAGAGCAAAGGTGTTGAAGGTTCCAGGTATGTTTGTGTATCTCCTGAGGTTAATGAGTTATGCAGTTCTGGTGTGCGACGCTCACGTTGCATTTAAAGTAGTTTTCCAGAGACTGTCTGTGAACTTATAATATTCTTAATTATGCCGGAAAACGCTATATATTTGCTTATTTGGTTCTTAGAAAGTCTATTATATGTCATAAAATCTTATGTGTCATAAAACGTATCATCTGTATTGTTGAATATGAAGAGGGTGGGTGTGTATCTGCTCAATTGTCATCTGTTGCGCACGTTATTTTTTTCTCCTAACATTACTAAAGTTTGTTCAGAATTCAGCGTTTATTTAGTTAAACTCGACCTGCTAAATCATTCAGAAGAAAAAAGGATTTATAATTAAGGCAAATATTCTGGGTTTTTGCATGTCATGCAAAAGATACACCCAAAGAGTGCAACGTGGATAAGAAGGTTGTTGTCTCTGACTTTGCCCACGCTGAAAAACAAAATAAAAAAAGTTTAAAAGAAAGCTATATGCTCTATTATCATTTCCCCCCTCCCTCAGAAATGCATTTGTATACAGTAACACAAAGTCGTTTCACACTTCCATAGAATTTGTATCTTTCCTCTTGAAACGAGTATTATCCTGCCATACCAAATCTGGTCATAGCTCAAGATTTTTGGTCAACGTCAGCACATATTCTGCACTGTGGATGAATCGTTTTCTCATCTTTTTGTGCTTATTTTTTTTTTTTTTAGATGGAGTTTTAATTTGTTTTAAATATTCTTAATATCCTTAGTGTGAATGTTTTAAATTTAGTTTGGGAATTCTGTCCTGTTTTGCCTTGATTTTCTTAACCTGGAGCCCTGGCCAGGGTGTGGGCAGTGAGTAAGAGGGGGGGAGGAGGGGGTAATGGAATGTAGTGGTTTGGAAAGACTTACTAATTGAAACCAGGTTTGAAGCACAGAGGGGGAAAGTAAGGCTTGCTATGCAGGAGAAAGAATAAGGTGTTTTATTCACACCCGACTGCGCCATGACTTTAAGTTATGGAGCTGTTTTTCAGTAGGATCACTGAAGGTTTCTTATAACAAATTAAAAGAATAGAGGAATAGATAAAAGAGAGTGAGATTGACATAAAGGGGAGTGTTGCAAACCAGTGCTGAGAGTTTGTAGATATCCATGGAATGTTGACATCAAAAATCTGTCTTTCAGTTTATCTGATTTAAGATATCTTTTAAAAATGTCCAGAAGCAGATTTTTCACATTTGGAGCCCATCCCCCTTCTCCTGCCACACCCAAACTTTCTCCTGTTTTGTCAGAACAGATGACTCCATAGCAGACTAAAGCAGTCAACCAGTAGTACTGTACTATATTAAAGCTGTAATGAAGCAACTTTAGTGAAATTGTTATAATTTTAGTCAATTTTGTCATAAACTAGAAAAATTCGGCTGTGCAAGGGTATGTCTTTGGAGTCCGATGTTAAGTTTTCTAAGAGTGTCGTTTCAACCTTGGTTGTATTTGAAGGTTACAAAGTGTTTGGTTTAAAACAGAACAGTGAGCTTCTTGCTTATCTTGAATGATATAGGATTTGAATGTTGAGTAGAAACAATGTTTGGTGGCCTGTGTCTTTATCTGATGCGTGATTGTCCCTTACAGTGGAGGCACAACTTTCTCCTCCTCTGTGTTGATAGGTCAGATTAGGGTGTGCTTCATAGGCCCTTCTATTCCAGTGTGAAAACGGAAAGAGTCTGGACTTGTGCACACTTCCTTTGTCGTTTCCTTAAAGGCTTGTCGAGGACTTGCGATGGAAACGCCAAGGGAGGAGTGACAGGCTTCGTAACGGAATGTTTCATTCTCTTATTTGTTTGTTTTCTCACATCTTGAATCTTCATGTTTTCATACCGAATGAAAGAAGTCAACTCCGTGAATATGTGATTATCCATCACAGATAAGTTGTCAGCACACTTGATTTCGTAGATAATACCTTACAGGATGTAGGGATCATTTGAAGAGTTTTGAAGTATGAAGTCTGAGCTGAAGACTTTGTTGCATTATCTTGGTACACGTCTTCCTGTTCAGACAGACCCTGGAGTTATCATCATTCCATGGTTGAGAAATACTGGCTCGAAGCTAAAACAAAGTTGGACAATACATTATGGCTTTGCCAATATGGATCTGAGTCAGAGTCAGGCATTCATATTTCACAATTTAGTAACACATAGTCTTCTGCACATATGCCTTAAGGGCAGATTCTCAAGATTTAGCCCGTATGTAGTTTTTTAGTATCAAGAGATTTCACATGAATGGTTTACTTTTATTATTATAATAAATTTTGGCATTTCCAATTGATCCCATTTACTGCCTTATGATTTTTTTTTTTTTATCTTCTGTGAATTGTTTAACACAATGTTAAAATTAATATTATATTTATTATACTTTTTTATTATTATTGTCATTTTGGTCATCATATGAATTTTCTTTTTCTACAACACATGATAGACTATACTTCCATTGTACTTCTGCAATCCAGTTGGATTACTAGATTACATTTGCTGTTGTGCTTGAAATAGAAGATACGGTCTGCATTTGATTAAGGTTTAGGATCACATGACAGTAGGATGGTTAGTCTGTTTATAGTTTATAAGCTTCAATTTCCAAGGCTGGCCATTTTGGTCTGACATTAATGCTTCAATTATGTGTGAGTCCTGTTGTTTTCAGAAACAGATACTTTTAAAAATGGTGTGCTTCATACGCTTAAACCGTAATTTACTGGGGTAACAAGTAAATGCACTTACTTGCATGACATGTAGCAATTATTTCCTGGTAGCCACACATTGCTGATTGACATAATGGGTTTAATATTGATTTTAGTTTGTGTATTTTAATTGAACAAGGGCAAATTAGTGCAATTAGTGATAGTGTTTACTGGTAACTACTAGTACCTATATAGTTAAATGCCACTGTTTATTTTGTTCAGGTGATATTCTATCATTTGATTACAATATGCTTCAAGTATGTTTTAAGTAAATGTAAAATGACCAAATAATATTCCATATCAATGAATAACAGCAAAGATATACACTGCAGTGACACTACACACGGCTGCTTGTGACGATATTGTTTCAAAGTTGCACGCTTATTTGGAAAAAGTATTTTATATGGCAAACAACATTGAGGCCATATTTTAATAGTTCTAATGCATTCGAAAGTATTCTTTAAAGTGATTTGATGATCTGCATTTATTGACGTAGACTTAACGTTTGACTACAGCTCGAACTACATCACACCATTTCAGTAATGTAGGTATGCACATCTACTTGTTTATAACAGCACAAGGAGACGCAGCAGAGGTTAGATCATTCTAGGTGCAGTTTACAAGTTCGTTTCTAGTTGAATTGTAGGTAAGAGTTAAGATCTGACTAATTTAGATGTTTCAAACCACATGCCTTTTCACTTCTACAAAACACTTGGCAGTGCTGTTTCAGACCTAACTATAAAACCATCTGATGGTAGCTGGTAAGCGAACCACCTTCCCATCAGTCATCACTATGTATTTGATTGCTGACTCATATCCTTTGACTCCGTTTGAAAAGCCTTGTTAACAGGATAAACAAACATGTCAGGATAGACAAAAAACGTGACTCAATGTGAATACTGACAGCCTTTAGCTAATATACATGTATCTGAATTATGTAAATGTTTCTCTAACATTTAATTAATCAAGATTTATTTAGTGTAATTCTACACTTTTTGATTCCTGTTTGTTCCTCTAAATAGTTGATATTTCCACAATAATATTGAAAGCGTATGTCTCTGCACGAGAGTTTGGTCACTTTGTGGGTTTGAATTGAGTCCATGTGGAAGTAAAAGTTGAATTTTGAACCAAATTGTAGTTATCCCTTTTTATGTATGAGCTCTTGCTTTGTCAAAATTGCCTGCCTCTTGCAAGGAAAATGAATGATGAGCATTTAATGGAGAAATATGACTTCTACTTGTTACAATAAAAAGTATCCTGTAATTTGCTTTGGAAAAACGTGTCTGCTAAAGAGCCAAGTAACCAAGCATCTCATGTAAGCAAAGCCAAAGGCCACAATTTATGTTATTACATTGTGTAATGGCTGACTGTATGTGTGTGCGTCGGTTATTATACATTGCAACACTTTAATGGAAAAAGTGTGGCATTAAACCCTAGCAGTGGCTTTTCTATAATTAGTGGTTTGGTTGTTTCCCAACAATTCTATCACTTATCTACCCCTCTGCATTGCTGAACCTTTACAAATGTGAGCTATTGCACAACTATAAATCCACATTTACATTGGACCACTAAGACCTTTTAAACGATGCAGACAATCATTTTATGACTTCTTTTGCTGTGCATTAATCAGTGTCATGAGGGGCTTCTGTTAGTCTTTATACATTTGGAAATCGGCTGGCTTCTTTCCTTTAATGAAATAAGAAAAGGATCAGGTTTCCATGCTTTATTGGGTGTTAGTAAGTGGAAACTTTGAAAGAGTACCCTGTTTTTGTACCCAGCTCAGACCCACTGGGTGAGTTAAGTGGTTGGGTAGAGAGTAGGACATTGCTTTGGAGTTAGTCACTGCAGGAGAGGCTGGGCTCTCTTCCAGTTGGCCTGACGGCTCTATCAAGGAATGCGTGTGACTGGAGGCCTGGGTGGGGCTCTCAGCTCTCTGTGCGCTATGTGCGGGCTCGAGAGATGGTGTGCGTGTAGTTTCTCTCTTATTGTGCGAAGGGCGTGTCCCCAGCTTTGGATTTGCAACGTTTGCCGCCTGTGTTGTGCTATAAAGTCTGCTCTTTTTAGATTTGCACAGTTGTTGCCAAACGACCTCTGCCAGATGGAAGCATTGCGGTGTCGTCTGACACATCTTAGACCTGTGATTATGGTCGCGTTTTGTACTAGTACCAGTCTTTCTCATGCACGACAATAGCAACTTTATGTAAGGATATTTATTCCGTGAAATTGTGTGCTTGCAAAACTTTTTAAAGCTAGATGGGATTCTTTTAAATTCAGTACGTGCAAAACTTTGTTAGTAAAAATTATTAGTGAGCTTGTTTGAAACCTGTGGTTTTGTTCGGCCAGCTCCACCTTTACCGAGGTGACAGCAAACTTGATACAACTAAGTGCAGGGTTAGTAGATGTCACCCGTTTGAGTGTACACAGCTGCTCTGCCAAATGTTGTTCTTTGCAAACAGTGTGACAGCCCCGTCCAGACTGGCCTTTATCACAGCGAGCCTATGACTATTTCAGTCACAGCTCAGAAATAACCATCCGTTAATGAAACGACAGGGTAGTGATAAGTTCTAGCATTGGTTTCCAAATAATAGACAAAGAAGTTAGAGCTGGCAAAGAGAAAACGCAATGCGTTTTCGTTCATACTGATTCGACCCCTTCAGAATAGCAGCTCATTTTCAGGACGTATTGTACAAACTCCTCATCGAGTGATTGCTTTTGTAAATGTTTAGAGCAAAGTTTTGTCCATTCTTTTTTCAGTGGGACAGAGAAGTACTTTGATTATAAGTTAGGGTAAATATACCATTTTCTTGGGGCCGCTTTAAATGAACACTTTTGCTGTTAACAGTTGTTTTCTAGCAGAGTCAATAACAGTGGAATTGTTCAGAGGAGAATTGATATCAGGGCAGGTCCACGCAAGCATGTACCTGTCTGTGCTGAATCCAGCATTTGTTTGCAGTGCTAGTGTTACATGAAGTCTTTTCATGCTTTTCTGCTGTAGACGAAAGCAACCACATCTGTGATCCGACTTCAGTCATAAGGCTTAAAAAAAACACATTTAATTGATCTCTCTTATAGTGTTCACAGAAACGGACATGCATCTTGTCTTGCTTTAAAGGTCTGAAAGACATGTTTATCTAACGAAACAAATTCCCAACATTTCTCTAGCCTAGACTAAAAGGCTTAAAACAGATATCTCTTTGTCCTCATCCTCCTCCATGCAGAAATTATCAAAAGGGAATGCTAAATTGGACTGGAAGCCACGGGACAGCTTCAAAGCATGAAGGACAATTCAACACTTTAAAGATTTAAATATTGTATATAACAGCTTATGGCTCTTGCATACACAAACTCAGTAGTTTGTGTCCTTGATAATGCCTCTCTGAGTTGAGGGAGTATTTTATTTGTTGTTTTGTAAGAAGTCATTTGATTCAGCCTTGATTAAAGCCTTGCATGAGATCAAACAATTGACACTTATCAGTTTTGGTTAATTAGAGAGTTGCATTATTTAAATGCAAATACTGAGTGGAGCAAATATTGAACTACTTGACAGAGGAGTTGTTTCCCACATGAATTGGCCATCTAAACCTTTTCATTAAATTAAATGAAAAACTACTGATCCCCCTACCTCTTTTTTTTTTTTTTTTTTCTTCTTCATGTAAGATAAGAGTGGATAATGATGTTTGATAATTTGGTTTCTGTGAAATTAAATGAGTGAAATGACTGCGTAGTTTAGTCTCCAGTGTCTTCGACCATACCATGTGACTAGTGAAGCTTTTAGGCGATCAAATGAGGATTTGCACGTGATGTTTGCTTTCCTGTGAGAAAGTTACATGAACTTTAATTTTCCTTGTGGCAAGTGACAGTTTCATGGCATTGGCATGGTTACTATGAATGGCTTGCTACATGTCACTTGGTTTTAGTTTACAGTCATCTTGAATTACTTCGTGACATCAACGATGCAAACAAAGGCCTAGGTGACAGTGTGAGAATTTAACTTACTGATATATACGTTTTTAATTTTAGACAACTGAAATTGTCATTTAATTAAACACAGTAAAATCTGAGAATGACGTGCAATTTCGCTGTCGCTGCTCAAACAGATTCCCAGTGTTTAGAGCACAGGGTGGATTTGCAGTCATGTGAGGATGAGTTTATTTTGAGGGTGTGATGTTGGTAATTGTATTTAACAATAGCTACTTATCAAACTTGGAATTTAAACACAAAGCTAATTGTGTGTTTCTGCCTAGGCAAAAACTATTCAGACAATTATTAAACAGAAACATCCAGAGGAAATATTTAAGCTTGTGCAGACACTTAAGCTCCTGTCTTGCAAAGGAAAACTCGTGTTGTGTGCTCATATTGCAACTGTTTCAGTCACTGTCGCCCTCTTAGGGCAAAGCAAAGTATAAAACCAACTAGGGTGGGGCTGCATTTTTTAAGGAAAAGGGAAATGAAGCCTGCCTGATTCACTAGCTTAAGGTCTCGAAACCATGTAAACTGAACTATTTATATTAAGAGCTTTTCACTTAAGATTTCAGGGTGGTGGTTGTTTTATTCCTTTTCCACTGAATGTACATTTTGTAATTGACCGTTTTAGATTGGTCTGACAGTTTGATGCATGGAAATATTTGGAAAATACATTGCTTTCTTTCAGAATATAACGGAACACGAGAGAGTTTGAGCTTTAGCCTCGGCAATTCAGTAGGTTCCCTTATCCTCCCGGAGTTAAATTACATTTTTGCAAGGTTTTATTTGATCAATTTGTTTGGAATGTTAATGCTAAATAGAATTATTACAGTGCACTTAAACCTGTCAAACCTGAGTAGGTGCATTCTAAATGATGTCAATAACTAAATCCATTCAACTTTTTAGATCTTAAAATTATTTTAGAATTAAGACTTGCACTCATTTTATTGTTAATCATAAATTCCACCTTGAGGGTTGCACAACCCTTCCTACTGTGAGAAGTATGACACTCCTTCTGCACGTTTGTCTTCTCTCAATGTAGGCAGACCAGCCGTTAAGAGGTGCTCTTTCCTATTTCTACAGTCTAGTTTGTCAAGACACTGGTTTTCCTCAATGCTGCAAAAGATGCTTTCTTGAAAAAACATATTTGATTATATCTTAATGAATAGAAGAAAAAAACTTCAATATCCATGTTCATTTGTTCAGATGTCTTTGGTGTGAATGCTCCTAGTGCAGTCAGACCATCTCAGGAGGTACTCTGAGTGTAAAGTGGGGTTGGCTTATAACGTGTATAAAACATCAGCTACTGTATAAGACCAGCTAGAAGCTTCTGCTAATCAGAATGAAAGCGGTAACGCCTACTTGCCTTTCAACAATAACTACTTGGTGTACGTTATGTCAACTAATTAGGATTCATGGGCCAAGCTGTTTCTTTTCAAATCTACTAAGTCACTTTTTAAAACTGTTAAAATCCAGGGGTTTCCTTTTTGCTTGTTTTGTTTCAGTGTCTTACACACTATAGTATAGTAAGTTGCTCTTTGTTGCTAGACCTCAAAGCTTGGGTCCTTTAGGTCCTCATTACAACTCAACAGTTAACACAGATGTGTTCTATGTCATTGCTGAAGTCTTATGGTTGCACAAACACTTGCGGTATTATGAAGTATCTGCTTACATGGATCATATCAGATCATATGATATGCTGGGTGAGAGCCGAACTTTAAGCAGATACTCTCCAAATAATGCTCTAGTAGTGTCATGGTTTATACTCTTGTGAAAGCTAAAGGTTGCCTCACAATCACATATGGTCGTTTGAGATGTGCCTGCTGGGGCACAAATAATGTATTATACACTGGTTTAGTGGCATGTTATGTGCCACTGTTGCCTCTGATTGTTCCACATTTCAGACATGGATGTGCAGATGTGCCTTTTTCCCATTCACAGAGTTTGCTCCTCCTGAGATGCATTACGAGGAATCTGTCAGAGCTGTGAGAACAATTGCTGCACAATAGCACTTTAGATCATATAGTTTTAAAAAAAGAGTGAAGGAAGTGGAACATGTATAAATCGGTCGTACAAGATTAAGTGCTGGGTGTGGCATCATGTTAAAGGGATAGGTAACCAAAGAGTTGATGTTAGCCATTGGCTTCCATAGTAGGAAAAAAATAAACTATGGAAGTGGATGGCTACCATCAAACTATCTGTTTACCAACGTTCTTTAAAACATCTTCTTTTGTGTTCAGCAGAAGAAATAAACTCATGCAGGTTTCAACAACTTGAGGGTGATGACAGCATTTTCCTTTTTGGGTGAACTATCCCTTTAAGAGGCAGAACGTATAACTAGTTGGGAGTGAAATAATAAGCTTTTGTGGTGCTTGCTAGGGAGTTCTTGGGTACACAGCACTGTAGGTTTTCCCCTTCTCCTTTCATAAATACTGGCTTTAGCCAACAATAATAAGGATTTTTTCCTGGCTTTGGTTTCTCATGCTTTACATTTCTCCCACTGTGGACTTTGTTTTACTGAAATTGCATGCACACTGTAAAAAATTATCTGATCAATAAGGTATGACAACATGTGTTTTTACATTGTTTTTACTGTTTGTTTGTTGTTTTAAAAAAGTTGAAATTGCTTAACTTATTTTGATAAGTTATACAAGATTCAACTCAATTTTTTTAAAAGTCAGACTCAAGTCAGTTTGATGTAATTTAAGTTGAAATGACTTAAACATCCAAGTTGATTGTATACTAAATTTAAGGCAGCAATGTTTTTTTTTTTTTTACAGTGCAGAGAGTTCTGATATCTATTAAGTGCAAATATTGTGCATTATGCTGTTGCATGTGTGATGCGATGACAATTGTTTATTTAATTTTTTTTAAGAATTTGTACTTTAACAACCTGTGACAGTCACATAATAAAATCTAATATACAAGCCTTGTAATCTTTCATTGCATGGCACAGTGTTTTTTTTTCTCTTCAGTGTTGTTTATAATGTTGAGGCTGTCTATCCCCTTAATATTTGTCCGCCTCTTTGATGGTCCTTTAGCATAAGTAGAATATTTTATGTACAATTCAAATGGGTCACAAATGTTTTGTGGTCTGTGCTGTGGTATCGAGGAAACCAGATTGAATCTCTCAAATTATCTTTTCTGTACTGTCCTGCCCTGTCTTGCCTGGAGAACAATGGTCAACATGGACTCAAAACCAGGCCTCTTTCTCCCCATATTTAGTGGGAGGCAAGTGTTATTTATAATAAGGGGGAGGGAATGTTCTCATTCTAGAAAGTAAACAGAATTTCTCCGGTCCATTATGATGAATCTTTTTAGAGTCCCTATTCCCAGAAGAGAGACTGTACATTTTTAAAGCATATATCTTATAAAGGTGAATTATCAACTTTTAGAATTACTTTCTTATTTAAGAATATATAACATTAAACATGATCTAAGAGTATATACTTTTCTTACTTACAGATGAACTTAAAACTAATATAGACACAGACTAAAATGTAGAATAAGCAACAACTTTAACTATGATTTGTTTATTTAATTCTTGAATAACCATAAACCTTTGCAGTTCCTTGACCATTGCTGAAAGAGTAAATATATTTCAATTTATATAATTAACTTTATCTATCATTGCTCAGTTTCATGAATAGTTGAGTTTCACACTAGCCTTCAATATTTTTAAGCATTGTATTCACACATTTTATTTTGAGTGTACATTCCTTCAGTAATCCACTAAGGTCAGGGTCAGGCTTTTTTCAGAAGTGGGTATACTTACTATTTTCAAGGGAGCATTCAGGTTACTTGAATAACTCTCATACATGATCCCACCAAATTCATGATCACATGAGACAAAGCTTCTTTCTGTTTTAGTCTACAGATTTGACTTGGCTTTTGCTACAACAATTATTTTTTTTCCCTTTTGATTTAAGCAACGTGCTGCTAATGGCTTATGGCTATGCACTTTTTTTTTTCTCTTTCAGCATATGCTCAGTTTCTCATTATTTCCTCAGATTCTAGAGATTTAAAAATGCTGGATCTAATTAGATATTTTGTAGCTGTTATGTTATTTTATATTTATATTATGTTACTGCTATTACATACAGTTATTCTGAGATCATACAAGAAAATAAATTCAGTGCCACTGTATCAAGTATATAATTTATAATTAAAATAACTTTATTTGAAAATGTTTAGTGAAATATGCAAGTAGGTGTTTTCATATCCAAAAGGTCCTGTGTAATTGTAGTGTGGATGATTGTGAGGGGGTGAATATCTCTAAAACAAATAACTTATTGTTTTGAAAGCTGGAATGCCAGGCCCACATGTCAGCTAAATAACTCCATGTTAAGCAATGCTCATCAAGTAAAAACCACCCTGCTCTGCAAGCTACTGTTTGATATTCATTTTAAGGATATCAGATGGTTTTAAATATGTTTAAGCTGTATACTAAACTGAGCCTAATACATTTAGTGACTGTAGCGTTTGGCTTATTTGCAATACATAAGAAGTTATTGCTCTTGTTGTGAAGTGTTTTATGCTGTTGAGTGCTTTGTGTCAATGCTGAAGAAATACAAGGGATACAGATAGTCTGTTCAAACTAGAAATATGTGCTAAGTTCCCATAGAGAAATCATGCTTGTTTAATCAACTTTTTGTTGGAGATTGTATTGCCATCTAGTGGTCACAGATTGATCCTCATTTACAGTTGTTGTTTTTGTGTGTGTATTAAGGAAAGAACAAGTGCTGACACGGTCCACACTAGGGGGCAGGCGAAGAAGCAACACATTTAGAGGTATACTGAATGAATAGATACATGTTATAGCTATGTGATGTTAATAGCTACATGTAATTTACAGCATAGCAATTGGTGAAAAAGTTTTGTATAACATTTTTAGATGATTGCTTGTGATCATTTATCTCTCAATCAAAACTTTAGCCTATTAACTCAATCAAAACTACACATTAGACAACATATACCTAGTATATTTTGTATTGTATTATAACAGTTCTACTCTGTTTTATTGTGTAATGTTTTCTCATTTTATTTATTTATTATTTGTTTTTGTTTTTTTTAAAGATGGCTGACGAGCAGGAAACAAGGGAAGTGCTTTACCCACAGTGGATGGGCCCTGATAAGCATGGGCTCACCATAGAACAAAAAGGTCAAGGAGAGATTTTTGTCACGGAGGTGAAAGAAGAGTCCCCTTCTGCTCATACTGGAAATGTATATGAAGGTATGTAGTTAAAATAACCCTGCATGCTCTGATATATTGTGCAAACATTTAGAAAATCTTATTTTCTAATATTTCTAGAATGTTTGATACTTAGAGCAACATTTGAGCAGCATTCCCTTTTTTGGTGTTGAGCTATTGTCTGTGAGCTAATGCTCTTGTAGTTCTTCCAAATACAATTTACATATTGTTTAGTTTGAACTTTCCATGTACTGCCCTTTGTAACAGGTGACCAAATTGTGGGGGCCACCATTTACTTTGACAACATGAGCTCAGAAGAAACAGCTGAGCTACTGAAGACTCTAAACCGACATAAGGTTGGACTAAAATTACAAAACAAGACTGACAAGTCACCTTGCCGCTCTCCAATGGGAACATTGTCGTGGGAAGGACGTGGAGGGTTAGGAGGCTCTAGTTCAGACATTCTCCTGGTAATGTGACTTCAGTTGTTGGTCCATGTGCTATATGGTACCAGCACCATGACCATGTGAACCATACATTTTATTAATTTTAAATGTTGTTATTCAGCATTGGTACACATTGTATTAGAAAAAACATTGTTACAGTCAGTGTCAACTGACAGTATTTCCATATTTAACCAATTTAACTTTTTTTTGGTATATTTGTTTCTTACATTTAAATTTCACACAGACATGGAATATCATACTAATATTGTAATTCCTTTACTTTAGAGTGGAGATGACGAAGACTACAAAAGAATCTTCACTAAGAAGATTAAACCTAGACTGAAGTCTGAGGATCTTGCTGAGGGTGTTGATGTGCGTACAGAGCGTCACAGTAGCACAAGCAGTGATGGTTGCACCGTTACTACAATCACTCGGAGAATAACTACCTACACTGTGGACATGCCAGGGGGGACTAGTCAGCAGATTGATTCCTCAAGCCCTGAGTACAAAATTCAGGTTTTGCAGCATGAGCAGTCGGAGGGGGATTCTTCTCAAATCAGATTACCACATAGTAGCCTTGTTAGCAGTGCACACGGAGGTATAAAAATGGGGGACATATCTCTTGGCGGGCCCCATATCACTGGCTCCTCTGTGAAGCACTGTAGCACAGGATCTATCACACCAACAGGTGAATTAGATGGTAGTGGGAGAGAGATTGGATTTAATGTGTCAGACACTGGATTGTCAGGGGGAAAAGGACAGAGGATGATAGAACGTTTTGGAAGGACTGAAACTTCTACAGGCAGTAGTAATCTCTCTGGCAAAGTAACCATGGGGTTAGACAAAGAAGTGGGAAATGTTTCTTCTCCAATGGAAGCTGGTTTTAAAACATCAAGTATGATAAAAGAAACTGGGTTTGCTACAGTTAAGGGCCCTGTTCTGAACACTCGTGTTTCAGGTTTTTCCATTAGTGGAGATTCAGGGGGCAGTTTTGGCAGGGAATCTTTGTCTTTGGATGGGTCTGATGATAAAACCAAATTGTCTAAATTTAGCATAGATGTTCAAGGGCCCAAGGTAAATATTAAACATCCTGAAGCTGAAATCAGCCAGGGTTCGGATTTTGCCATCCCAGATGTAGACGGTAAAGTCAAGTTACCAAAAGTTGAAACTAGTGGATCAGTTGTTCACGCAGAGGAAATTGGTGGTGAACTCAGGATATCCCATGTGAAAGAACCACAATTTGGAACTAAACCGTTTACTGTAGAAAGTCCTAATGTAGAAGTGATTTATAACAATCAAAATCTTAAAGATGTTAGTCAAAGAGGTTTTAGCATAACTGGCAATCAGGATCTGTCAGCTTCATCATTTAGAGTGAAAGGCACTAATTTGGAGGGCTCCAATTTGGGCACTGATGTAAAACTGTCCTCATTTGGACTTAAAGATCCAAAGTTTCAGGCATCTGATACAGTAGTAAGTCTCCCCGAAGCTAATGTTAAAATTACAAAACCAGATATGGACATCAGGGGTCCAGAAAAACACACTGAAGGACATGAGGGTAAAGTCAAAGAAGCCAAATTTAATGTGCCATCAATCTCTGGTCAGGGAACTTATATGCCACATGTGGACTTAAACCTGAAAGGACAAAAAGTGAAAGGAGATGCTAATGTGTCCGTTCCAAAGGTTGAAGGGAACATTGTGACACCAAAATTTGATATTAAAGAATCAGATCGTGAGAGTGCTAAGGGTGACCTTACGGTTTCAAAGGTAAAAATGCCCTCATTTGGAATGAAAAGTTCAGAAGTGAAGGGTCCAAATGTTGAGCTAAATCTTGCAAAAGCAGAAATGGAGATTAAAGGAAAAGATGAAGATATCAATACTCTAGAGCTTAACATTGAGGGATCTGATAGAAAAGTTAAAGACAGCAATGTCAAGATAACATCAATTTCCGGTCCAAAGGTTTCTGTACCTGATGTGAACTTAAACGTGAAAGGGCCAACACAGATCAAGATGCCCTCCTTTGGAATCAAAGGTCCAAAAGTAGAGGCACCTGATGTTGACATAAATCTTCCCAAAGCAGACATGGAAATTAAAGCTCCAGATGTGGATATCAAGGGTCCAGAGCTTGACAATGAGGGACCTGGTGGAAAAATCAAGGGCTCTAAATTCAAGATGCCATCAATCTCTGGTCCAAAGATTTCTATGCCAGATATAGACTTAAACCTAAAAGGTCCAAAACTAAAAGGAGAAGTTGACGTGTCTGTTCCAAAAGTGGAAGGAGCTATTAAAGCACCAAATGTTGAAAGTGAAGGCCAAGACCTTGAGGGTCCTGAGGGTGGTTTTAAGATGCCAAAGATTAAAATGCCATCATTCGGGGTCAAGGGTCCAAAAGTGGAGGGTCCAGACGTTGATGTGAAAATCCCTAAAGGCAATATTGAGTTGAAGGCACCAGATGTGGATATTAAAGCTCCAGAGCTTGACATAGAGGGACCTGATGGAAAAATCAAGGGCTCCAAATTCAAGATGCCATCGATCTCCGGTCCGAAGATTTCCATGCCAGATGTGGACTTCAACCTGAAAGGCCCAAAACTTAAGGGTGATGTTGACATGTCTGTTCCAAAAGTGGAAGGAGATATTAAAGCTCCTAAAGTCAATATTGAAGGCGCAGACCTTGAGGGTCCTGATGGTGGGTTTAAGATGCCAAAGATGAAAATGCCTTCATTCGGAATCAAAGGTCAAAAAGTGGATGGTCCAGATGTAGATATGAAAATCCCTAAAGCCAATATTGAGTTTAAGACACCAGATGTGGATATTAAAGCTCCAGAGCTTGACATTGAAGGACCTGAGGGAAAAATCAAGGGCTCCAAATTCAAGATGCCATCAATCTCCGGTCCAAATATTTCCATGACAGATGTGGACTTCAACCTGAAAGGCCCAAAAGTGAAAGGAGAAGTTGATGTGTCCGTTCCAAAAGTTAAAGGAGACATTAAAGCTCCCGAAGTAGATATCACGGGCCCAGAGCTTGACATTGAGGTACCTGAGGGAAAAATAAAGGGCCCCAAATTCAAAATGCCATCTATGTCTGGCCCAAAGATTTCAATGCCAGATCTTGATTTCAACCTGAAAGGTCCAAAACTCAAAGGTGATGTTGATGTGTCCATTGCTAAAGTGGAAGGAGATATTAAAGGACCAAAAGTTGAAATTGAAGGCCCAGACCTTGAGGGTTCTGAGGGCGGTTTTAAGATGCCAAAGATCAAAATGCCATCATTTGGAGTTAAAGGTCCTAAAGTGGAGGGCCCTGATGTTGACATTAATCTCCCAAAAGCAGATGTTAATGTTAAAGGACCTGAAATTGACATCAAAACTCCTGATCTTAACATTGAGGGACCTGATGGAAAAATCAAGGGCCCCAAATTCAAAATGCCATCTATGTCTGGCCCAAAGATTTCTATGCCAGATGTTGACTTCAACCTGAAAGGCCCAAAACTCAAAGGTGATGTTGATGTTTCCATTCCAAAAGTGGAAGGAGATATTAAAGCACCAAAAGTTGAAATTGAAGGCCCAGACCTTGAGGGTCCTGAGGGCGGTTTTAAGATGCCAAAGATCAAAATGCCATCATTTGGGTTTAAAGGTCCTAAAGTGGAGGGCCCTGATGTTGACATCAATCTCCCAAAAGCAAATGTTGATGTTAAAGGACCTGAAATTGACATCAAAACTCCTGATCTTGACATTGAGGGACCTGAAGGGAAAATAAAAGGACCCAAGATCAAAATGCCTTCTATGTCTGGTCCAAAGATCTCTATGCCAGATGTTGACTTCAACCTGAAAGGTCCAAAACTCAAAGGTGATGTTGATGTGTCCATGCCTAAAATGGAAGGAGATATTAAAGGACCAAAAGTTGAAATTGAAGGCCCGGACCTTGAGGGTCCCGAGGGCGGTTTTAAGATGCCAAAGATCAAAATGCCATCATTTGGGTTTAAAGGTCCCAAAGTGGAGGGCCCTGATGTTGACATCAATCTCCCAAAAGCAAATGTTGATGTTAAAGGACATGAAATTGACATCAAAACTCCTGATCTTGACATTGAGGGACCCGAGGGGAAAATCAAAGGTCCGAAGTTCAAAATGCCTTCCATGTCTGGTCCAAAAATCTCTATGCCAGATGTTGACTTCAACCTGAAAGGTCCAAAACTGAAAGGTGATGTTGATGTATCAGTTCCAAAAGTTCAAGGTGACATCAAAGCACCAGAAGTAGATATCAAGGGCCCAGAGCTTGACATTGAGGGTCCTGAGGGAAAAATCAAGAGCCCAAAATTCAAAATGCCATCTATGTCTGGCCCAAAGATTTCTATGCCAGATGTTGACTTCAACCTGAAAGGCCCAAAACTCAAAGGTGATGTTGATGTGTCCATTCCAAAAGTGGAAGGAGATATTAAAGCACCAAAAGTTGAAATTGAAGGCCCAGACCTTGAGGGACATCAGGGTGGTTTTAAGATGCCAAAGTTCAAAATGCCATCATTTGGAGTCAAAGGTCCTAAAATGGAGGGCCCAGATGTTGACATCAATCTCCCAAAAGCAGATGTTAATGTTAAAGGACCTGAAATTGACATCAAAACTCCTGATCTTGACATTGAGGGACCCGAGGGAAAAATCAAGGGCCCCAAATTCAAAATGCCTTCCATATCTGGTCCAAAGATCTCTATGCCAGATGTTGATTTCAACCTGAAAGGTCCAAAACTGAAAGGTGATGTTGATGTATCAGTTCCAAAAGTTAAAGGTGACATCAAAGCACCAGAAGTAGATATCAAGGGCCCAGAGCTTGACATTGAGGGTCCTGAGGGAAAAATCAAGGGCCCCAAATTCAAAATGCCATCTATGTCTGGCCCAAAGATTTCTATGCCAGATGTTGACTTCAACCTGAAAGGCCCAAAACTCAAAGGTGATGTTGATGTGTCCATTCCAAAAGTGGAAGGAGATATTAAAGCACCAAAAGTTGAAATTGAAGGCCCAGACCTTGAGGGTCCCGAGGGTGGTTTCAAGATGCCAAAGTTCAAAATGCCATCATTTGGAGTTAAAGGTCCTAAAATGGAGGGCCCAGATGTTGACATCAATCTCCCAAAAGCAGATGTTAATGTTAAAGGACCTGAAATTGACATCAAAACTCCTGATCTTGACATTGAGGGACCCGAGGGAAAAATCAAGGGCCCCAAATTCAAAATGCCATCTATGTCTGGCCCAAAGATTTCTATGCCAGATGTTGACTTCAACCTGAAAGGCCCAAAACTCAAAGGTGATGTTGATGTGTCCATCCCTAAAGTGGAAGGAGATATTAAAGGACCAAAAGTGGAAATTGAAGGCCCAGACCTTGAGGGTCCTGAGGGTGGTTTTAAGATGCCAAAGTTCAAAATGCCATCATTTGGAGTTAAAGGTCCTAAAGTGGAGGGCCCAGATGTTGACATAAATCTCCCAAAAGCAAATGTTGATGTTAAAGGACCTGAAATTGACATCAAAACTCCTGATCTTGACATTGAGGGACCCGAAGGAAAAATCAAAGGTCCCAAGTTCAAAATGCCTTCCATATCTGGTCCAAAGATCTCTATGCCAGATGTTGATTTCAACCTGAAAGGTCCAAAACTGAAAGGTGATGTTGATGTATCAGTTCCAAAGGTTAAAGGTGACATCAAAGCACCAGAAGTAGATATCAAGGGCCCAGAGCTTGACATTGAGGGTCCTGAGGGAAAGATCAAGGGCCCCAAATTCAAAATGCCATCTATGTCTGGCCCAAAGATTTCTATGCCAGATGTTGACTTCAACCTGAAAGGCCCAAAACTCAAAGGTGATGTTGATGTTTCCATTCCAAAAGTGGAAGGAGATATTAAAGCACCAAAAGTTGAAATTGAAGGCCCAGACCTTGAGGGTCCCGAGGGTGGTTTTAAGATGCCAAAGTTCAAAATGCCATCATTTGGAGTTAAAGGTCCTAAAATGGAGGGCCCAGATGTTGACATCAATCTCCCAAAAGCAGATGTTAATGTTAAAGCACCTGAAATTGACATCAAAACTCCGGATCTTAACATTGAGGGACCTGAGGGAAAAATCAAGGGCCCCAAATTCAAAATGCCATCTATGTCTGGACCAAAGATATCTATGCCAGATGTTGACTTCAACCTGAAAGGCCCAAAACTCAAAGGTGATGTTGATGTTTCCATTCCAAAAGTGGAAGGAGATATTAAAGCACCAAAAGTTGAAATTGAAGGCCCAGACCTTGAGGGTCCCGAGGGTGGTTTTAAGATGCCAAAGTTCAAAATGCCATCATTTGGAGTTAAAGGTCCTAAAATGGAGGGCCCAGATGTTGACATCAATCTCCCAAAAGCAGATGTTAATGTTAAAGGACCTGAAATTGACATCAAAACTCCTGATCTTAACATTGAGGGACCTGAGGGAAAAATCAAGGGCCCCAAATTCAAAATGCCATCTATGTCTGGCCCAAAGATATCTATGCCAGATGTTGACTTCAACCTGAAAGGCCCAAAACTCAAAGGTGATGTTGATGTTTCCATTCCAAAAGTGGAAGGAGATATTAAAGCACCAAAAGTTGAAATTGAAGGCCCAGACCTTGAGGGTCCCGAGGGTGGTTTTAAGATGCCAAAGTTCAAAATGCCATCATTTGGAGTTAAAGGTCCTAAAATGGAGGGCCCAGATGTTGACATCAATCTCCCAAAAGCAGATGTTAATGTTAAAGCACCTGAAATTGACATCAAAACTCCGGATCTTAACATTGAGGGACCTGAGGGAAAAATCAAGGGCCCCAAATTCAAAATGCCATCTATGTCTGGACCAAAGATATCTATGCCAGATGTTGACTTCAACCTGAAAGGCCCAAAACTCAAAGGTGATGTTGATGTTTCCATTCCAAAAGTGGAAGGAGATATTAAAGCACCAAAAGTTGAAATTGAAGGCCCAGACCTTGAGGGTCCCGAGGGTGGTTTTAAGATGCCAAAGTTCAAAATGCCATCATTTGGAGTTAAAGGTCCTAAAATGGAGGGCCCAGATGTTGACATCAATCTCCCAAAAGCAGATGTTAATGTTAAAGGACCTGAAATTGACATCAAAACTCCTGATCTTAACATTGAGGGACCTGAGGGAAAAATCAAGGGCCCCAAATTCAAAATGCCTTCTATGTCTGGACCAAAGATTTCTATGCCAGATGTTGACTTCAACCTGAAAGGCCCAAAACTCAAAGGTGATGTTGATGTTTCCATTCCAAAAGTGGAAGGAGATATTAAAACACCAAAAGTTGAAATTGAAGGCCCAGACCTTGAGGGTCCCGAGGGTGGTTTTAAGATGCCAAAGTTCAAAATGCCATCATTTGGAGTTAAAGGTCCTAAAATGGAGGGCCCAGATGTTGACATCAATCTCCCAAAAGCAGATGTTAATGTTAAAGGACCTGAAATTGACATAAAAACTCCTGATCTTAACATTGAGGGACCTGAGGGAAAAATCAAGGGCCCCAAATTCAAAATGCCATCTATGTCTGGCCCAAAGATTTCTATGCCAGATGTTGACTTCAACTTGAAAGGCCCAAAACTCAAAGGTGATGTTGATGTTTCCATTCCAAAAGTGGAAGGAGATATTAAAGCACCAAAAGTTGAAATTGAAGGCCCAGACCTTGAGGGTCCCGAGGGTGGTTTTAAGATGCCAAAGTTCAAAATGCCATCATTTGGAGTTAAAGGTCCTAAAATGGAGGGCCCAGATGTTGACATCAATCTCCCAAAAGCAGATGTTAATGTTAAAGGACCTGAATTTGACATCAAAACTCCTGATCTTAACATTGAGGGACCTGAGGGAAAAATCAAGGGCCCCAAATTCAAAATGCCATCTATGTCTGGACCAAAGATTTCTATGCCAGATGTTGACTTCAACCTGAAAGGCCCAAAACTCAAAGGTGATGTTGATGTTTCCATTCCAAAAGTGGAAGGAGATATTAAAGCACCAAAAGTTGAAATTGAAGGCCCAGACCTTGAGGGTCCCGAGGGTGGTTTTAAGATGCCAAAGTTCAAAATGCCATCATTTGGAGTTAAAGGTCCTAAAATGGAGGGCCCAGATGTTGACATAAATCTCCCAAAAGCAAATGTTGATGTTAAAGGACCTGAAATTGACATCAAAACTCCTGATCTTGACATTGAGGGACCCGAAGGAAAAATCAAAGGTCCTAAGTTCAAAATGCCTTCCATATCTGGTCCAAAGATCTCTATGCCAGATGTTGATTTCAACCTGAAAGGTCCAAAACTGAAAGGTGATGTTGACGTATCAGTTCCAAAAGTTAAAGGTGACATCAAAGCACCAGAAGTAGATATCAAGGGCCCAGAGCTTGACATTGAGGGTCCTGAGGGAAAAATCAAGGGCCCCAAATTCAAAATGCCATCTATGTCTGGCCCAAAGATTTCTATGCCAGATGTTGACTTCAACCTGAAAGGCCCAAAACTCAAAGGTGATGTTGATGTGTCCATTCCAAAAGTGGAAGGAGATATTAAAGCACCAAAAGTTGAAATTGAAGGCCCAGACCTTGAGGGTCCCGGGGGTGGTTTTAAGATGCCAAAGTTCAAAATGCCATCATTTGGAGTTAAAGGTCCTAAAGTGGAGGGCCCAGATGTTGACATCAATCTCCCAAAAGCAAATGTTGATGTTAAAGGACCTGAAATTGACATCAAAACACCTGATCTTGACATTGAGGGACCTGATGGGAAAATCAAAGGTCCCAAGTTCAAAATGCCTTCCATATCTGGTCCAAAAATCTCTATGCCAGATGTTGATTTCAACCTGAAAGGTCCAAAACTGAAAGGTGATGTTGATGTATCAGTTCCAAAAGTTAAAGGTGACATCAAAGCACCAGAAGTAGATATCAAGGGCCCAGAGCTTGATATTGAGGGTCCTGAGGGAAAAATCAAGGGCCCAAAATTCAAAATGCCATCTATGTCTGGCCCAAAGATTTCTATGCCAGATGTTG
Source organism: Abramis brama (assembly GCF_963993115.1). Taxonomy (NCBI): domain Eukaryota; kingdom Metazoa; phylum Chordata; class Actinopteri; order Cypriniformes; family Leuciscidae; genus Abramis; species Abramis brama. The sequence goes on along the minus strand of NC_139975.1, from coordinate 22,322,326 downwards.
ACTTCAACCTGAAAGGCCCAAAACTCAAAGGTGATGTTGATGTGTCCATTCCAAAAGTGGAAGGAGATATTAAAGGACCAAAAGTTGAAATTGAAGGCCCAGACCTTGAGGGTCCCGAGGGTGGTTTTAAGATGCCAAAGTTCAAAATGCCATCATTTGGAGTTAAAGGTCCTAAAGTGGAGGGCCCAGATGTTGACATCAATCTCCCAAAAGCAGATGTTAATGTTAAAGGACCTGAAATTGACATCAAAACTCCTGATCTTAACATTGAGGGACCTGAGGGAAAAATCAAGGGGCCCAAATTCAAAATGCCATCTATGTCTGGACCAAAGATTTCTATGCCAGATGTTGACTTCAACCTGAAAGGCCCAAAACTCAAAGGTGATGTTGATGTTTCCATTCCAAAAGTGGAAGGAGATATTAAAGCACCAAAAGTTGAAATTGAAGGCCCAGACCTTGAGGGTCCCGAGGGTGGTTTTAAGATGCCAAAGTTCAAAATGCCATCATTTGGAGTTAAAGGTCCTAAAGTGGAGGGCCCAGATGTTGACATCAATCTCCCAAAAGCAAATGTTGATGTTAAAGGACCTGAAATTGACATAAAAACACCTGATCTTGACATTGAGGGACCCGAGGGGAAAATCAAAGGTCCCAAGTTTAAAATGCCTTCCATATCTGGTCCAAAAATCTCTATGCCAGATGTTGATTTCAACCTGAAAGGTCCAAAACTGAAAGGTGATGTTGATGTATCAGTTCCAAAAGTTCAAGGTGACATCAAAGCACCAGAAGTAGATATCAAGGGCCCAGAGCTTGACATTGAGGGTCCTGAGGGAAAAATCAAGGGCCCAAAATTCAAAATGCCATCTATGTCTGGCCCAAAGATTTCTATGCCAGATGTTGACTTCAACCTGAAAGGCCCAAAACTCAAAGGTGATGTTGATGTGTCCATTCCAAAAGTGGAAGGAGATATTAAAGGACCAAAAGTTGAAATTGAAGGCCCAGACCTTGAGGGTCCTGAGGGTGGTTTTAAGATGCCAAAGTTCAAAATGCCATCATTTGGAGTTAAAGGTCCTAAAGTGGAGGGCCCAGATGTTGACATCAATCTCCCAAAAGCAGATGTTAATGTTAAAGGACCTGAAATTGACATCAAAACTCCTGATCTTAACATTGAGGGACCTGAGGGAAAAATCAAGGGCCCCAAATTCAAAATGCCATCTATGTCTGGACCAAAGATTTCTATGCCAGATGTTGACTTCAACCTGAAAGGCCCAAAACTCAAAGGTGATGTTGATGTTTCCATTCCAAAAGTGGAAGGAGATATTAAAGCACCAAAAGTTGAAATTGAAGGCCCAGACCTTGAGGGTCCCGAGGGTGGTTTTAAGATGCCAAAGTTCAAAATGCCATCATTTGGAGTTAAAGGTTCTAAAGTGGAGGGCCCAGATGTTGACATCAATCTCCCAAAAGCAAATGTTGATGTTAAAGGACCTGAAATTGACATCAAAACACCTGACCTTGACATTGAGGGACCCGAGGGGAAAATCAAAGGTCCCAAGTTCAAAATGCCTTCCATATCTGGTCCAAAAATCTCTATGCCAGATGTTGATTTCAACCTGAAAGGTCCAAAACTGAAAGGTGATGTTGATGTATCAGTTCCAAAAGTTAAAGGTGACATAAAAGCACCAGAAGTAGATATCAAGGGCCCAGAGCTTGACATTGAGGGTCCTGAGGGAAAAATCAAGGGCCCCAAATTCAAAATGCCATCTATGTCTGGCCCAAAGATTTCTATGCCAGATGTTGACTTCAACCTGAAAGGCCCAAAACTCAAAGGTGATGTTGATGTGTCCATTCCAAAAGTGGAAGGAGATATTAAAGGACCAAAAGTTGAAATTGAAGGCCCAGACCTTGAGGGTCCCGAGGGTGGTTTTAAGATGCCAAAGTTCAAAATGCCATCATTTGGAGTTAAAGGTCCTAAAGTGGAGGGCCCAGATGTTGACATCAATCTCCCAAAAGCAGATGTTAATGTTAAAGGACCTGAAATTGACATCAAAACTCCTGATCTTAACATTGAGGGGCCTGAGGGAAAAATCAAGGGCCCCAAATTCAAAATGCCATCTATGTCTGGACCAAAGATTTCTATGCCAGATGTTGACTTCAACCTGAAAGGCCCAAAACTCAAAGGTGATGTTGATGTTTCCATTCCAAAAGTGGAAGGAGATATTAAAGCACCAAAAGTTGAAATTGAAGGCCCAGAACTTGAGGGTCCCGAGGGTGGTTTTAAGATGCCAAAGTTCAAAATGCCATCATTTGGAGTTAAAGGTCCTAAAGTGGAGGGCCCAGATGTCGACATCAATCTCCCAAAAGCAAATGTTGATATTAAAGGACCTGAAATTGACATCAAAACACCTGACCTTGACATTGAGGGACCCGAGGGGAAAATCAAAGGTCCGAAGTTCAAAATGCCTTCCATATCTGGTCCAAAAATCTCTATGCCAGATGTTGATTTCAACCTAAAAGGTCCAAAACTGAAAGGTGATGTTGATGTATCAGTTCCAAAAGTTAAAGGAGACATTAAAGCACCAGAAGTAGATATCAAGGGCCCAGAGCTTGACATTGAGGGTCCTGAGGGAAAAATCAAGGGCCCCAAATTCAAAATGCCATCTATGTCTGGCCCAAAGATTTCTATGCCAGATGTTGACTTCAACCTGAAAGGCCCAAAACTCAAAGGTGATGTTGATGTGTCCGTTCCAAAAGTGGAAGGAGATATTAAAGGACCAAAAGTTGAAATTGAAGGCCCAGACCTTGAGGGTCCCGAGGGTGGTTTTAAGATGCCAAAGTTCAAAATGCCATCATTTGGAGTTAAAGGTCCTAAAGTGGAGGGCCCAGATGTTGACATCAATCTCCCAAAAGCAAATGTTGATGTTAAAGGACCTGAAATTGACATCAAAACACCTGACCTTGACATTGAGGGACCCGAGGGGAAAATCAAAGGTCCCAAGTTCAAAATGCCTTCCATATCTGGTCCAAAAATCTCTATGCCAGATGTTGATTTCAACCTGAAAGGTCCAAAACTGAAAGGTGATGTTGATGTATCAGTTCCAAAAGTTAAAGGAGACATTAAAGCACCAGAAGTAGATATCAAGGGCCCAGAGCTTGACATTGAGGGTCCTGAGGGAAAAATCAAGGGTCCCAAATTCAAGATGCCATCAATCTCCGGTCCAAACATTTCTATGCCAGATATTGACTTCAACCTGAAAGGGCCAAAACTCAAAGGTGATGTTGATGTAGCTGTTCCAAAATTGGAAGGAGATATTAAAGGACCAAAAGTTGAAATTGGAGGCCCAGAGCTTGACATTGAAGGACCTGAAGGAAAAATCAAGGGCCCAAAACTGAAGATGCCATCAGTATCTGGTCCTGAAGGTCCTAATGTTGAGGTCAATATTCCGGAAGCAAATGTGAAAAAGTCAAAGTTCAAAATGCCAAAATTTAAAATGCCCAAATTTGGTTTTAAATCACCCAAAGGAGATATTGATGTTAATGTGCCTAGTAGTGATGTCAGTATAAAATCACCAGACATTGACATCAAAACCCCTGATCTAGACATTGAGGGACCTGAAGGAAAAATCAAAGGTCCCAAGTTCAAAATGCCTTCTATGTCTGGTCCAAAGATCTCAATGCCAGATGTAGACTTTAACTTGAAAAGTCCAAAAGTCAAGGGTGATATGGATATCTCTGGACCCAAGATTGCAGGTGACATAAAGGCTCCAAAAGTGGACATTGAAGGTCCTGATTTTGATATAGAGGGCCCAGAAGGTGGCTTGAAGATGCCTAAATTCAAAATGCCATCATTTGGATTCAAAGGACCTAAAGTGGAGGGCCCAGATGTTGACCTCAATCTCCCAAAAGCAAATGTTGATGTTGAAGGACCTGATCTTGACATCGAGGGACCTGAAGGGAAAATAAAAGGTCCTAAGTTCAAAATGCCTTCTATGTCTGGTCCAAATATCTCTATGCCAGATTTAGACTTTAACTTGAAAAGTCCAAAAGTCAAGGGTGATGTGGATATCTCTGGACCCAAGATTGCAGGTGACATAAAGGCTCCAAAAGTGGACATTGAAGGTCCTGATTTTGATATAGAGGGCCCAGAAGGTGGCTTGAAGATGCCTAAATTCAAAATGCCATCATTTGGATTCAAAGGACCTAAAGTGGAGGGCCCAGATGTTGACATCAATCTCCCAAAAGCAAATGTTGATGTTGAAGGACCTGATCTTGACATCGAGGGACCTGAAGGGAAAATAAAAGGTCCCAAGTTCAAAATGCCTTCTATGTCTGGTCCAAATATCTCTATGCCAGATTTAGACTTTAACTTGAAAAGTCCAAAAGTCAAGGGTGATATGGATATCTCTGGACCCAAGATTGCAGGTGACATAAAGGCTCCAAAAGTGGACATTGAAGGTCCTGATTTTGATATAGAGGGCCCAGAAGGTGGCTTGAAGATGCCTAAATTCAAAATGCCATCATTTGGATTCAAAGGACCTAAAGTGGAGGGCCCAGATGTTGACCTCAATCTCCCAAAAGCAAATGTTGATGTTGAAGGACCTGATTTTGACATTGAGGGACCTGAAGGTAAAATAAAAGGTCCCAAATTCAAAATGCCTTCTATGTCTGGTCCAAAGATCTCTATGCCAGATGTAGACTTCAACTTGAAAAGTCCAAAAGTCAAGGGTGATATGGATATCTCTGGACCCAAGATTGCAGGTGACATAAAGGCTCCAAAAGTGGACATTGAAGGTCCTGATTTTGATATAGAGGGCCCAGAAGGTGGCTTGAAGATGCCTAAATTCAAAATGCCATCATTTGGATTCAAAGGACCTAAAGTGGAGGGCCCAGATGTTGACCTCAATCTCCCAAAAGCAAATGTTGATGTTGAAGGACCTGATTTTGACATTGAGGGACCTGAAGGGAAAATAAAAGGTCCCAAATTCAAAATGCCTTCTATGTCTGGTCCAAAGATCTCTATGCCAGATGTAGACTTCAACTTGAAAAGTCCAAAAGTCAAGGGTGATATGGATATCTCTGGACCCAAGATTGCAGGTGACATAAAGGCTCCAAAAGTGGACATTGAAGGTCCTGATTTTGATATAGAGGGCCCAGAAGGTGGCTTGAAGATGCCTAAATTCAAAATGCCATCATTTGGATTCAAAGGACCTAAAGTGGAGGGCCCAGATGTTGACCTCAATCTCCCAAAAGCAAATGTTGATGTTGAAGGACCTGATTTTGACATTGAGGGACCTGAAGGGAAAATAAAAGGTCCCAAATTCAAAATGCCTTCTATGTCTGGTCCAAAGATCTCTATGCCAGATGTAGACTTCAACTTGAAAAGTCCAAAAGTCAAGGGTGATATGGATATCTCTGGACCCAAGATTGCAGGTGACATAAAGGCTCCAAAAGTGGACATTGAAGGTCCTGATTTTGATATAGAGGGCCCAGAAGGTGGCTTGAAGATGCCTAAATTCAAAATGCCATCATTTGGATTCAAAGGACCTAAAGTGGAGGGCCCAGATGTTGACATCAATCTACCAAAAGCAAATGTTAATGTTGAAGGACCTGATCTTGACATTGAGGGACCTGAAGGGAAAATAAAAGGTCCCAAGTTCAAAATGCCTTCTATGTCTGGCCCAAATATCTCTATGCCAGATGTAGACTTCAACTTGAGAGGTCCAAAAGTCAAGGGTGATATGGATATCTCTGGACCCAAGATTGCAGGTGACATAAAGGCTCCAAAAGTGGACATTGAAGGTCCTGATTTTGATATAGAGGGCTCAGAAGGTGGCTTGAAGATGCCTAAATTCAAAATGCCATCATTTGGATTCAAGGGACCTAAAGTGGAGGGCCCAGATGTTGACCTCAATCTCCCAAAAGCAAATGTTGATGTTGATGGACCTGATCTTGACATTGAGGGACCTGAAGGGAAAATAAAAGGTTCCAAGTTCAAAATGCCATCATTTGGATTCAAAGGACCTAAATTGGAGGGTCCAGATATTGACATCAATCTCCCAAAAGCAAATGTTGATGTTAAAGGACCTGAAATTGACATCAAAACTCCTGATCTAGACATTGAGGGACCTGAAGGGAAAATAAAAGGTCCCAAGTTCAAAATGCCATCTATGTCTGGTCCAAAGATCTCTATGCCAGATGTTGACTTCAACTTGAAAAGTCCAAAGGTCAAGGGTGATATGAATGTCTCTGGACCCAAGATTGCAGGTGACATAAAGGCTCCAAATGTGGACATTGAAGGTCCTGATTTTGATATAGAGGGCCCAGAAGGTGGCTTGAAGATGCCTAAATTCAAAATGCCATCATTTGGATTCAAAGGACCTAAATTGGAGGGTCCAGATGTTGACATCAATCTCCCAAAAGCAAATATTGATGTTAAAGGACCTGAAATTGACATCAAAACTCCTGATCTTGACATTGAGGGACCTGAAGGGAAAATTAAAGGTCCAAAGTTCAAAATGCCTTCCATGTCTGGTCCAAAGATCTCTATGCCAGATGTTGATTTCAACCTGAAAGGTCCAAAACTGAAAGGTGATGTTGATGCATCAGTTCCAAAAGTTAAAGGTGACATCAAAGCACCAGAAGTAAATATCAAGGGCCCAGAGCTTGACATTGAGGGTCCTGAGGGAAAAATCAAGGGCCCCAAATTCAAAATGCCATCTATGTCTGGCCCAAAGATTTCTATGCCAGATGTTGACTTCAACCTGAAAGGCCCAAAACTCAAAGGTGATGTTGATGTGTCCATTCCAAAAGTGGAAGGAGATATTAAAGCACCAAAAGTTGAAATTGAAGGCCCAGACCTTGAGGGTCCCGAGGGTGGTTTTAAGATGCCAAAGTTCAAAATGCCATCATTTGGAGTTAAAGGTCCTAAAATGGAGGGCCCAGATGTTGACATCAATCTCCCAAAAGCAGATGTTAATGTTAAAGGACCTGAAATTGACATCAAAACTCCTGATCTTAGCATTGAGGGACCTGAGGGAAAAATCAAGGGCCCCAAATTCAAAATGCCATCTATGTCTGGCCCAAAGATTTCTGTGCCAGATGTTGACTTCAACCTGAAAGGTCCAAAAATAAAAGGAGATGGTGATGTGTCTGTTCCTAAAATGGAAGGAGATATTAAAGGACCAAAAGTTGAAATTGAAGGCCCAGACCTTGAGGGTCCTGAGGGTGGTTTTAAGATGCCGAACATCAAAATGCCATCATTTGGACTTAAAGGTCCTAAAGTGGAGGGCTCAGATATCAACATTAATCTACCAAAAGCAGATGTTGATATTAAAGGACCTAAAATGGACATTAGAACTCCTGATCTTGACATTGAGGGACCTGAGGGCAAAATCAAAGGTCCCAAGTTTAAAATGCCTTCCACATCTGGTCCAAAGATCTCTATGCCAGATGTTAACTTAAATTTAAAGGGCCCCAAATTCAAGGGTGATGTGGATGTTTCTGGACCAAAGATAACAGGTGACACAAATGCTCCAAAATGGGACATTGAAGGTCCTGATATTGATATAGAGGGCCCAGAGGGTGGCATAAAGATGCCAAAAATCAAAATGCCTTCATTTGGAATGAAAGGCCCTAAAGTGGAGGGTCCAGATGTTGACATCAATCTCCCAAAAGCTGGCTTTGATATCAAAGGACCTGAAATTGATGTTAATGCTCCTGATCTTGACATTGAGGGACCTGAGGGGGGTTTAAAACATGTTAAGTTCCCAAAATTCAAAGGGCCCAACTTTGGAATGAAGTCTTCAGGTGGCAGTCTTTCAGTACCTGAAAAAGATATTAAGGCGAGCGGTGATGTCAACATTAGTGGACCAGATGCTAACATCAAGGTTCCAAAAACCAAGAAATCTAAATTTTCACTTGGAGTTAAGAGCCCAAAATTGGATGCAGATATTCCTGATGCTGGTGGTAGTTTAGAAGGACCTGATATGAACATAGATGTAAAAGGAAAAAAGGGTAAATTCAAATTGACCAAAGGGAAAGGGAAGTCTAAAACTGTTGATGGTGATATGAAGACTGAAATGGTCAAGTTGGAGACAAATGAACCTGATTTACAGTTGAAGTCAACCAAAGTAAAGAAACCTTTTTTTGGAAAGTTACATTTTCCTGATGTGGAATTTGACATTAAATCTCCAAAAGTTAAAGGTAGTTCATCTGCGTCTGGAACTATGAAATCATCTGATGTTGATTTGCCATCTGCAAGCCTTAAAACTGATATTCAGACACCAGATGCTAGTTTGGACAGTCCGGATTTCAAAACAAAAGGGGGGGAAATAAAAATGCCAAAAATCAGCATCACTGGCTCTAAATTAAAAACTCCTGAACTGGATGTTAGAGGTGGAACATTGGAGACCTTGCATTCCCCAGATGTCAGTGTAGCAGGATCAGGCATTAATGGAAAAGCCAATGTTAAAATTGATATGGAAGGAAAAACACAGGGGGCAGTGCAGTCTGTAAATGTCCATGGTGTGGCTTTAGATGCTGATTTAAATCTCACTGAACGAAAAGGTGTAGAAGGGAGCATCGAAATACCAGGCTTTAATGTGAGGGGACAGAAGGGAGTGGCTTCAAGTGGGTTAGGCATGAAGACAGATGCATCATTATCTGGGGTTGAGTACCCAGAAGGTAATGTAACCTTTCCTAAAATCAAAGTACCAAAGTTTGGTGTTGCATTGCCTAAAGTAGAAGGAAGAGAGATGGGTGTAGATGTAGGTTCAGGTGATTTGGCTGCTGGTGTTAAAGTTAGTTCCCAAAGTCTAGAAATGCAGAGCCCTGATATGAAAAGCAGTGGTGGAAAAATGAAAGTCAAAATGCCAAAATTTTTCAAATCTAAATCTAAAGGTGGCAGTGCAGCTGATCTTTATGTTGAGGGAGAAGATGCTGATCTTACCTCTAAAGGTGGTGCAAATGTGTCTAAGGAGTTAAGTCTTAGTTCTGGGGAATTGATAAGTGGCAAGTTGGCAGTAGAGGGAAGCTCTGGATTTAAGGTTTCGCCAAAGAGTAAATCTGCCTCCCTTGATTTCTTCAAAAAATCACGACATCACTCATCCTCTGTAAGTGATGAGGGAGGTTTAGCTTCCCCTGTTTCTACTGAAGGGCACTTACAGGCTGAGGGTGGCAACATTTCAATAGATGGTGGAGAAACAATGATTAAAAGCAAAAAAGGAAAGTTGAAGTTTGCAACAATTGGAGGTTTTAGCTCAAAAAGTAAAGGTTCATATGAAGTGACAGATGAAAGTGAGGTTAGGATTGAGGGTGCTGGTGGAGTTGCTCAGCCTTTAAAGAAGTCCAGAATGTCATCGTCATCTAGCAGTGATAGTGGTTCAAAAGGTAGTTTTCGGTTACCACAACTCGAAATAGCCGTTTCGCCAAAGAAATAGTTTTTACACTAGTATATATACACAGTACATTCACAAAATAATGTTTTGTCAGTCTTGATGACTACATGTAAATCTGTCTTTCATTTAAACAATAGTGCACTGTTTCTTCAATTTCCACAAATGTTCTTTACAGGCATTGATATTTTTTGAATCACAATTTAACTGTAAATAAGAGAAATCTGTTATGTAATTTTAATTCTTTTGTTTTGTAGATAGGAATTTCATGTCCAATCCAGCAATGTGTGTAGTTGATATAAAATGTTCTGCATCTAGCTTTGAGTTCTCATCTGATAACTTGTTATATTTTTGTACCTTTGAAAGTTTTGGGACTCTTGTCCTTTCTAAAATTGTCTGGATACATTTACACACAAGAGGCATGATTTTACTTTTGAAAGGATTTTATGACTTCAACTTATATATTTAGTGATGTATCATATGTACTCATCACAGATGAATAACTAATTACAACAGTGATAAACCTGATATAATTTGTAAGCACAATGAAGTTTAAGGGCTGTACAAACTGTAAATAAATTGATTCAAAATAGATACATTTGATAACATAACATTGTCTCCCAAATAATATAACGCTTCAGATATTATGGAATTTACACAGAGATTATAATCTTCTAAAGTATTTATATCTAAGACTGTCTTTTCCATTGATCAATTGAATCTCTTTTAAATGCACACCAGGTAGCAGTTGACAAAAGCTGCAACTTGCTTTGATTTTTAATGGTTTCTAAGGCATTTTTTTCTTAGTTATATCTTCCACATTTCTTTACATCCAGTTGGCTCTCTCTCTTCCTCTCACTAAATGTATGAAATGTCGTGCTGCCATGTGGGGATACAACTACAGGAAATCTAATGCCAATGGTTAAACATTAATATTTTGAAAAAGCTTAAAATGTGCATTGCCCTTGTAAATAATGGGACATTTAGGCTTCAAGTTTAACTCTTTTTCTTGTATGAGTTGCAAAATTTAAATAAAGTGATCAACTATCAATACATGCTTGTGGTGAGAATGTTACTCTTTTCATTTAAATCCTATATATTATTATGTAAAAACTGTAAAACCATACATATAACTGTTTTGTTGGAACATTAACTTCAGAATTAAGATCACTGAATGCCTAAAAATAAGACTGCATTTGTTCAACCCTGTTAAATCTAACCATTGTGCTTTTAGCTTTCTATGAATACTTTGATAAGAGCCAACACCAAGAAAACAGGATATGGCCTTTCCTGTCCTGCATGGTTTTTCAAATCATCACTAAGGAAGGAAATGATCAGGAAATTCCTTTAAGGGAGGAAAGTGTGGTTTGGTTTGTTTTGTATGGAAATATTCGTTAGCAGAACTGGGATGAGCAACTGCATGCATTCTTTAGTTAGCTTGAAATCTATGACAAGGAACTTAAGCTGAGAGGAATACAGGCAAAAATCCATATTTTCCTTATTTCTTTTGAAAGGTAAGACATATGATTTTCTTTTACTATGCAATGCTACTGACATTACACAAGAAATTGTGTGGATTATATGATTATAAAATATGCTGTTTTATGCACTGGGTTGATTTTCAAATTCCCAATTTTTAGTGACACGGAGACTCCGTGTCAAATTTGACGAGAGACAATATATTACAGAATTTATTAGAATTAAACTGGTTTCCTATTTGTGTGCTTGGCATCATGTTATCATTTCATTCCAAGACATGCCTTTTTATAAATCAAAGCCTAGAGAAGACGACAATTTTGACTATGATAATAATACATTTAAAAAATTGTAAAAAGTATTAACAGTGCAAAATGGCCAGTTGTTCAACATCAAATGCCCCTCTTTGTAGTTGCATATAGAATTATGAGGTATGCAGGTAGAAAGAATCAGCTATCTCTCTTTATCTGGTAAGAAGATGTTTGTGGATAATACAACGAGCAGCAGTGTAGGCTGAAGTCTCTTGTATCAAAGAGGACGCAAACAGATTGTGTCCTACAGGAATAAGAGGTATGGACTTATTTCAGTTCATACTGGTGTGTTTTACAGCGACCCATAAAAAGGCTTCAGAAGGACATCATGGAATAATTGTATAGTTTAACATTATTCACCCAGACTACCCGTCATTACAGTGTAGCTTCAAATGAGATTAGTTTGCGCAGCCAAAGGAAATTCATCCATCCTACATGCCCTCCACCCCCTGCTGTTCACTGCTTACATAATGCATCAAGGTACAGAAATTGGTAATTAAACAGTCTCACACAGCTGGGGTGAGAACATCTGGATGACAGAATTCTCACCAAAAATGTTTAGATTCAGAACAACTAGCGATGGCTTAATTTGACAGTTTTGCTGTAGTACTATGTGCATTGCACAGATCAGAAGATTCTTTCAAAGCCTGATATCATGTTCTAATTACAGTTATACATGTTTTCAGTGCACTTTGTCATTGTTTCAAAACATAAGATTATTGTAATATGTAATGAGAACATTTGGTTTAATCACCAAAACACAACCGTATATGATTTTTCAACTTAGTGTGTTTAACAATTAGTTAATTCAGTAGCAAACAATGCAAGATCATGTTTTGAATCACCCTTGTCACTGAAATAATTATAGTAATAGAGGCTAAAAACAAAAAGGTAACACTTTACAATAAGGTTCCATTTGTAAACATTAGTTAACTACATTAGATAACATGAATTTACAATGAAAAAATAATTAACTAATGTTCATTTCAACATTTATTAACACATCATTCAAATTAAAGTTATATAATGGACCTGAGCTAACATGAACTAACAATGAACAGTTGTACTTTTATTAACTAGCGTTAAACACAGATTGTAACAAATGCATTACTCATTAGTTGATGTTAGTTAATGCATTAACTAATCCCAGACTGCGACATAGTGTCGGCCCAGATCCGGCCCACATCTGGTACACGTGGATTCCACACATACCAGATGTGGGCCGAATCTGAGCCGACACTATGTTACTGTCTGGGATGTTAACTAAAGGGACCTTAATGCAATGTGTTACCAACAAAACCATATAGTAATGAAATCTGATGCTGACCAGAAAAAAAGAGAAGAAAACTTGGTACTTCTTTGATGATTTGATGCATATCACCTTATAACAATATCTATCACTCTCTATTTCTTTTCTTTTTTTAAATGTTTTGATTTGCAAATTTGTCTGAGGCTCAAAGCACCTCCATCACACTAAGGAATGAAGCAAAGGGAACCTCCTCACCATAATGGATACCATAAAGGGCAATGGTATCCATATTTTGAGCATAACAAAAGAACTGTGCACTGAAGGCACTGCACATGAATAAATCATTGACTGTATCTGCAGTATAAGACCAGCAAATCTTTGGATACAAATAGAGGCAATGAGCAATATGACACACACTGCAGTGCATTTAGATCCACCTTTTTCATAGGACAGGATAAACAATCTCAGCTGTAGAAAATGAATTAATGTTATCACATCCCCGTGTGCAGACATCAGGAAATATTAGCACTGTGATAAAAAAATTATGTATTTCAAGGAAGACACATGCAGGATTTTATTTTTGTCTTTTTTTTCAGGTTGTGTGTTGTATTAAAAAATAAAATAAGTTCAGAATCAGAAATAATCAGTTGGTACCATCGCCAAACCCTAAGCAAAATAGTTTTAGGCATATTAAACACTAATACACCGTTCATACATTTTTGTTATTTTGTTCAAAGTGTGAAGACTGTTTTAGATACTGCTGAAATCTAGGTTTCTTAACATACAGCATTCTTATTGCAATTCAACAGCATAGTACACATTCAAATACTGTAGACATTTTCTGAACATTTATTAGAGATGAAACACTGACTGGTGCTGCAATGAAGAAGTCAAAACAGTGATACTCTTTGGTGTTTATCTGTCACTATGGCTTGAGACAGACAGTGAGAGAATAATTTTTCTGCATGGTTTCCTCCTTCGTTGAGAGGCTGAGACTGTCTCCCTCGGGATCCCATCAGATTGGCGTGGGGGGGGGGGGGGGGCTGTGTGAGAAGACATGTCTATGTGCATGCGTGAGCGAGAGAGAGCTGGAGCGAGGGAAAGAGCATGTTTGCACACATAAAGGAAAGGGGCAGAGTGTGAGTGCGAGCGCAGATGATGCTGCTCGTGGAAAGAGATGGTGCTGGTTTTGGCGTTCCTTCCTGTACTACAAGATTTCCCCCACTAAGGTTTGACCTCTGCGTCCTGTCTGTTTGGCACTTCACCTTCTCGGGTAAGAGCTGTTCATTTTTTTTGCTGCTGGAATCAGATCAGGTTGCTGTAAGCGTTCCTCATTTTTTTTGTGTTTTGTGTGTGTCGTATGTGCAGAGAGACACAGAACGACAAAGGGAAGGGAGGAGGGTGGAACAGGCAGAGGATATCATGTGTGTGCTATAAGTAAGGACCAGGAGAAGACAGAGTTGGAGAAGAGGGGAAATAAGACACAAGGCAGAAGCTGCAGACATCGTCTCTTTTTTGGCCAGAACCGGCAACAAAGACAAAAGAGGTAAAGCCTCAGAAGCCGAGACTCAGACGTTCTGCCTCGTTATTCCTCGGATTCCATGTGCCACTGCGATTGAGGGCGAATAGGATGTCTGTGTCTGGAAAAAAAGAGTTTGACGTGAAGCAGATCCTCAGGCTCCGCTGGCGCTGGTTCAGCCACAGCACTCAAACCTCAGCTGGGAATGGGGGCTATATCCAACAGGAAGGTTTCGACCACCGGGGAACACCGGTCCGGCTAAAGAGTCACTCTCGGGACAGAGGAGGACTTCGCAAGAGCAACAGCCCTGTGCACAGCATTCTGGCTCCGAACCCTGGACCCACGCCTGTTTATGTCAGGCCGGGGAATCAATCATGGCACCAGCAAAACATCATCCAGCACCTCCAAGCTAGCGAGGAGCTTCCCAAGAGCAACTCACCTTGCAGTGCCAGGAAAGAGGAGGCGAAGAGCAGCCATGAGGATGTGAAGAGCAATCCGGAGGATCCCTCTGAAGAGGAAGCCACAGACAGGTAAAAAAAAAAAAAGCTCAGTGCAGAAATAGAACCTTGTGTGAAAATGTGTGAAGAGGTGCCTGCTGTTGTCAGCTAACACATTCAAGCGGCTATGTTTTGCCTGTAGGCATAAAATACATGCGGTTTTTAGATGAAAATCCTATTTTTGCCCTTCATGCAGTAATGAAAACAGACAGTACGGTGCTGAGAGATGAGCGAGGTGTTATTTTGGCACGGAGTGGTTTTACGGTAAGCCCCAGGGAGCGTCAGGATTGAGTACAAGTACAGTATTTAACTGTCACTTTATTTGAGCTCATTAAGCCAGTGAAATTCTCTCAGAACTGACAGTTTGTTTTATTTTCATTCGCTGTGTTGCCAGTGCTTAGACGTTGGTTTGGTCTTCGGAGAATATAATTTTTCAATCAACTCCACCATTGCAGCTGCCACCACAGCTCACCTGGGAATAGTTCATTCACATGGCATACGGGTTGTAGAAACACAGCTCTGAAATATCCATGGATAAATTATTCATCAAGCAGACATCTCACAAATCACAGAGGAAAACATAGAGGCGTCTGGATTTAGCTGGCGGTATAACACATTCTGTAAGCCGTGAGGTGGTTCGCTCTTCATTTTAGCAGCCTGCATTTTCATAACCTGAAGCTGGAATATTTCACGGCTTGTTAATGCATGCATCCTCTGCCTTATAAATGTTACAGAGAGTATACCATTACATCAGAGACCATTGGCGCAAGGGCTATAAATTTGGGAAGGGCAACCGGATGAATTATCTTTAGTGGGGATGATATTTACACATCAGTGCAGTTCAGAGAAAGAGAACATTTAATTTGCTTGCGCCGATCGATCGAAATTTATGAGATTATAAAGGCCCACTACCTACTTCCACAGATACGTTTCAATTCACATATTAAGTGCTGGATGTTTTCGAAGAGAAAGGTCTTGTTTTTTTCCACCGAGAAGCTCTGTCTAGTATAATGTCATTGTAGTGTAATGCAGGAAGTAAACATTTTCTCAGATAAGGAAGTGGAGAGACTGACCCACAATAAAAGATGATGTCATGAGAGATAATAACCAAAACACAGTCTTTTCTAAAGAAATGTTTCAACATACAGTACATAACATTCTACACCTGATCAACAGTTGTAGTCTTTCATGCTTATACAGTCCTATTTTATATATAAGTACATAAGACTATAACCGTTCATCAAGTGTTTGTGACAATATTTACATTAAATTTAAATCTTGGTTAAGAATAATATGCTTGTACTTGTTCATTATAGTGTGTCAGGTGACTCAAATATGTAATAATGGTAATAGAATCAATTTAAGTAAAATACAATAAATAAAATGGGTAAATCTGGCAAGATTATTCCTTATTGAGACATATTCACGTCAGTCTTATCTGCATTGCTTATCTACGCAAGACATGAACTCTCAAACATCAAGTTTTGACTCTTTAAAAGCTTATGTTAATTACTTTGCTTGTCTGAAAGCTTTCTTTGTGTTAGTCCGCTGCACTGATTGATATGGTCTTGCGAACTACCATGACTTCATTCTTCATCTACCATAGAAAATACCTATTTTCAGACTGAAATGACATTACCTGCAACATTAAAACAAACTGCAAATGTAATCTTATACACTAGAAAACTATTAACCTCTGAAAGTTACCTGCTATGTTTTCTTGAGCACCACAGTGAGGCTATCATGCATTGTGTTATGAATATTTAATCAGAGAATTAGACTCTTAAGACTTCCCCATCGTGTGCTTTAAATAATACCTCAGAGCCTCTAGGTATACAATGATACATCTGCTGTTACATATGTTTGTTATTCTGTGTTTTTCTTCCCCGTCCTTTTATCACTTTTCATTTAGTATGCGTAAATAAAGCATAAATTTGCCTTACAGGCACAACATGATGGAAATGAGGCATTTAATGTGCCTCTAGACTCGGGATTTTGTTGTGCATCTCTGTGTGTGAGTTAACAGTGAGATCAGACCAAGTTCCCAATTGCACATTTTTACCCAAAAGGCAAGATAATGACTATTCATTATTTATGCATTTTATTTCCCTATAAGACATTCATCAGTAGGGGAGAGCCAACTGAACAGGAGGTGGTAAAGCATTGATGGAGTGCAATCATAAATCAGAACAAGAGAATATGTATGTAAAATTATTAGCATTATTTGTTATTTGGTCTCATAGATTGTTATTAAAATCATCTAAACACAGAAATGTTCCATACTTACCTTTAACATGGCGTAACGGTTAGGTTTCTGGCTTAGGTTTCCATTCCCACTTCCGTTTGCTGTCCTCTCTACATTTGCACTCCTAATAAAATAAAATGAAAAGGCTAAGAAAGAGTTATTGACATGCAATGCACAATTATGTTAACTTTTAAATTCATTCAAATTGAATACATTACTAGAAGAAGTGCCAAACATGTCATGCCTAATAATGTAAGCTATATAAAATGTAAGCTATATTCATCTGATGCAACACTCATAGATTTCATTACCAGTGAAACGTCAAACCGGTGGAACATCAAAATCTTGTGAGGCAGCCAAGGCAGTAATGAATAAAATATTTTAGGAAAGAAATTAATCTGGATTCAGCCTGGAAGCCTTATCACTATGGGAATTGATGAAAACTGCTGAATACTATGTTTAGAATGTTTCTGTCGATCTTCTGTAATATCGAGGCTGCTGACCTGCTCAACATAAATAATTCAGAGGGGTTAATGAAATCTGTTTTAGTATTATTTGTTCAAACAGAAAGCGAGATGAAGAGGCGTATGAAATATACTGAAATTACAGAGGTCATGGTGATTTTGTAATGATGAACTGAACCAGTAAAATAATGTTAGTGGAGTGGTATCCCAAGCAGAACTAAATATTTAATGTGTTTTTCATTAAAATTAACATCAAATTCAATATCTTAGTAAATCTAATAATATCTAGTTACAAACATAGATGGTCTTTTAAGCTATGTGTACTATAGACACTCATTTAGAATAAATTCATATTTCTGTGAAAAATCTGTTTCTGATCATTTAAAAAAAACTGAGAGAATTGTTTGGTGTCCTACATATCCCTGCAGGCGTAAAGGGCTTAGAGCCCTCTCAGTGATCTGTGTTACCATTTCTTCAATAGTCTAACAAGCCGACAGCATGCTGCCCTGCAAAGGGTCATGGGTGTTTTTCTACAACACTGTTATGCGCACATTAATAGTTCATATCAAGCATTCTCACGAAATCACAGTGGAGAATTGTCTTTGGATCAATGTTTTTTTTTTTTTTTACTGTACTAATACTAATTTTCTGTATCAAGCAGATGACTATATATATCATGACAGACATGATAACATGTTTGATAAAATGCTAATGACCAAATGAGTCATTTAAAATGAGTATTGCCTTAGTTCACTGTAATGACTTGCTGGAAGTAATTTTGTAGTTTCCTTGTCGGCACACAGAACTATGGAAGCTTGTTTCCGGCACGTAATAAATAAATAAATAAATAAATAAATACCCCAGCGTAGTTTTACGTACCCCAGCGTAGTTTTTTGTGTTTTACCCCACAAGCTATGACTTTTAATTGTTTTTTGTTTTTGTTTTTTTATTTATAATTAATTAAATTAAATAACATATGATTTCAAACTACAGACTTCACTATTCATCTATCATACATCACTGTGATATCCTGCAGAACAATATTCTCTTAAACACTTGTTTACTAATATCTGAAAATTATAGCATTTACCATGTAGGCTAATCCTCTTCTCTTCAAATATGTTGCTGGTGTCAGCTTCTCCATGGAGATTTGTATATCCCCGTTATCAACGTAGTGCATAGCAACAGTAAATGTATCTTGACTACCTCTAGTGGTTATTTTGGGAAAAACAGGTGGGGGGCGTTTTCCCCATAGACTGTAAAAAATTGGTTTTCCCCCACTCTACCCATTTGCAACTCACATTTTTTTGCGAGTTTGCGATTAGTTTATATCTCACAATTCCTACTTAATTTCTTGCAATTCTAACTTTTTTCCTCAGAATTGTAAGATATAAACTTAAAGGGACATGATGATGGAGAAAAAAAAAAAATGTTTCAATGCGATTTTCGTTCCCCCGAGAAACTTTGCATTCGCTCGCAAAGAAGTCAAAAGGTTTGCAAGCGAATGCAACGTTTCCCGGGGGGAACACAAGGCAGAAGCATTGACATATATTTTTTTCCTCCGATTTTTTTTTTCATCGCCATGTCCCTTTAGGGGCTCCGTAGAGTTGTGAGATAAAAATACACTATTACCTTTTTTATTTCATGGTGGAAACATACGGAGCTCCAAAAGAACATGGTAAAGAAAAAAAAAGTATATGACAATGCCTTTGCGATCTCTTGCAAATGTTTTCTGTTCTCCTGATAAACTTTGTGTTTGCTCACAACATGTTTGCGTTGCCCTGGTAAGAATACAAAGGTTTCGCGAACGCAAAGTTTCTCGGGGGAACGCAAAACATTTACGAGATATTTTTTCCTCCCATTTCTTTTTTTAGGCTTAGAGGCTCTGTAGAAACAGGTTTCCATACACAACATAACATAAATATCGTACAAAAGTATTTAGTTTTTAGATGATGAATATATGATTTAAATACATTGAGACTAAAAACATCCTATAGTCCTAATGTTAATCTGTCCATTAAATAGTGCACACAGTAATAATGCTTTGGTAGGCTATATGTCTATCATAAACACAAATAATCACATGACAATCATGTTCACCTAAATTACATACAATTTTAACACTTTTAGGCTCTTAAATGCTGAAATTGTAATAATAATTATAATAATAATAATAATAATAAAGTCACCTTTATTTATAAAGCGCTTTATACAATACAGATTGTTTAAATGCAGCTTTACAGTGATAACAGGTAAATGATGCCTTTCGGCTGTTGTTCAGCTGATGTCAGTTCAGTGTTGATTCTGTCCCGTTGTGAAGATAATCAATTATTAAATTAGTTCATTTCATCTATAAAGCAGTTCTGCAAAAATAATGTCATCATCCAGCTCAGGTCAGTTCTCATACAACAGCGTCAGTAGGCTACAGTCAGATCAATAATATTGTTGAATATTAAGTGTCCCCACTAAGCAAGCCAGAGCCGACAGTGGCCAGATATTCGGCACATTGCTAGTTGAACAGTTCTTGTAAAAAAAAGAGAAAAAAAGAAGGAGAAAAAAAGACCATCCCTTTCTTTTGATGAAATGCTGTCTATAAGAGAAATTTTAGCCATGACCCTTTAATAAGGAAACAGCAGATACTTGAGTCAGCAGCTGTTACGTTGAATGATATCTCAATTTCCTCTCAATTGCCTTGGAAAATAATGACACCATCTTGTCCTAGGATGAGTAGAGCTTCATTTCAGGGAGAGATTTATAGTATGTTCATAAAGCATTGACAGGTCAAGAGACATTGTCCAGGTAGAGGAAAAGAAATGTAGTGTTGGAGGGGTGGGGGCATGAATGTGTTGTACATGAAATGTTTGCACAGCAATGCTAGTTTGTTTAAAGTATATATAAAAAAATAAAATAAAAACATGAAGCTTAGATGGAGCAAATAACTACTGAACACTATTTCTAACAAACATTGTATTAAAATTGGCTTTTCAAAAGCTTGTTTTACAATCTTTATAAATTAAGACTTTGGCTTGAAGCTTGATTTTGTGGGGGCTTTATTGATTAATCAGTGAATTAATTTTTTATGTTTTCAAAAGAAAGCATCACACAACAGCCTTGGAAATATCTAAACTTCACAAGGGCTTATTTAAAATTTTTAATAAAGGGCAGCAGGAAAAAACGAGAACATTTAGAAAATGTGTTCTTTTCAAAGGGTAGATTGAGACGGCAGCAGACTGTTATTCCAATTGGGTGCAGAGCTCAACAGCCTTTATAATTAGTTTCATAATTCACATTTACATTAAATATCTAAACAAAACACCATCTGTCTTACAGTTCATCTAATATATAGGCGTCACTATAATATACAATGTAAATATTTGTGTAGTATGTTTAAAACACACTATATGTGTAAAAGTGCCACATACTAACACTCACGTCCTCATTTCTGCAGAATGTATTTTGTCTTTCGAAATGCAGCTATTAGCATAATTATTGATAATTCAGGACTTGTTGTCATTTTTGTTGTCAATACATTAAAGCCAGGCAATAAATTATCCTAACACTGCTGAGTGTTCCACATTCAATCGAATTATCATTCAGCTTTTCAACATATCTATTAGCCTCAGCATAATTTGTATATGTTCATAATTTGCATTCGCTGAGAATAGGATATTAGAAAAAAATGCATACTTAGCAAACATCTGGCTTAATTTTTCTTACTGAATATGATGTGTGTGGGGGGGGGGGATTATTTAAAAAAAAAAAATTAACTAATTTTTAAATAATTACAGTTAAGTACAGTTTATTACAATAAGTACAGTTAAATTGGCTTTACCTAGCCCATTTAACTGTACTTCTTTAAATAATGTACAGAGTGCAGGAAAGCCCCTCTGTCAGAGGACTCCTAATGGCATAAGACGTTTCTGTGTGCTGATCCTAACATTTTCTGCACAGCTTTTATAACCCTTGAGGTAAGCACTATTTAACTTGCAGTTGGTTAGCAATTGTGATGAGACACTGCACACTGAAGGGGCAATATAGTCTGAAGATAAAGAAGAAGAAGAAAAAACAATTGCAATACTTATGATAATAAGAAGAGGTCTGACCTGGAGGTTCTATATCACTTTGAAAAAAAACAAGCTTTCATCTTCACACCTGTTCGGCTTCTGAAGGGCTGTGCGTGGTTACGTTGACAAATATCCTCAGTGACTTTATCTTTGTTTTAAAGTGCAGCTCTTGAAAGACAGAAAAAATGACAAACACGTCCGGGGGTATTGTGTTTTTATGAATAACTCTTTTCATCTCTTTAAAAGGGCAATAAATAAAACAATGAATCAAAGTAAAATGTCTTTAATGCACTCCACCATGTTTTAACTACCACATGGCGAATGTTATAGCACTGAATATTAAGACATAATGATACACTAGGTAATTGTTCCTCCGCCGTTTCTGCAAGAGGTAGCCTATGTTTATATGCAATACAATCTAATTAAAGGCCTTGAAGATATGTGACCTGTATTTCTACTCGTAATGTTTTTGTTGTTGTCTCATTAATAATGCATTCATGGAAGTTGTTCACAGAATGTGGATTATTAAAAACCAATTCCTGGCAGTTAACCTTGATCTGTAAATGCAGTGCATCATCATTTGACACTGTGTTGACACTAAATAGGTGTGGGATTAATATTAATTACCATTAACAATAAAAATGGCTTC
Organism: Abramis brama; assembly: GCF_963993115.1. NCBI lineage: Eukaryota > Metazoa > Chordata > Actinopteri > Cypriniformes > Leuciscidae > Abramis > Abramis brama. The sequence goes on along the minus strand of NC_139975.1, from coordinate 22,300,466 downwards.
TCTTGGCATTACACGCTTATTCAAATGTAAAGCTGTGTAGTCTAATGAAAAATACATCCTTTCTCACTTCAGCATGCAGGCCCTAACTTTAGGAAAGGAACCAACCACACCTTTGATCTATTCAGTCAGGATTGAAAGTATGCTGAAAGGACTTGACTTTTTGACAAGTGGAATTCATATACTGTAGTATATGAGGCAGTAAGTTATTTTGATTGCTACAGCAGCAGCAATTTTATGTGTTCACAGTCACAAAGGGCCACAAATGTTCTATTGGCCTACATGACTTTCTTTGTTAAAGAGGTTTGGATGGTTTATAATTATAACAACAAATATGGATAGGGTCGTAAACAAAAAAATTAGAAGAACCCATTCACTCTTTCTGCCCCTTATGATATTTCTGTTATTATTTTAGGTTCCTAACTTATAGGTAGGTGAAATAAAGGGAACTCAGACAGCAACACAGTGCCGGCCCAGATCCGGCCCACGTCTGGTACGTGTGGAATCCACGTGTACCAGATGTGTGGGCCGGATCTTGGCCGGCATTATGTTGCTGTCTGGGAAGCTGGTCATTATAGCAAAAATTAACCCTGTCAGGTATCACTTTCAAGGGGACATTTTACAATAATTATCCCGTTTATTACTTACTACTTAAAAAATAGATAGCCTGAAATATCAACTATGGAAATTTCTATTTAATTCATGACATTTGGTAAAATTATTTTCATATCTCAGATTTAGTGGTGTAATGGTACCATTGACTTCAGGACGATGGAACCTGAAGTGCTAACTCATTTCCAGGTTGTGGTCTATACATCATCCCTGCTCCACTGCAGTGTCTGCCCACTTTCCAGCGGTGTTGGTTCTGGAAGTATTTTTTCCATTAATTTCTACCATAGGGATTTTAAAATAAGCCATGAAGAAAAAAAGTGTTTGAAAATCTTAAAAAAATACAAAGACAAGATTGTGTAATTAACGGCTTTAGTGAGGGAAAAAACTACAATCCCATGGAAGCATTGTGAACAGCTTAATCGAATTAAAAACAATGGAGAAATATAAAACTATATGCATTTAAAAATGTTGATTATACAGTATTTATTTTATATATTGATTTAATTGCAAGATATGCATATATTGAAATATTAAAACATTTTGAGAGTGTAGGGAGACCAACTTCCCTATCACCACCAACTTATTTTTCAACACGTCATTTGCAGTGCTTCATGGGAGTTGGGCGGGGCTAAAGAGCTCTTTTGAGTTTTTGCTTTTGACTTTCTGATTGATAGAATTTTCTGTTCAGTTTGTTTCTGTTTAATTTTCTCTACATTTTTTAAAAACAATTTCACCACGAATTCTGCTGTTAAACTCGATTATTTTAAAACTAAGTTGAAATAATGTGCTGGCGGCTTCAACAGAAGCAAATAATATCAATTACCAACCTCGTAGCTCACAGTAAGGCGGTCTTTAAAGGTTTATAAGTTATCGTTAAAAAATCTAAATCAAAAGCTTGTAAGGTGGAAAATCTCTTACAATTGTATTGTTTAAGGCAATATTTGACTCATACTCAATCTGTTTATTTATGCCCATTCTGACAAATGATTTGGACAAAACTCTTTCTTAATGCTGATGGCTGGATATTTATCTCTTAAACGGTCATGTTCTTTGAATGCTGGAATTGAGCAATTGAGCTAAAAGAAAATAGTTCCTTCAGCACAAATCCTGGGGCTTACATGAAAACAGATCCATCTTAAAAATGAGGTTGAGCCCCCATGTACTCACTACACCAGACTTAAAGGACAGTGGGTGAAAATGCTGGAGCAATGAAACCCCAGTTAAGCTGTCTGGGTGATAAAGATGATTTCTACGCACGACTTTGGGCGAGCAAAGATAGCTGTAATCCTCTTTTAGAAGTGAAGTTCATTCATCTTTCTTAGTTTATTGTTATGGAATTGTCTGTTAGACACACACGGCATATTATCAGTATTCTATGAACTGAAGAATTATAGATATGCCAGGTGCTTTAAAAGATATGCAAGGCAAAAAATGAAACACCTTGCAAACATTGGCCTGGTATTTTTTGAACACTGTAGGCTCAAGACTTTTTGAACATAGGCCTACTCAGTATTTATTTTGTCTCAGCATCTGACGGTACTGTTTGTACTTGTAGTATTTTAACCCTTAAATGCATAAATGTTTCGCCAATCATTATTACATATTTGGGTCTTTAGCAACCCGGATCTATATCTAAGATGGATGGATCTCTACCTGTCACGATAATATAAAACTCTCCTGATATTAAAGTAACAATTACAGAAGATTAAATTAAATACATTTTGTTACCTTTTGGAGCTTGGAAGGGTTTGAGCAGATATTTTATATCATCACTGTCCTCGTCAGAACTCATTTCTCATTAGCATCTGGTTCATATTTGCCATCTCAAACATATTCTCAAAACTATAATTTTCGCTGACAGCTTCTTTATCAGATCCACCATCAAGTGACAGGGACACTAATATTTGATCGCGTTCAGTACTTGCTCTGCAGTAATTCACTGAGCCATTTCAAGTTTTGCTGATGATACTTCCTATTCTTTTGTTTTCTGCCTGCGGTAACTATGAGTGAAACTACACTTCATCATTGTGTATCAGATATTGCCACATTGTGGAATAAAGGTGAATTGCACTTATTCAGTCTTCAAAGATTAAATTACTGTTGTGCAGAAAAATATACTTACACTGTTACACACCCGGGGTCGTTCGAGACCCTATACAATTTTTACAAAAAAAATGATGGGAAAACGGGCGTTCTTTTATAATTTTCTTTTTCTTGTTATATTGATTCTAATGAATAGATTGAGGAATACTAAGAAATTTGATGTCTAACTTAAAAAAATGAATGTGGAGTAGGGTAGTGAATGACGCCCCAGGTCACTAAAGACCCGAGGTATGCATATCTAAGGGTTGAACATGGAGAGAAGATTCAGAAGCTGAATTATAATACATTGTTTACATTAACAATGAAACATCTTGTTCAATGACATTTTGGAAAAGAGAGGCAAATTGCAATATGGATGAAAACCCCATAGACACACAGAACTGGTTCAGTTATTCTTTTTTAAGCAGGAAAGCACTGTTGTGCAGCTTCAACATAATGTTTGCACTGTGCATCACTGAATAACAAAGCACGCTTCAGAAACCAGGAAAGAGACACTGACACGCTGCTCTATGAGGAATAAGATCCTGCCACTTAAAATCGCTTAGGGCTGCTTCAGTATGTTTGCAACCACTAGCAGCTATTTCTTGAAAGGTCAACCGAATACATGCGCAGAACACACGTGGGCAGAGATGCTGACACATATTTCATTATAAGATCCTTGAAAAATCCTTCAAAACTACCTCCTAGCCAAATTCTCATTTGATTGACAACGACTCTGAGCTGCACCACTAAAATTGTGAAAGCATGATTATAAATATTTTTGTGCGGTTTTTGTTGAGAGTATTGATCAAAACACTTATCAGATATGCAGAGCTAGTGCACTTTAACAAATCACAGTTTTTAAATAATAAAATATTCAAGGCAGATGATACTACTGATGATAAGGATCTGTTTTTGAAAGAAGGGGATGATGTAAAATCACTTTGTGGTGCTCGACTCTGTGTTAGGCTCTTGAAATAGCGTTTGAAGAGCCTGTTGGCAGGCACTTGTCAAGAAACGCTCAGGTAACTGTAACAACTTCCCACTTGTTATTGATCTGGTTGAATGGAGTGATACAGTTCAAGTTCAATAACTGCTCAGATGCTGTACTGATATGGAGATATGATGGGTTATGTAATACACCACAATAGATTCCTATAAATGCCATCTGAATACATAGTATGCAATATTTCATATAGCAGTTAAACTACTGAGCTGTTCATTCTTCCTGTTTATAGTGCATAATGATTTAAATTTTACAGCAAGTAGTACTTGAAGACCAGTGTATTATTAACACCAAAAAAACATTAAAAGATAAACATATAAAAACAAGCAACGATAAATCTTTTCAAAAGCAATTACAATGTAAGGTTAATACATAATATAATATGTATGAAACTTATTTAAGGGTTACAAAAATGTGGTTTTGTTTGCTATACATCATTTTTCAGATGCATTGTGGCTCTTAAAGACCCTTTATATAAAAAGCCAATTTCACAAGCAGAAAGAAAACATTTTCAGTAAATTTACAACCTTTCAGAAAGTGATACAGAAGCAATTTGGTTCTCCGATATTGGTAGACATAAAAGTCCTCTCAGCATTCCTTTGAGCAAAAGTAATGCATCTAGGTTTTTACAGCCCCTCTTATGTTGGCTTATTTCTTATTCAGTACACCCAGCTCTGTGCCAAAATGTCGTTATAATGTCATGGAGATAAATTACCCATCTATTTAGCATAAAAAACAACCCTATAATGACCAGAAGGAGTCTGGGACTGGTAGCCTTTGCTGTCTACACAATATAAACACGCTATTGTTAAAGTTTTAATGTCGTGCAGCTGCAAACGTGTCCCTATTAATTCATAAAAACATGTTGGCATAATGCAAAGAATGTGATGTACATTTAATGTGTTCTTTAACACTTGATTGTCTTTTAAAACCACCACACATATTTCATCTGAACACTTAAACTGTTTATCCTGTGGTCTGTTCAACTAAGGTACCATTATCTCAAAACATAATAAATAGCATGCAAACGTACAATATTTTAAGCAAACCCACTTTTTGGAAGCTCTACAATAGCGAAATAATATTTGATATGATCCGTCAGCCAGACAGCCAGACAGCATGAGTTTGGCTTTGCATGTTGCATTAGATCAGAGCAACCCCAGGACAATTTTGAATGTTTAGAAGTCAACCCCCCTCCGCTTGTAACTATCAGTGTGATCACCTACCCCTGACAGCTGACCAGAGAGATAAAGATAATGTATTCCGTATGAGAGTCACCTTGCTCATCAAGCCAACTCATGTCAAGCCAGCTCCATCTTTTTAAATGGGCCAACTGACTACTCATCACAGGTATTCTGCTATAAAGTGAGAATAGAAGTGTGTATCTGAAATTAATGTGATTTATACGGCAGTATGTTTAAAAACTAGCTCATATGATGGAGCATGTCTGCCTTCAAAGTCGAGGACACAAGGGTGAAATTCTGCTTCATGCTTTACGCCTCTAAGGACGGAGTCACAGTTCACAAAACCACTGATCCAGTGAGCGCAGCTTTCACTGGGATTTACTTTGTAATTAAAACTTTTACGAGATCATAACGTTTTATCAGGTGCTTAATATTCATTCCCAACTTTATGGTTTTGCAACTCTTGTTAAAGATGAAATGGACAACAGGACATGCAGTTATTAAAAATATCACAATGAATACTTAGTTTTTGTTATGCAAATCTCAGTTAAACCAGTCATACAAAGCAATCCATAATTGCAGAGTTTTTGAAAATGCCTTTTTTATGGCATTTAATTACAGAAAAGTAATCAAAATGCATACTGTGCGTCCCTACGGCAGCTAGACTTTTTTGAGCAGTGTTGTGGACTGGTTAAATGTCAGCCACGGATTTGTTCCGTGAAGGACAGCAAAATAAAGGCTTTAGATTGTTTGCTGTGAGTCAGAGGGATTATTCAGATGCAGCACAATGGCTTGTAATCTACTGGTCTGCAGAGAGAGTAGCTCAGAATTTACATTATCAAGGCTCTATGAAGAGACCAGATCCCCGCAAAGTCCCGTGCATCCAAAAGAATAAATAAAAACAGTGAAGTTTGTGCAAATGGTAATCTGCCCCTTTGGAAAACTCTGGCTTTCAATCCACTTATTTACGGAGTTTAGCTCTAATGGTTTCAATTTTAGCTCTGACAAGTGTGAAGGAAGATATACATAGAATCACTAATGTCCAATTGGAAGAAAAAAGAGTATTGTTATGACTTCCGCACAGTGTATAATTCACACATACAAAAACTGCATCAACCAACATGATGACAGTCATTGGCGGAGCTTGTTTTTGTGGGTGCAAACTCCATCAAAGCCATCAAATAGTCTAATATTATGAAGGTAAAATTGGCCATTGCTATCATTCTTTGAAAAAGCTATAAATGTGTTTCTTTTATTATGACATTAACAGCATGTGTGCTGCAGAGAAAATTGATGGAAAATGGCACAAAATCGTTCATGACATACTTATTAAGTTTGCTCAAGCTAACTGCTTTTCCAAGTAATATTACAAATTTATATTCAAAGGCCTGTTAGGTATGTCATGGGTTCACTAACTGAAGCTCTGCTGTAAGAGTCAAATAACCCCTAAATCTGCATGTCCAAATAATACTTTGCCATACACACATTTCAGGAATATGTCCACCCAGATGATAGATATGTTAAAGGAACAGTTGCCCCCAGAACGAAAATTCTGTCATTGTTTAATCACCCTCGTGTTATTCCAACCCTGTAAGATTTTTTACTTTTCTGTGGAACACACGAAAGAAAAGTTTAAGGGGTCAAAAACAAACATTCATTTTGTATGGACCAAAGAAAGGAAGTCATACAGGTTTATAGTGATATAATGTAAGTAAATGATGACAGAAATGTCATTTTTCTCTTTGATCTAAACAGCTATTAAACAGCTATTAGAGTTGGAAGAGTGTTCTATAAACACTGAAATGCACATGTCCGTGACTCATGCTTTACCGCAATCCAAACACATTTTCTCCAACATGACCTGTCAGTCAGTGTAACTCTGTGGAACCTCAGAATTGACGGGTCAATTGAGGGGAAAATAAAAGATGAAGTCACAGGTGGACACAGCAGCTTGTGCAGGTGTTAGTTAAGTTTTTCCTGTCACCCGCGTAGATCAAATAGCCATATCAAACTGACAGAAGCGCACATCGCTCGGTCTCAGCTCAACTCCGATCTTCCTCTTTCCCACAGGTTGGCTTTGAACAGTCTCTCTAGGATGAGCTCCAACTGCTCAGATGAGTTTTTCCAGGCCACAAATCATGCGGAACAGACCTTTCGAAAGATGGAGACCTATCTTCAGCACAAGCAGCTGTGTGATGTACTTTTGATAGCTGGAGATCATAAGATCCCTGCACACAGGTGAGTCTCCACCGAATCAAGGTGTTTCAAATGTCCTACTTTCACTGCAAAAACTGACAGATGAACCGGACATAAGGGAACGCTGCTTAAAATACTTCTCTAGAAATCAACTGAAAAGAGATTGAATTTACATTCATCTTTTTTTGGACAAAATCAAACTATTAGTACAGCTACTTAAAACAACTAAATGCTATCAGTAAAGCTTTTGTTTAACTCTTAGTTAACTTTAGAGGAATAGTTCACCTAAACAGACTCCAAAAACATGACATTATTCTTCACAACACAAAAGGAGAAACATTAAAGAGCTGTCCTGTTTTTTTTTTTTTTATGCAATAAATGTGAACTGGAGCTTTCAAGTTTCAAGAAGGCTGCACAAGCACCATAAAATTGTTCATTATGATTTGTGTACTATATATAGTCTTCTGAAGTCATATGTCTGAAGTCTTCGTGTAAGGAAATATAATAAAAAAGGAAAATTCTGTCATCATTTACTCACCCTAATGTGGTTCCAAACCCAAAAGTCTTCCATTCTTCTTCAGAACATAAATAAAGCCTCATTGGTCCTTGTGCATCCAATAAGTACTACTGAGCTTTTGTACTTTTTAATGTGTTAGAGTTTTGGTGGAAGATGAATGAAAGGCCTATGTGTTCAGAATGACATGAGGGTTAGTAAATTAATTTTCCATTTTAATTTTGGGTTCCTTTAATACGTGAGTCTACTACAATCTATTAATACTCTAATAAGACTTAGTTGACATGTAGTTGCAAAGTTACTTATAGTTACTAGAATGTCTAAAGTGGGCCATTAAAATAAAGTGTAACCTCACGTTTTGTGAACCAATCTGTCATGTAACTGATATAATTCTCTCATGAACGTGTTAAGGAGCTATGGGGTGCAGGGGGTTCAACATTTTCAGTGAATAAGGTTTTTTGATCTGTATCTTACACAAAGATACAGTATGGCTTCAGAAAACTTGAAATATATCACACAAAGACATTTTATGGTGCTTCTGCATTCTTTTTGAAGCTTGAAAGATGGAGGCCAATTCACTGTCATTTCATGGAAAATTGCAATGAGTATACCTTGATCAAAATTCTGAAAAAGTCATGGGTTTGCAACAACATAAATTAAGGTAAAATGATAACACAATTTTCATTTTGTGTTCACTGTTCCTTTAAGGACAGATATGCAAATAATAGCGTCAAGAAGTGTCAAAACTGTGCTGCATGCTCCATTTCAAACTACAGAGCGTGTTGAACTTTCTTCAAGGACTCTAAAACAGTGTTTATTTGAAGAAATCTCTCGGCCGCTGCTGAGTGTTTTGATGCTATTCTGTTGGAAAAATCTCTGTAGCCAAAGCTCTACTGCATGTCCCAGTTTGACACTAAGCTCAATCAACATCATCCCAGAGCCGCATGAAACAACCTGGTGAAAATAGCTGCTCACACAGCACTGAGATAAATATTTTTGTATGGGAGGAATTTTCTACGAAGACGACTCTGGAGAGGTTGTTTGAGTTCATCGTGAAGTATGCGGTTGCATGTTTAAACATTTTGCCCAATTATTTGCAGACTTGTCCTGAGTGCAGTTTCAGACTACTTTGCTGCAATGTTCACAAATGATGTGAGGGAGGCAAAACAAGAGGAAATTAAAATGGAGGGTGTTGATCCTGAGGCGCTGAAAGCACTGGTTCATTTTGCTTATACTGGTGAGTATCTACATTCCACTTGCGGACTTTTTACGTGCACTAGTAGCAGAAGTGTGGCATCCACAAACAGATCCATTTTTTTCGTTGATGCCAGTGGGCAAAACGCTATTTTACAAACACAAACCAACTGTTTAACATATTGCACCAGTTAAACATAGCATTTTATTCCTAGAATAATTCTGAAAAGTTTCCTGCATATTTGAGTATTTTCTCTAAATTTACAGGAGTCCTGGAGCTAAAAGAGGAGACGATTGAAAGTCTTTTAGCTGCTGCTTGCCTCCTCCAGCTCTCACAAGTTATTCAGGTCTGCTGCAACTTTCTGATGAAACAACTGCACCCATCCAACTGCCTGGGGATCCGTTCGTTTGCTGATGCACAGGGATGCATGGATCTTTTGAATGTCGCTCACAACTACACTATGGTAGGACCTGGCATACAAAGTAGCTTGTCTAGGATAAATGATAAATTAGCTATAAATAGCGCTAACATTTGTCCTGACTGCTAGTTGCTGACCTTTTACGGTAATTTTCACAGTCGTAATTGTAGAATTACAGTTAAATAACGCCTGTATATTTTCACAGTAAATGGGAGTTGAATGATTATGATGGTTGTAGAATCCCAATGATTATCTGTGTCTCCATTACAGTAAGCTCATGCATATTTACAGATTAACTAGTATAATGTCTAGAGTACAAGCTGGCGATGTTCCCAGCATGCACTCTGGCATGAATAAATTATGCGGTTTCATTGTTTTACTTTTTGCCGGTTTATATTACTGTTGCTTTTGATTTAATTTGTAATGTACATTTAAATTTAGGCTTGTTGATTGTCAGAATAATTGATTTTTTAGTATGTATATCACACACTAAAGGTTCACTATAGATAACAACCATCTGGGGAATATTCATATGAGATATCAACATTTAGCATACAAAACCCAATAATCCTGACAATAAACTGTAAAAGCATTAAATTTTACCAAAGCAATTAAAGCAATAAACAATAAAGCATTATTTTACCAAAAAGGAAAACACCTTCCCACCTCAATTGTAAAAAGATTATGAATTATTTCTGTACTATAACATACAGTGTATATGGAAATATAGATACTATAGATTGTAAGTTAAGATCAAAATCAATTCTGTGTTTTGTACCACTATTACATTGGCTGGAAGGAAATGTAATATAATTAAATTAAATGTAATTAAAAGTGACAAAGGTCTAAAATCCCAGCAAAAAGAAAAACTAATCACCACAATGATTTCAAAAGAAAATTAAAGATACTTACCCAATTATCTTAAATTATATTGCAATATTTATTCATCTGTTTTTATTTTATTTATTAAATTAAAATTTCTGTTATCACAGAAAATGACACTGCAATCACAGTACAATTCTAGACATTGTATTTTCATGTAAGAAACTACTGCTAAAGTAAGATGACTTACTCAAAAGGAGAAATTTATCCCAGAATATCCAAGCAGCTCTTTTCCATACAAAGAAAGTTAAATGGTTATCAGAACTGTTAATCAAAAATTTTAAGGCTAGATTTTGAGTAAATTACAGACTGAAATATATCGTATGAATTCAGAGTAGAATGAAGTGCATGAAACATGTGGACTGATTTTTTTAGCAATCCTTTTTTTTTTTTTTTGCCCTGCTTGACCACTCCAGTTTTCATTGTATGGAAGATAGCAGCATGAACATTCTTCTCAACGTCTCCTTTTGTGTTCCATCGACCAAACTGAGTTCATAAAGGTTTGAAGCAACATTAGGGTGGCAGAATTTTCATTTTGAGGTAAACTTTAAAATAAAATCTTGTACCTGTCAACTTTTTTTCTGCATATTGAAAAACAGGAAATACCACAAGTTTTAAAACCTAGTCACTGACATAGAGAATTCCAAGCATAAATTTACTTGATGTGTCAGGTTGTATCTCAGCATGCGGTCAGTCTGAAGGGGTGTGCAGAGCTCTTTGATGTGTGAGAAATATAGCAAAAGCAGCTTTGGTTAAATAATGCCAATACATTAAGTATTCTCAGGAGCCCAAGGATCCACAGAGCACATTTGCTTGATGGGCATTTCTCTGTCCAAGTGCGGAAACAACTTAGGAAGATAGCCGTTATCTCCTGAAGGACATCTGCACAGGCTGTTTACAAAGGGCTTTCCAGAGCAGAGAGGTTAATCTAATCAGAGAACACAAGCAGAAAATTTCCTGTTCCATCGCTTCGGTAATGAACACAGCGTTAACAGAGCTTCCTGGTTTGCTTGCTGTGGTGTTTAGATTATAAAGTTATTTTTTAGCTTGTTTTTCCTCGTTTCTGTCTCATCCTGACATTACATCTTTGTGTGTGTGTGTGTGTGTGTGTGTGTAAGAAGCTGCAGTCTTACATGGGTTAATGTCTCAGTTCAAGACATCTATGGCCTGTAGCATGCTGGAAGTCAATGTATTTTCTTTTGAATGTAAAAGGGAGATTCGTTTGCAGTCACAAGAGGAAAAGCATGTGCAGAATAAAGCAACTGAGACAATGCTTAGATAAATGACTGACAACAAACACTGCTCTAAGTCAAATTTCCCCTCATGAATACATTAGATTTGGCGCAACCCATTAAATTCTCACATCCTCCCTTACAATTTAATCCATTTAGATCTTACGGAGCCTTGTGCCTCTCACACTAATATTGCTGCAGGACCTGTTACTTGCTGTTCAGTTTAATGCCCTTGCCTGAAATATATGCCCTGAGAGGCCTTTAAATAAATGTTTGCAGTGAAACAGAATTAATGTATTCAATTAATTGCCAGGGTGCTTGTGATGGTAATTGCGAATAATGAATCTATATCAATGTCACCAGAAGAAGTAGGGTTTAAATCTATATTGAGGAGGGGCTGAAAATCAATGCATGGTACTCAATTAATTATGTGTGTCTGAGCTAAGCTCCGAGAGCCCAAGCACGGCTTTAGCAGGGATGATGCTGTTTAGATCTGATTAATGATCAATAGGATGTTTACTACCCTTATTTGCAACATAATCAATGGGGATTACTTCTGATGCACAAAGGAGACTCTGGAAGTGCCATAAGTAATGAACAAGCTTGTTAGAGAGATTTCCGGCATCCTCTTCACTTGCTACAAGCTGATCCTTGCAAAATGGTTTTATCAGAGAGCAACTCGGATGTCCTTGTGGACGCATTGGAGCAGATAATTATATCGCTGATATGACATATTTTTAAACATTTAGTAGATTCTCAAAAATGCATTATTCAAAACAAAGATGTTATATTTTGTGTCAGTGCCATCCACTTGTTAAGTCGTGACATATCGAATACTCTTTCAGGTCCAAACCTCTACTCCCTTTCAAGTGCAAATACTATCTTAACAGTAGTATGTGAGCGCTAATCATTCATATCACTATTTTAAATGAAGCTTTAAAAAAAAATAATAATCATGCTATGCACTACACTCTCCATGCTCACAAACTCCAATATTTTTACGACTCCTGAAAAAAATGTATCACTGAGATTACAGTAAAGGGATTACACTTTATTTCGATAATCCACTTTAGACATTCTACTAATTTTGCAACTACGTACATGTCAGCCAACTCTCAGTAATTTGCAACTACATGTCAACTAACTCTCATTAGAGACTACTAGGTTATAGTTTTAGGGTTAGTAGAAAAAGCTGACGTGTAATTGTAAAGTTACTTGTAGTCAGTAGAATGTCTATTGGGGAACCATCAAAATAAAGTGTTAGCAGATATTAAAGGGGACCTATTATGCCCCTTTCTTAAAATATGTAATATAAGTCTCAAGTGTCCCCAGAATGTGTCTATGAAGTTTTAGCTCAAAATACCCCACAGATAATTTATTTAATGTTGTAAATATATTTCATTTTTGAGCGGAATGAAAAACATGCTATTTTCGTGCATGTATCTTTAAATGCAAATGAGCTGCTGCTCCCCACCCAGCTGTCCAGAAGAAGGCGGAGCCTGTGCGAGAAAACTGCCTCGGATACTCTGCCAAAAACAAAAACATCTGTTTGGTTTTGATTATCATTTCTATCGTGGTCTCGCTCATGTGACATTGCAGTTCTTCCTCATAATGACAGTTTTTTATTTGCATGCATTTTAAAGCCATATCATTTTAAACTTCTGATATATGGTTTTCTGAGCGCATCCGAAGCATGCGCACAGAAATCTCAATGTCAGACAGCGCATCACATTAGTATTAAACCAAGTTCTCTTTCACGTCTTATTGCACTTAAACTTTAAATACAGACAAGGTTATGTCAAAAACACACAAAGTTCACATAATCACAGTCGGTTATGTCTGTGAACATAAACACCAGGGAAAGAAAATTAGCATGTGTATAATAGATCTGTGTATTAAAGTGAAAGCAGCGTAATATACAGTACCCACTGCTATATGCTGTTAATATGAATCAAACAACAAAAGAAAAATAGAATATCACTCACTGCTCTTGATTGAATAACTTTAGTAGCTTTAATAAGAATACATTTCTTACTTGAGTGGGTGGATTTTTACTATTATAGGGTGGTTGTACACACACTGCCGACACACATTTATGTTCAAAATTGAATTTTGCACAATAGGTCCCGTTTAAGCAGACAGTCTACTAACACTCCATTGACTGCTATTGATAGTAGAATGACTATTGAGAAAAAATAAAAAAAGGGTCACCCAGTATGGAGATAAAGATTAGGATCATGAGTTTTTGGTAGTACTACAGCACATTAGTGTATAAAAGTTTGCGTTTGGAATCTGAAGAAGTGTTTGTTGTACAAGTGGTTACTTGTAACGTCAGACTTAACTGGATTTCTGCATTAGACACAGCGAGAAAACATTTAAATATTTAAAATCATAAAATATAACTGATATTTTAAATAGGCCAAAATAAATCTATTTTGGAATTGTACATGTAGTTCAGGACTTAATGTCTCATTGCATTTATCAATGTCTCACAGATTTATAATATAGGCAAATACAATTGCTTAATATTTCAGGAACACTTTCTAGAGGTCATTCAGAATCAGGAGTTCCTCCTGCTACCCACAATGGAAATTGCCAAGCTTTTGGCTAGTGATGAAATCAATGTTCCAGATGAAGAAACGATTTTTCAAGCACTGATGATGTGGGTTCGCTATGATGTGCAGCCCCGGCAGCAGGATCTAGGAGTGTTACTGGCGTATATTCGACTCCCCCTTTTACCGCCACAGGTTTGCCAATAACATGCATATGAGACTATTGGTCGTTTCATACAATTGAATGTAATGCCTAAAAACCTAATCTAATATTTAAATGTTATTCTTCAACATTCCACTGTTTAGTCCCTTTTTCTGTTGGATGTTAATGCACTATTTTCTTGATTTAGCTTCTTGCTGATCTGGAAAACAATAAGATGTTTTCAGAAGACCTGGAATGCCAGAAGCTCCTGATGGAAGCCATGAAGTACCATCTTTTACCAGAGCGCCGTCCCATGCTACAGAGCCCAAGAACCAAACCACGGAAATCCACTGTTGGATCGCTCTACGCTGTTGGAGGGATGGACGCCTCTAAAGGTGGACCACTATTTAGCTCTTTCCTGACTTTTCTTATAGCAGAATCTCTCATTGCCATAAAATAGATATTTTTTTGTACACAGGATATTCAGCAGAATTCAGGTCATTATCTATGTGATTTTGTCTCTGAGAGACTTTTTGTCGCTGACAGCTATTAGCAGTGCAGCATGCAAATCTACAACTAACAATAAACTAAGAGTCTGTCTACATTTAGGGTCTACAACAATAGAGAAGTATGACCTTCGCACAAACAAATGGATCCAGGTTGGCATCATGAATGGGCGAAGACTTCAGTTCGGGGTGGCAGTGATCGACAGCAAACTCTATGTGGTAGGAGGAAGGGATGGGCTCAAGACCTCTAACATGGTGGAGTGCTACAATCCAATCACTAAAGTGTGGTCCACCATGCCTCCAATGTCAACCCACAGACACGGATTAGGTGCGTTCTTTGAATGCTTCAGATATTTGTGTAATCTTATTACACAGCATGTTCATATATTAACAAGTTACATAGTAATGTTTACTATCTGCTTCTGTTATTGACACGGTATGAAAAATCTTTTTTTTTTTTTTTTTTAATGGAATATTTTGCTGAACCTTTAGACAAAAAAAAAATGCTTTTGTTTTTGCTGAGTATCATTTGATACATCAGACTTTAATGGCTCATATATTATGATAAATGAGAATATGGAACTCACATTTGAGGAGGCAAAACAACAACAACAAAACAGCAAAAATATGCAATTTGGTGCAGTTGCAATGCAGGATGAAATACCGATAGCTTGTAATGTAAATCAATGAGATATTTATTTAACAGTAAAGAAAACTTCTTTCATAAAATTAATCTAAATATCAGTTGTCACTCTATATCTCCCAATAATGTCTCAGTAAGATGATATTTAAATGTTTAGTTTTATGATCAAAGCTTTGTAGTTTTTAGTGTAGGGAAACAACATTTAAACATAACTTCTGTAAAGAGAACAGAAACAACCTCACATTTATAATGTCATTCTGTATGCTGTGATTTATAAGGCTTTGCTCATGATTATTAATGAAGCTAGTTCACCCGGTAGGCCTAACTTATTAACTGAAAGGAATACATTGCTAATCAGCTGCTAAAGAAGAAGAAATACTATTATTATGAGGGTAAAGTTCATAAATTAATATTTATTAATTTATTAAGCCAATTTGCTTTAATTTCCATATAAGGGTAGGTGCATTAGGGAGTAATTTGTAGAGGAGATAAGTAACACAACTTGAACCTGTTATATTGAACAACGTTTTCTGTTGGACAAAAATAAACACCTCCACTCAAGTCTAGTTTAGTGATTGGGTGATTTTAAAACACAGCTCCATGAAGCTTTGAAGCTTTATTTCGAATGGTTCAGAGGGTGTATCGAACTAGCAAAGGCACGTGAATTCAGCAACTTAATGATTTGTAGATTACATTTAATAGATTACACTTTCATGAAAACGTTTAAAAAAATTTGTTTGCAAAAAGTGGCATTAAAGCCTACATGTTTTGGCTGTTATTGTTGCATTTACAACATCTTGACCAGCAGGTGTCGCCAGCATTAGGTCCTCTTTAACATGTTAAGTACAGATGCAAAATAAAATAAAATAAATAAATAAAACAAAAAATTGCAGTAATGGTGCTGGCTTTCTTGACATTGAATCTTACTCGTAAAAGTTGATAATTTAAGCACCAAATACACTAACCTAAATTGACAATTGAAATTGAATAGAAAATTAAGTGTATGTGCTATACAATAAAAGCAAGCCTTATTGCTGCTCAACTATTTCAATAAGGTGGGACATAATAGAAATTGTGACTTTAACACCCATGCATCAGGAAATAACTATAAAAATAACCGGGTGGTCACAGATCAAAACAACCGTGTAAATTAATAAAGGCAATCTGGGCTGTCCATAAAAATGTATATAAAAAATATGGCAGGTAATTTAAACTCGTAGATGAGAAAATGTATTGTACAATAATCCCATAAAACTGACACTCAAAGGTTGCTCATTGAGGTCTATAAAGTGCACTGCAATATCAGAAACAAAATGTCGGTCAAGAGACGATTTATATGTCAAGCCCCCAAAAGCGACAGCCAGAGATTTATAATAGAAACATGAGGGACCTTTTCTGTAAAGGGAGCAGCGAGATGCACCATGAATACTTAATGCTTACCACAGCGTCTCAGGGCTCTCATCCTCAGAGTCAGACCGGAAGAATGTCTTTAGCTACTGATGAAGTGCTCCTATGGAAATTAAATCCATAGTACTGCCATTTGAATTTTGCCATTTGCCAGTTTCACTACAATACAAAGACTAAGACAGATAATTCATATTGGATTGTGCATTTGTCGAATGTATGCCGTGCACCACCAAAAGCTGAGCCCAGAGTCTTTCTCTTTACTTGTTTTATTTATTTATTTCTTCAAAAAGGAATTGCTGTGCTGGAGGGGCCCATGTATGCAGTGGGAGGCCATGACGGATGGAGCTATTTGAACACAGTAGAAAGGTGGGACCCCCAGGCGAGGCAGTGGAATTATGTGGCCAGTATGTCCACCCCGCGCAGCACTGTCGGAGTCACTGCTCTCAATGGAAAGTAAGGAATTCATTTGTTCTTATTTTGTGCTACCATATACAATTTTAAAAATCTCTGCTCCTTACAGAATAACTGAAAAATCTAAATTCAGACAGGGGATACTACACTATATTACTACTGTAGTAATATTGTAATATGTAAAACATTTTAATTTGGAATTTAATTCACTCAAAAAGTAAAAAAAAAAAAAAAAGTTTCTATCAACGGCAGTATACAGTATGTGCAGTGTGCTGTGGCTGATCGCTTTCCTCCATGGATTCTCCTCATGATGAGGTCTGAATTAGGTTCTGTATCCAATACACTGCGTAACCTTGTACAGCCAGACGGGAGTTAATAGGCTCTGAGACCAAAGCATCTCTAGTGTCTTTTACATTAAAGTCACTTGAGTGGCAGGCGAACTGCTGTTAGCTTTATCCAAAAACACAGAGGCTGGTTTTGAATCTAGCAGAACATTGACTGATGACTGTGACCAGGTCAAAAACAAACCCTTCAAGCCTACCTCTAGAGCCCACTGTCCTACTTTTCAAAGTGATTAATTGATCAGTCTTTTCAACAGAACAACTTTTTGAATCTCTGTAGGACAGGGATTGTCAGCCTCTTCTGACCCAGGGATCACTCGCCAAGACTCTCTGCAAACCCAAGGTCTCCATGATATAAAAATGCTTGAAATTATTAGTAACATTGTAAAAGGCCTTAGTAAGGTCTCTAAGGTCATCCAACCAGAGACTGCTAAATGTTCCCCAGGTTTGGCTCAAATTTAGAGATGATCGTACTTTTGTCATTGCTCCACCAAAACTTTGGAAAAGCCTACTTATTTTAAAAAAAAGCAAAGCTCTAAACATTTCTCTGGCTTTTAATCGTAGCTGATTTCTTCAGACATATTGTACAACACCTTGGTCAACGATCTTTGTTTTTAATGATGCTATATACATAAAGTTGACATTGACATTATAATATCCTTCATTGAAAAACATTAGTGTATTATGCTAAACCTAGTTTCTTAATACGTTGGTCATGTCCAAGGTTTCTTTGCACCAATGTGTTGTCCTACAGTGAGATAGGTTTACTTTCTTTTATTGAGGGTTTTTATGCCTATAAAATCAATAATAGAAAAAAAAGAAAGAAAGTATAATAGAAAATGTTGTTTCATTTGACCATAAACTTTAACCACAATATTTAAGAATTTTTACATTTCACAAAGTAATCCACAGAACCCTGAAAGAAAGCGAAAGAAGTTCACAAACCCTCATCTGAAATATACCTTATCTCAAATATTTATTTTTATCAGTGTAATTCTCAGTATTTTCGGGAAAGTGTAGTTTGAAAAAGAAAAATACACATTTCTTTCATATTTCACTTAAAGTTAACGTGGAATTTTAATCTATTTATTTTTCTTAAGGCATGTGGCCTTACTGTGCTCACTTAACCCATGCAATTATTGCTTTTAAAAAAACATTTATATATATATATATAAAAATGGAAGTTGCTACTGATTTTACTAATGTATTGTGATGTGTGACTAAAACGCTTTAGACTTTTTTTTTTTGATTGTTGTATATGAATGTGGTTGGTTTACCTGCAGTGCAGCCTTGTGATAGGCTCACTTGATGTCTATGACATATGCAAGAAGAGCAAGTTTTGACATTTAGATAAAAGATTACTTCAATTTCTGTTTCAGGGGGCAAATAAAACCGCTCAATAAAAAAGTTCATTTCTGACTGTGGTGATGCAGGAGGGCAGTGGTCTGTAATTAATTGTAAACTCCCATTCAGGGCTTCAGTTCACTCAGCAGCCACCTTGGCAATGGCCCCTGGCAGCTATTTTCTATCTATGTAATAGTTGTACAAGTACAGGCCATGTCTACTTTAAAGTCACCATGAATCAAAACTGACATTTCTTCAGCCACAAACAGCAGCAATAGCAAACCACAATGATCCAATGATCACATCAATTCCCGATGGACAAAATCAAGTCCCACCCTACATTCTTTTTTTCTTTTTTGAGAAGCCGTTTGACATGGATATACGTCACAATAGGGAAGAAAAGACCACAACAACTTCAGTTTCATGCTGACTTTAATAAGAAAACATTTTCTTTGTTTATGTACAAAACTCCTGTTTTAATGACATATGTTTCGATAACATATGCCAAACAACCAATAAAATGTGGATTG
Organism: Abramis brama; assembly: GCF_963993115.1. NCBI lineage: Eukaryota > Metazoa > Chordata > Actinopteri > Cypriniformes > Leuciscidae > Abramis > Abramis brama. Next base: position 22,281,272 of record NC_139975.1, on the reverse strand, counting down.
TAAGTATTTTAAGGTTGGTCTAGTAAAGTAATTTTCCTACTTGCAAAAAAAAATAAAGTCATTGAGCATCCTGTTTCACTCTGAAATACTTCACTGTACTAAAGTAAAATAAGCTGCAAATGTTTTTTTGTCTTTATATATTTACAGGTTGTTTGCTGTCGGTGGTCGTGATGGAAGCTCCTGTCTGCGATCAATGGAATGTTTTGATCCCCACACCAACAAATGGAGCATGTGTGCACCGATGTCAAAGAGGAGGGGAGGAGTGGGTGTGGCCACATATAACAGTTTCTTGTATGCAGTTGGAGGACATGATGCACCAGCTTCAAGCCATTGTTCTCGTCTGTCTGATTGTGTGGAGAGGTAAGCTACAATGACACAACATCTGGGAAGAAAGAAATCCAACACATAATTATCTTCATAATAATGACAACAACACCCCACAAAAGCAGGTTGTGAGTCTCGGCAGATAGTTATGGGTGCCAAGTACTATAATTTGCACATTTAATTGCAAATCTGGACACACCTTACTTCATTGTGAAATCACTGTTACCTTGTTATTGAGGAATGTGGTTGGAAGCCACAGTAGTTCAGTAATCTGGTGTTAAACGCCTCCTGCTGGTGATGATTTGAACTACAGCCTATACCAATGTGGAGTAAACCTTGTTAACATTATCAAATGTTAAATAAAATGGTGAAACGGTTGAGGAAAAAAGGCTCAGTGTCTAAAAGCAAATCATTTTGGAGCCAATGTATAAGTAAATAACTGAAATAAGTAGCTAAAACACAATACAAATTACATAAAATACATTAATTAATGAACAAAGGCCATCAGAAACTTAAACGCATTACTCTATGTGTTGAAAGCACAATAGATTTCATTGTTAGAGATGATAATCATAGTCCGTGTGCTTTCAAAGGCTTCCACTGTCTAGATTACAGACTTAATGCTGTTTACATGCTCTGTGTAATTATCTCTCTTTTTTTTCAGTGGCTTATTTTGAAAGTGCTAGCATTGTTTTTCTATTGTGTTGTATTTCGTCTCATATGTTCTGTACTGCATTCACAGGTATGACCCCAAAACAGACACATGGACCACAGTGTCCTCCCTGAGCGTCCCCCGGGATGCAGTGGGGGTGTGTTTGCTGGGAGACAGGTTATATGCGGTCGGAGGCTATGATGGTCAGACCTACTTAAACAGTGTTGAGTCCTATGATGCACAGAACAATGAATGGACTGAGGTGGGTGGATTGAGTCCATGTTTAAATCACGCTTTACTGTTTGTTTTACTCACAATTTTCTACCTGATTAATTTTTTAGAGCTTATCATAACTACAAAAATATATTAATTGTAAAAATACCCAAGGAGTAAAGATTTTATTGATTTGTATGACTTTTCCAGTTCTTGAAATCCCACTTTAAATAATAAATAAATAAATAAATAAATAGATAGATAGATAGATAGATAGATAGATAGATAGATAGATAGATAGATAGATAGATTTATCTAGTCAGTCACGTTCGACGTCACGTCAGAACTGATGGAGTGGGTTCTCGACTGAGAGCCCAATTACCTTTGAGTGGTAACAAAACAAGCCAATGCACACTGGTGAGTGAGATTTGCATGGCAAGCCACTTCCCGTGCATACAGGTATATAAGGCAGAGTGCAACTCACTCATTCAAGCGTTCGCTTCGGAGCCGAGCGGTTGAGACACTTCAGTGCTCTGCATTTATTTTTTGTGTGAGCTGACAAGAATGGGAAGCAGTTCTGAGTTGGAGAGACGGCGCATTCAGCTGTGGTCGCATCTAAAAAATTAACTGCACAGCTAAATGCAGCGATTTCACCCCTGGGTGCTTCAACTGTTAAAAGAGTAGCACCGCCCTGCCCAGGTTCCTTTCTTCCTGAAGGTGCATGAGGAGCTCACAAAGTCATGGAAGGCACCTTTTACTGCCAGAAGCCGCTTTGCTGCTTCCTCTGCTCTCACTTTATACCCGCAAAGTGCTGCCACCTTCCATCCAAGCCCTGTAAGTTCTCGGCCACACTTGCCACCAAGGCTTACTGAATCTGGCTGAGATGAAGGAGGCTGACAAAGTTCGCTTTCTCGACTCCTCCTTCTCCCAGGTCGGCCTTTTTGACGACACTGATGATGACTTTGCCCAGCAGTTCTCAGCAGTACAGAAGCAGATGGAGGTGGTCAAACACATCCTGCCCCAGCGTGATGCTGCTGCCCCCAGACAACCAGGGGCTGCCCCTCCGCCTGCTCTGCCTACGTCTGCTCTGGTGCAGCCACAGCAGCAGCCATGACTCAAGCCGCAACATCTAGATGCCCATAGGAATGCTATGCAGCTCATCTCAGCCATCACTAAACCCTCTAAATGGTCAGTGAAACACCATCCCTAAGACGGGTGACCCAGATTTCGAGGGAGTTGTTCTTTAAGAGACAGTGGGTGCACTGCTCCTTCCCCTGGAGGAGGGCCGCGTGGAGAATCTTCAGTTTTGTTTTACAAAAAACACTTTCAATCTCTGGGTGTGGTTTGACAGTGAGCGACGCTATGCTTCACTCTCATCCACCTCTTTTTTCGCCACAAATCAGGAGTTTGTGTGGTTTGAGGACGCAATGCCTCCTAATACGATTAGCCTTGACTATGCGATTCAGTACGCTGGCATTCGCCACCTCAGTGGAAGTCAAGGATGCTCCTGTCCTGCGTGCGGAGATTGTGGTCCTGCTGGTGAAGGACGCAATAGAGCCAGTCCCAGCGTAACGAAATAAAAGTACGGTATTTTCATTAGAAATGTACTTGAGTTAAAGTGCCCACAGTTAAATCTACTCTTAAAAGTACAAATTTTCCCAAAAAATGACTCATGTACTGTAAATATAACGGAGTAAAGGTACTTTGTTACTACCCACCTCTGCCTGATGGTGTGACGTCTCCAAGATGGCGCCTGTGTGTTTGGCTTGCTGTCTTTTGCTCTCGTGTTTTCTTCTCTGGTTGTTTGCTGTGTCTTTAATCTGCTGTACGCTTTTAGTATACGACTGTCAAGCTCTCCTAGACATCGGCGTCACTCATTCACAAACTCTCACACCTTGGACGTGGACTGCCCCTTCTACAAATTGTATGAGTTGCTCAGAACGATCATCCCGCACGGTATACGCAGGTGGCCGCTCAACATCTCGCGGAGAAAGTGAAGGAGGAAACGAGGAATCTGCGGAGGATACATCGCGAAACTGAGGAAACTGAGACTCGCTCGGTGCAGCTCTGCTGCCTTGCGCCCGCTGGATGCGGTTTACTGGTGGCTCCGTCCTGTTTTTCCCCTACACCTGAGTCCTGTCGCTCGGGTTGATCTCCACAGAGCTGGCCTCTGCTCCCGGTGGCAAGGAGTTAATCACGAAAATCTGCGCTCATTGAGAAGAGCGTCTTCATCTCCTGTCACTATTCCTCCGCCTAAGATGGCATTAATAAACGCCCGCTCTGTGGTGAATAAGACCTTTTTATTAAATGATTTCTACTCATCTCATAACCTGGATTTTATGTTCATCACAGAATCCTGGATAAAGATTGGTGATTTAAAGAATAACTGTCGCCAAAATGCAACCTAGGGTCTTTTTGTTAATCTACCTGAGGCAAACTTCCGTTTAAAACCATAATTAGAATGGAAACGCCACTTTTAAGTTTGACCGTATTTTCGATTAACAGAGTTTACAAAAAATCTTTGACTGTCAAAATACCGGCGGACACAGCTACTGTGAGTTGTTCAAAATCTTTCTTTTTAGTAAACTCTGTGTACACAGACAATGTTCTCAATGCTCGAGTTCATGTGTAGAGCCCCTGGTGATACTTCGAGCACAGTTTCATGTTGTGTTGAGCCTTCTTATTGTTTTAAAAATAGCGATTTTTTATGCTATCATAGTAGTGCCCCAAGAACTCCCATTCAAAAGGCAATTGACCGAAAACGAAAATACGGTCAAACTTAAAAGTGGCGTTTCCATTCTAATTATGCTTTTAAACGAAAGTTTGCCTCGGGTAGATTAACAAAAAGACCCTAGGTTGCATTTTGGCGACAGTTATCCTTTAACACCCTTCTCAGAACTGGTTCCAGCTGACTGTACATTTTTTTTAACTCTCCTCGTCCGAATGGACGCGGGGGTGGGATAATAACAATTTTGAATAATTCTCTCTCCTCACGCTGCCAGCTTGTCCCTGTAACGGCCTTCCCCAGTTTTGAAGCTCAGCTTCTCCACCTAGACTGGAATAGTCCTGTCTGTCTAGGGGTGATATACCGCCCTCCACATTCTCCTAAGGATTTTATACGGCAATTTACTGAACTTATTGTCAATATTGCCACAAATTATGATCGCTTTCTACTGGTGGGCGATTTTAATATTCATGTTTGCTGTTTGTCAAATTCATTGTCGCAGGAGTTTCTTAATCTAATAGATGCTTTTAATCTATCACAGTGTATCAAAAACTCTACTCATATTCAGGGCCACACGTTGGATCTTGTACTCTCCTATGGGGTCGATGTCACTGATATTGTGTACTCAGATTTTCTGCTCTCTGATCATAAGCCTGTTTTATTCTCACTTCTCTCTTCCGGAGCTCTCTCAACTCACTATTGCACCTGTAACATTGTTGCGGTTCTACTCTCCACTGTTTAGCACAAACTCCGATTTGTGCTTTGCTGAACTATGCTCACACTTGCACTTGGATCAACCATTATATGACCTGGATGCGGATCAACATCTTAGCCTTTTAAGTTCTGCCTGGCTTAAGGTAGCAGATGTGACTGCTCCCCTTAAGCCTCACAAGTGCAAACCAAAATCTGAACTGTGGCAAAACTTACACTCGTCACCAAAGACAAATTTGTAGAAAGGCTGAATGCAAATGGAAGCGGGACAGGCTACTTGTCTCATTCCAAATGTTCAAAGACTCTCTAACATCATACCAGAATGCTGCTAAGTCTGCGAAAGCTGCTTATTTTTCTAACTTAATTGAATCCAATCACTCTAACCCAAAGGTTCTGTTTTCAGTCATTCAATCTGTTGTAAATCCATCTGTTAACACATTGTCTGTTGCCTCAGATGCTCTATGTGAAGACTTCCAAAGACTTGAGACTTGGTGTCTGCCCTAATTTAACGGTCCCCCCAATCTTGACACCTGCTTCTGGTTTTTGGGAGGTTTTTGATCCCATCAACCTCCAGACACTGAAGGACGTGACTGTCAAGCTCAAACCTTCATTTTGTCCTAATGATATCATTCACCCGAGATTTTTAAAATTAATCATTGATTCGGTTGGGCCAGATATGGTATCTCTTATCAACAAGTGTCTCAAAACGGGCTCTGTTCCTGACAATCTTAAAGTGGCTACGGTCACTCCACTGCTCAAGAAGCCTTCACTAGATCCTTCTGTTTTAAAAAAAATTCGGCCTATCTCTGTCTCGCCTTTCATTTCTAAGCTATTGGAGAAAATTGTGCTGGATCAACTCCAACACTTTTTGTCAAATAATTGTATCTATGAGGTTTTTCAATCTGGTTTTAGGACTGCTCACAGCACTGAGTCCGCCCTCCTGAGAGTGTTAAATGATATTTATCTCTCCACTGATTCCGGAGATACTGTGGGTCTTGTTCTCTTAGATCTTTCAGCAGCTTTTGATACCATTGACCACCCTACTCTTTTATCTAGACTAGAGTCTTGGGTGGGTCTAAAAGCTTCTGTTCTGACATGGTTTCAGTCAAACCTGTCTGACAGAAAGTTTTTGGTAAAGATGGGTAATTTCTCCTGACTGGTGAATGAATGACTGAATCATTACCTTCCACCTCTGACCTGTGGTCTTCCAGGGCACTATTTTGGCTCCTTCTCTTTTTTTTATCTCTACATTCTACCTCTGGGCGCTATTCTAAGGAAACATGGTGTATCATTTCATTTTTTTACGCAAACAACACCCAAATTTATATTCTAATCAAGAGAAACATCCCTGTAGCAATAAATTATCTTCTGCTATGCTTAGAGGAGGTTAAAGCATGGCTAGCCCAAAATTTCCTCTTTCTAAATGAAGACAAGACTGAGGTCATTGTTTTCGGCCCAAATGAAATTTCTCAGTGTATAAGCCCTGATTTAGAGAGTCTATCAGCTTTTAAATCCCCAGGAGTGCGGAACTTAGGTGTTCTTGTTGACCAGCCTTTAAAATTTGACAAACAAATTTAATCCGTAATCAGTTCCAGTTTCTACCAACTTCGTCTACTGTCCAAAATCAAAGGCTTTCTCACTCCGAAAACTCTGGAAATGGCTGTTCATGCATTTATAATGTCTCAGCTAGATTACTGCAATTCCTTATATAGCGGTATATCAAGTTCTTTTATATCAAGTTCAATTATATCAAATTGACCACATCTCTGTTTCTTAAATCTATACACTGGCTGCCAGAGAATAGATTTTACAATTCTACTTTTTGTTTTTAAATCTCTACATAACTTAGCTCCTGCCTATCTCTCTGAACTTGTTCATCCTTACACAGCATAGAGGGGAGCATGCATTTGCGGTGGCAGGGCCACGACTCTGGAACACCCTGCCTCTAGAGATTAGAATGGCCCCTACCCTGTCTGTCTTCAAGTCTCTATTAAAAACCTACCTGTTTTCTTTAGCATATTGATCTCTATTCTTAGGTTGGTTTTACTATTTTATATTTGAGTCTGATACTGTTTTGCCACTCCTGTCTTTCCATTCTATACTTGAATCTGATACTGCTTTGCCACTTCTGTTTTACTATTTTATATTTTAGTCTGATACTGTTTTGCTACTTCGGTTTTTAGGTTGCTCTTAGGTTTGCTGCTTTTATTTGTGTTTTATGTGTTGTTATGCAGGTATTATTTTCTTATTATTTGTCTGGTTGTTCTGTAAAGCACTTTGGTCAACCTCGTGGCTGTTGTAAATGTGCTATATAAATAAAGTGAACTTGAACTTGAACTTAACATTTGCGAGATTCTACAATCTCTGTGTGGAGCTGGTTTCCTCCCAAGTACAAACGCCTGGCGAACTCTGGAGGGAGTTTCCTCCAAGCATCCTTCGGCAGTCAGACACAGCAGAGGCGTCCAACGCCAGGCCTAGTACTCGTGTGCATGCCTGGTCGGTCAGCCCCTGTACTGGGCTAGATGCCCCGTATGTTGTGATTGTATGTGGGGCCCATATGGGTATGAAATGGGCTGAAAAATGGGCTCCATATAGGTTTGTCCATGGGTTCCATAATGGCCCCATGTTAATTGCCCAGATGGATTTCATGCAGGATTGCACCTGCCACTAGGTGGGACCCTAGTGGTCAACATGCACAAAACCCATCTTGGTCCCAGCTTTATATGAGTATTCTTCCACGGTAAAGTTTCCCTGTCAGTAAACCAGCATCTTTCCCTGAGCAGATTCCACTCTGCCCCATCTCTGCATTGGTAATGGTTCCATCCCTGTCTAGAAAGGACCTACCGCAGGGATATTCCATATGTAGCACTGCCCAGAGGGTCAGTCCATATGTGTATTTCCACATGTTACCTCCCTACGGGCAGGGTGTGGTCTCCGTAGTGTCCCTTTCCATCTGGATTCGGCACTTGTCCTAGGTGTTATTCAACCAGTCATGGTTGTATAGATTAAACAGAAAGGGACAGCAGCTATCGACCTTCCCCTTGGGAAGTGTGTCCTTCCGTCAGACCAAGTACAGATGCAACTTACACGCAAACTTGTTTGAGTGAGTTACACACTGCCTTATATACCTGTATGTAGGGGTGTGGCTTGCCATGCAAAACTCATTGCCAATGTACATTGGCTTGTTTTGTTACCACTCAAAGGTGATTGGGCTCTCAGGTGAGATCCCACTGCATCAGTCAGTTCTGACATAACGTCTCCATTCCCTCCTTCGCAGAACGGGGGTTACATTAGTAACCAATATGTTTTAAGTCACGTGACTGGCGCAGAGACCTAGCGGGCAAAACATCCATAGAACTGCAGCACAGGCCTGTTAATTTTCCATCTCAAAAGAAGAAAAAAAAAATTGTGAACAAAATCAGAGGGAACACAATCAGAGAAAAACAGCAGGACATTCTAAACCGCTTAAATTGAAAAACACTTAGGCCCGGTTTCACAGACAAGGCTTAGATTTGAGCTAGGAATAGGCCTTAGTTAAATTTGGACATTTAAGTAACTTATATTTTACTAGTTAAACTAAAACTGCCAGTAGATAGTGTAAAGTCTTAATTAGTGAGTCATTGAATCATTTGATCATTTCAAAAGGACTAATTCATTCAGGAATGAAGCAAGTGATTGGTCACTTTATGAAAGGGTAATTGAATCATTACCTCAACTTAAATTTTATTAAACAATATCACATTTGCAATTCTGCTAATATACAGGAAAACCAACACTAATGATGTTGTTATTCAGTCACTGATTGTAAAACTATCTGCGTTTTCAGCAAAAAAAAAAAAAATATATATATAGTTTTATGTTTCTAGTGTTTTTGTTGTTTGTTTTTACAGTGACTCACTTACAATGGAAGTAAATGGTGCCAATTAATTAAAGGATTCGCAGAAAGCAGAAATGTAAAGCTTATCATTTTTTCACTTGTATATTAATTTAGCTGTAAAGTTGCTCTCTTATTTGTATGGTCAGTTTAGTGTTTTAGATGTTACATTGTCACGGCAGTAAAAGTTAACACCAGCCAAAGTTAACTGCTTATAACAACACAGAAAAAGTTAGTGATTTTATTCCACAGTAAAATCATTTTAAAGGGATAGTTCACCCAAAAATGAAAAATGATCCCATGATTTACTCACCCTCAAGTCATCCTAGGTGTATATGACATTCTTCTTTCAGACGAATACAATCGGAGTTATATTTAAAAATGTCGCTCTCCCAAGCTTTATAATGCCAGTGAATGGCTGTCCATAAAAGTGCATCTATCCATCATAAAAGTGCTCCACACGGCTCTGGGGGGTTAATAAAGGCCTTCTGAAGCGAAGCGATGCGTTTGTGTAAGAAAAGAATTCATATTTAACACGTTACAAAGTAAAATTCTAGCTTCCGGACAAACAGCCAAACACAATCTACTTGCGCCTAAAGCGCAACTTACCTCTTTATTATGATAATAATAATATTTTATTATGGAAATATTATGACGTCAGAAGTAGCGTAGAGTGTCAAGGCATTGCGTAAATATCAGCAGTACGTCGCATTACTCGCATAAGTTGCGTTTAGACTTAAGTCGAATCCGGATGTTTATTTGGCTGGAAGCTAGTTATTTTACTTAATAAAGTTTTAATGTGAATACTTTTCTTACACAAACACATCACTTCACTTCAGAAGGCCTTTATTAACCCCCCGTAGCCGTGTGGAGTTATTTTATGATGGATAGATGGACTTTTATGGACTTCAAAACAGAAACAGCCATTATACCATTATAAAGCTTGGAAGAGCCAGGGCATTTTTTTTATGTAACTCCCATTGTATTCGTCTGAAAGAAGAATGTCATATACACCTAGGATGACTTGAGGATGAGTAAATCATGGGATCATTTTAATTTTTGGGTGAAATATCCCTTTAACATGCATATTGTTTATGTCTTGTGGCTATAATTTTGAAACCGACTATTTTAGCTTTTATGCATTGGCCCCATTGTATTGTGCTGCAAGTTCACTGAACCTCACTGCAAGCCAGATTTTTGCTTTTTTTTAAAGAAAGGAGGAGCAATTCAAAATTAATATGTATGTTATTATGCCACAAGGACTGTCAGTTAAACTTAACTTGTATTGAACTGAAATACTCCTGAATAAATCTTAGCTGTCCATAGTTTTACCAACCATGTCGTGTGCTCAAAATAATAATAAATCTTGAACCTAGAAATGTTCTAGAACATTGGATTATGTCAAAACAGTCAGCTTTGTGAATATTCTTTCAATGCGTGGATGATGTGCGTCTGTGAACAGGAAGTGCAAGCATTTCCTGCCATTCATCTGTTTTCCACTGTGTCACAAGCCACTCTTTCCTTAGCCAGTCTGCATTAGAAACACTCTATTCAAGTCTAGTTTGCCTCCTGTCTGAGCTTCCCATGGCTCTCTCTTGCTCTCTCTTTCATAATATTACCTGAAATGGGCTGTAAGTAGACAGTGTGTGACTGAGAGCACTGCGGAGGAGGGAATTTGCTGTGGTCGGACACTGGTCATTAACCTCTGTCTCTTGTTATTCCAGGAGGTTCTTCTAAACATCGGGAGAGCTGGGGCCTGTGTGGTGGTCGTGAAACTGCCTTGAAGGCACAGAGTCCCTGGACTTTGACCTCAAAAAGGCGTGCAATGTCAACTCTTGGAATGCTCTTTTCACGTAGTACAGAAAGTTCATCAAAGCTATCGTCAATACTGGATTCAACTAACTAACAACCGTGTGCAGTTCACTCTATTTTTGCTCAGATATTTCAGCACTATTAGAGACTGGGGAAAAAAATGCTTATAAGATTTTACTTAACTATAAGAAAATTATATAAGAAAATTTCACATTTTATATTGAGAAAAAAAAAAAAAAAAAATACTTTTGAAAATGTATCCAGGCTGATTATTATTATTTTTTAGATAGAACTTTTCATTTTAGTATTTACATCTTGTTAATTTCATCCAACATTTTTGACATTCTTCTATCTTTTAACTATATCAAAATCAAATGTATTTCAAAGACAGCAGCATACTTGATTACTTGTGCAATTTTGTGGAAAATGTATTTTGATCTTAGATACACAATTTTAAAAACCACTGTGAATACTTCCAGTTGTATACTTGCAACAAATCATCCTGGTTTACCCAAAGTGTGGACACTCACTCATGCAATTCTCATCCGAAGACACATTTTGTCTGAGACTAGGTTCAGCACGAAGTTACTATAGAAGCAAAAAAATAAAAAATAAAAAAATAAACAAAAAACACCAAAGTAATTAGCACGTGTTGGTAAGTCATGATTTTAATGGTAATAAGGTTTACAGTAGAAAATATACTATTATATCATATTGATATTTCACCTTTATGTAAAGGTTTTGTAATTTGTATTGTATATAGTCCCTGGTCCAGTGTAATTTATTATCATAACATATTGGCATGCTACTTCAATATGTTTGAATTCCATTATTAAATATTTTAAAGACCCCATGAAATCACTTGCCAAACAGTTTTGTGTTGAAATGTTCCCTATTCGAACTGGACGATCGGGTGGGATATATCAAAAGGCTCATTTCATATTAAATCGGCTTAAGTTTTGTCATCACTGCCATGAAAATTGAAAATTTGTATATCTGCCAAAAGATCATTTTGTCTGCATTTACAAGTACAAGTATAACTTCAATGCTTACAGACATGGACTAAATGCCACAAAACTCTTGGTATCATGGGGTCTTTAACCATGACGTCATTAAAACTGTTATATAAATTCTTGCTTTGTGATGTACTGACATTCATTTGTTGTTTGACTGCCATAATGTTTTATTGAAGAGCCTCATTACCTGACTTAACTGGAATGTAACATGCTGATCAAGAATAAGTTTACCAGTGTGACGCATTAGTAATACATAAAATGCTTTCGTTGACTTTTTCATTGTTTTATATGGCATGCTGAAGAAACTTAGAAATAAAAAAGTTATTCTCTTTCCTGAGTATTTCCATGGCGTATACCATCTGAATAGGCACTGCATGTCCTGCATATGCTGTTTCAAGCCCCCTTTTTTATTTTTTGTAATACTCCAGTGGCCTCCAGTGGTTGTCTCTTGTACAGCATTTGATGCATATTGCCTCAGCTGTAGTGTGTCTGTTAGATGTCTTGTATCTAAGACATCTAACAGACACTACTGTCTTGAAACTAATAATGAATTCTATCTGAAAATGAAAATGCGACCACTGAAACAAGTCACTAAGTCTCACTACCACAAAGATTAACCATGTCATCTGCAACAAAATCAACATGTTACCAACAGTCTGGATACTTTATGCTAAACATTATGGATTTGAAGTCAAAATCTAACAATAACAGCAATATGTTCAATACATCAGTTCAGTACTACAATGGTCAATACATCTAGTACATGGGTAGAATCATTATTCTACATGAAGGACATAACTGAATCAATATGAAATTAAAAGAAGCAATAGCATTTCAATCAAACAGGCCCAGATTCTTAGGAGGTTCACCTAAGTGGTTCAAGGCTAGAAAAAAAAGAACCTGAATTGGTGCAGTGTAACCTTTAAAAAAATTAATGTGTTATTTGTTGATAGTCTGAAATGTCACGAGATGAAAGTGATGCGAAAGGACAGAGCAATGTCCAAAGCCAGATTGTATCTGATAAAATGGATAGATTGCAATTATATTCTTTGTTCTCCAACAGAGCAAGAGCAAAACAAAGACTGAACATTTCAAAGGGAATACAAATTTATTATTAATGCAACGCAATTGCTGCAGCACATCAGAAGACGGGTGGAGAGGGGTTGCAAAAGGCTAAAACGGCTGCAGGTGTTGTTTCAGTCCCACCAGATGTTGGAAATGGCAATATCTGAAAAGCCTTCTGAAATTACCTGACCTCCGGTTCATGGAAAGCTGTGTCTGTTTCATCCAAGCAGGAACTGAGAAATCAATGCCAAGACCTCTGAATGAAGGTAAGAAAGTACAGACCCATATAAATTCCACTCACACCATTTCAAGTTTCATCTGTTGTATTAGTACTAGCAACTTTCTAATTTGGAGAATATTTACTTTACTTTCTCTGAAATCACAAAACTTAATAATAATCTGTCACAATTAATTTCATCTTGCAAAAAAATACGGCAAGTGTGATTTTGTTGGACATTACATAAAAGTAATCTACGCTCCTGTCGATATCACTGGGACCATCAAATTACTTTGCATACTTATTGCGGAGCTCAAATAAGAATTCAATATAAACACGACAGTCTGGACTAGATCCAGTAAAAGTTGCAGCAGACCTTGCAATGACTTACAGTGAGACAGACTCAACCTGGCTCTAAAGTACATGGTTTTACATTTTAATGTGTATGCATAATTGTGTGTTTACAGCAGATGGTGCTGTTGCACTTCTAGTCCCATTGCTTAAAAAAAGGCATTCTCTGTCTCTGCTATGAACAATAAATGTCAACTTGCATAAACTAGGTCAAGGGCAGGTAATTGAGATAATAATCCTGCATAATATTAGATGAAATATTAGGAAATTATATAAACAGTATATATGAAGACTTCAGATGCAAAAGCCTCTAAGTGCCATCTGAAATTTCCTTCAAGAATGATCATTTTTATCAAGCTTGTATGTTTATGTTCAGTTATTTCACTTTAATGGCAATGAAAATGACCTATTAATTGTCATTAAAGGGAAATTACTGAACTTAAACATACGAGCTTGAAAAAAATGCTTATTTTAGAAGAAAATTTCAGATGGCACTTAGAGGCTTTTGCATCTGAAGTCTTCATATATAACGGATTTAAAAATAAATAAATAAAAAAAAAACACAAAGAGAGGGTCAGAGCATGGCTGCCTAAGAGTTACTTTTTGACATCCATAATCCATAAATGTATAGTTGGCCAATGTAAAGGCACTTTCACACCAAAGGTGAAATGAATAAGCCTCAGGCTAAAGGAAACGTCTCAGTTACGTATGTAACCCTCTGTAAATGGGGGTTTCACTTAGAAGTCTATTACCTTCGAGTTCTAGAAAACGAGCTAATGGCAATGGAACTGCCATGGGTCTGCGGAATTTGCATAATGTAACTCCGCCCGACCACGTGGGTATAAAAGGAGGACGCCGGCAATCTCGCATCATGTTTTCCGCTGAGAAGCCAAGACTGAACTCCAGGCTGTTCCAGCGGTACAGCGGTTGTGGCAGAGGGACGTAACGTCTCCGTTCCCTCCTCAGGGAACGAGGGTTACGTACGTAACCAAGACATTCCCTTTTGTTCAGTCATTACGAGTTACGTCAGTGAATGACGAAATGGGGGTCCCAATTCAATCACGCCACAGCGGCTGTCTTCCAGTGCCCTGTGCAAGACTGAGCTCCCTGTCATGAGACTAGCACGAATGAAGGGCTAGGCTTAACGCAGGAATACCAAGGTACACTGGGTGGCATATCCCAGGTGGAATATGTAACACAGCGCCTACCCGAGGGGAGGACTTGGAATACACATATGACCCAAGAGCTGGAAGCATATGGAAAACTCAGAGGTGTCCAGCCTGCAGGGTGGAAAGTTTCAAACTCGAGATGGCAAGAGGGAACTTGCAGAGGGAAAACACATGCTCGGAGGAGGCTTACCGTGGAAATACACATGTGGGGGTCGCCCAACAGGGGAACCATGCACATGGTGCACCTAGCCAATCACGAGGACTGATAAACCAGGCATGCACTCAGGTGACGGCATCAACAGTGCAGGAGGAACTCAGGGTCTAAGGAGAACTCATCTGAGTGAAATAGCGCACGTATCCAGTCCATGGATTGGAATGGCGCAGCAAGCGATGACACTGAGCAGGTCCTGCTTACCGGCTAGTGGAAGCGAGTACATGAGAGGCCACTGGCTCTACGCAGGGATTATATAATCTCGCAAAAGTGTTGGGTGTCGCCCAGCCTGCAGTTCTACAGATGTCTGTTAGTGAGGCGCCATGCGCTAAAGCGCAGGAGGAAGCTACACACCCAAGGGGGCATGGTCGACCTTGCGATTGGTAAGCCAAGACAATGGCGTCCACTATCCAGTGAGACAACCTTTGTTTGGAGAGAGCCTTTCCCTTCCACTTCCCACCATAACAGACAAAGAGCTGGTCTGAGGTCCTGAAACACTGCGTTCTGTCTACGTAAACACAGAGGGCGCATACTGGACAGAGCAGTGCCAAAGCTGGGTCTGCCTCCTCCAAGGGCAGCGCTTGCAGGTTCACCACTTGATCCCTGAAAGGAGTGGTGGGAACCCTGGGCATGTAACCAGGGCGGGGTCTCAAGATCACATGAGAGTAAGCCGGCCCGAATTCCAGGCACACTTCGGCAACCGAAAATGCCTGCAGGTCCCCTACCCTCTTGATGGAGGCCACCGCGAGCGCTCGGGACATTGTGGAGGGTCATAGTATCATCCTCTGGGGCGCCGAATATCACTGATGACGCCCGCGGGTTGCGGCGCGCAAAAGTGGGGTGTGGCCCAAGGATGCATCATCGAGGCTTTGTTCCACACCATCACCCTCAGGGTACCCTGGCCACCAGCCAAAGTACCACCTCGTGGAGGGGATAGATTGGGGTCTGGCAGAGGGGACTCTACCTCTACGGAGGTCATTGAGTCTTGACTGAAGCGCCGCAATGGTCATGTTCCCGCAATGAGAACATGAGTCATCCACAAACGCTGCCTAAGCGTGATCTAAGCTTAAACATGCTAGACAGCAATTGTGCCCATCAGAAGATGAAACAGACCGACCGCACCCAGAAGTGCACGGACGAGACATCTTTAAAAAGACGTGCCATGTGCAAGCTCCTTTGTAAATGAGAGGAAAATACTCTGCAGAGTGTTGAAGCACCCAAGGAGAAACACACACTGATGGCAGATCACTGCACAGATCAGCAGCAGGCAATGTGATCTCGCTGGAACGCGCCGTCACACCAACACACTGAAGAGTCGCTCGTCTCGTAGAACCACGAAGAACTCAGAACAGGCTTGCAGAGAGTGAAGAGATACTCTTGGCTCCGAAGTAAAAACATGATGCGAGACTGCCGACGTCCTCCTTTTATACCCAAGCGGTCGGGCGGAGTTACGCTATGCAAATTCTGCAGACCCATGACATTTCCATTGCCATTTGCTCGTTTTCTAAAACTTGAAGGTGACAGGCTTCTAAGCGAAGCCCCCATTTCGTCATTCACTGATGTAACTCGTAGTGACTGAACGAAAGGGAATGCAAATTCACGCCTGTACAGTAGAGGGCGCAGCTCAAACAAATCAATCAGCTGTGCTCCCATTCTGGATCGCAAAAGACTATAGGACACGGGAGAAGAAAACTCAAAACTCTAACTTCAGCAATAAAAACAAAAAAATTAAACACAAATGTGATGTTTATATTTGCTATTAGTATAGATCAGTGTTCTTCAACCCTGCTCCTGAAGGACCCCCAACACTGCACGGTTTCTTTGTCTCCCTAATCAAACACACCTGATTCAATTCATCAGCTCATTATCACATGGGTTAATGAGCTGATGAGTTGAATCAGGTGTGTTTGATTAAGGAGACAAAGAAAACGTGCAGTGTTGGGGGTCCTTCAGAAGCAGGGTTAAAGAACACTGGTATAGATCATTGAAGGTCAGCAGCAAAGACATTGATTAATACAGTGAGATTAAATGCATAAAGTATATTTGTGTAATTTAAATTTGATTAGTGCAGATTTGCGTAATATTTTGCATTTCAGTTTTTATTCATTTTGAGGAATAGCCTACTGAATCTGTTTTTGCGAAAGTGAGATGAGTAAGTGCATGCTCACTTTTAGTCTAGAACTACAATAAGCATCATGTTCACACAACGCCTCTGCACTTGGTGTCAGTCAATAAATGGGAAAACTTAGAAACTTGCTTTACTTCTTTGAAAAAATAACTCAATTTAAGATATTTTGTTGTAAATTTAAAAGTAATGTGTTACTCTACTACTAATTTGAAAAAGTAATCTGATTACGTAACTCACGTTACTTTTAATGCGTTACCCCCCAAAACTGTGTGTGTTTATATCATAGACTGTAAAAAAATATGGACATAGTGTCCGTGACGTCACCCGTAGGTTTCTGATCAGCTTTTTTGAAGCCTAAAGTGGGCGGAGCTGGCCGTCACCATCTTGGCTTTGCGTCACTCCCGGATAACCGAAAATGGGCAAAGAGGCGGGACATGGGTGGAGCTGAGGTGCCTGGTTGCTGAAACCATGCCCGCCTAGCTTGACATGATCGAGTTTGCTCAGGCTAAGGAGCTAATGCTATACGCTACTGGCACTGCAGTACCAAGTGTGCGACCGCACAGGGCCTCACGCTAAAGTGACAGCTGACTTGATGATGTAAAGCCAATAGTTAAAGTTCATGTTTTTGCCCTTCGAAATACTATAATAGTTATAAGAACATCGCACTTCAAGTTCGTAGAGAGCTTTATTCAGTCCATTTTAAATTCTGATTTTGGCCGCCTCTCAAATTGGGTTTAACCATAGATTTTACCTAAGAAGTTCAAGCAAATGCACTAGAAATCCACGCTCATTCAAGGATGTGCATTTATTGCATGCACGGAGAAAGCACTGACACTTGCATTATTTCATCTGAAGGTACTTTTTATTTAACACTAAAAAGTTTAATAAGCATATATAGTCTATCTGTTCAGCGAGAGCACGGTACCGCAGAATGAGTGAAGCCTCTATATCTGAAAACTCCAAAAAGCAACGAAATTGTCAGACATCCATTAGTAAATTTTCACAGAGGAAAACAACTGAAAAACAGCGATGGTTGTTCTCTCGAAACTCAACGATGACGGAATCCAAAGGCATGGGCGAAAGTTTAATGTGTGTATTAAATTGTATGAAATAATCCTGATAAAAGCACAAACATAGCAGAGATGGCAAGTTCAGCAGCTGGAATTAGCTGAGGTGACAGACAACAGACAACAGACAGCAGAGGCAATCCACCTGTCACTCAATGCAGAACTTTAAGACTTCATATAATTTAAATGGATGAGTTATAAAAAAAAAAAAAACATAATAACCTATAAAAAATAATAGCTATATAGACCAAAACCAATTTTTGTACCAGGCTGTAAACATTTTTTTTTTTCTGCTGTAAAGTTGGCCATTTTAACATGGGGGATATATGGAATTGACTCTCTTTTGGAGCCTGTCTCTAGCGGCCAGTCGATGAATTGCAGTTTAAGTCACTTCTGTATTGGCTTCACGAGAGAGACTGGAAGGTTGCCGCTTGGTTTATATATATATACAATAACTTGAAAACTGGCCTGTTTCTCACACAAATCTATATGGCTTCGGAGGACTTTTGTTTTTTTACTTTTAGTGACTGATATGGAACTTAGAATATACTCATAGTGCTGTTGAGGAGATAGATAATCTAGGACTATGCATCGGACCAGCAAATGCATTTATGTTGGGTATGCAGAGATTAAATGTCAAAAGAAATATTTCTATAACAAAAAAAAAAAATATTTTTCTTTTCTTTTGAATATTACATTTTGCCCCTACAACAAATATTACAACTCTGACAACAAATATAACTTGGGGGTTATTTATATGCTAGAAGCTCAAGACAAACAGAAAATACAAATAAAGCAACAATACAGTGGATATGATTTTATATACAGTGTTGACCTATATATATGTACATACATTAAAAAAATTGTAATTGCTGTCAAAAATGTCAGATGTGATATGGCAAGGCAGGGAAGAGGAAGAGAAAGATGAACTGTTGTACCAAAGCCACCTCATTTGAAAATGTCTTAATTGCTATTCATACGTTCTCTGAGGTATTTTCTGCAGTGCCAGAAAATGACACACAGCATGATAGGCAAGTGCGATGTTTGTCAGATGTTTCTAGCCTGAAATGGGAAGTAGAGACTTTGTCTCCGAGGCTGGAATGATGCACTGATTGTCATTCAATTTAACAAGATGTGACGGGAGGAATGTGCAGATCAACAAGCTTTAGAGAAGAAGAAATGAACCCATCCATCGCTTGCTTGTACAGGCTTTGTGCCGTCTTTGAAATTATGCATGGTAGGCCTGTCCACTGACTTCAGATGATATAGAGCCTGTCTTTTCATTGTCAAAATTTAAATTTTCGTTCTTCCCCCTCAAAGGCAGTCTTCTGATGTCAGGTAGACTGCTGCCAACTCGCCTGAGAGCCCAGATTCAACGTTTGTGGATTTTTCACCGGAATGAATGCAATTAGACTGCTTTGTGGGTGTAAACTGTCCCTAAGCATAAACTACGACACAGTGCAATCTATCATTTTAATGGGCTTCAACTTCCAAGGGAGATATTCTGTAATTCAGCGACTACATATACTGAGTCACTATTACAAACACAAGAGGACTGAACCTCCACAAACATGAATGTCAATTTCCAAGACAAGCTTGTGAGCGAACCTTTAACAGAGGTATGAATGACAAGCATATCCAAATTACTTGTAGGAAACCTTGTGTATAAATCGCAATGGACTTTGTTTTGCAACGCATTTCTAATCATCTGTAACATTCGAACCAGGGAAGAACGGACAGAACTAAGAACACACAGAACTAATCACACTTCAGTGATGAGTGCAAAAAATCATTAACAAAATCATGTCTTCATCTGAACTGAAATACTGATTGTCTTTTAATATTCTCACAGGAGAAAAAAAATAGCACAAAAACTGAGGAGTGAAGATCCCTTACGAAAAAGAAGTTTATTCAAGTGTTCTATTAGTATGCTTCTTTTAAACTAAACATAAGAAAGTATACTTTCAGTCTACATTTTATATACTTCTCAAAATATGCTTTACTTCTCAGAAATATACTTAAGTGTACTTGACTTATACTGAGAGAAAAGTCCAAGTATATTTGGCCAGTACTTGTACTCAATCTTTTGATCGAGATATACTTAAAAGTATAATTAAGTATTCAAAGTATACTTGGCTTGTAGTTGTGTTAACTCTTTTGATTGAGTAGCCTATTAAATAAACTTTTTTTTACATAGTTTTTCATATATAGTCTCATAAAACTTACATTGTTTGAAAATTTTGATTAGAATATTGATATAAAACAGATATGTTTCTAATTCTGCGTATCTGAATTTTTGTGTAGGCTAGTCCACTGGTAGTGTGTAGGAATTTACTCTAATTCTACTTTTCCCCACCACTGACTGAATTTTCCAGCTATCCATGTACACATTGATATTAGTATACTTACTACATAAAGTATACTTAAAAATATACTTGAACATTATTTAAGTATACTTCATAACTTGAAGTATACTTCTTTTTCATAAGGGATGTGAAACGAATAAGACAAAAAAGTAAAAAAAAGATTAAAAAAAGTCTATCAAACATAAGCCCAAGTTTAACACTTCTAACAACTTTAGGAACGTTAGTAAATAATAGGCTGCAATTACATCAGAAATGCTCCCAAGGCTGTGTCATGATTATTAATTAAACACCCTTCAAAATTCATCTAAGTCTGCTGTCTGACTCCAGTTTTAGGAACAGTGACAAGCTGAGCGCAAATATGATGTGCCTCACATTTCAGATCAAACAAAAATATAAATAGCTTGAAAAAGAGACAAGAAAACAAATTACAACCATAAGGTCGAAGTACAAGATAATGATAAACCCACAACAACATTTAATCAAGTTTTACATTAAAGATTCCCCTTAAAGCTTTTTCATGCTATTGGTTTCAAGGTTAAAAAAGGATGCAATATCTCCATGAAAGCATCAAAACGGTTTTCAAAGGGTTTCATACAACTGTTGGGCTTCTGAAGTCATGTATGATAACATTTACAGTATTCAGTTGTTTTTCACTGGTAATCTTCCTCTCCAGTGAGTCAGTTATTTTAAACTAATAATCATTTAGGTCGGTTTTGTGAACTTTCTCATGAATCAGACATCATCAGGAACTCTCATAAATACACCAAGGAGAGCTATGTCAATGGGTGGACGTCAATATTTTCAGTGAAATACAACTTTAATACAGTCTGTTCTTCACACAATGTTATTGCATGGCTTTAGAAGACTTTAAATATAGCCCATGAATCATACAATATGTATTACTTTTATGATGATTTTAGAGCTTTTGCGTCCTTTTGAAGCTCGAAAGTCTCCATTCGTTGTAATTGCAAGACAAATATGACATTCTCTGATAATTCCTCCTTTCGTGTTACAGAACAGAAAGAAAGTAGTCAAACAGATTTGGAACAACATAACAGTGAGTAAATAATGAAAGAATTCTCATTTTTGGCTGAACTTTTCAAAGAGCAGTCCTCTAGAACATTTTTACTGAAGGTTACACAAAGCTAGAAATAAATATTAATTAAATATCAAATATAGTATTGAACCAGCTGATAGATCATCACGTAAACCCCCGTGAGCAGTTCTTTTGCTCTGCACAGCTGCAAAAAGTAGAGAGAGCTTAATCACCACCAGTTTAGGTGAAAAGTAGGCATTCTACCGAGACCTCATTGTTAGCTGCTTTTGTTGGTGAAGATGAACTACCCATGACAATTAAAGTTCCAGGCCATTACTTTGCTGAATAAACGGTTACCCCGCAAAGCTTAGCTGTTCTAAAAAGACCTCAGGCTGGGTTAGTCTAGTTCCTAGTCAATTCCCAGAGATATTATGTTATTTTGAAGTTATGTACTAAGTGTGGAAATACCTCAAACAACAGGCCGTCATGTTAAACAAGGCACCAAAAAATCATTATCACTCTTATCTAACATAATTTAATAATAAATCATCAGAGAAAAGCACCACTTTATACTCCCCTTGGTATTGTGGTGCAATCTGCTCTGCTAGAATCGCACCCAACCTCATAAGCACTGTACACCTGCAGGTTCAGATGCAAAAGCAGGTCACTTGCAGTTATTCACATCAGCCAACAACGTCCAAAAATATTCAGAGGATAATCACAGAAAACCAGGGCAGAGGTGGCAGTGTTTAACCTCTGGGTCATAGTCTATAGCTGCCAGCCAAGGGGCACAAGTACTGCAGCACACCGAGTTAATTTAATCACTTTTGGAACGTTTGTAGGTGGTTTCATGGTGGGGAACTGCTTCACAGCACTGTGTAAGCCCAAAGCTCATTCGCACCGCCAGAAGGCCTGCCCATGGCAGCACATATTGCACCTGCCTGATCCAGGTTCAGAGTCTGGATTTCAGCCTATCGCTGGTAACAACTTCAAAAAGATTAATTTGATCTTACAGAGGTGCTATTGCATAAGGGTGCTTTGCATAAGTTGACATACTGTAGTATAGCCTTCAGCTTGAAAATTTGAGAAGGCAGATTCTCTTTAAAATCAGCCTCGGTGCATCTTTCCCAACCTGCCTTTTTTTAATGTGTTTAACAAGTGTTATTTCATTTGGAGAACCAAGGCATTGTGTGGATATTCAAAGCCGGTAATGCAAAGTTCAGGGATTTTTTTTGAGGCTGTAAAGTCCATGCATCCAATTCACTATAAATGAAGAGTTCAGATGCAAAAGCCTCTAAGTGCCATCTGAATATTTCTTCTAGAATGATCATTTTTATCAAGCTCGTATATTTAAGTTCAATAATTTCACTTAAATGGCAATGCAAATTACCTATTAATTGTCATTTAAGTGAAATTACTGAACTTAAATATACGAGCTTGATAAAAATGATCATTCTAGAAGAAAATTTCAGATGGCACTTAGAGGCTTTTGCATCTGAACTCTTCAAATGTTATCCGCGTTGTAAAATATGTAATTGAGCAAAGAAGTTACCTGCTTTCACATCCACCTTTATTAGAATTTTGCGAAACATAACATATCCGTCTTCTGCCAGGCATTCAAAACAGTTATAATAAACATTTAAATTAAATGAACAATAAAATGGTATAAAAATATTGTAATATAAACTTACTACACAGCCATTTTCAAGAGCAAACTTAACACTGAAAAACAAGTTTGATACTACATGGACTTTCCTAATTATGTGTGAAATGACTATAAACAAACCTTGATAATAGTCAAGTCTCCTTTATTTATATAGCACTTTACACAATACAAGATTTTTTCAAAGCAAAGCAGAGTTCATTTTGGCTGCACAGCAGCTCTAAAAGAAAAAAATGTTCAGCTGAAGTCAGTTCAGTGTTGATTCAGTTCTGTTGTAAAGATCATCATCAAATTATGTGCTTGATAATATCATCTTAATAGATAATAATATACTTAAAATGACTTCAGTGTGCTATAAACATAAATATTGGAGAAAAAATATCTACAGTACATACTGAATTTGATTAGTGTACACTCTGTAGTATGTAGTACACTACTGCAAGCTGTCAATTTAGATTTGTCACCAAAACAGAAGCAATGTTACTTTACTAGGACATTTCTGAAAAGTACATGTAAAAAGAAAAGAAAGAAGACACGATCAGTAATTCATGGCAACTGATTATTCTTAAAATTTAAGCCAGCTAGTTTTTAAGTTGAAATAGGTGAAAAAGCTTTTATGAATATGTCTGCTTTGTCAGAGGATTATATTACAATAATCTGATGGGACAATTAGAGGTTTATTTTGAAATTACAAAAACTATTATTATTGGGGTCTCATCAACCGGTAACACAATGACAGCAGTCATGATTCTGTCATCACCAGAACATGAGATTTATATAGAAACATATTTTGTACTGTGTGTGGAGGAAAAAATCTTATGAAAACACACAAGTCTTTTATTTTGTATGTCCAGGCTCTGTATTCATAAAGCAGAAAAGCAGACTGTTTTCTTGACTGCATATTCTAACAGCCCACATGTACGTCCTTGAAAGTAAACTCCCCACCATAGTTCACACATGACCTTCATACAACATCTCACTGCTTGAGCCTCCGTCGACCTTAACCCATTCATCGCCCTTGGCAAAACACAAACATGTACACACATTAATCTTTCGCTTCACATAAAATAGAATTTTCTCGTAGCCCTTTGACTTGGACTGAGACAAACTCTTTGGATGTACAGAATGTCTGCAGAACCTTCAACAAGGGCAACAAATCACTCTTAGATTAAATTCATTCATTCAGCCATGCAGGCTCCTGGAAAAGTTGAATGTGGACAGTGTGAAAGAGTTCTGGTATTGAAAGCTGATTATTACAGACTCAATGGCACGTGGCACTGACCTTCTTTATTATTACAGTCCTAGGGTTTGATTTCAGAGAGCCCCACACAGCAGTTAATGTCTAGACAGTCAATCATGGGCCCTTTTAATGAAATTAGTCACTTGTCTTTTATCACAAAATCCCAATTATGTGGACACAGGAGTGAATTTTAAATCATTTCTGGTTTGAGTGGATGGTGCAATTCTTGTCCCTGGGTGCTTCAATAACCTCTAACATGAAAACCAGACAATTTATTAAGGCAGTCATGAATTGAGAATTCAAATTTTCCTTGATCTTTTGACATATAACAGGTCACATAAAAATATATTGTAAGTTTCAGAACTCTAAACTTCCTCATTAGTCCGAAAACAAACTTTGTCTTTGTATTGCCATCCTTGTGATCCTAACATTAATTAACCGTGGATGAACTTTATTTTTTAAAGAGGTTCCAGTCAGATTGTGTCAGTAAGACACTGTTCGTTTGTTTGCTTCATTTCACTGCGGATTCGTTTTTAAACAAGAGACAGTTCGACGCAGGCTTTTCAGACAGACTGAAAATAAAAGATGATGCAGTGACGATATATTGGTTGTTTACTTCCAAGTCTTGAATGCGGCATGCCTATAAAAATGTGTTTAGAGAGGGTAAAAAACAGGATATGAAATATATTACTTCTAAATTAGAATGTTTTTTTAAGAAAAAATCTTGATAACTTTATAAGTGGACCTCAGAGAACATAAAATAAATAAAATGACCCTTTTAAGAAAAATATATATTTTTCCCTTTCTTTAATGGAAAATAATAATAATAATAATAATAATAATTCTTGGGATTTATCCTTTCTCCTCAAATTCACTTTTCATATTGTTTGTCTTTTGTAAAATCCTTACAAAAAGGGGGTCAGAGGGTCCAGTTGCAACTAACTTTCTAAGCTAATACATCTTTTAGAGGTAATTTGTTCATTATTAGCCTTTCTTATTTTAAGAAGTGCGTTAAAACTAGGCTCATGCTTAGTAATGAGCATTTACAATGGATTTGTGGTGTTAGTTGGTTTGTCTCATTCTAATAATCCAGTCATGTTGTATAATTTTAAGGACATTTTAAAAAAAAAAAGTCACACTTCAAAAGAACAACTTCAAGTTGACACCCTCAATTAAGCTAACTGTCAAACCCTCTCTGAACAATGGCTTACTTTAGCCTTTATTTCCAACATGTTAATTTTCTCGCCGATGTAAACAATCAAGTCATAGTTAATAATACTGTAGTGCCTGAGCTTGATATCGATCCACTACAAGAGGCATGTTCATTGTAGTAAATTTACAGAGCTCCTAAGGTACTACGCAACAGGAATGGCCCTTAAGTTGTTCTGAATTCCATTTAATTTAGGACAAATTAAAGAGATTTGTACTTATCAGTATAATAGAAAAGTTTTTCTTAATGGCCCCTATAACTTGGTGGACTGCATGGTATAATCAACTGAAAAACTATGCTAGGAATAAAAGAGAACGCATTAGAAGATGCAATTAAACTCAGGGAGAGTTAATAGGTATGATGCCGTGAAGAGGGACAAATTGAAAGGCATGATGTGTCTGCCAATGAGGGATTTCATGCAAATGCCTTTGAGCTTTTCAGTCACAGGGAGTTGAGCAAGAGCAACCAGCACACCCTGTGACAGAAAAGCCACTTTCATTGTGTTTCAAGCTTTAGCATTTTCCTAAAACATGCCCTTCACAGTGTTTTCAGGGGGAAAAAAATACCTGGATCATGCATTGCCACTTGGAGGATGGGCTACATAAAAGCTAATTCTCCAGTGTGGCATGTTAAGCTCCGGTAATCTGCCGCAGTGCACATAAGAAACACCACTGCATAACTAAGCATCACTGTGACACGGCACCTGGTCAGAATTGGAGATGGCTGTGTTCTGGTACACTCTTAAAAATAAAGGTTC
The DNA here is from genome assembly GCF_963993115.1 of Abramis brama. Taxonomy (NCBI): domain Eukaryota; kingdom Metazoa; phylum Chordata; class Actinopteri; order Cypriniformes; family Leuciscidae; genus Abramis; species Abramis brama. The sequence goes on along the minus strand of NC_139975.1, from coordinate 22,255,465 downwards.
TTTATTGGCATCGATAGTTCCATGAACCTTTGCATTCTACAAAAGATTCTTTAGATTTGAAATGTTCTTCACACTAAGAAAAAATAAATAAAAAATAAGAACTGTTCACTAAAAGGTTCTTTGGGGAACCAAAAATAGTTTGTCTATGGCATCACTGCTTTTTGGAACCTTTACTTTGAGGTGTGTAGGTGCAATGCAGAAATCCACCAGGGCGATGTCGTTCTTCTGTTCCGGTTAGAAATCATCCCTGTTGACAGAGCCAACTCATGTCATTAATATCATATTCAAAGGCATCACAGCAATGTGAGTCACGTCAATGCCAAGAATGTCCTCCAGAAACATGCATAAATTACTTTCAATGGCTTGCGCTGGGTTGGTCGGCAAGTGATCCATCTGCGCTCGTAACAGCTGAGGCTCAGTGCAACGAAGAATCGGAGGGCAAGGCTTTCTTCCAGCATGCTCCCATAAGCTTAATAATATGCCATGTGGAGAATGATGTAACATAAAGACACAGCTAGATGTGCTGCTGCTCAGAAGGACGGACTCAAAGGAGCTGATTACTGTGGATCATCTTGAATGCAACAAGCATCCAAATCTCCAGCGAGACACTAAATAGTGTTTGACGATGGTCACAGAAACAAGAGAGGGTTTAAAAACACTCACAACTGCACTGAGTGTGATCATTACAGCAGCTCCATAAGGCAAACCAATGGCAATGAAAGTTTTGTTGTTGTTGTTGTTGTTGTTGTTGTTTTAACTCGAGTTGTCAAGACTGTCATGTCTCATAAGTGCTTTTCAACTGTTTAATATTGAATATAAGCCTCTTTTAATCACATCTTTAAAAGTAATGCTCCTCTTAGTGTGATTATTGCTATATATAGGAATACTTTTAATTGTGCTAATTGGGAGTAGGTTGTCATCTTAATTTATCACATTTCAAGAAAGAACATTTCTCTTTTGACTCTATGTAATGAGAGCCTTTCTTTGTGTGAGTGAGCTGGCCATGTGATTGGATATTCGCTTTCCACAAGATGGCAACATTGACTCATCTTGCTGCTTTTTATAGTGTGCTAGTCTCTTCAGCAGCCGAAGCCTGAACCCTGTGAGTTTATGTTGTTATTCCACCTGCTGTGAGACCAGGAAGAAAAGGCCTTTGGTTGTTCTTTCCATGTGTCCTTTTCACTTCAGGCTGCCAATATTTGTCAAGTTATTCTGATTCCATTACAGTAACAAACATTGCTTTAGTAGGATGTTGTGAGATGTAGCCTATGTTTATTGCAGAATTTGACCACTCGAATCTCTAGAGTATCTAGGTAACTGAAATAAAATCAGTTTTAAACTTCTTCCCCGCATTCTTCTCCAATCAATATTGAGGCAAGAATAAAATTTGCTTTTGATAAAGTCGAGGACAGAATTAAACATGAATATTGCATGGTTGAACTATGTGGGCTTCCCATAAATCATAAAACAGTTCTGTGTTGAAAAAGACTTTTTTAAACACATGTAGTTTCAGATAAAAATCACCTCACAGGATTAAAAGCTGCTGGTAAGGATCAAGTCTGGCTAAAGTTAATATTTATTAATTTCACAATTTGCTTCTAATTCTGCTTTAGTAGTTCTCGAAAGTGCAGAGTTAATAATTAATAAAAATTTAGCTGGTACCTCTACTTAAAAAAAATATTGATCAACGAAAACTCCTTGAAGTCGGCCTGAGGCGAACTTTAACAGCATCTGGATCTACCAGTGGTAGATACATTTAACATAGATGAACGTATAAATTATTCAAACAAAAATGAATTAAAGAAATACATTTATACAATCCTTGAAGCTATGAAAGATCTGAAGACTTTAATAGACAGCGCTGCAATCTGGCATAAAACTTTTCACATTTACAATTCATTTTCTTCTGTGTGGGCCTCTGAGTGAGTTCACGTAGTGTAACAGCGCAGCGCTTCTGGGTTGTACGTCAGAACATAGGCTCACTATTGGCCAGCATCACACACATGACCAGCGTCGGCCAATAGTGAGCCTATGTTCTGACGTACAACCCACAAGCGCTGCGCTGTTACACTACGTGAACTCACTCAGAGGCCCACACAGAAGAAAATGAATAGTTGAATAAAGTCATTATTTTTGTTTTGTTTTTGCGCACTAAAAAGTATTCTCGTCGCTTGATAAACTTAAGGTTGAGCCACTGTAGTCACTTGGACTATTTACTAACTTTTCTGGGATGGCAGATATCGATTACCTAGCAGCCTATGAAGGAGTGAGCCAGCTCTCAGATTTCATCAAAAATATCTTAATTTGTGTACCGAAGATGAACGAAAGTCTTGCGGGGTTGGAACAACATGAGGGTGAGTAATTACTGACAGAATTTACATTTTTGGGTGAACTAACCATTTAATGTTTCAAACGTCAGGCTCCTCCCACACAATCTGTTAAATATAGTTAAATCTAAAACTCCTCCCACAGATCTAGTGTATGTCGTACTAATCTTTTTGGTGCAATTTCAGAGAATTTCTTCTTTGACAAGTGCATCATATTTTCATACACAGAGCTCATATTATCAAGCTTAACAAAGGTTATTTGGGGGTATTATTCCCTCTGTGTGACAAAAGATGTGCTACCTTGTGCCATGGACACCACAGAGGAGGTCTTTAGATAAAAAGGATTTTAGGCACAGCAGTGAATAAAGACTAGAGCTCTAGGGCTTTGAGGAATGATGCTGTACTATCACGGCATTAAAATGTAAAGACTTCATATAGCTGCATCTATATTTTATGTTATGAGTAAACCCAAGGTTTCTAAAAAATAACGGTAGGGATTTACACCAAAATCTTGTATTTTGTCACTTTTCAATAAGCAGTGTGAGGCTAAATAATTAACATTCTACATAAATGATCTACTGCTTTATCAAACGATGATGATTTGTGCATCGCGTCGCAGAAAACGCTGCCAAGATCCTTATCACACGGCATTACATTTCATTATCTTTGGCCTCTCTGGACAAAAGTCAAAGAGAGGACACCGAGACATTGCATTTTATATTCGATCTCGTAACCTCCAGATGTTCACCTCTTAAACATTTCCACAGATACAGGTAGAGCTTAATGACCCAAAAATCGCCTGGAGATCGGGTAATGAAGAGCAAGCCCCGTTTGATTTTAATTGGGACTATGAATTTGCGATTGCAGGGTAATGTGCTCCATGCATCAAGAGTTTAAAGAACAAAAATCTTCCTACAGATATTTTGTTTGTATAAAGAGCAGACCTTCATGAACTGTGCTTCATATAATTGTGAAGGGAGATGGTCTGTGTCAAAAAGGTGAGTTAGCCGAGACCACACACGGGCTGCAAAATGTCATCCAGACTCTGTAATTATTCAGGGCTCTAAAATTAGACATCAAGATTCTCGTGACAAGGACTGAGGACTAGGGGCCCATTGGGAGAGAGTATGAAACACAGTGCCCTTTGAATCAAGCTTGTTATTCCTTTGATTATTGACTGCTTTTTTGACAACACTGTCAGCAGGAGATGAATAGTTTGATCAGATGTCTTTTGAACCTTTTTCCTACACAGATTATCTGTATGATTGCTCCGACGAGACCATGGTCCATCCGTTATATTTCAAAATGGTGCAAAATCACTCGGGTCCAGGGTAAATTAGTGTACAATAATTACAAGAAACTGGAACACCATTTAAGATAATAATTTTTCCATAGCATCAAATGGCCTTGTGGGCCATCAGGCTTGCTATCAGTTTGTCAGTCCTCCAAAGACATAACAATTGTTCCCCTTCAGCATAAGCGCATAATGCTGGATAGAGTTGGTTTCGCTTGCTAGTTAAGGGAGTTTGCCTGACAGGCAGCTGGTGACAACCTCAAGCCCAGATGCTGCTGCCCCACCTCTGTTCAGCTGTCCACAGTGGAGTCAGCTTTGAACAGCCTATTACCTCCACACAGCACCAGGGAAAGCAATCAGCACCACTGGAGCACTTCTCTTGGACCAGATGGTGAGAAAGATGAATCACACCATTATATTAGAGCCCAATAATTCTTCAGATGAAACTAATTAAGCTGGTTCTCTTACCTCTCTTCAATCACCAAACATGGCCCCTCCCTCAATAAGTTTTAAAATTCTAATGCTCCCATCTGATAAAGCTTTTGACCTTAGCGCCTTGTAACACTGGATTGCTAATGAAAATGCTTCTTTAGAGTAACTCGGTTTACAGAACTTCTTCAACAGGGTTCGTATTTGTCAGAATCTTCAATATGGACTTTAAATGTAACTATTTCCCCGACAGAATTTTCTGGCAATCTATGTTTTCACTGTTATAGGGTAGGGGGCGCTATTACACGTCTTCTGAAAAAGTACAGAATATCCGGATCCAAAAACAAGAAGCAGAAACAAGCGATCGAAGCATGCACATGTAAGCTTAAACTAATGCGATCATCAAACATTCAACAGCTTATAAACCGAAACTGCCTAACGTTACTGGTGTTGATGGACTTAATCTACTCAGTATATGTTTTGATTATCGTTCTGAATCCAAACCGGACATAGTCTTTGCAGTGGTTCTGTTCTTTCTTTTGATATATTTTATGTTCAGATATTCATACAAGAAAATATTCTAGGGCCCATGAAAGTTTTGTGAAAATCATCAAAAATGCTGGTGCTGGTTCGCAACTTTTTTTTTTTTTTTTAAAGGAATAGTTAATCCCAAAATAATCTCTCATCGTGTACTCAACCTCATATTGACAGTCATAGTAATTATTTTTGTAATTCATGCAACCTAGGCTTATTGGTAATACATTCCAGTGGCGACAGTTCTGCAAAATTAAATTACGTTGTTTTTTGCATGTTTCGCGACACTTTCAAAGTGAAATATTCAGTGTGTGTCACTAAAAGTGCATCCAGTTTTATTGGAAAATGAAGTGAATGTACTTTTTTTTTTTTTTTTTTAAAGGAATAGTTAATCCCAAAATAATCTTTCATCGTGTACTCAACCTTGACAGTCATAGTAATTATTTTTGTAATTCATGCAACCTAGGCTTATTGGTAATACATTCCAGTGGCGACAGTTCTGCAAAATTAAATTACGTTGTTTTTTGCATGTTTCGCGACACTTTCAAAGTGAAATATTCAGTGTGTGTCACTAAAAGTGCATCCAGTTTTATTGGAAAATGAAGTGAATGTACTTTTTTTTTTTTTTTTTTTAAAGGAATAGTTAATCCCAAAATAATCTTTCATCGTGTACTCAACCTTGACAGTCATAGTAATTATTTTTGTAATTCATGCAACCTAGGCTTATTGGTAATACATTCCAGTGGCGACAGTTCTGCAAAATTAAATTACGTTGTTTTTTGCATGTTTCGCGACACTTTCAAAGTGAAATATTCAGTGTGTGTCACTAAAAGTGCATCCAGTTTTATTGGAAAATGAAGTGAATGTACTTTTTTTTTTTTTTTTACGTTTTTCATCATACATATCGTAGTAGTTCAGAAATGAATTGACAATGTGGGTGGCACTACAAGGTTAATGCTCTATCGCATTTGAACTAAGTTTTGCATTGGACACCTAATCCTAGACCTAACAATAGTGTAACAAAAGCAAACATGAGATAAAAATTTGTTGAAGCAACCATGCCATTTTAGCTGGCTTCTGCAAAGTATTTGAGCTTTTATCATGACTCGTGTTTCACGGGGCTCGTACCCAAGCAAGTGCAATGCTGTACCTGGTGGGCTACTGAGCAAGTTTACTAAGGGTGCAACTCACTCTGCTGCGCATAATAGCACCACATTAATAAAAAATACACAACATATTGATAATTCGTCGTTTGACAGATGGATTTGGTTAAATCAGGGTAAGATTTAGTGTGAAAGCTGATATCAAAGTGATCAAAATTTGATCAAAACACTTCAAAGCCATTTTCAAACTTCCAGTTTTAGCATATTTACTGAATTTTGACTTTGTAGGGCAGTATACTCCAAGTCTAAGATCTCAGCACAGTTCATGCTCAGTGAGTAAAGCAACACACACCATACAGTAGCTGTCATGCAGCCGCTCATAAAGTTCACACAACAACTCCAATCTTCAGCACAATGGCAACCACACACACACACACACACACAATCCAACGTAACAGAAACTATCCTAAACCTCCTCTGAAAACACATAAAACAATACTTATTTTTATTTACATTTACTCTCCTAATGCAGTCCCATACAAATTTAAATGGATTGAACGCATAAATTAAGTTGCTTTGTCTCATTTTAATTCAGATCAAGTGAACTAATCAAGCAGCAATTTTGAGTACAGACAACATTAAGATGCTGTTATAGTGCTAGTCACTTAACTGGCTCTGGTCATCATTTACAGTACTTTCATTATATGGAAAATATTTGTTTGTACTGTTTAAATATATATCTCCTTTTGTGTTCAACGGAAGAAAGAAAATCATACAATTTGGAACAACATGAGGGTGAGTAAATGATGAAAGCATATTTATTTTTAAGGGAACTAAAGCTTTTATAAAAACAATACTTGAAATATTACAAAGAAAGTCTCTTGAACCTGGACTGCATTACAATCTGTCATATCCTAATTAGAGCCAAGAGAAAATGGCTTCTTCACACTCTCAGTTAGGTAGTAGCTGTTCGCAGAGCACCCACGCTTGTAACATTCACAGCTATTGCCAACATAGGACCGGGTAAAGATAAAAACTGCTCAGTTAATTGAATCCAACACAGAACTGTAGGCAGTTTCCAAAACACTAAACACAACAATATTTGTTTATGTAAGCACATAGTGAAGTAACATAAAGTTCATCCCACAACCCCCATTTTGGCAGCACTGAATCAGGCGTACGACAAAGCAATGGCGGCGTCTTGTTTTCCAAAAAAAAGTCCTTTAATATGTCACAATAAAATGTCATATATTCTGTGTTGTGTGAAATTCATTACCACATAGCAATGACGCACATCTTTGGCTGGATGTCATACACATGCCTTGACCTTTTTCCATCCCGGATGTTATAATGGGCAGTAAACAAAGGATGGCCAAGCATACCTAAGCCAAAAGCACTGCAATGAGATGACACTTTCGTAAGTGAAGTATTAACACCCTCAAAAATGGATGCAAATATAGCCACAAGTACTAATATTATTAGAACATTCATTCTTAAAACGGTACAACGGTAAATTCATTTGCATGGCACTGTAAAAGTGAAATAGCCCTTTTCCTTCTATTTTGACCACAATTTGGATGCAATTTCTTTATTTTAAGTCCTTATCACCAATTCAATCTTTTTAATCTTCCCTTGTATAAAGAGAGGTAAAACACATCGGGATGGTTTGACTGTATTGCCGCTGGGTATAAAATCAACACTGGCAAAAGGACAACAGTAATCACATTCACCTAATCTCCCATGACAGATTCAGGACATGCTTTTCATTATAGCAAAAGTGGATAACTGAGCAATAAGCACTGTTTCCGAGTTTACTCAAATCCTGCTCAAACTAACAAAGAGATTCTCGTTCCTGAGCGGTTGGGATATTTGCTCAGATTTAAGGCATGAAAAGGTATACAGGATTTTGACTACATTATGAAACATCTTTCTTCTTTTATCGTAGATTAAGTTTCTCTGCAGCTATACTGTTATTCTAATTATTCCCTTTTTCCGGTCACAGATATGTAAGCTTAGCGTTAAGTTCTGCCAGGAAGACTCAATCAGCGCGTCATGTATTAACTCACTTCTAACCAATCATGTGTTAACACTCTCAGTATAAAAGAATGGTACTTACATTCGTCTGAGTTCGCAGATACTGACGGCGCCAATTACCTCCATCCTCCCCAACCACCTCCAAGATGGTCCTTTCCCTCCATTCTCCCCACCACCACCAGGATGGTCCCTTCCTTTACCTCCAGGGGGTCGGCTGCGCCCCTGCCTTCATCTTCAGGCGGGATTTGCAGATTCCGTTACCCTCGCTTTGCTTGCTAAGGACGGGGCCTAATTTTTATAAAGTTATGCTTGCTGAGCTATTAATAAATTTTGTTTATAATAACACTTGTTATATCATTTTATCTGCCAAGTCTTTCTGGTAGAACTGTTAGAGGAACAAAAAGTCACCATAATATCAAAATTAACAATTCTTTTTTTGCACATCAATTTTTTATTTATTTTTTATTAATGTGCCCAATCAATCATTAAGTTGAGTGGAAAATCAATTGTACAGTTGTACAATAATTAACATTAATATACATTTATAATCTTTGATTTCTTAAGACGTCAATGTTTATTTCAGCAATATGGCATTCTGAATAATACCCCTTTAATTTTCTGAATAATTTTTTAAAGATTTATACTTTTTTTTTTCTATATTGTCATCCAACATGATAAACATGCAAAATTCATAATCACACGCCCTACAACTTTATGACAGGCGCTGGTTTGTAAAGTTATGTTTATGATCAGTGCAAAGTATTATCATTCCTCAGTAGCGTGCAGCATAGCCATATTTGAAAGTCATACTTGTGTTGAATAGATTTACAATAAATACTGTATGTCACAAGCAGCAAGGGGAGTGTTGGAATGATTCATATAAATTGTGGCAAGTGGTGGCACAGCTGAAGAACTGGCATCATCATAGGGTAATGTCTGAAAGCATATTTTACAGTGGCCTGTCATTCCCTTATAGCCTTTAAAACAAGTCAGATCCATGTTTGTGACAGCTGAAGACTGCTGGCCAAATGAAAATTCTGCCTATTTCACACTATGTAGTCACAATGATCTGGGCACAAAATAGTTAAAGTGATAAGGCAATGCTATCAAAATACATTTTCAGGACAGTAAAGAAAAAAACGATTGCAACTATTTACATAATCAATTTAAATAATCGCCCTTAAAAAGTTTAACAGCATAACATATCTTGCAGTTCTGTCATTCTCACTCAGTTCATGGTCTACGCTTAAAGGGATAGTTTATCCAAAAATTATGTCATAATTTACTCACCCTCATGTTGTTCCAAACCTGTATGAATTTTTCTTCTATACTGAACACAAAGGACGATATTTTGATATCGGTATATAGGTAACCAAACAGGTGATGGGGCCCATTGACTTCCACAGTATGGAGTCTTAAAAAAAGAAATACTATCATTGATTGATTGATTGATTGGAAGTCAATGGGTTCAGCTGTCTTGTTACCGACATTCTTCAAAATATGTTCTTTTGTGTTCAGCTGAAAAAAGAAATTCGTACAGGTCTGGAACAACACGAGGGTGAGTAAGTGATGACAGAATTTTCTATTTTTGGGTAAATTATCAGCACAAAAACTATGCAGGCTGCCTTTGAAGTTATTTGTTTATGCATAATAGTGGATTTAGTAGAATTAAGACCAAAGGAAACACTGTCAATTCTAATGACTTCCTCTGATGGTGCTAGATGAAGATAAGGATGTTTTCATTTTGAAAGCAAAACATGGATTTCTTATTAACTGATACTACAATCTCATTCAGCAATGACAATTGGTTTGACATTAGAGTGTTTTCAGCATGACTTAAAAAAAAGCAAAAGTCTTGCCTATGGCTGATTTACAATTTGAAATTCACAGTGTAAAGTCCAATTTACCCCCTATTTTTTTATTTTTTTATAATGGCATCATGATACAACAACTTCATAATAAACAAGCATATTAAAACTTGTTGCAGGATGGAGATAAACACTGAGGTATGTGAGGTATAAACTATGTGAGCTTCCTTTGCTGCATGCTCAAGTCAGGAATACTGCAGAATATAATTACATGGCTGTAACTAATAATTACGGTAGTCACAATGTATCTAATCTATAAATTCTATAACAGCCTTAAGAAAAGAAAATCAAACCCGTGTCTTGGAATGTGGTTCTGATTAGGTCAGGGAATTAATTTCAGATGTACACAGTGCCACACGGTCTAACCTCTGGGGAAAGGAGTGCTAATGACACTAGCTGATGTGATTATTTTTCTTGCAGCAGAGTGTACCTCTAATCATTAGGCCCACTACAAACCATCTCAAATTAATCTCTTGGACAGGTGGCTAAACTTATGATCCGGTCCGGTTGCATTCTCTCAAGGGAAATTCTAGTAACAAAAGTACTTCCCACGAGCACACAAAGTTTCAGCCATGATTTATTGTACATTTCGCAAGAATATGTAACTCTATGCTTGATACTTAAGAACTGTCACACAGCACATGAGAAAGAGTGCGGTATTACGCGCTCATGCAGAATCAGAATTTTGCTTTTAAGGCCAATTCACTCCGAATTGACAGACGCCAACAAATGGCAAAATACACTTTATCAAGTTTTGTCTGTTACCCCTGCTGCGTCTGTTGGCATTTGTCGGCGCTCCTTTTCACCAGTTGAACTATATTCAGTTGCTGTTTGTCTGGTCATGGAATGTCTGAGAAGTGACATACTATAATCTAGTGATTGTCTCCGTTTGTAGGATCAGTGTGTTAACCGTCACCGTCTGTTTGCTCTTGTTAAACATGTTGAGTCGGCATTTGTCGGATCGTGTAATGTCTGAGAAATGGCGTATTGTAATCTGGTGATTATCGATGTCTGTCAGTGCAGTGTGAATTGGCTTTTATACAACAATTGGGGCTTTCGCACCGGAGGAACCTTTTCATAGTTCCTAGAACTATTGGCGGAAGTACTATTTTGCATGTTCGCACCGCAGGAACTAGGAACGATTTTAGTTCTAGGAACTCCTTTTGGAGGAACTAATTTAGCTCCTACTTCAGAGTAGGGTCTAAACCAGCACTATAGGAACTATCTGTGACGTTAGTGTATGCTGATTGGCCAGACGCACGCGAAACACCAGCACCCGCCATTTAAAAAAAAAAAAAATGCTGTGTAAACACACAGATTATAGCCTATATATTTACTCCAGAAACTAACATGGAAAACAGTGATAGAAAATCCAACGCAACTTTGAGGGAACCAAGAGAAACATGATTATGTTTTTCTGCTCAGCTAGCAACACTAGACATCAACCACACAGCATATGCTAATAACTTTTCATTACTGTCTACATTCTATGTATAACAGTTCTATTTAATAACGTATTACACAGGACTGTTAGAAAGATCGTAAACTGATGAACATGGATAATGCAGGGGGGCAGCGTTTCATATTATTTTGAAGTTTCCCCGGGCGCCGCCATTGGCTAGCAGACCATCACCTGCTGTTAGCATCCCATTGACTCCCATTCATTTTGGCGTCACTTTGACAGCGAATAACTTTACATCTGAGGCGTTTAAAGACTCCATTTGTCCATTATTTATTTCTAAAGAAACACGAAAATGTATAAAAGGCTCCATTACCTTGTATCTTACGTTATGGCCCCGTAGATGCAGTTTTTGTAAAAATAGGCTAACGATTGCGTCATAACCACGCGACTCTCTGTCGCACAGTAGAGAGATTACCGTATGGACAGGAGGAGAAGCTCGCGGGCAATGGGACGTGGAGGCAAAATGACAATTGAAGTAATTAATCAGAATACTTAGCAAAAGTTGCTCCTGCTCCTATCTCATGGAGATCTCCTACTCACGCTCTCCGTCTCTGCAAGTTTCGGAAGGGAATGATTCAGATTTCTCTTGGCACAGCTACTAGAAGACAGACGGGTTGCTCACGTCACATCTACGTCGTCAAGCTCAGTTTGAGTCTGCGCAGTACGCTCGACCATCAGGAAGTTAGTGCTTCTAATTGACTTCACTTGTCTCCGTTGAATCCAGTGGGGTCGCTGTGTCCAGTTTATATACTGTCTATGGGATAATGCAAGCACTGTGTGGCTCTGGCTGGCGTTCTCAGCGCCGCCAAAATAAAGGTCCACCACGCAGTCAAAATAAAAGTCACAACAACAAGCGCGGCTTACGTCACAACTGTTGCATCTACAGGCACGTGAGCAACACAGAGTAGTGGTGTTCCTGAATGAATCAGTGTTTTAAACAAATTGATTTAATTAATGTTTAATTGACTCGCTCATAAACATTTGTTTCATTGCTGAATAAAGCAGTGTTTCTGAACAAATCGGTTGAGTTAATGATTCAATGACTCGTCTTTTCTGCGCACAGTTTATGTGCAGCGCATTCAGTTGTAGTTGCATGCTTTATTTTCAGTTTATTCATCACAAAAAGGTATCAAATATATTTAGAAGATTTGAAGTTGAATGGGAGGTCTCAAATTTAAAATGCGCTTTCCTGGATCAGACCTGCTTCTGCATGCAAACATTTTAGACATCTAGTTCTGTTAAATTAATCTTTCTGTTGGTGCCACCAATAGTCTATCTAAAGTACTGTTACATCACAAATTACAAAGCAGGATGAAGGTTTAGTCATCTTCAAATTTCTTCAAAACATCTTTGTAAACCGCTGAAGTCATCTCCTATTCCGAAGTGTCTAATAATCTTGGCAGAAAGCACAGTATGAGGGTGTTACAATTCCAGTATTGCTAAATGAAATGCCAGCAGGAGACAGTGAAAGCTTGCAGTATTATGGTCATTTGATCAAATGGAATAGAGGAGATATCTGTCGAATAGGTTGCAGAAAATAACATTCTGTAAACTATTTTTTTTATCCATTTTTTTTAAATACAAACCGAACCCCTGCTTTGTTATGAAGTGCGAAGATCAACATGAAGGCAAACAAGTTCATAAATTCAATCAAGATATTTTTATACATGCAATTCACTGTGTTTAAAGCACAACAGCAACACAACTTCTGCACTGTGAAAAGTCCTATTTATTTATTTATCCACGGTAATGGCCCAACCCGTTTGACTGCTCTCTCTCCCCCCACGACTAAATGAGCTTCAAAAATTCATAGAATATTGATCAGCTGGCAAAGTCAAACACGATATCTAAGATCACAAAGACTTGGGGCGAGATGCACTATCAGCTAGAAATAGTTGTGTCACACCAAGTACATAAGAGAGCTTCAAATGAGACATGGATGAGGCCAAGTCAATGGTGTTCGCTATCAGGCCTGATTTGGAAGGTCATCTGTGGGTTGGTTAAATGACGGAGAAAACAACAACTCCCTGGCTGACTTGTGTCAACTCTTCTGGGGCCTCAATTATAAAATGTTGCATAGAAACCGTATTACATTTGATATTATGATCAATTTTCAAATGTGCGTACATGTGATTTAGAGAATGAACATTCAGCTGCGCACAATGTTAAGATCATTTGCGATTTATAACTTTTCTGGAAAAGAGGATATCCAAATATCTGTAGTACTCTGACTTTCTGCCACAAGACCTTTTCTTTCCACGTCAAAGACCGTTTTAATAAATATGAACGTTGACGTGGATTTTAGCATTTGCACACTCTAAGATCAAATCCGTGCTTTATAAATGAGGCCCCAGATGTGCATTTAAAATGATTACTTTTTCTAGCTAAGAGGCAGAGACAATTAAACAGACTAATTCAATGTACCATTGGGAGGTTTAGAGCTGCTTTCTGTAGATAGACAAATTCACCTAAACCATTTGCATGGCTCTGTTTTACAACTCTGTTAGGTGAATTGCTTATTTTCGGCATGTCATGACACATTTGTTACCTTCTCCAAACTGCAGAACTCACAATCTGCTTGATTTGTTCTTCAACATCATGCTCTGTCTTTAACCGCAGAACTATAATTTAGTACAGATTTCTTCAGTAGCTCCTCAGTAAAAAACAGTGTATTATTTTGCAGTGGCAGAATAAATGAATCTTGCAGAATGGATCAAAAATTATTTGTGTCACTTTCAAGCAGTGAAAATACACAATCGGCTGTAAATTACACCACTCCATATGTTATCAGCAACTGTGCAAAATGCAAGTTGTTGGATGCATGCAAAACACACAATCAATGCAAAAGTAATTCATGAATCAGTTAGGCACTTCCAAGAGGGTGTAATTTCCATTTCAATATGTGATTGCAAAGACTGTTGAGTGAATTGGATGGTTATTTTGTCTGTTCCGTGTTACACTTTCGTCTCCAGACCAATTGTTGGGGAATAAAGATTTCAGAATCCCAGTCTCGAGCCAAAAATGCTGCAGTGCAAGTAATTTAGTGTTGCCATAATATAGATATGCCCGATAATACATTAACTGCTTTATATTAAAAGCTTTAAAAAAAGCAGTTTGACATACATTTATGCTTATATATTGTTATTTTGCTATTATTGTCCAAATCAAATGGTAATTTTTAAACAACAACAACAATAATAAAAGTAAGTTGTCATTACAAAATCATTTAATAATGTTTTTCCATGTTTAAGAAGAAAAAAACTTTTGGTGTTTTTGTAAATTGTAAAACATTTTCAGATTAATTCATAAAAATAAAAACATGAGCTTGTTTATTCTACAGACAATATATATGTGCAGTGCATTCAGTTACTCAGTTCTATTCAGTACACTAATAAAACGCATGGACATTTAAATAAACATGTAACTGGAAAAATTGAGGAATGAAAAGCAAAACGACACATTTGATTTTTAATGCATTTTTAAAATATCACGCAATGCATATGGATGAAGCTAGCACGCAAACGATGGGCAATACTGTGCTCTCAAACCACTGTTCTCTGGGGAATGTGAGCCTGCTGTCTTTCAAGCCACACATGCACAGAGGCAAAGATAATATTTGCATGCATGGTACAACTCAGGGCTCTTGAAATGTTTAAAAGTTCCCTTGATGTGCATGATACAACTATTGTCCCATCGGAAAATAACCAAAGGTGTACCTTTGTCATACTGCTGTCAGAGCACAATGAAGGAAAGGGCTGTTTGATTTGGCTGTAGTGCTTTATGCAAAGGAACAGGTTTCTCTGAAGAGGCTTTTATCTGATTCCCTATAGCAGACGGAGATGAGAGACTTGACTCATTTGAGGACTGCTTCCAATGCATAAGAAAGAAAAGAGGAGGGGCAATTGACACAGCAATGCCAGCCCAATTAATTTTTACTCCTAAGATATTCACCATGAGTTGAGCAACTGTGTCACTGCTTCACAAAAAGAAAGTCTGCAAACTTACCACTGATGCTCTGTGATGCAACTCCAGATTTTAAAAAGAAGAAGGTCAGAAGGTCTTCGCTTTACCAACTCTTCCCACCATGCAAACTTTAAAATGCATTATCTTCAAAAGCAAAGGTGCTTGGGCATCTACAAGTGAACTCCAGACATCGTGTCTTCAAGCAATTATTTTTTTATGTGCTTTCTGATATGCTTAGGCATTCAAAGACAGTCGATGATTTGATATTAAAGAGCATGTAATTTAGCAGCTGAGGGACTTTTGAGCGTGAACGAGGCCTGGCAACAATACCATGGCAAAGGCTGTGCTGTCTCTTCCATTTAATTTTCCAATCCACTTCCTCCACGTAGTTAGGAGAAGTGAGTTTTGTTCTGGTTTGATACACCGTCTAATGAGAGGTACTAAGAGCTTGTTGAAATTGTTCTTTGGTAATGCATTCTGAAGTCTCCTGAAGAATGATGAATATTTCTGCTATCTTCTCGCACTGTGTTTAATATATTCCAGAGCTCCTGACTTCTGCTCTCTTTCAACTTTTTAAATCAGCGCAGTCTAACTAGTAGGAGAGATTTTACCATAAAATCCTTTTGAAGGCACGGGAGTGATAATGTTTTTAGCTGGATATTTGAGCCTTGCATTGGTTAGTTGCAAGCAGAAATTCCATTTCTGGGGTGTAAAATATTTTGAATGTGACATATTGATGTGAATGGAATAATATGATAATCATTATTTCAAGTTGGCTATTCCATCCACAATATGCTGAAGGTTTTTATGAAGAAAGTCTGTCTCGTTGTACTTATTTACTGAAGATTACAGCAATGCAGTTATTTCCATTACAATTATTAAAGAATAAACTTGACTTTGCACCAGTACAATAAGTAAGAAGTTCACAAAGAATAAATAAAGCTGTTATTAAAATGAATCTTTAATTCATCTGTCAACATGAAGTGGTGGTTATAATTTTGTATTTGATGAAAAGAAAATTGTTTTATGAACTTCTGGTGCCTTTATTCAGGGGGTGATTTTGATTAAAACAGATTTCAGCTTTTATCTTGTGTTGTATGAAGGTCATATTCTTTTTGAAAAGTTTTGAAGAACATTGTTACTACTTTTGAAAATACTTTTACATATAGATTTTTATTTATTTTATTTTTTTACCCTTGACTCAGACCAATTTTAAACTTGATACACAAAAATCTATCATAAAAATATTAGATACAGCAGATAATAAAGCTATAAAACAGCTGAATAAAAATAAAACACTTTAATATTTACACAAATTACAACTATCCCACATTTTCATCATTCATCACCTACATTTTACTCCTAATAAAGTTTTTTGGTGACCAAGGAGTGTATAGGTGAAATAGGAGAGATAATATTAAAAAATATTGCTATCATTTTATTGTTATCAAGACAAAAAAATAAAATATTAATAAATAAATATAATTTTATGCAAATAATGATGAAAGTAAAATCTAGCTGAAATTATTCTTTGCTAGACAAAAGAGTCTGACATTTTAATCCAAATAATGTTTAAAATGTAATTTCCACCACAGAATGCTATTAAATACGATACATCATTTTCATTTTCATTTTCATTTTCATTTTCATCATTTTCATTTTCATTAAATACGATACATCATACGATACGAAATTGAGATTTATTCATCATCTGAAAGCTGAATAAATAAGCTTTCCATTGATGAATGGTTTATTAAGATAAACAATATGTGGCCGAGATACAACTATTTGAAAATCTCGAAAAATCTCGAAAAATCGAAACATTGAGAAAATCGCCTTTAAAGTTGTCCATTTATGTTGCCGATTGTGCTGCATTCATTTACAAAAATAAATGTTTTATATATTTACGGTAGGAAATTTACAAAATATCTTCATGGAACATGATCTTTATTTAATATCCTAATGATTTTTGGCATAAAAGAAAAATCGATAATTTTGACCCATACAATGTATTGTTGGCTATTGCCACAAATATACCCGTGCGACTTATGACTGTTTTTTTTATCCAGGGTTGTTGAAGCACCTACATGTGAACACAATCTAGCACAATGCACAATGCCTACCAAAAATGCCAACCATCTATATATAATTTATAAAGAAGGTAATGTTCACTCAGTCCTATCAGCAAGATACAGTTAGCCGCTTTATCTGCATCCCCACCACCCCAGGCTATGTGCATTTGTTTCACTGAGCCCTGTCTAAGCTTTGAATTCTGGAATTGTGTTTTCACCTTGATGTCTGATTGGATCTTTACAAATGCATGTATATGCAAATGCAGCAATATCAGGCTTTGCTCCAGGCTGAATAAATAGACAGTGGTTGCATCCTAAGAAAGGGGTGCCAACTATGTTCTCATGTGAGAGCAGCGCTTGGTGAAAGTGAAATCTCTTTACTTCTCCAGCTGACATGTTAGACTGTCTACATTGTGTATTTTCTCGGAAGGGAAAATCGATAATGTGTGTCAATTCCATCAAACATATATCCACAAGAGCCTACATCTTATTCACTGTGTTTCAGCGGGTGCAGTGTTGAGGTTAGCAAGACATATTTCCTAAACATCGTCTTGAAAATGGTTCCATGTATCACGCAGTGGCTCTAGTCTAATCTAGTTTAGAAGCACAATGAAGGCGGTGTGATGTTAAATGTAATCTGGGAATGAAAACAAAGGTTAAGGTGAACACTACAGAGATAGTAATCTTGCTTGTTTTGTGAATATTTCTGATTTGGGGGAAAAGTAAAAACAAACTGCTATGGTGAATTTCACAGTACTGTGTAAAGCTCATCTCCACTTTTAAGAGCCCTTATCAGAAATTCTTGTTAACTGAAGTCTTGTTGACAAAATTTTACTGACGACAAGCAGAACTCGTCTGTAGTCAGTGAAGCAGCATGTTAAGTGATCAAAGCTGTGTGGTTGAAGCATTTCATTTTAGTGCACACAGAGGCACTGTAGGAAACAATAAGCCAAAGTACAATTCACTACATGATCTTGGTAGTAAATACATATAATGAGACTGATTATTGAAACACTCATTTGTTGACTTTTCACTAAGAATGAAGGTGGGCTGCTGATAGCATTTCTTTTTTTTGCACACTATCCGCATTGTTTTAACACCAAATTCATTAAAGGAATTATGCAAATCACGTAACTCCACAAACAATGCCAAAAATGTTGTGGCTGCAATCAAGCATTTTTTCCACAAATAGAGCTTAAATAATAAAAAAATAATGGTTGATGTGACAGTACATGTTGGTGGTGCTTGAGATTAAAATAATAAACTTCCAGAGTAAGATCATGCTAAACTGTATTTAAAAGTAAAATGTTTTCATATTGTAGCAGGGTGAAGTGTATCTGTGTTGATTATTGGCCAGTGTCATGTGAAACCATTGAACCTATCAACAGTCTGGTGTCATGGTATAAAATGGGGAGGTTTTCTGTCACTTGGGATGCGTCGTCGACACCCGTACCGCCCCTTTACGGAGGCCGCCATTTATGAATGGAGAGTATGAAGTGCTGTCTCGGCTCTGTGCGGCCGTGCACAGTCTGCCCCGGGCTTTGAGTTCATTGACGAGCAACCGGCGGTATGTTGAGGCCAGCGAACACGCATAGTGCTGCGCTGAGAACGTTTCCGATTTGAGTGACGAGAGCAAGGGTTTCACCTCTATATTGCGGGAAGAGATGCGCGTCTGTTGACGTAACGCACTGCTGTCTTGCCTGGGCTTAGTTTTGTCTTTTCGTTGGAGCGAACTTGAACTTGCATAACAGCGAGCTGGGACGATTCCTCGCCGCAGTGTGCGAATTAACGTGGAAGCGCGGCTGTTTCCTCGCTGACTTGTTCTGCTCTTTGAGTGTGTGTGCGGCCGACCGTGGCATGTTTGTTTTATTTTGATTTGTCTCTTGGTTTGCTTCGAATTTTAATTTAGATTTCTTTATTTTTGTCTTGTGCTCATTTTTGCGTATTTTGTATGTAATTTATTTTTCTTTGTTTGTTTAAGTTTAATTAGTTTATATATTTTGTGTATTTTTATTTCTTTTATGTTTGTGAACTGATGGCTTCTTTCTTTTTTGGGGGGCTGGCTTTTTCCAGTTAATGTTTATTGTTTGTCCTCTCTTTTCTCTCGTAAACAGCGTGACGAAGAAAGTGTATCGAGGAGGGGTTTAGCTGCTGTTTAACGGGGTTCACATTGAGTGCTGTGTTTGAGTGACCTGACTTCACCAGAGCGGGTGTGTGTGGATATTAAGTGTGTTGTGTGAATTGAGGGTCACGGCAGGCCATCTCCCTCCTAATTAAGCTTTCTTGTGTATTTGTATTTTTGTATTTATTTCTTTATTTTGAAGTTTTGTAAAGTGGTGTTTATTTTCCTTTTTCTTTTTGACATGTGAATATTGAGCCCTTGATGTTAATGTATTGATGGTTTTAAATTTTGTATTTGAATAAAGCTGCCTCATCATTGATATTCCCTGGCCTATGTCTCTCTGCTTACCCATTCCTTTTGGTAACGAACCTGTGCGCTCCCTGATTTGGGGCTGATAGTTCCCGGTATATACCGGGTGGCGTAGTCGAACGTTATATAATAGTTTCATACAGTTCCCTCAAGTACCTGACGCCACTGGCTACAATATATTTAAAAATGTTAACTTACAATAATCAAAAGACAAATTCTCTTTTTGCTCTCCTCTTCCCTGTAGATTGTCAGCAACTCAGTCCAAACATGCCTACTTCCTCAGTAGTCGACAAGCAGTACTCACTATACTCAAGTCAATGAGTGGTATGTCTAAATGCAGAGTATAAAGACAGTAGGCAAAAAGTACCCGGATTTACTATTTCCGGCAAGATTTTGAAGTGCATATCTGATCTCATCTATCTCAGGAGGCCGTTTTTTTTTTTTTTTTTTTTTACTCTTACAGTTATGTGATGTGTTTCTGGTCTCAAAATGTAGGGTTTTTTTTTATTTCTGTCATGATGGTTCTTTTTCATAAGATTGAATGTGGTAATAAAGAGTTGATAATGCTTTAAACTTTATCCGTATGGTGGGGAAAATCACTTTGATAAAGCAAAGATACCTACACTCACCTAAAGGATTATTAGGAAAAATTAATCAATTTCTCATTAATGCAATTATCTAATCAACCAATCACATGGCAGTTGCTTCAGTGCATTTAGGGGTGTGGTCCTGGTCAAGACAATCTCCTGAACTCCAAACTGAATGTCAGAATGGGAAAGAAAGGTGATTTAAGCAATTTTGAGCGTGGCATGGTTGTTGTTGCCGCCAGACGGGCCGGTCTGAGTATTTCACAATCTGCTCAGTTACTGGGATTTTCACGCACAACCATTTCTATGGTTTACAAAGAATGGTTGAAAAGGAAAAAACATCCAGTATGCGGCAGTCCTGTGGGCGAAAATGCCTTGTTGGAACTAGTGGTCAGAGGAGAATGGGCCGACTGATTCAAGCTGATAGAAGAGCAACTTTGACTGAAATAACCACTCGTTACAACCGAGGTATGCAGCAAAGCATTTGTGAAGCCACAACACGCACAACCTTGAGGCGGATGGGCTACAACAGCAGAAGACCACACCGGGTACCACTCATCTCCACTACAAATAGGAAAAAGAGGCTACAATTTGCACAAGCTCACCAAAATTGGACAGTTGAAGACTGTAAAAATGTTGCCTGGTCTGATGAGTCTCGATTTCTGTTGAGACATTCAGATGGTAGAGTCAGAATTTGGCGTAAACAGAATGAGAGCATGGATCCATCATGCCTTGTTACCACTGTGCAGGCTGGTGGTGGTGGTGTAATGGTGTGGGGGATGTTTTCTTGGCACACTTTAGGCCCCTTAGTGCCAATTGGGCATCGTTTAAATGCCACGGCCTACCTGAGCATTGTGTCTGACCATGTCCATCCCTTTATGACCACCATGTACCCATCCTCTGATGGCTACTTCCAGCAGGATAATGCACCATGTCACAAAGCTCGAATCATTTCAAATTGGTTTCTTGAACATGACAATGAGTTCACTGTACTAAAATGGCCCCCACAGTCACCAGATCTCAACCCAATAGAGCATCTTTGGGATGTGGTGGAACGGGAGCTTCGTGCCCTGGATGTGCATCCCACAAATCTCTGCAAAGATGCTATCCTATCAATATGGGCCAACATTTCTAAAGAATGCTTTCAGCACCTTGTTGAATCAATGCCACGTGGAATTAAGGCAGTTCTGAAGGTGAAAGGGGGTCAAACACAGTATATGGTGTTCCTAATAATCCTTTAGGTGAGTGTATATAATAACAACATACAGTTACGTGACAAAAGAACGTAACGACTCGAACCCAAAGACTCGAGAGGTGAACTAATCAATTCTGTATCCGGTACCAACTGCATAGCTCAGCTTATGAAGATGTTACGGGATGAACGAACGACTCAGATTGGGAGGTGAGGTAAACTAAAAGACTTCAAAGCCTATATACCGCAGTTAAACCCATCATCTGAGAAGAAAAGAGATGATGCTGCAAGATGGAGGGGAAGTTATTTTTATTAAAGATTATGAAGGCACATTAATTAAAAAACAAAGATGTGCACAGATAAATCAATCACGATAAATATTCCATAAAAAACTAAGAATTATCAATTTTGATCGCATGAATTGTTAATTTTGATTTTCAGTTTTGACTTCAAGCTAAAACAGCCAAAAAGCTGTAGAACGTGCCAAATACTGAGTTAGTAGATTAAAAAAACTAACTTTGTTACATAAGCTAAAAAAAAAAAAAAAAAAAGCACACACATCAAAGTTCAACAAGGAGAGGAGATCGCAGAAATAATAGTAGAAGTGAAAAAATTAAGAAATATTCTACTATTATGTGTGCAAGCTCTTCACCGTGTTGGACTTAAGCAAAATAAATGTTTTAAATGTAGTGGATTGCAGGTGGTTTGCAAATAAGGGACATTTTGCGCTGAAATAACGCAAACAAAAATGGCACAACTTTTTAGTGAATCAGGCCCTTTAATCGGCACAGGAAACAGAACATCATAATCTGCAATCTGAGTTGGCCTTTACATCAGAGCTCGCTCAGTGAATACAGGGAAAGCTGCTCTGTTAGATCTTCAAGCATTTGTCACAGACGTCTCTTGCGTTGAAAGCAGCAATGATTATTCCGTAACACGTGCTATTAATCTACCTTGATGTGATAATTTGTTTCCGCTCTGTTTGGGGTTTTTAAGTGAACTTTGTCTCAGCAGGGTGACTTTGCAGCTTACGACGACCAAGCGAACAAGAGGCAGCTGCTTTCCATTCATTCTCTGTCAAAACAATACCGCTGTTAACAAAGCAGAGGGGGCTTCATGCATAGTGTGACGGCATTGCTTTTGACAAGTTGAGGAAAATTATTTGATTGATGAACAAAGTCATATCCCACTTGTAATTAATACTAGTATGTGTAAAGTCCTTTTGAGAGCAGGCGCCAATATTGTATTAATTCAGGGTTTCAGAAGAGGATGGGAATCCCAGCAGACAGAGGGGGCAGGATCTCATTTATCAAAGCACAGTCTAAATATCCATGACATTATTAATGGATTCTTTGTTAAAATGAGACAAAATGATTAAAGAGGTAGAGGAGGAATTATATCTGTTTGTACTTCACTATTTCAACCCATGTCTGGAGTCATGCTCAACACATCTTCATGCCCCTTACTTTCTACATCATTTTCTAGCCATTATAGAACTATTTTGCCCCTATGTCCAATGGCAAAGAATAGAGATATAATGGCCTAAATTGTATTCCTGATGATACAGTTGACCTGATTCAATTTACGAGACTCAGTCAGTCTCTCTCTCTCTCTCTCTCTCTCTCTCTCTCTCTCTCTCTCTCTCTCTCTCTCTCTCTCTCTCACACACACACACACACACACACACACGCGTGCGCGCGTGTGCGGTACAATGTTACAAACTAGTTCAACAACTAAACTTTTCCAATTACTGCTCTCCCACACAAGTAGCAGAAATAAGATGAACTGATTTTTCATTCTCAAGGACACTTCTATTTTTGATACAGATGTTTGTAGGTCTACCATGTGCCAGAACTCTCACAATTAGACATTTTATCTGTTGATATAAGACATTCATCATTAAAGAACTTGACTACATACACACATACATACATACATACATACATACATAGTAAATGCAGCCTTGGTGAGCAAAATAAACTTAGTCAGTTTCATCCAAACTTAAACATAGCACATTTACTCCCTCATTTTATGTGTATGTTTTTTGTTCTTGTCAAGCCATACCTTAACATGGACCAAAAATCACATCTTATCCACCTTTTGTTGAAAGGCCCAGGTGGGGCCTCATTTATAACCGTTGCGTACGCACAAAACAGGCCCTGAAAGAGGCGTACACCACTTCCGACGCATAAGTTGTGATTTATAAAAACAAACTTGACGGGAAAATTTGCGCACCTGCACGCAAACTCTGACCCATGCGTACGAACGTTTTGGAGATGGTGCAGTTTGGCGACACCGATGGTGAGCTGGAGTTAAATGTCTTTTTGGTCACTTTTAGACTGAAAATCTAAAGAAAATTAAACATATACAGAAAGATAATACAAATATAATTTCACTCACCAAGCCTGTCACTTGAAGCAAATATCCATCCCTTCTTAAATGTCCGCGCCAGCGAGCGCGTTGGGCCGTTTAGTGAAACTGACGCAAATAACAGTTTAAATAAATAAAATAATGATTTAAACTATGTTTTACTTCTGATATAAACATTTAGATTAAATATTCCATTCAAATTAATGGAGTTAAACACTTAAACATGAAATTATTACTGAGAAGTTACAAAAAAAAAAATATTCAATCAATAGAAATATTTGTTGTGGATGCGATGTTTTTTTTAACACTTTTCCTGTGGCATGCTGTTTTAATGTTTTAACCACAGAGATCATGATAATACCAGATTGTCTGAGAAAATAGTTTCGTGCAAATAATGCCCAAGGCATCTGTTTCCATTAAAAATATAAATCAATAAAAAATACAATTTGGCCAGTGGAAAAGATTGAGAAAAACTTTCTCTGAAATGTATTTTACACTATTTGATTTATGTATTCAAAAACAAGGCAAAGGATAGGCAACTACATGATTTTTATTAATGTAGCCTAATGTGTCTTGTACCGTTAAACATTATCACGTGGATGAATAATCATATGCAAATGATATGCAGATGAGGATCTGCATAGTAAAACGAGGCGTTGCAAGCTCCATATATGGCTATTTCGGGGAGGAGACGCATGTGCGCACAATCTTCCGCTGACTGGGATTTATAAAGTGAATTCTGCGCAGGTTGTGGCGTACGAACGGTTTTATAAGTCTGAATATTTTTTGCCGTACGCCATTTTTGGCTTTCGGGCGTACGTACACTTTTAGTAAGGATCCTACGCACAGTTTTATAAATGAGACCCCAGGTCTTTTCAGCATGAAGTCAGCTCCTATGGTACTGTACAATTTTGATGGCTTTGCACAAGCCAGGTTGGTGCTATGAATCATTGATTATACATCATTTTAGTATGCCGCACTGCAGACGCCACATTGGGTTCAAATGGAGGAAAGGCAACAAAGTCCCTGATCAATATGAGTAAACCTGGGAGAAAGCTGTCAGGTTGAGGCGAAGGACTTCTTTCTGCTCCTCTGGGCTAAGGAGTAACCTTTTTCAAAAGCAAGGTAATGAAGAAGCTCATAATTTTTAATGAGGAATTAGTGATCCATTAAAAAAAAAAAAAAAAACACTATCAAAGGAGCAGCAAGGAGACAGAACGACTGTCTGACTGATGCATGCTCAACACCGAAGTCAAGACATGCCTCCATTTGGGAAAGTGAAAAAAAGTGTCAGTTGATGCATTAAAAGTTTATGTTAATTAGTGGGGTCTCTTTTATTTCAATACTACAGTTGGTTTTGCATTAAATGCAAAACCAACTGTAGTACTGAAATAAAAGAGAACGTTTTGGTTCAAAATTTTTGAACAAGACTAGAAGGAAAAGGCAATTTTGTATTGAATTAATCAAATTGCCACCAACTATGAAACCAGATGAGGATCTATTAAAACATTTTCCACTGTCATACTTAAAAGAAAATCTAAACCGATCTGAGGAAATAGATATGTTATTTAAAAGACTGAATGCATCCCATCTCACATTGTACTGTATATATTCATTAGAAAATGACAAATTGCTGCAATTGACAGAAACAGATTCATGGTTAATTAAAAATATAATTACATGCACTTAAGCCATTTAGAGTAAGATGAATGGGACATCATTAGGCACACTTTGAAATCCAGATGTTCTTTAAATCAGTTTATACTGGCTACACAATACAATAGATCGAGAGGTTTGTGTGGTTAAGGTACATCCAATCCCAAAATGTGTAATCAACTTTACCAGAAAAAATGACCATATCCTGCTTTGGAAACATAAATTGATGTGTCTCTTCATATCTGCCTTGCACTACTCTATTGCTAATACAAAGGTAGACAGCAAATCCACTTATTTGAGGAAAAGTGATAAAGAAAATGCTATGCCTTTAAAATTGTCCCTGTATTTGCTGACACATATGGCAGCAGTTACTTTGGACTTGTTTTTATTTGTCAAGGCAGCAGAGCATCTGATGTCTGTCCTCCGACATGTGTCTCTGCTGGATGCTAATAATTATGGGTGCGTTTTTTCCCTTCCTCAATTAGCACCTGCTGTTTAATTTATAAGGATGATTTAACAACCGCACAAAAGTATGAGTCCAACCACAAACTGAACCACTTGACATGGTGAAAAACAAGGACACGCAGTTGTTGGAGACAAACAACAACTTTACCCACTTGCCGTAGGCGGTCTGGCCAAGTTCAAAACGTAGAGGTCATTTATCTTCACCCATTAGGTTACAGTTAAAATGGCAAGCCTAAGTGCCTTCGTGCTGGAACATGGAATTCCACCGGGAAAAGTTAGCTGCAATCTATGCAAATGCCCCGCAGAGGTTAATAAAAATATGATTACCTTTCTGTTTTCTTAAAAGATAACACGTACCGCACAAGCATGCTACTAAAGATCCATTATCAATTAATTTGCATGCTGCAGTAGTCTTGCTAGCATTCTATTTCTGTAGTATACCTTTCTCAACACTTCAGCTGCTGCTCTGAGCTCATTGACACCTGTGCTATTATTATCTGTCAAACACATAGGGAGTCTGACTCGCACTCCTTTATTTCCTTCATAAAAGCCAAACTGAATTATTTCCATTTTGCTACATTTATGTTTAGTCCTAATGACAGGTCCCCATTTTCACTGTTTCACTTTTATTGGCTGCCACATCAATAGAGCAGATCTGTGTTCTTGTATTGATGTGGCCTGTGCACCTTCAATACACAGGCTGATGACTACACTGTTAAAGAGGACATGCTTATTAGCACACCTTTTCATGGACATATTAAAAGCACATTCTGGGTTCAGTACAAGTCAAGCCTAATTGAAAGCATTTGTGGCATAATGTTGATTATCCCAAAAATTAATTTCCACTTGTCCCTTCAATTCTTTAAAAAGCAAACATCTGGGGCCAGTTGCATAAGACTAGTATTACAAGTTAGTCATCAGATTTTTTTTCTTCAAGACTGTTCATAACTTTTTTAAGTCAGTTACATAAAAATGTAGATTGGTCTAATTTGATACCAGAAAGTAAAACTAATTAGCCCTTGACTCTCAGCCTCAGACGTCACACCCACAGACAATACTTCAGGAGTTTTCGAAGTCATCATCTGATGGTTGAATTGATTTCCAGGAGACTTGCATGTCGTGTTCTATAATGGTCCACCTGGAAACAAAGCCACTGTAATGCCAAACACCCTCACGGAAGAAGAAAGCTGTTGTGTTTACAACTGACTTATTTGTGAAGTTCGTGGCATAGACTCTTTAATATATGTCCAAGAGTTTTACACGCCAGTCTGTTATTGTAGGGACATTGTTACATTTTCGTGCCCCTAAATATGACGCTGAACAAAACAAACTGTGATTGGTTGCTTTACATGAGACTACCCCTTGAACAACTTAGTTGGTCATAGTAGTATTTAAATTGCAGTAAGCGATTTCCGAGAAACACTGTTGATATTTGAAATCAACCCAAACGAACACACCCCTCCCTTCATTGCTCAACCCCTAAATGCATGAACACGCAATGCAATAGTGGATGTCTCTTTATCATGGCTCAAGCGGAGCAAAATAATGCTTCACAAAAAAAATAAAGCGAAGATGAAGAACGAACGACAAGGAAGAACAAAAATGAACATACAGTTCACAAGAGTATATACAACCAAGAGTTCATTGTTAGTTGCCACTTGCCAGCAGCAAACCAGCACCAGACAAACAATGACACTCAAAACTGTCCTGCTACCATAGCTAACATTACAACAACAGCATATCTTGGTTCTGTGAAACAGCAAAACCAATGTTACTCGTGGATAGAGCAGAAACAACGCAAACTCGGCATCCGTTTTCAGGCATTTGTGTATAAGTTTTTCCAGCACTGGAAAGCTTTTCTAATATTAACGTGGGCCCTAAAGCTCTTGCCTGATAATAACACTTCTTTTTCCAGTGATATTCCTCTGACCTTTTCTCTTTTGTAATGTCTCTCAGCCATCTCTCTTTCTACAGTCTTTCTTCAAATCTCCCTCTTGCTCACTCTCTCTCCTCCGCCATCATGAGTGTATACACCATATATATATATATATATATATATATATATATATTTACATAGATGCCTCATTAGCGGCTGTTTCTTTTGGCCACTATACGCAAGTCGTCCACCATATTGGAACGGTCAAAGCCGGTCCGTGAACATTTGAGAACAAGTTGACTGAGCATTTACAACTGCGTATGAATAACTATATCTGCAATAGACTTCAGCAGATGATTTTACTAAACTAACACTACAACAACACAACATTAAAAAGTACCATAGTAATTCTCACCTGTGAAAGGTGCCATTTCTTTGGGAATTTAAATCTCGACGGTTTCACAACCAGAAGCTGAGCAATGTTGTGGCATCATTTATTCTTTGACAGTTATGACATGCTGAAAGTTCCAAGATGGCGGACGCACCAACGTGTCTGGAGCGGTCGAATGTGGATTCTACGTATACATATCTATGGTATATGCCCCCTACTGCTGATTGGCTACAAGTTTGTTGTGCTGCTCAGTCTTATCCACTTTCAACAGCGTTTCTCAGAAATCGCTTACTGCACCATTAAAACACAGTCTTTACATAATGGCTGTTTATGCAACTGGGATCAGTGAGGGACTTACAAGCAAATGGGACCAGTCCGTAAATGTTAAAATAGACACTTTTTTAATAATATGGCCATGAACTATTGAAACAGTATGTAACATTATTATCATTATAATTTTTCTCTATAAAGTTATATCCAATTTAACTTGCCATGACAACATCAAAAACCCTAAAACTGTGAAAATGATAAACTAAAAAACTTTACAGCTCAAATAATATGAAGTTCCTAAAAGTAAGTTAGGGAGGAGCAAGCCCCTCTAATCTTTCAATCAACAGCCAGAGTATATAAGCAGCCGCTTACCTCTCTCTAACATCAGCTGTTTCAGCATCCCTCCACCTCCCCAAACTCCACCTTCGTCTTAGAGACCTTGCCCTTCGTAATCATATCCTACATTCAGCCACTGTGGGGGGTACATCAGAGCTTGAGTTGAAGCTGCTTCATCGAGCACCTCATCAGTTTTACAAAATTATACACTTCATATTTCTACTTTTAAAACTGGCCCCATTTATATTGATTGAAAGTGTCTGTAAGCTTCTCTTTTTTTTGTAAGAAAATAAAATACTACTTAAATTTTTAACAACCATAATTTGTAACTGTATTGATTCCAGAATTTCCTTTAAGCAAAGGTCAGACACAGACAAATGTTTTTTGTTTCTAAGTCTATGTTTAAACAACTTAATTGTTTTTGTGAATAATGATTGTACTTAAATATATCTGTGCCTACAATAAGCATATAAATCATATTAGGATTTTTTACTTGTGTTGTTAGATATTACATTATATTAATGAGTGCAAGGCATTTGAGTGCATTTGACAGTGGTTATTTCGGATAAGACACATCACTAATGTCTCTTTAAGGAATGTGTCTCATCTCATCTGTAGACAAAGGTGTATGAACATTTACTGTCTGTTACTATCACTTTTACACTTCTTACATTTCCAAGTGAACTTCAGCTTATAAAGTTGTCCAATTAGGTTGCTTAGTTTGTGCAACCATTCTGTCTGAAAGGAAGAAATAAAGAGAGGAAAATCTTTATTTGACAGTAGAATGTGAATTTTTATTAACAACATAATGTAATGTTCACTCACAAACACAACAAAATTATGAATTATCAGGTGCATCATGTATCTTTTTTTTTTTTTTGGAGTGGAAACCAATGGCAGAACTGGCTCACTTGCTTCCCTAGGCAAGACATGACCAATTAAAAATAAATGAAGTGCACAGCTTAGTAGTTCATTAAACACATACGATATGTTAGTGGCACAGTGTTTGATTAGCAAGTAAGGTGACAAATGCTGGTCTAATATAGAATTTCTTTTAATAAACAAAGAATAAACGTATATAATAAAACAATATAATGAAATATATTTATAAATTATGAATTAAGTATTATACAATACAAAAGAAAAACCTAACTGCACTTACATGACAGGCAGTGATCAGCATGTCTTTTTATTATACAGAAAATAACAGCTTTTAGAGGGAAAAGTTGAGAGAAACGAGCAAGGGAAGATGATGGCAAAATTTTCAGTTTTTTGAAAGCAATGATCCGCGGAAAATGAGACTCGATTAGACTGATCTAATTTAGACGTGTGAATGGGTGATTTCTGCCACAGTGTTTAGACAAACATGCATTTAAATGCATTTAAAATCCATTTGGCTAAAAATTCTGATGGCGGACATGTTCCCTCAGTTTCAATGGACATGATACTTCTGCAATAGGGTATAAGGATTAGATTGATCAACAAAGTATAACTTTTTATTTTTGGCAATATAAGTGGTAAGTGTGATGATCATCATCATTATTCGGAGAGATATGTCTTCCAGAAAGCTAGAGCCACCATTATAACTTGGTCTTGGGCATGTTAACTTTGTCTTGCAACCATAGCAACATATATAATTGCTTGATCTGATTCCTCACCTAAGATTTCAAACTACTATGGCATTGCAATTAAATCATATGAAGAAAATGAAAATAAGTCAATAAATAAACCTCACAAAACCAAGTATGCTCCTTGACTCTTATTTTATTGTCACATCAGATCAACACATACTGTACAGTAATTTTCTCCTGAGACAAGTTCGCCGATGCTGCTATGGTGGTTTTCGTCAGAAAAAATAGCCTAAGAACTATACTATAGTTTCCTACTTTTCACTGGGCTGGAGGTGGAGATTTAAGTTAAGGCCTTGTCCCTAGTGCATGTAAACCGTTGATCAAGCACAAGCAAGCAGGGATGAGCCAGTTCCGATTGATGAATAGACTATTGATTGGACAGAAAAGTCTCTAAGGTTGTTTCTTAAGTTTAGCTAGGCAAGTCTTACAAACACATCCACAACCCTGAATAAATGAAAAGAGACTCTCTTATACTGGGGGCTTTTTGGTATTCACATTAGGCCTTTAGAACTTGTTTTCAGCATTTAAATGCCCAGAAAACATTTAGGAAATCAAACTTCAACCAAATCTCACAATATTTCCCTCATTCAACCTTGCATCAGATATTCAAATAAGTTTTGCGAGGTCCTAGTCGACAAATGAATTTTTCATGTGGAGCGTCATTCATAATGTATTATTATCATCAACACTGCATTATTGTTACTTCGATAATCACTTTTTAAAATGCAGTTTGTCAAGTAATAACCTATGTCAAGTAAGACACTTTTCAGATTAAACATTTATTACAATCCAAGTTACTGTGTAACTTCAGGAGCACGGCAAAGAAAACAAGTCTATTTGTGCTGTTTATTACAGTGAACATAATGCAAAATTCAACAGGCTGCATTTCTGAGTGGTTTCAATGATTGCAGGTTATGCCTTTCACAATATCCCACCATTCTATTTGAATGATATTGAGAAAAAAGTCTCCAATATACCCCTGTATACACACCACATCATATGCTGAGTGGCAACTTTCACAAGCAATGTTGTGCCAGCAGTATTTTCTCAATCTCAAATGATTTCTGATCTTTCCGGACAAAGATAAGAGAGTGGCCATCACTAGGTGGCAATGTAGTGACACAGGAAAATGAACAGTGAGTTTCCTGCAGCCCAAATGCATGTCTAGAGAGCAGCAATTCACCATACCGTCTACAGCATATCCACTAATTTTCTTAATTCAATCGGAGGCATTTCAAAATCGTTTGTTAGACCACTTGACAGGTTTCTCAAAATGATGAAAGATGCATTCATTCGCATATATAAATAGCATGCATAACTTACATAAATGGATGTGCAATGTGTAATTTTTGTCTAACAACTCTAATATATCTAGTTGACTGCTGTGTTGAATCCCTAACTATTTAATAACTACGTGAAAAAAGCATCGTCTTTCACTCGGGACTTCAGGGAAAATATCCAAATGGCTCATTCCTGCCTGTATCCTTTAAGAAACCGCCATGGACAGCTGGCCAAAGACATGCATGACTATCTCACACATAAAGCTTTTCCAATATCTCACAAAGCTCTTCTGCTGTCTATGGCATCGGGAACAATGGCAGACCCTGGTAAATGAGCTGAACTGGCAAGGCCTGTCAGACCTTGCAGTGATTTCTCGGAGATAGCTATTTCACATTAGCATTAAAGTGGTTCTTAGCAAAAAGGTACAAACAGCCTGAAAAATAGCTACTTGAAAAATACATTAGGTGCTGTAAAAATTCTATTGACTCAATGTTTGGAACATAAAGAAGGTAAAAGACATGTGCATTTGATTTAACAAAATTGTTAGGTCTGATTTATTAAAAATGCAGCAGAAATTCAGTTGAGTATCTGACGTTCAAAATTCTAAAGGGAATGGAGACAAGGGTACGAAATTGCTATGTTAAAAAAAATGCATACACAGCAATGTCACTGTGCCACACACACTTGCAGCATTAGAACTAAAGCCCCTTTGTGATCTGTGTATGGATGTCAATGTTGACAAGTGCTACAGACAGAATATCCTTTCCCTGAGGGAATATGCAAGCTAGGCACTATCATAAAGTGATCTGGCATAAACGAAAATAAAGGGTCTGAGAAGGTTATCTGGAAAACTTCCTCAGCCCTTCAATTCGCTCACATCACCTTATGTACTATTTCACAGATGCCACCTCTGTGATGTCTGAGGAGTAAAGCATCCTCTCCCTATGCTTTGGTTAGAGGCTGGCGGTGCCTTTTAACATATCAGTGCTACTTTAGCTCCTCGCACACCACAGGATGACACATTCTCCAGAATAAAAACAAGTAAAGCACATCAAAGTGCTTTAATAATGCAAATCCCACAGGACACTTTGTCCTGTACAAAAGGAGCTCACAAAATATGAGGTGGCAGTAGAAGTTACGTCACATATCAGTGAACTATGATGCTGGTGGACCTCAAAAACTTGAGATCCCTTCCATGAAAGGGTAAAAACAAGTTAATCAACATACTGTAATTAAATTCATACAACACTCACATACACACATATGCATGCACACACACACACACAGAGAGAGAGAGAGAGAGAATTCTAAAAATAATTTATTTTATTCAGCTATGATGCATTAAATTGATCAAAAGTGACAGTAAATACATTTATAATATTACAAAAGATTTCTACGTTAAATGAATGCTTTTCTTTTGAACTTTCTAATCATAAAACAATCCTGAAAATAATGTATAATGGTTTCCACAAAAATACTGACAAGCATAACGGTTTTAAAATTTGATATTAATAAGATAAATCATTTATAATAAATATCAAGCATAGCCTTAGTTCTGGCAGGTCACGCTAGTTAAGCTCACATCAGCTGACTCTCAGCTGATCTACGTCTACCTATGGAATACGACGCCTATCACAGCAAGCATATATAAGCTCTTTCAGTATTATCAGCAGCTATCGTGTTCTCAGGAGCTAATTACCCTCCTCCATCCCCAGCTCATCCTCTCGTTCAGGATTTGGCATTCTGATTCCCCTTTGAATCAGACTAAATTCTCAAATTATGTTGTACATGAAATATTGACATTAATGATATCTGCAATACATTTATGTTATACCGCCAATCCAAACTGTATGCTAATTGTCAATCGTCTTTGATGATAGTGGTCCTGACAGAAACTGGAATATTCCATAGTTTTGATTCCCTAGTGAAAAAAGCGATACTAAAATCTATCGCTTGAGACTGATATAATTATAATTAGTAATTATAAATAGTTCCACTTTAGCACAATCAAATATACTTAAGTATCTTTAGTTGGACCTCAGCACTATTTCTGGATAACCAAAGTGCATTAAGTACAAAATTAGTTGTTCCAATTTAGCAGATTTTAAGTATACCAATTTACTGTACCAGAAGTACAAATGCAGGCTATTTATATTAAGTACATAAATATAACATTTAATAGTATATTTATTTTCCCTAGGGTTTCATGGTGACAAATTAACAACAAGCCACTAAATTTGTTCAATAACATCACTGGTTTATATGTGAATAAAAGCTCAAATTCAATCTTTTCATCGTATAAAGCGATTGAGTCCCTTGTTTGGACTAAACTGCTCAATCCATATGGATTATTTTTACAATCTCTTTATGAACTTCTTCATCTCTTTAGTTGCGTAGCTGTCTATGGAGGGACAGAAATCTCTCAGATTCATCAAAAAGATCTTCATTTGTGTTCCGAAGATAAACTAAAGTGTTACGGGTTTGAAAGGACATTTTTGGGTAAAATATCCCTTTCAGGAATCAGGTTTAGAAGAAAGAGAAAAAAATAAGTCAGCAGGGCATCAGTGGCACAAGCCTTTCCTTAAAAATGGGAAAGAGAGAGATACTGATGCAAAGACTGAGCTTGTACTTGAATGATTGAGGTTATGCAGGTGACCTCATAAACTAAAATCCATGGCAGCTTCCCAAGGTGAACGCTGAATTATGCTGTCATTAAAGGACAGGCCCTGGCAGCCAAGGTTAGTATGTAAAACATAATCATCTTCTTCCCTCTACCAGTCCTTCATTAGTTGTTCTTATCAAGCAGAATTTATCACACCTTCAACTAGCCCTGCTATCACAAAGCTAGATAAAATTGGATTCCAGCAAAGCCACTGAAATTGGATCTGCAGCTACCAGTCATATTAGGCCCAGTCATGTTTGGTTAAAAAATGATGTCTGATGAGAGAATTATTCTGTCTAGGAGTATCAACAACTCAGTGCGCAAAACTTGATTTCCGATCAACTCCCGACACTTAGCTTTAACCGTGGGGGACGCTCCCGTCAAATCATGAATATTTGGCCACCCGATGCTCATCACCCAATGAATTGCACTGCTGGAGTGAATAAGACCCTCTCTGTGTCATATATGGAAAAATGTTGAGAGCTTACGGAGTTGATTTCATGTTACAAGCAATGCAAGAGGGAATGTGGCTCTCAGTCCCAGCCACTAAACGCTCTTGTCCTTCATTGATCTTCCCTGCTGACTGCACTGGCGGCACACTGCTGCTTTTCTCTGTTCCAAAGGCTTGCAAATGTGCTAATGGTATTGCCAACCCTAAATCTGCAGTGACTGGGAATGTGCCATCATGTTAAGCAATAATTCTTGCTGAGGCTTTTCAGAGGTCACACAGTATGTGAGAAAATATTAAACACAAGACTCCTGCAACACTCTTTATTTTATACGCCAATTAGGATGTATACAAGACTTGCGTAACAGTACACTACTGTATCTTCTTACTGTAGATAATGAACAATTGAATGCAATCTCTGTAGATGCCAAACCTTGGTGATAGAAAAACAATTTGCAAACTGTTGCTTTGTACAACACAGCCTTGTAAAAAAAGTAAGGGGTTTAGACAGCTCTTCTCTTAATATGAATTCTTTGCTTACAACAGCTGTTTGCACTATTTATATGTCACTGAACATGTGAATGTAATTCAGCCTGGCAGATACAGCATTGCCCTTTGAAAACAAATTTGGCCTAACAATAAGTTTGATTGGAAGTAGCATTCCATAATAGGAGCATTAACAGAAAACTTTTTTTTTTACTTTAAGATTCACTTTTATGCAAGTTAATCCATGTTTTAAACTATAAATACTGACCTTAACAATCAAATTTAGTAACAGAGCATCTCAAATAGACATTTGAGATCCATTGACTTTCATAATAGTCCTGGTTTTCCAATATATACATGGTCGAATATATTGGTCTGCACATATTGAATGTTGAACTTTATGCATAGATAACTGTTGCACTGAACATCAGCAAATTAGGAGTAACTTATGTTTAAAAAAAAAAATTCTCTACCAACAAATTATTTCCATAAAAGTCACAGGCATCTGGGTTTGTGTGCTGCAAAGTAACAATAAACTCTAATAATATCTCTTTTATACAACAGTCCAAATAACGTGTATGAAAATTAGGAAAGGCAAAAGAGTGTTCCAAAGACCCTCTGTAGTAGACCCTCACAGTATTGGTGTTTTGTTCCTAAATGATTCATTGTTTTTGAATAAATCAGTTGGGTATATAATTAATTGACTAATTTATAAAGACATTCACTTGTTTTGTTTCTGAATGAATCTGTGTGAATGATTCAAACTACTCGTCATAAAGACTTTCATTCCAGAAGTTATTTTTTGAGTGAATGATTCAATGATTCAACTCACTCATCATGTATAAATGTATCAGCTTTGTTGAACAAATCAGTGGAGTGAATGATTCAATGACTCACTCATCGCTTATGAATTTATCTAGCCTAGAAATCTAGACGCACCCTAGCGGCAGCAAAATGTATTTTGCAGCCAGGGCAGTCTAGCAACTCTCCATTGAATTTCGCGCTGCAAAAACCTAAATTGGGTCAGGCCAATCACGTCGTGTATAGAGTAGGCGGGGCGGGCTTAACATAATAACGACAGAGTTGCGACGGTTCCCTGCTACTTGAAAATAAAGAATGGCTGCTGCTGGAGAACAGTCTTTCGAATCGGCTTTGGCCACGACTCTGGAGGACTTGGAGTTAAGTTTTTCTTTGAGAAAAGAGCAAAGAACGGCACTTAAGTCATTCTTAAAAAAAGGAAGATGTGTTCGTAGTTTTGCCGGCCAGATACGGCAAAAGTTGAATCTATCAACTAACGTTAGCTCCGCTGTTGGGAAAACGCTCTGGTTGGTTGAAGCGCTGTCCTATTGCGTGCAGAGTGAATTTGAAAGACAGCCGTTTATCCCGCCCCTCGGATCTATGGTGTCTATGGTGAGTTGCCAGACCTAACATCTTGATGTAGGTCTGGCTTGCCAGGCTAGAATTTATCAGATTTTTTGAAAGAATTGGATGAATGAATGCTTAAAGGTGATGATACCAGGGCAACTTTTTTGAGCAATGTTGTCGAGTGATGTTGCTTGGGCACTTTCCCATTGAGAATGGGCAACAAATCTGGATACTTTAGATCGGTCGTGGGCCCTGTGTCTCACCTGGTTGCCTGTTGACAGCAACATTGCTCAAAAAGTTGCCCTGTGTATAATCACATTTATTGTAAAGACACTTGTCAAGACAATCACTTGTCGCCACCTACTGGCATAACAATGTAACCTACAAAAAGAGTCAATGAAAAATACTCACTGGAGCAAACACATACAAGCAGAGTGATAGAAACAAATGTCCCAGTGCTGTTAGACTGTAATTATGAGAACTCTTGGAATGCAGCTGGACCAGTCCGATTCAAGGATCAGAAGTGTTGTATACAGTGTTTTTTATCCAGTGTATAGTATATATACAGCAAGAATTCATTGATTACAAATGTGAATTCCCAGCATTTAACAAACTCTGCAGAAAATAACTGATGACATTATTTTATTAATGATTTAGTGCTGAACTTTGCATTGTGCTGACACCTGGGATGTAATGGCTAAGCTGTGAATTAAGTCCCAAATCCCTTTGATTCCTCAAAGCTGCCTACACATCACCATAACTGATTTTTGCAGGGAGAGCCACTGCTCAAGCCATACTTTCTGAGAGTCCGGCTACTTGTTATAATCCTGTATAATGGAAAGTGGAATGTCACCTTGTCTTGAAGGTACCAGATAGCCTTCTGTAAAAATGTCATTTAGCTCAAGTGCAGATCACATTTAATTAGAAGAGGGGATTTAAATTGCCATGCATCAAACACTGTGGATGACCGAAAGGGGGGAAAAATAGGCTTTGGGCCAGACTCCATGAGCTCTTCACAACCCATCAAAATCCCCTGTGCCATGGAGGTCAATAAGCCAACACCAAGCAGTCTTAATTAATGATGACCAAAGCATACGAGAGAGCAGAATGGTAATGCTCAGTCCAAGGGACACGGAGACAAGGATGAAAAGCCATTCAATAAGAAAACAAAAAAGCTTGTGTATCATGAAAGCATCAGATGTGTCAAAAAAGTGCATGATAGTTCAACTCAAATTTACCACACCCTCTACCATAAAGTCTCGCTGTAGCTCTGCAGGTTTCCCATGTCAATACATTCTTCACACCCTTCACTGCCTTACTTGAAACACTTCTATTTATCAATTCAGAGTTCAAGGGAGGTGGGGGTGTTTTCAAGGTATCTGTCAAGAAGTAGCAGCTAATTTCTTGATGCTTGTTAACCTGTCTGAAAGAGTGCCTATTTTGATCACTTTAATACCACCTTCTGTTGTAGAGTAATTCGGCTTTCATTAAGTTTCACAGTACAGTCAATAACAACTACAGAGGTGTCAAAGTCAGTTAGCCCACATCTACTTACTGTATGATGGAGTAAAAATATGCACAGAAACATCGCTTTCACAATAGACTAACTGTTGAAACATAATATGATAGATTGCAGTATGTTTGAATATTTTATCTCTGTTACAAAGAAAGATTTGTCTAATTGTGAACACGCACACACGTACGCACGCGCGCACACACACACACACACACACACACACACACACACACACACACACACACACACACACACACACACACACACACACACACACAAAGCCAAAGTCCTTACATTAGAGTTGAATTATAAGAGCTGGATTAAAAAGGACATCTGAATCCATACAGAAATACTTTTCAAACATATGCAGACACACTGGCAAACATCTAAAACAGTGCAGCAGCTGGACCAATCAGACACTATTATTCATCATATTTAATGAAATATCCAACAGACCCCTCAAGACCGTAAAAAGCAAAGGTCCAAGCAGGTCCAAGCAAACTCCTAGAAGTCTGCTTTCCACTGATCAGTATCAACTTTTATTCCCCTGCTGACACTAACCAGTGAACTTCAGAGACATTCCAGTTGGAGAAAGGTGGCCACATGCAACGGCATGGGCCATAGAAATGACACAGGCCCATAAAACAGACTTCTCTCCATTAATTCATAGACAAACCTTTCTATGAATGAACATGTACATCCCCAGAACATTGTGTGTAGTATTACTGTTTTGTATAGTGTCTTTTTGTATTGTATAATGTTTTATTGATTTCATGCTTCATGTCAAAATCATCCTCGTTTAGTTTCCTTCCCATTGGTGTATATCACATCCTCATAATATGCATTGTATTCTTGTTATATTAATCAGAGTATAAAGGGACACAAAACTGCCAGCCCACTCTGCTTATGCAAATGAGACAACTTCCAAACAAAGAAACTTTTGTCGCCTGAAATTACATCCTCTTCATTAGTCAAGCCAAACTCGTGAGGTGTGACCGCCACAGAAGTTTAAAGGACACTGTCTCAGTGACTCTTCCCTCTCTCCTCTTTTTCTTCTGGTATCTGTTTGTGTGGAAAAGACTGGAGACATCCGGTCCAACCGCGATGCAGAGGGACCTCTGCCCTGGTGAACAGCCAGAGGGGCATCAAAGTGTCAACCAGCCCTGTTGTAACTTCCCTGACCATAACCGAGTCAGACTAACATCACTGAAGTTCATCGTCCTTCACTCAACCCGGATGATTGCAACTTCACCACCATCAAACTATTGAACCATCCAGACTTTTATCTGAGACTACTTCTAGATGCTCGTTCAATGGCTAAGGCATTGCAAGTATATTGTGCATTTAAATAACAGAGGTTAGTATAAGCATGCATAACCCTTTGTTACCAAGGTGCTGATTAGGGCTGTCACAATATCAGATTTTTCACACTACGGTTATAGTTGACATAATAATTCACATTAACGATATATAGCGATATCTATAAACAACTTGAAAAAACAAGACAAAAACAATGTTATCTGTCAAATTCAACTTTTATTTTGTGTTTTGCTTTCTTTTTTTTTAGCCAATGAATCACACCTTGGCTGTGTCCGGAATCGCATACCCACTTGAGCATGTACTTATTTTGAATAAGTAATTACTTCACGACCACTAAAAAATTACATTCTATATAGTATGAATGCGTGTAGTATGAATGTAATCTAGACATAATACATTCGCCATGTTGCCGTTATCATGTGACCTACAGCATCAGTTCCGTTGCTTCACTGCCATTCACAAATCCTCTCCAGTGGCCTCATGGGATAGAAAAATGTCCATCGAATGAACAATTCAGATTCTCACCAGAAGAAGTAGGTCATCTAAGTACTTTTTGCCTACTGATTTATAAGCACTATGAATTCTGACATACTTCTTTTGTCACATACTGTTTTTCACTTACTATATAGTAGGGAAGTATGCGATTTCGGATGCAGCCCATTGTATACGACAAATGCGACTCTGGCTTTCTCTGGCTGCCTAAGAAATAGCCAGGAGAGAGAGAGAGAGAGAGAGAGAGAGAGAGAGAGAGAGAGAGAGAGAGAGAGAGAGAGAGAGAGAGAGAGAGAGAGAGAGAGAGAGAGAGAGAGAGAGAGAGAGAGAGAGAGAGAGAGAGAGAGAGAGAGAGAGAGAGAATACTGTCAAGTTCAACAGTATTATAAATAAGCTTTAACAACACAACTAGTACCTTAACCTGTTCACTTGCATCCCCACTTGGAACCCAAATTTAAGAATGGCATAGCCAAATTAAAATACATAGTTCATGAAGCCTTTGGACTTCAAACATTGTAGATTAATTTAAAAGAAAACATTCAGCAGCTGCTTGTTGACATATCTTCAGAATTAATTAATTCAATGATACAAGTCTGAGATTTATGGACCATTTTTAAACCATGCTAACTTCCCTCTGTGAACTGATGTGACTTCTTATCACAGAGTGAGGCAGAAATTGTATTATTTTATAGTATTATATACAGTGATAAAGCCTATGTCAATTAGCAGTGCATTATACATTATCTTTAAGCAAATAATCAAGATAGCTTGAAGAACACAGATAAACCATTCACTGTCACAATGGTGTGTTAATTATCTTCATGTTTGATCAGTCAAAACATCTCTATCTGCATTTTATTCAGCTAAAGCAATAACTGAATGTCTTTGTCCATATTAGGGATTCCCTGGAATGTCAAAAGTTTAATACTAATCTACGGGTCTCACTTGTGGATTTTTTGCATGACGGCGCCTCCAGTGACGAGTATGAATGAAAGAAATTACATGTGAGAGTTTAGCATTCCATAATACTCACATCCATAGATATCCATATATGGCTAGATGTCTTAAGGCGGAGTCTCTTCCGGCATCACCGGCGGCCATCTTGCCACAGGGAAGCTTTCTGGCGAGCTCTGTGGTATCTGAAGTAAGGTGAGTGATCAGCACGAACACAAATCCTCTTATCTTGCTGAAATCTTGACGGATTTACAAACGGTTTGGTTTCTTACAAACGTTATTAACGTGGCTATAATTCTGAATGCTTGAACATGTTGGTTATAATTATTCATATGTATGCAGTGTCATAACTACATCTCTGACGTTTGTAACAAACCAAACTGTTTGAAAATCGGTAGAAAATTTAGCAAATTATGGTTATTTAAATGTACATGCACCATTAAAACACAATGTTACGAGTGAGCGCGCTCCCTGTGGCAAGATGGCCGCCGTGTGCGGATGTCGACCTCCATTGGCCATCAACGCGGATGAGACATCTAGCCTTTATTATATGATATCTATGCTCACATCATCCTTTTTTGGGTAAACATACAACAAAAATATTCATCTCTAAAAATATTTGAAGTAAACATACGATAATTCACACATTTTTATCCGAATGAGCACACTTTTGGACTAAAAGCCTCAAGGGATGTAAATTTAACACAGAAAGGTTTCAGTAAAAAATTTCCTGTTTCAGTACTAGCAAAATAATTGCAACTTACTCTCTTTATGGTGGCAAAATCCACAGGATGATGGACAAGGAGGTGGGTGAAAAGGTAGATGGTTTTGCAACCTTTTGTGCTCACTGTTGGTTGGCAAGTCCTGCAAAATTGTGTGTCTAACAAGTAATTTTCTCTAAATCCAAAAAAACTCCCATACTGGCAAGCTTACTTTATTGGAGTGTCGGTAGAGAATCTCCTCTGTCTTATCGGACAACATGATTTTGCATGGCAGTAGTAGTGTCACGATGCGGTAGAAACGGGGAGGAAGCAGGATCCACATGCAGCACACTTTATTCAATAAACTGAAAACAATACAAAGACTCAGACCAGGAACAGGACAGGCCAAACAAGCTAAACAAGATAACAAGGGAGCGTGGCTAATCTGAAACACCTGGGGAGACTAATAAACATGAAAAGACAGGGGAACACAGACTGACATCACAACATAGCCCCCCCTCTATGGGCGGCTCCCGACACCCATCAAAACCGGAAACACAGTTTGGGAGGGTGGTGGAGCGGAGGCGGTCCCGGGGGAGGGATGGAGGGCCAGGTCCGCGCAGGGAACGGGACCAGGGAACGTGGGCCATGGAACGTGGGCGGAGCTGGGCCATGGAACGAGGGCGGACCTGGGCCATGGAACGGAAGAGGGCCTGGAGACTGAGTGAGGACTGGTGGCCAGGGGAAAGCAGGCTGCGCAGGCGACCAGGGCGGAGCAGACTGTTCGGGCGGCCATGGAGGTGAAGACCCTTCGAGTGGGCAGGGAGGTGAAGACCCTTCGGGCGGAGACGACCCTTCAGGCGGCCAGGGCGGAGACGACTCCCAGGGTGGAGACAACCCCCAGGGCGGAGACGACCCTTCAGGCGAAGGCAACCATTCAGGCGGCCAGGGCGGAGACGACCCTTCAGGCGGCCATGGCGGAGACAACCCTTCAGGCAGCCAGACGAGTCCTGAGATGGGCATGGCAGAGCGGCATGCTCTGTGTGACAATCACCCTGGCCTGCCACCAAACCCTTAGCCCATCGTCAGACCCTTCGTTTCTCCGGTCCGGAGTGCCCCAGAACAAGTGTCCAGGCATGCTGTGGTCTCCAGAGATGCCTCCAACTGCTGGGGGCTGGGGGGCCACGTACAACAGGCATGCGGTAGCAGGGATCTGGACGGGCCCCCAACTGCATTGGCACATCAACTGCCTCGAGTTGCTCGCAGTACACCTAGCTTTGAGACGCCTCAAAACGCTGCTGCTCGGCAAGCATGTACTGGTCAACAGTGAGCACAGTGTGAAAGCTCTAACCTGTTAACATGGGTGCGGAAAAAAATACGCACCGCATATGCACTGCACACGGAGTAGGGGAGCGCGGGGCACAACCTAACGCGGGGTTAGTTGTAACACGCTTGTTTTAAATACTTCCACACATGCTTGGATGACGAAACTTTGTGTATTTACTAGTTGCCATATCAACACTATATAGAAAAAAAATTCCGCCAAAATTATTTTATTTTTGGAAGATATCCATAGGCATTTATTAAACCATAGCAAAAGTAAATTTCTTACTTAAGTTAATTTTTCATCTCTATTTTTTGTGTTTATTTAAAATAAGACAAATCTGATATTATATTAATCTCCAAGATGTTATTTAACAGTTGAGATAGTTATTTAATGCTTCGCTAACTAGCAGAAGACACTAGCCGGGTTTAAATCCCAGTTGTGCAGGCGGGGGCATGTTGTAACACTGCGTTACAATGTGCCCCTATTAGAAATATGCTATTATATTCTATACTTTTATTAATTTTATTGAGAAAACGTGAGAAAAAGGTGAATAAAGACTGAGAGTCAATGTTCAGAAATTACTAATTATTTATTTGTTTTGAACTATGTTGTATAACTGTGTTTTCATGTGTTCGTAGTCAAAACTCAAAAATGAGTTTATATTTAATTATTAAAAATTGCCATTATTTTATATGAAAAAGTTTTTTAATTGTATTTTATTTAGAAAATATTTTAGTTTGTTTTGTATATTTTTTTTATTAGATCAGATAAGCTGTCATATGTTATGTTACAATGTGCCCCACACGTTACAATGTACCCCTATGTGTGAAACGGGCGTGAAACGGGTGTGACACAGAGAAAGGGACAGATAAATTTATGTGTGTGTACTTCTAACATGTTTGTTTGGTAAAATAAATATGTTGTAAATTCAAATCAGAGCGTCTTCCGTGTATGGAGTTAATGTATTCTTGAGTCTATAAGGTAACAATAATATAATAAGATAACCTTGTTTGAAATGGGTTTGGCTAAAATAAAATTTTGGTTTCGTCTATACTACTAGGTACTTATACTATACTGACTGGGTTAAATAGAATTGCATTACTAAAAAGAGACTAAAACTAGACTAAAATGTCATCAGTTTTCGTCGACTAAAACTTGACGAAAATAGTCATGGATAATTCTGACTAAAATAAGACTAAACTAAAAGAGTATGAACGTGACTAAAACTAATAAAAACTAAAATGACAGCTTGACACA
The DNA here is from genome assembly GCF_963993115.1 of Abramis brama. Lineage (NCBI taxonomy): Eukaryota > Metazoa > Chordata > Actinopteri > Cypriniformes > Leuciscidae > Abramis > Abramis brama. The sequence continues at coordinate 22,211,365 of NC_139975.1, read as the reverse complement.
AAGACTAGACTAAAACTAAAATTAAAACAGGCCGCCAAAAACAACACTACTGCCTGGAAACGCCCATTCCATGTGTAACCTCCACATGATACCTCCCTACGGGCAGGATATGGCTTCCGCAGCGTCTCCCTTTCCACCGAAAGGGCACGCTTTCCAAGTGTTATCCAAGTCTGTCTGAGTGGGTCATGCGGAACAGCAGTGGACTTCCCTGGCCTAAGCCCTGTCCCATCTCCGCCTCAATAATGCGGGTTAATTGGGATCCCAATCAGTACGGTACATCCGACTACGTCGAACATGACCGAACTGAAAGGGAATGTCTCGGTTACGTATGTAACCCTCGTTACCTGAAGAAGGGAACGGAGACGTAGTCCCGTCGCCACTAGTGTTGGATCATCGCTGACCCCGGGCTCCGCTTGGCTCCTCAGCGAAAAACAAGTGGTGCGTGCAGTGCATCCGCTTCCGTGTTTATACCCACGCTGCGGGGCGGAACGCGAGATGCAAATCTCGCACGCCAATGTGCATTGACTCATTTTTTCAATACTCAAAGATGACAGGCTCTCCAAGCGTGATCCCAATCAGTACGGTACGTCCGACTACGTCTCTGTTCCCTTCTTCAGGGAACGAGGGTTACATACGTAACGAGGGTTACACTGCAAAACAAAGTCCCTTTAATGATGCGATCAGCTACATGCTCTGAGTAGCACTGTACCCAGTAAGAAGGCTTTTTTTTCTGTGGCCATGAAAATAACCTTTCTGAGAGTTGATAGATGATTAATACTAAGTGTTTGCTGGACAATTATTAATTGGCTGAATATTTATTCTGCTACATCAAGTTAATTTTATTAAATGATCCAAATATTTATATTTAATTATAACGAGTTATATTTAATTGTTAATATTTCCCTTTAGCTAATTTGCTACAACTGCAAATTTTTAGAATTAATGAAAATGAATTGCTGATTTATCTCAACAAATTATTCAAGAGAGTTTTACACAATATATTCAAGCATCTCATCTTAGTATATTTTCTCCAAGTTGAAACATGATTAAATAAGGTCACCTTTAAAACTCTTACTAAGTGCTGTCTTTCTATTTTATCCATTCGTTTATATGCAATGGGGCTTTTACTCACACACCACACAGCTTTTTTCATTAGCTTTATTTGTCAATGCTGTGTCAATTATTGCAGCTCTCTCCTGCAGGTCTATGTTGGTGGCTGGAGTTATGCCAGTTTAACCACATTGATTTTCAGCCCGTATTTTAACGGGGGGGGGGTGGGGGGGTGGGGGGGGGTATGGAGTATAATAAAAATAATTTTTGCAGGTTAGTGACAAGCTGAATGGATGTGTTGGGTTCTGAACAACAGCATGTTTTTTGCTTTTGTTTACAGAAAGTTGTTGTTCTGATAAGATAAAATGAGGCTAAGAGGCATGTCATCTAATCACAAACCTATACTTTCTTTATTTATCAATTTTATTACATAAATATATATATTTCCGTCTCTAAAATCTGATTCAATAGACCATCTTTGAAGTCACAATAAAACAGAATGTTGCTTGGCAACATTCACCAGCCAACAGTTAGGTTAATTAGCTATTTTACTTAAGGAAACAGTGGGTAATGTCAATTAATGTTGTTATTAAATGTTATTATTTATTGAACAGTGGTCTTTAAACAGTGGTTTTATTAAGGGCATGTAGTTACCCCCAAAATGAAAAATTAAAGTTCCGTCATCATTTACTCACCATTCACATTTTAAAGCACAATAAAATAAGAACATTGAGACCTCATCGATTTTTATTGCACATACACACACACACACACACACACACACACACACACACACACAAAAACCTTTAATAACAACACAACTGAAGGAAAATTTCACCCTAAAAAAAACAAAAAAAAACACACACACATAAACCATTCATGAAAGTAGTCCATAGGATTGGCATGCTAAATTCCAAGTCTTCTGAAACCATACAATAGATTTAAATGTTATTCATTATTCACTGAAAATTGTCCATTTTTTTCTTTTTTTTTCTTTTTTTTATAAATTGCACATGAGAACCAATCACTGAGACCAAAACCTTCATGCAACATGTTATAGGCTCATACGTATATGAATATATGTACAGTAAATGGGAATTTGAGAGTTGCAGCAGAGGGGAAAACACTTTGGAATGGGTTTGGAAAGAAATGAGGGTGAGTAAACAGTGACATAATTTTCATTTTTGGGTGAACTAATCCTTTAATGCCTTTGCTATGTGTAGACTTCCTCTCTGAGGGCCTTATTTTGATACGAGTATAAGCTCATTCATTCTGGAGCATTAAAAGACACTGCTAATAGATAACTAAAGTAAAAACTATACTGATTTAAAAAACAATCTGCACCAGAGCAGTCACTTATAAAACATGTAAGACATACAGTAAATGTAAGTCTCTTGCCCCTCTCTGTAAATTGAGGCAACATTGTTCCTACAAACTGCTTCAGCAGCCAATTTCCTTCAAAATGATGAGTCACTCAGCAATCAGTGTGGAGAGCTCCAACAAATGAGTACGAGTTATACTGTTGGCTGTCAGGAGCTTTAGTGATAGTGAGTTTTGTCATCTCATTCATTCAGTGGCCTCAAGGCAAGAAAGCACAAGGACATTGACTTATATTTTCTATAGCTATATATTGTATTGATAAGACATTAAAGCTGGTCATAATGTTCATGTCAATCATTTATAAGCATCAGGAAATTACTTACCTGGTTGAAATGAATGGTAGTCATAAATTAGCTTCATCTTTCAAGCTTTGAGATTAAAATTCAGATCAGATCATAAAGGTTATATCTTTATTCTGTCATTTTTAATGATGTGATCTTTCTTCAGGACTGGTGGAAGTGTTACATAGACAGATCGGTATCAATCAATATATGTTTTCAGTGAATTATGCTGTGTATTAAAGAGATAAGAGTTAAAATAATGAGAGAGGAAAAAAAAAAACAATCTTTAAAAAAAAAAATGTTAAATGTAGTTGCAAAACAACTTAAGATTTTATTTGGTCTTAGGTGTTTTAAAATGACCTTATACCAAGTAGCATTCTGTAATAAACAGATAAAGGGACCGTTTACACGACACCATTTTTAACTAAAAATGGGAAACTGCATTATGGGCATTCATTTACACGACAGCGGCATTTGGGGGCCTGAAAACACAAACTTTTGAAAACCGTTCAGTTTTCAAACGCAAATTTGTGAAAACGGTGATGTCTTGCTATTACATGTTCAGTGTATTAGTCTAGTAGCCAGCCCATAGAGCCCCATTGTGAACCCGGAAATGTTAAGTACACCAAAGTTTTATTGCAGAAATGTGAAGTATGGGTCCCCAGCATACAGAAACGCTCCGGTTACGACTGTAACCTCGGTTCCCTGAAGAGGGAACGAGCGTTGCGTCGAGTTTGACGCTATGGGAACGCTTTGCGTGATGACGTCTTGAAGCACATGTAAAATCAGTCCAATGGTGTAGCGGGACGTCAGAGGCGGGTGACGTCACGTACCAGGAAGCTATAAAAGCCGGCCTGAAGCAGGAAACAACAGCTTAGTAAAGTCTGAAGTCGTGCTGACAGGCATGAAGGAGATATGGCAAGGTGACGCAACGCTCGTTCCCTCTTCAGGGAACCGAGGTTACAGTCGTAACCGGAGCGTTCCCTTTCAAGGGAACTCGCGTTGCGTCGAGTTTGACGCTATGGGAACGTCTATACCAACGCCTCCATAGCTACAAATGTCTGTCCTGTGTGAAATCATGAAGAGCAGCACTAGGATGACAAAACATGAGACCCTGGAGCAGAGTCTAGATCCAGAGAGTAGAACCTGACGAAAGTGTGCGGTGAGGACCAGCCTGCCGCATCACAGACATCCTGTAGTGAAACTCCTGAAATAAGGGCCTTAGAGGCCGCCATACTCCTTGTAGAGTGCGACCGGACAGCCAAAGGAGAAGGCTGCCCAGCCGCCTCATAAGCAAGTGAGATAGCCTCGACCACCCACTTGCTCATTCTTTGCTTAGACACCGGCCCTCCCTTGTTAGGGGAGCCAAAGCAAACAAACAACTGATCACTTCTGCGCCACAGGGCAGCTCTGTGGACGTAGGCGTCTAACGCCCGAACTGGGCAAAGCAAATTATTAGCCTCCTGGTCCGCATTCTGGCTCAATGGGCTCAAAGGGGGCCAGGGACAGGCCTTGTAGAGCAATGGACAAGTCCCATGGCGGCACCCTAGAGCGGACTGCAGGCCTCAGCCTCCAAGTGCCACGAAGGAAACGAGATACCAGAGGGTCCTTCCCCACAGACATTCCACCCAAAGGAATGTGGTAAGCACCTATGGCCGCCACATAGACCTTTAAAGTGGACGGGGTCAGACCTGCAGTGAACCGGTCCTGCAGGAACTCCAGCACTGTACCAATCGGGCAGTGGACTGGGTCCAACCGACGGTCACTACACCAAGAAGTGAATACTCTCCACTTCAGGGCATAAAGTTTCCTCGTGGAGGGAGCTCTGGACTGTAGAATGGTCTCAACAACCTCAGTTGAGAGACCTGACTCTATGAGCTGGGCCCCCTCAGAGGCCAAGCCCACAGGTTCCACAGTTCTGGGCGGGGGTGAAATATTGAGCCCCCTGCCTGGGACAGAAGGTCTCTCCTGACGGGTAACTCCAGAGGATGCCCGTCGAGGAGGGAGACCAGATCGGGAAACCATACTCTGCCCGGCCAACGCGGGGCTATTAGAAGCAGGCAAACCCGGTCCCTGCGAACTCTCTCCAGAACTCCCGGGAGCAGAGCAACTGGGGGAAAGGCGTACAGACGTAGCCTCGGCCACGTCTGAACCATAGCATCCAGTCCCAGAGGAGCTGGATGCGTGAGGGAGAACCAAAGTGGACAGTGAGACGTCTCTCGAGACGCAAACAAATCCACTTGTGCTTGGCCGTACTCCCTCCATATCAGCTCCACCACCTCGGGGTGGAGCCTCCATTCCCCGGGCCTCGGCCCCTGCCTCGACAGAGTGTCTGCTCCTATATTCTGAACCCCGGGGATGTAGGCTGCTCTGAGTGACAGCAACTTCCCCTGGGACCACAAGAGGATATGGCGTGCCAGATTTGATAATGGGCGCGAGCGCAAACCCCCTTGGTGGTTGATGTAGGCGACTACCGACGTGTTGTCCGTATGCACTAACACATGGTGTCCCCTGAGGTCTGTGACAAAGCTCCTCAGAGCCCGGAAGACAGCTAACATCTCTAGGCGATTGATATGCCAGGAACGATGATGGTCTTCCCACAGACCTTGAGCTGAGCGACCCTCCAGGATCGCTCCCCAACCCGTGAGGGAAGCATCCGTCGTTAGCAGTCTGCGACGACAAGAAGCTCCCAACACTGGGCCCTGGGACAGGAACCAAGGTTTCTTCCACATAACCAAGGCACGTAGGCATCGCCGCGTGACCTTGATTGTGCGAAATGGGTTGCCCCTCGGGGAAAACCCCCTGGTCCTGAGCCACCACTGCAGGGGCCTCATGTGCAGCAGTCCAAAAGGTATCACGTTGGAAGCTGCTGCCATGAGACCCAACAGTCTCTGGAACTGTTTGACAGTGAGTAGCTGGCCTAGCTTTACACTTTTCACAGCTGCAAGGATGGACTCTATACGTGGCGGTGACAGGCGCGCCTGCATCGACACTGAGTCCCAAACCACGCCTAGGAAAGTGGTTCTCTGGAGTGGAGAAAGCACACTCTTCTTGGCGTTCAGCCGTAACCCCAGCTCTTTCATGTGGGCGAGAACAACATCTCGATGTTGAACCGCCAACTGATGCGACTGAGCTAAAATCAACCAATCGTCGATGTAGTTCATGATGCGAATCCCCTGAAGGCGCAGAGGCGCCAGAGCTGCATCCATACATTTCGTGAAAGTGCGGGGTGATAAAGCTAGGCCGAATGGAAGAACACGATATTGGTATGCTTTGCCCCCGAAAGCAAACCTCAGGAACTTCCAATGACACGGACGGATGGAAATATGGAAATATGCGTCCTTGAGATCTATCGTGACAAACCAGTCCTCGGACCTGATCTGTGGCACGATCTGTCTCAATGTCAACATTTTGAACTTGAGCTGCATGACTGACTCGTTCAGAACTCGAAGATCCAAAATGGGACGCAATCCCCCGTCCTTTTTTGGAACTATGAAGTACCGGCTGTAAAACCCGGTTTCCCTGTCGGAGGGAGGTACATATTCTATGGCCCCTTTCTCTAACAGAGTGTTTACTTCCTGTTCCATAACCAGAACCTGCTCGGGGCCCACCACTGTGGGTAGGACCCCCATAAACCGAGGTGGGCGTTTCTTGAATTGTATCTGATACCCTTTTCCTACGGTCTGCAGGACCCAACGAGAAACATTTGACAGTAGCTTCCACGCTGTCAAAGATTCTACTAGAGGTACCAGCCTCTCGAGACTGGTTTCTGGATTTTGTTGTTGCTGAGCAGTCAATTCGACGCCCTGTAACGGCGCACCGGCAGGGAGCGACCGAACAGACTGCTCTAACACCCTCCTCGGAGGGGGCGGGCATCCCGAGGCCACTACGTTTCCGGGTGGTCCTTGAGATATGTGCTCGCCGGAGACCGCTGCGCCCTGTAACACCGATGGCGGCAGGGTTGGCAGAACGGTCCCCTGAGGGTACCGAAGAGAGACGGGCACCGTAAAAAGAGGTGTTAACCGCTCTGCTTCGGGGGGGACTACCCTCATTAATCCTGAGCCCTCGGACGTCAGGATTTCTTCCCAGCAGCCTTCTTGGCGGTAATAACGGTCCGCAGATCCGTTCTACCCCTCGAAGACTGCTGGGTTTGAGCGCGCCCTCCGTGTCCCCGAGATTTTTGTGGGGGAGCACGGGAGGACACGCTCTGCTTCTGAGTGGCACGATGCTCAGCACCCTTTTTAGAGGAGTGAGGCTGCTCCCGCTCAGCAGCCTCATAGAAAGAACGGCGGGGGAGAAGCTTTTGGAGAGCAGCTGCTTGTTTAGCGGCTTCTTGTGATTTTGCAACCGCAATATTTACTGCATCCCCAAATAACCCGGCAGTGGAAACCGGAGCGTCTAACAGAACATGTTTTTCTTTGTCCTTAATATCGCTCAGGTTGAGCCACAGATGCCTCTCAGTGGCCACCAGGGCTGCCATAGACCGCCCGATAGATTTAGCGGTCTCCTTGGTGGCTCTGAGAGAAACATCCGTGGCTCTGCGCAGTTCAGCCACAGTGTCGGGACCGATTCCCCCGCCCTCCTCTAAATCCCCCAATAATTCTGCCTGATAGGCTTGTAAAATGGACATCGTATGCAGACACGCTGCAGCTTGACCAGCGGCTGCATACGATTTATTGATCAGGGAAGATGTTAATTTTACTGGCTTTGAGGGAAGTGTAGGAGCCTTCAGGGAAGATGCTGTTGCTGGAGAGAGATAGCCCGCGAGCGTCTCTTCCACCTTCGGCATCCCCCCATAACCATGCTCTTTATATTGAGAAATAGATGAATATAGAGAGGTGTGTGGTGTGTACACTCTGTGAGAGACTGGTCTCCCCCACGATCTCGACACCTCGGTGTGGAGATCGGGGAAAAACGGCAGGCTCCTACGCTGGGGCTGAGCACGAGATGGCAGGAAGCGTTCGTCGAGTTTGCTTTTTGAACGAACGTCCTGCCTATCCTCTGGCCACTCAATAGACAATCTGTCAACTGCTCTCGTGATCACATCGAGCAGTTCTTCAAAAGCATGAGACTGAGGTGGCGAATCCTCAGACTCAGCATCAATACTTACAACATCCAACTCCTCAGAGCTGGATAGTTGCAGTACTGGTGCCTCTATCGGGGGGGAAGTAACCGCAGCGCGTGCTTCCACACCCTGATGAGAGGCACTGGATCTATCAGAAGGAGGCTGAGATAAGGCAGAGCCCGTCTCAACATCCACTGATAGATCCATCTGCGAACCCCAGGTCTGAGATCGACGCCGTGCCTCGGCAGCGGCGGGACCAAAGCCCTGGGGAACGTGGTCGGGATTGAACCGAGCCAAGCGGGATCGGAGCGTACGCAAAGGAAGCGCACAGCAATGCTCACAGTCACCACCCTCGAGTGCTGACTGGGCATGCTCCTCTCCCAAACAAACAACACAAAGAGTGTGTGTGTCACCTCCCGTTAAATAACGCGGGCAGGGATGGACACACACTCTAAACTGCTGCTTGCTCGCCATACTGAATAATATATATATATCAGACAACACCAAATAAGACAGACAGATTTCAACACAGAGCGCTACTGAAGACTCAGAAAGCTGTTGTTTCCTGCTTCAGGCCGGCTTTTATAGCTTCCTGGTACGTGACGTCACCCGCCTCTGACGTCCCGCTACACCATTGGACTGATTTTACATGTGCTTCAAGACGTCATCACGCAAAGCGTTCCCATAGCGTCAAACTCGACGCAACGCGAGTTCCCTTGAAAGGGAACTGCCGGATGCTAATTTACATATGTTGAGCAATTAGCATAATTAGCATAATTAGCATTATTAGCTTAATCGTCCATTTTGACCACATCATTTGTACTGTATGGGCAATTTCTACAATATGTGAGTGGTTTTAGAGGTTTTAGAGGATGCTGATTTCATTTCTGGCACTTTCATAATTCAAAATGGTAATTCTATAACAAATTTGGATAAATGTAAACATTTTTTATTAATTTCGGCCAAAATTTTAGGTTATTTTCATGGTAAACACAATAATCTCACATTTCAGAATTACAAGAGCTCTTGCTCTTTGATGTGAATGTTGCTAACCTAAATTTGTTTATATTTCTTGAGGTCCAGTTATGTTTTTATGCAAATAAGCTGTTGCAGCTAGCTGGTTTAATTGTAATAAGTATGTTGTAAAGCAAGGGAGCATAGTCTAGTTTTAAAGTCGAAATTCTGCTTGCAAATATTTTTTTCTTATATCACCTTAATATTCGTAAAAGTCAGTCAAGGGATTTAATGTTGACATTTTAATGTTGATATTACTTATGTTTTCACATTAAGATAAAAGGTGGACAGAGTTATAGTGACAGTATTGTTCAATACATTGTGAATTTCTAGTCAGATCCATTTTGTGGGTGAATCTGGTGTTCTAAAATTAGTCACCATTATTTAAAAATTTCGGATTCTTCTTATTTTTTAATTCAGACTTCTTGTGGTTTGATAAGGAAAGGATTAAAAACAGTCGATATTCAGTGTTATTGCTGCTTTCTCAAGTTGTTGTGGAGGATTATTTAACCATTCAACTCTAGGGTTAAGTACTTTCAAAACAAAGAGAGATGGTTTGATCAGGTCGAAATGTCAGGAAAGAAGTGTCTGTTTGCTCCATGCAGTGGAAAAGTTGGCAACTTTAAAATATCTGGGTCCAAAGGAATCGCTACTATGCTAATTAAGAGCTCGGAGACACAGCCATACATGAGACTTTGTCAAACATTATTGCTACTGATGGTGCTTCATCAGCTTCTGTGCTATGTCACAAATCTTGCTACAGCTCATATACTACTAGCTCTAGAAACGTGAGCAAACGCAAGTCAGACTCAGCCAGGAAAGCGAATCATTTGTTCTCAACTCTCTGCCTTTGAGTATTCAAAACAGTGCTTGTACTGTGGTCTTATTTGTGAAGAAAAAGACTCTAAAAATCCTAACAGGTGGAATCCAGTTAAAAATGTCAGACTTTAGATAGGCCAGTCCTTCCGCCCTTGAAAGATGTGATTTTGTCTAAATGTGATGAACGGCTAGCCTAGAAATCTAGATGCACCCTAGCGGCAGCAAAAATTATTTTGCAGCCAGTGTGGTCTAGCAACTCTCCGTTGACTTTCGAGCTGGAAAAAACAAACTCTAGTCAGGCCAATCAAATCATGTATAGAGTCGGTGGGCGGGCTTAACAATGACGGCAGAGTTGTGATGGTTCTGCGTGAATTCCCTGCTACTTGGAAAACAAAGAATGGCGGCTGCTGCTGGCGAACAGCGGTCTTTCCAATCGGCTTTGGCCGCGACTCTGGAGGACTTGGAGTTAAGCTTTTCTTTGAGAAAAGAACAAAGAACGGCACTTAAGTCATTCTTAAAAAAGGAAGATGTGTTTGTAGTTTTGCCGACCAGATACGGCAAAAGTTTAATCTATTAACTAGCTCCGCTGGTGGGCAAACACTCTGGTTGGTTGTAGCGCTATCCTATTGTGTGCAGAGGGAATTTGAAAGACAGCCGTTTATCCCGCCCCTCGGATTGAGCCGTGCCAATGGTGAGTTGCCAGACCTAACATCTTGATGTAGGTCTGGCTTTCCAGGCTAATGAACGGCAGGATGATTGGGCAGAAGTTGTGAAGTTACGGGTGAATGGCATCATGGACCTACCTGCAGCTGATGCTCAGTATCACTCCAAGTGTTACAATGCTTTCAGGAAGGTACCTATTGACTCTAATGCAACTGCTAGTAAACCAATTGACAGCTGCCTAGCTTCGGTCATAGACCACATGAGTGCAAACAAGTCAGTGACTTGGACTGTCTCCAAATTACATGATGTTTTTGTAGCTAATTCTGGGAGTTTGTGCCGGAAACTATAGCTATAGCACACCTGTGTGATTATTATGGTGATGCCGTTATTGTACTGAGAGTTGAAGGATGTCAGACGATTGTTGGCTTTAGGCCGTACATTGCTAAATAACTCAAATTAGTAGGACAAACTGGCCTCTTCAATGATGATGATGTCGACAAGTTTGTCAGAAAAGTGCGGGGAGAGGTCCAGAATATTCCATTGCCTCGTGAATACGACCTTGGTGTCCCATTTTTGTCCCAATACAACTTAGGCATGAAAGGGTCATTCAATATACAAGTCCAACTCTCCTTAGACTTGTCTCCAGTCTTGTGTCCAGGGTAGAAACGGTGACCAAACCAGCACTCACACTTGCTCAATGCATCAGCACATCCGTAAAAGCTGGAATCACACAACTTTGGGGCTAGCTGTAAAACTTCATCATAAGCATGGTAGTTCAGAACTGGTTCGGGACCTAAATGAGCATGGTCTTGTTGTAACATATGATGAGGTCCTCCGGGTTCCGGAAATCAGCTGCCAAATACGCCTCAGATGACGCAGATACACTGAAATAAATGATTCGTTGAATTTAATAAAAAATGTTATCGTAAGTGGTTGCATTCAATTTATTTTACCTACATTTAAACAAATGCATTAAGTTGAACTAAAATTAAGTTCAACAAATCTTTTTTTTTTTCAGTGTAAGTACCTGCGGGTATGGACTGAAGAGGAGCATTGGCCCTATTCACAGATGGGGTGATAACTTTGATCTTGTAGTCTTCACACCCAATGGTTGCCGCACAAGACATGCCATGGCCACTCAGTTTGTGCAAAATCCTGCAGGGATCCTGTTCCCTGGAGTGGCGACTCCAGACGGTGGGATTACGTCACTAAAAGTTCCTTGTCTGACAAAGCTCCGAGCTGAGAAATTCTGTCCGGTAGCTAACAGCAGTCTTGCCATTGAACATTATACAGGCCCTAAGAAGCTGACTCCACCCGCTCTGAAAGAAGTGCCAAGAACAGCTACTGTCCAAGAGAGCATCCGAGAGAGGGCTTCTAGAGCATAGAGGAGGGATGATGCTTCCATTCTACTCCTCTTCCCCTGGACTGGTCAGCCTACAATGTTGTGCAAGATCATCACAGTGATGAAGGTGTGTCTAAAATGAAGAATATAAGTGTCTTTGGACCATTGCTCGACTCACCAGGACAGACGAGGATAGTGAAGATGATGAGGCTGCCTTTTGTTAATTAATTGTGAGGCATAGCAGTTTGCCTGAAGGTGGTAGCCAGTGTGTGTTTTGTGTGGTGCGGAGGTGAGGCCCTCTTGGTTAGCCTTTGGTGTGGCGGGCTGACCCGGTTTGGCCAGACTCAGTTTTAACTCTTGCATCTGGCGGAGTTTTAACTGGGTCCCCGTTGGATCTTGTGACTTGCGGACCAACCTGGACAGCCCTTCTGCCATTCGGGAGTTGCCCTAGCGACTTGCGTGGCCTGTCTTGAATGGCATGTATACAGTGAATATTTGTACATAGTTTGTTGATCACACATGGTGATGGGCTTAGGTGATGTCATCTCATTGGGTGTCTTAAAGAGCTACCCCATTAATATGTATCGTACAGTTGCAGGATCCAAGTTATGTCAAATACCCGCATTGCTTTTCCCTCCAGAAATGCATAACATTCAGCCTAACAAAGATTCATCAATATTCACAAGAGCACTCAAGATTCTGAAATGTAAGTTATTTTGTATACCATAAAAATAACCTAAAATTATAACTGAAAGTAATCAGAATTTGCCTAAATAAATCAAAATATGTAATAAAATTAGCTCTTTGAAATCTGAGAATGCCAAAAATAAAATCAGCATCCTCTAAAACCTCTAAAACCACTCACATATTGTAGAAATTGGCCATACAGTGTAAAATATCTGCTAAAAATGGACGATTAAGCTAATAATGCTAATTATGCTAATTATGCAAATTGCTCAACATATGCGAATTAGCATCCAGCAGTTTCTGTATGCTGGGGACCCATACTTCACATTTCTGCAAAAAAACTTTGGTGTACTCAACATTTCCGGGTTCAACTAGTTGGCTACTAAACTGGGTACGTTTACACAATAACGATTTACTGAAAAAAAACGGATTTTTTTTTTAATAGACGCCAATGTAGCCCAAACGATCCCCGTTCACACGGATCCGTGAAAATGATTAAAAATGCTGTATTATTCAGTAGTTGGCGATGTCGCTTTGTAAAGAAACACAACACAGCTATAGACTGAACACGTAATAAGCACAAGACGTCACATTTTTTCACAAATTTGCGTTTTTGTGTAATATTAACGGTAATAATGGTATCATTTAACGGTGTATAATACAACATACAATAACAGTATCGTTTTTTAAAACGTGCACTTTGAAACTAATTTTCAAAAGTTGATGTTTTCAGGCCCCCAAATTGCAGCTGTCGTGTAAGTAAACAGCCAAAATGCATAAAAAAGGTATCAGTTTTTAGTTAAAAACGATGTTGTGTAAAACCTCCTATAGGTGCGTATTGTTTCTTTACAAAGTGACATCGCCAACTACTGGCCAGGCATGCATAATACAGCATTTTTAGTCTTTTTCGCAGATCCATGTGAACAAGGATCTATTGATAACGTTGTAATCTGTACGCAAAAAACTTTTTTTAGTACACCATTGACGTGTAAACGTACCCTAAGGGTGCTCTTGAAGACTTGGACTAGCACAAATAGCACAGCACAGCACATTTTGTATGTTTCTCCTATCTGATCTCAGTTCAGTTCACGCTGCTCTCTCCTAACGAGCTGAATCAGGTGTGTTAAATAAAGAACATACAAAATGTGCAGTGCTGTGGGTGCCCATGCAGGTCGAGGATTGAAAAGCAATGCAATAGGGTATGGTCAGGGTAAAAGTTGCCATGGTAACTAACAACTCAAGACACCTTTCAGAACAGAAAGACAGGGCCAGAAACATGTCTGGTTTTGAAAATTGATTGTAATGGTTGAATAATCTTACAGCCTTGCAAAGAATGTTCAAGACTAAGTTGATTTTCTTTTTCTAACGTTCCCAGGCCTTGGCTTCTTTAATAAATGACCTGTTTTTCAGTAGATGAATACACACAGCGATGTGAGGTTTAATTGCTTGAGAAGTCAGCCAGATATAAATGAAATGTCAATATCTTTAATAGTTTGTGCAATGTGCATCATTGTCAATGAATTGTATGCCATTGTACGCTGCCGAAATTGTCAGTGTATAGATGTTCAGAAAAAGAGAAAAGAAGCACAGGCTATGTGTTTTGAACTTGACCTGTTCATTGGACCCATTCTGAATTCCACATCATGTTTGCCCACATTTTGCCTTGAGGAATAAGGAGTGTGACGATTTTCTGCTATGAATATACGAATCCACGGCTGCTGAACGATGCAATAAAGTTTCACAGGGTTGAACTGAACGTCTCATAATATCTGCATTTAATTCCATAATATCAAGATTTTCCACATTATAATGCCAAACAGAGTTAGGCAATATTTTAACTGTGAAAAGGGCTCTTTCAAGTCTATTAGATATGCAGGTTTTCAAAGCACAAGCATTTTACCAAGGACATTTTTTTATATCACACCATTCTGTCAGCTCCTCAGCATGAAAGCATGCACCTGTAATTGCGATTGCATGACTTCAACATACCCAAAGGGGTTCTCTCTCTCTCTCTCACACACACACACACACACACACACACACACACACACACACACACACACACACACACACACACACACACACACACACACACACACACACACCTTGTTTTCTGTTTTAGTTATTCTTGCATAACTAAAACAGATAGTTACATAACTATCATAACTATATATATATATTACATATCACTTGCATAACTATATATATATATATATATATATAATTTATTTCTCTCCTTTGTATATAGATATATTATTTATTTCTCTCATTTGTAGTTAATTGCACATCTCATCTTCTCAGCCTTTCAGAGATGTTTGTCTGATGCCTTGATGTCTCATTTGTTGTTTAAAAGTTGTGGAATTTTAAAAAATGCATTTGTTTATTTAGAAATGGAATATTAAGATGCATGTCAGCGTTAACATTTTGTCATTATTATTAGACAGAGTATAGTTTTAAAGCCTTACTGGTTGCCTGATTTTCATTTAATCTGCTACAGTGATGCTTCATTGCATACCCTTTATGATCTCATTTTGTTTTATAGTACATGAATTGTTCCTCTCCAGTAATATTTTCATTTATTGTGACTATCAAAAAATAAAACTAATACACAACCCTGTGCTACATTTTTACTCCAAGCAAAATAGATTAGGCATGCCAGAAGTCACTTTCAAACTATTAAAGCTGAACTTGCTAGATTTCAATTGTCGTTATGTGAATCCAAAGACTTTTTTTTAATATGCACTCAGAAACATATATATACTGTATATATATATATATATATATAAAAACAGGCTAAAACGAGACTCTGTCTCACAAACAAAAACCTATTGTGCTGCTCTGCAGAGTCCCATTGCACACTGAGTGAGGAGTATAATCTAAGTGCAGTCCTGAGAAAAGAGAAATTGATCACTCTTTTGTGTCTCTGCTTTCTCTTCCTGTATGGAGTCCTACACTTTTCCCCAACATTTTTCTGTCACTTCCTCAAGTGCACCCAAAATAACAGCACATTCTTAACCATGGGTTTATGAAGGTCTGAAAGTTCAATCTTGTCTTTCATGGACAACAAAGAGAAGCACTAAAGCTTTAATGTTAATGATTTTCTTCTTCTTCTTCATTTTATAATAATCACAGGAAATGCTAAATCACACAGTAAATCCTAGCAAAATTATATACGAATATTGATTTATGCACTATAGTTCATGTCCTGAGATTATAAGGAGGGAAATGTATGAAGACATATAAAAAGAAAACAAAAAATTAAATACACTCACAGTGGAGAATCTTAGGCCAAAGCAAGTCATGCAATATCTGCAAGGCCAATATCTGCCAATACCATTGGAATCACTTTTAGAACTATTTTTTTTCCAGACGATAAATGATAAAAGAGTGACAACCAATCAGAATCCATCCTGATTTAAAGAACTCATGCATTTAAAGCGGCAAATGACAATACTGCAGTGTGAACTTATAATAGTTATCGTTATAGTTATATTTATAGTTATCGTTCTTGATGTGAACGGTCCTTAAACCATATATGAAATTGCTGAAATAAATGTTAAAACTTAAAGCATAACTTAAGTTAAAACTTTATTGCTAAACATTATTTTTCTTTCTTGTATATGCTTCTGTCAAATTGCATTTAAAAGCAGCTCTCGGCTGCATGCCTAATGATGCCCTGATGAAGTAATTCATCCTAGGCATCTGTAACTGAGAGAGGATCCACTTTTGAAATATTGCCCTGGATTTAGCAGACACCAAATACTATACAACCATTCTTGTTGCTGACCAGCTCTGAATTCAATATTGTTGTTTAATTGTAAGCATGCCAACACGCAACTTTTTGGCACCTTCATGACACTTTCCCATCATAGATCTGTCTGTCGGACAGCCATTGTCAATCTCTCAGGGTTTCTAGATGTACTGTCTAAATGAAGACAAAAAAATAATAATAATAGATTCTGGCTGGTGTCATAGCCTCAGACAATGTAGTTATTTATTTGGAATGCAAATGTAGAGCTGATTTAATGCAATAGAACACTTTGAGGAAGTGCTTTCTCCATGGGCCATTATGTGATATTTGTGATCCAACAGTGTGATCACAAATTGTATGATCAGCAGTATTAAATGTGTGCTTGACTTTGAAAAACTATCCATTTCAATACTGGTGAGGCTGTTTTCCCCATTTAAATGACCACAGCTGGTTATTTAGTATCTTTCCTAGTACATGTAAATAGCGAAAATTCTTTGAATTGTCTCCCTAATCAATTGAATAAATTGGGTGATTTTCAACCTGTTTATATATCGTTCAAGGGTAACTCGTTTTTAATACATATTTTATAGCCTCGGGTAAAAATCAGTTTCTTTGATCCCCTGCAAGCCTTTGCATAAAGGATCATAAGGAATTTTGCCATTAGGGTGATGGGAACTGATGCTTTTATCAAATACATCAAAGTTCAGCTAGTGCCTATTAATCATATATATTTGTTTCACTGGACACACAAAATAATGGAAGGCTATATCTAAAAGAAAAAATTTCTTATAATTAAGTCTATTTGGTCATGTTCATGCATGGACATGTTGACAT
Source organism: Abramis brama (assembly GCF_963993115.1). NCBI lineage: Eukaryota > Metazoa > Chordata > Actinopteri > Cypriniformes > Leuciscidae > Abramis > Abramis brama. The sequence goes on along the minus strand of NC_139975.1, from coordinate 22,194,479 downwards.
CTTGTTAGTAGATATAGATTCAGGCAAGGTGCTGAGCTATATAACAGAGGTGATGAAAAGCAGAATCATTCTTAAAAGGATAGTTCATCCTAAAATGAAAATTAAGTTATCATTTACTCACCCTGATGTTGTTGTTTGTAGTATGGCATTTTTTTTTTTGGACCAAAAATGTCCCACTCATCCATATAATACAGTGAATAGCTCCCAGCATCAAGCTTTTTAAAAAGACACAAAAGTATCACAGAACAAACCCATGCAACATATATTCCAAGTGTCCTGGTGTATACGATCGGGTTTGGTAAAAAAAAAAAATAAAAAAAAAAATAATATATATATATATATATATATATATATATATATATATATATATATATATATATATATATATATATATATATTTAAAGTTAGACTCTATTAGCGCCGCAGTTCACTCTGACCTGCCCAGAAAAAGCACACAAGTTGTGAGAAATCAACATTAATAAAAACGCGACATTAATAAAAATAGTCATCACTGAATAAATTAAATATATACTAATCATACTAAATAAAGAGCAGTGAGTGATTTCTTTTCTTTGTCTTTTGTTGTGTGATTAACATTAATGACATAGACGGCAGCAGGAATATTAGGCTGCTGTCACTTTAAGGCCAAATGCACAGATCCAATATACTGTTACACATGCAACTTATTTCCCAACTTTTTATGTTCACTTAAGACATAATCAATGGGGTTTAAGTGAATACTCACCAAGCCGGACATTTTTACATATTCCTGTGTGTATTTAAGAATTTAGGCGCAAACTCGCAGCTCAAAGTTCACTTTTCTTGTCTGTTTTGCACTCTCGGAGTCTCGGAGCACGCGCACAGACAACCCCTTGGGGAACAGCTTCACCTTCGCGGTTTAATGCAGTTTTAATAACTCTTTTTATTATTGAGCACGTCCTGCAGTTTAGCAACAGTACTTTATTTTACGACAATCATTGATCTAGCTGACTTGGACGTTAAGTTTTGGCTTAAAAAATATATATTATTAGTACATAATAAGTAATCCTTGAATCCTTCATTCAACCAATTCGTTCAAAATGCTAATTTATTTAACTTAGCAAACAAAATATTTTTATGAATGTATAGCCTAATTGAATCATTTACTCATCTGATTCGTTCAAATACACTGATTCTTTGAAGAATAAAACACTGTTGCTCAGAGATGCAGCGATTCTGCTGTTTGTTCTGTTTTCTTTGATGGAGCAAAAACAGAATGTGTCTATGAAAGTTACTTGTTTATTGTAACTCTTTTATTGAACTGTTGTATTGTCACATTTGCACACTATTGCTTGTGTGATAACTCATATATCATAGACTTGTATTATAAAAATAAAAAACAGGAACTCATTAAATAGATTTTTTTTTACTCATTTTGATGACATTTCTGACCAGTGAGATGGGAGAGAGCGCTCAAAACTCTTCAGATCACATTACTTAGTGGAAAAATAACAGAATTTATAATTATCTGTAAATAAATGAGGTGTGAACATATGAGTCCCAAAAGAGAACTGTCTTTGGGTGTATGCACAGAGAAAAACGTACTAGTTGTCTATCGCGTTTTATCGTGCTTGAACAGTTTAAAATAGTTTGAATGCTTAAACTGCATGGCAAGAATTAAATGAGGCTTTCTAGATTCTAAATAAGCAGATTTTTGATGCAAAGTGGCTAAAAAGCATGATTTCTGCTTGCTGTGATAGTCAGTGTTACCGGTGTTACACGGTGTTCAGCCGATTACATCACAGTGTCGCCCAACGCAACACTGCATCCTATTTGGCAATATTTTGGATTTAAACCTGATGCTAATAGGGGACCTGCAAACATTAATGGGGAGTTTTGTAAACTTTTCCTGATGAAGGTGGCAGCATCCGGAGTAACACTTACACCCCTTCAAGCGCACCACAAGAATGAGGCTTGCGTGCTTATTCGTTTTGTTAATTAAGCCATCTTATTCGCTTTGTTAAGAAAATATCTGTTTTAAGTTTGTCATTGTACTGTTTTGTTGTTGTGTTTTTCATTAAGTATAATAATGAGCCCACCATTCAAGCAATTGCCGCTCTCGAATTGCAGCTAATTCAAAATTGAAGGTAAAATGCGTACCGCCGCACAGGCATTCATAAGCGATTTCAAAGCGAGGTGGAAAAGAGGGGAAAACTCCAACGTATTGAAATCGGTTAATCGGCATAGGGCCAGGGTGGGCCCAGTTTCTGATTGGGTGAGCGCCCCTGTGTTTTTCTGCAGACCAGTATTAAAATCGTCACATTCTCATCTGTATAGAACTTAAGTGTAACATTTAATTAAAACTGTAAGAATAAAATGTATCAGCTACAGCTTACCTTCGGTCTCAACCAGTCTCTCTCTCCCGCTCTTATTTCATTTAGTTCAATTTTTTAATGCTCAAATAACAATTGCATAGAGAACATTGCCAAGGGATTACATATAAATACATAAAATAAAATGTACTTATTGTATAGAATTAAGTAGTAATTCTAATCGAAAGCAGCACTGTTACTGTTTTTCATGTTTAATACAGTCAAACTGCTGCTTTAAAGTAATCAATTGTGTAGTGCTATATAAATAGGTCTAAACATGACGTGACTTGACTAGCACGCTGAATTGCAAAGCTGTGCAATTGCTAATACAATATCCACTATGCTAATATCCACATTGCTAATACACTTGTATGTTCTTTTGGTTAAATTAATAAAATGAAAAATAAAACACTTGGAAGAAAAAAAAAAGAAAAAAACCCCCACAAACAAATAAAGCTAAATAAATAAATAAGGTCATGAGTGATTGGTCCACCTGCACATAAAAACAGTCATGTGTGAGGGTTTTGATTCTCACAGTGGTTCTCAGAAGCTCAGAACTGTTGACCCAACAACATCAGAGACACCCTATGACAAGACATGGCCCCAGCAGCTCTTTAGGAGAACATCCGCTGGAGTTTGTGTGTCTGCGCTCTAATTATCCTGGCAGCTGTGCACCAAAAAAAAAAAGATCTCCATGAATTAATCCTTTATCACCTGGCCTGCCTATATTCCCCCTCATATGTGATCTCACTTAAGGGTCTTTGACGAGCCACACATTTCTCTGTGTACACTGCAGATCCAAACAAGAGAAAAACCCCCAGATGAAATGCTGCTTTGTGTTTGTTTTTGCCTGGTCCTGGAGGATCACATTGCTTCTGAAGACTCTGTCGCTCTCGGCAACAACATCTGCCTTGTGAGTGTGGGGCAAGTCCCTTCAGAGCAGAACTGCCATTTAACAAGACATGCGGGATTTGAGTCAATGAGTGCTCAATGTGGTGAACTTCATCACAGCAATGAATCTCTCCAAAGAGCTTATGGTGATGGCCTTTTTCTCTGCTTGCTGGCTTGATCTCCTAATGGTTGGGTTGCTAACAACAGAACCACTGCGCTTTTGGTTGTGTTTTTATGTCATACTGTTCCAACTGTTCTGGCTCTTTTAGCTCAAACTTTTAGTAAACTAAAAGTTCAACTTATACCTTTTAGGAATACAAAACGCACCTTGTCTATTACGATATAATCCGATTTTTCTTATTCTACTTCCAAGCAGATGGATTTTGTTATTTACAAAGTACTTAAGTATGTAAAGTATTTCATAAGAGTTTTATTTCATGTGATGATGTCAATAGTTTGAAACAACAAGTTCTTGGCTCTCCACGACATGTATATTTCTCATAGAAAATGCACATAAAGTATGGTTCAAAAGTTTGGGGTCAGAAATGTATACTAGTTGCCCCACTATACATTTTATACAATTTAGGAAATCTTATTTCACTTGCTTAATCTAAATAGGTAATTGATAAAAGGAGAATACATTTTAAGTATTGATAACTTCATGTTTAGTTCAGGCAGGATCTTAAAATAACTTAAAATATAATTTAAATTTAATAGAACAGTAAATGAAATGAAATGAAATAAAATAAAATAAAAACATCTCAATTTTAATAGTGTATAATACATAATGAAACAAATATGCTATATTAAAACAATTCATATTGTCTTTAAATACTGTATGTTGTCGTTTATTATTCAATGTTAAAGGGTTAGTTCACCCAAAAATGAAAACTATGTCATTATTTACTCACCGTCATTTCGTTCCAAACCCGAAAGACTTTCGTTCATATTCGGAACACAAATTACGATATTTTTAACGAAATCTGTGACAGTCCACGCAACTACCTCTTTGACGCTTCAAAAAGTTCATAAAGAGAACGTAAAAATAATCCAGATGCATTGAACGGTTTAGTCCTAATTTTCTGAAAAGACTCGATTACTGTGTTTGATAAAACAGATTGAATTAGGATTTTATTCACATATAAACATTGATCAGCAGACATAAACAGAAGCTCAAGTGTACTTGCTTTAATGCACAAGAACAAAGCTCATTGGTTCTTGTGGAAGCTCAAACGTGCTGCGTAACACATGAGAATGAATCTCATTGGTTCTCGCAGGTCAAACAAACATGCTTGAGCTTGTTTACCACAACTGATGTGTGAGTTAATTAATGTTTATGCATAAAAGTCAACGGAGGGACATAAGCTCTCAGATTTCATCAAAAAGGTCTTCATTTGTGTTTTGAAGATGAATGAAAGTCTTACGGATTTAGAACAACACGAGGGTGAGTAATTAACAACATCATTTTCATTTTTGGGTGAAATGAAAGCTTTAGCGTAAGTTCTGCCAGGAAGACTCAATCGTTACGTTACTTATTACCTTCACATCTAACCAATCATGTTCTAATACTTGCAGTATAAAAGATCGGTACTTACACATGTCTGAGTTTGCAGATGCTGACTCCTACATTCACCTCCATCCTCCCCAGCACCACCAGGATGGTCCCTTCCCATACCTCCCGGGGGGTCGGCTGCGCCCCTGCCTTCGTCTTCAGGCAGGAAATGCAGATTCCGCTACCCTCGGATTGCGCGCTACGGATAAGAACTTTATAAATATTTGCTTGCTGGGCTGTTAATAAATATATGCTTTTGTTACATCATTTTATCTCCCGAGTGTTTCTAGTAGAACTAAACCTTTAAGATGCTGTGACGAACAGAGCATCAGATACCGTGTAGCCTATAGTGTAGATATTATAATAAATACAATAAAAACACTATGTTTTACTAGGTATGTGTGCTACAGGACAGAACACCTGCTTTACCAGCTTTAGAATCACTCTAGCTGTCCTATGTCCAGTGCCCAAGAGAGCTGGGGATGAAGTGTACACTAGCATGTGTAATTACAAGCTCTGCAAACCATGTGAGTACACTACTAAACTCGACTTGTGAAAGCCTGTCCTCCTGCATGACATCACAACCATACACATGTCACAAGAGGGACTTTGAGACCTTCCTCAACTTAATGAGCCCCTTGACAGTCCTAACCTCATTTTTGTTAAATTGGCTAATTAAAAAGGCATTTACGACACAAATAAAACCAGTGTGCATTAAATGAACACTGCTTCAGTGGATATACCTTTTAAACAGAATAAATCCACTCCTTTAGACATCATTTCACAATAAATAGCAACCAGAGATGACATTAACCATTGTGATGTATAACAACACAGAAAGCAACTAATAAAAGACAAAAAGTGTGAGTCGTTTGAAAAAAAAAGAAGAAATTCCAGGTTGATCTATGGTGTGCTTTAGTGGTGTGTTAAGTTATCACATATCTGTTTATTTTATTTTATTTTATTTTACCTTTATTTAATCATTCAAGTTTAATAATCTGGCACATATAATTCAGCTTTTAAAGCTTGGCTTTGTAAATCATGTTCCAGCATTTAGGGACTTGTTTTGTCACTGTTTCAATCAACATGTGTAGTCTTGATCACGTTAATTAAACCAGAAATGGCAGGAATACTATGAACTTTTTTTCTCACTCCTCTTCTCTATTGTATGATCTGTTAGCAAGAGACAATTTGCATTATGTGGCATTAGTGAAGGGATTAGGGAACATGATTTATGCCGGCAAGACATTCTTCATTTTCGCAAATGAGTTTCCATTCCCAGTTGAACAATGGAGCACTGTCTGACCCTCCCTTAATCTCAGTGAACAAAAAGGGCTTGCTAAACCATAACTTTGGGACCTTGTTATTCAGACCATGATTAAACCAGTGCTCCTAAATTAACATTACGTTGGATCTCTATTAATTCTCTGTATTATCAGTGTTAATCACAAGTTAGCAGCCAATCAACGAGCAATGACCGAAAGAAGAAAAAAAGAAAGAAGAAGACTGGATTCTGGTGCATAGGTGTCTGCTCTTTCAAATGGATATGCCTGATTGCTAATTTACTCAGAAAAAAATACACAAAAGCGGTAAATTACTGAAGGTATCCAGGCAATTATCCTTTCAGAATATACTGTGTCCTCAATCAATACATAATTGTTTAGGCATTGCCAACATATCCCCAAAATATCTACATAAAATAAAAATGAATAAAAGGTCATTTTTGACCTTCTTACTTTTTCTATTTCAATTGTGAATAAATATAGTCTCAAGTATAGCCAGATATTTGATTAATCAGCAAAAGAAAGGTCTAGTGCACATTGTACTGCATTTATTCTGGCCAAGATGTTGCCATTTAGGTGGCTTTATCTAAAATTGATTGTAGAACAATAATTGAGAGGCATTCAATTATTAAAAAAATAATAACACGTTATATATAGATACAAATAGTAATAATTAATAATAACAATAATAAGTAAGGCATGATGTACATAATGTAATAAGTGGGATAATGTACATCCAGCTGGTTGTGTGATGCAAGTGTCGGGTTTATTCTGCGATAACAACCGGCTGGATGTAGGCTATATTATCCCTTACATAACATACTGCTGGATGGCGCGATTGACCAATCAGAATCAAGCGTTCTACCGATCGGTGTAATAATAAAAATGAAGTAATTAAGTAATGTTATGGCAGCTTTAGTAAATGATTGTAGTGAAAACACAAAACATATAGACAAATTTGTATTAAGTGCAGACTAATTAAGACTAAGTGTTAAGACAAATAAGTACAGACTATTTCACAGATATAATTCAGAAAAAAACAAATACACATCTTTGCCTGTGAATATCTTATTAGCTTGATACTAGATGCCACAAACTAAATTCAGAATATTTTATGCCAGATTGCAGTGTTTATGTCATCCTCAAAAGTGCTCATTCTATCAACCCGGTGCTTTTAAAATAATAATATAAAAATCCTCTGCACACTTATGCTGCCTTTAAGTGTATGGGAAACTCATACCTCGAGTCGTGCATTATTCATTATTACGCAATCAAGTCTGAAACATAACATTGAAGTAGTATAAACAAAAAAGAAATATAAACCCAAATAACATTTGTATTCAAAATGATGAAAAATATTAATTTCTATCACTTTTTTTAAAACATGGTATCTCACTAAATGTGAAACAGAACATGAAAGTTGAGTGATTAACAACATTAGCTATACATACTTGATTTCCCCCATTGTTCTCTATATATACACACCTGGGCAAAAATAAAATACAATAAAATAAAAAGGGTCCAGGCCCAAAATTGATAAACTGCAAGCTTTTAATTGTCTTAACCACAAATTATTGGTCAGTATATTAGCAAAATTTAAACAAATGCACTACTTAAAAATCTATTGCCATCTCAGAAAACATCAACGACAGAAAGTAGTTTTTTGGCAGAATATAGGAAGTTTGATTCAGAGTGGTTCAGCAGAGTTGTGTGGAGTGATTACACACAATGAAACACAAGTTGCATGTTGATGCTCAGAAATGGTGTCTTCGAAAATGAGAAATATAACAACAAATGCATGGAGGAAGAGGTGTCATTGTGTGGGGAACCTTTCCAGCTGCTGGTACTGGTGAGCTACTTCACTCTGAAAAGTAATTAAATGCTTTGAAGTACAGGAGAATATTGCAGAATGGTTTGCTTCCCACAACTGAATGTTGTTATCTAAAGAGGAATGATGAGATGTTATTTTTCAAGACAATGCTCCTGCCCAAAATGCAAACACAATGAAGAAGTGGCTTGATAACAAGTCCATCAGGCTCATGTTATGGCCTGGGCCAGAATCTAGATTTGAACCCTATAGTGAATATTTGGTCTCACTTTTAACTGACTGGAAAACATGTTTCAACTACTCATGAACTGTTTGAAGCCAATAACACTGAGGGGAACAACACTGACTCTTCTTGCTGTAAAAAGCTGTCTGTAAGTTTAGCCACACAGCTTAAACATTTAAAGCAAACAAAGGGCAAGGCTATCCCATACTAAATTACTTTATCAACAGTATTTGTGCAATTCTTGCTAATTTCCTGACCAGTGATTTGTGATTAAAATGGTTAAAGGGATAGTTCACCCAAAAATGAAAATTAGCCATGATTTACTCACCCTCAAGTCATCCTAGGCATATATGGCTAATATGACATTCTTTTTTCAGACGAATACAAACAGAGTTATATTAAAAAATGTCCTGGGCTCTTCCAAGCTTTATAATGGCAGTGCATGGCTGTTTCTGTTTTGAAGTCCATAAAAGTGCATCTATCCATCATAAAAGTGCTCCACACGGCTCTGGGGGGTTAATAAAGACCATTAAAAGACCACTAAATATTGTGCCCTTTTTGGCTTATCTATATTATAGATAAGTGTTCCTGCCATGTCTCAAATCGACATGCCCCTTCTAACATTGCAGTTCTTGTATCATCTAGATCTCTGAGTATCTCACTCATTAATACGACTTTGCTCTGTCATTTATGTGCTCGAAACTAATATTTATGATACTTCTGACTCCACTTGCAGGGCACATTGGCTCCCAAAGGCTGCGTGAAGTCAGCAAATCAGATTAGCGCTAGCTATGCTAAAGAGTGGAAGGGACAGGAAATTTCACTAGCCAGACTCAAACCCACATTTCCCACATTAGCACCACGGCTCAATGTTGCAGTGCATATACGCTAACCCCCAGGCCACAACACTGACGATTTCTGCTGATTTAAAAATGTTAATGTATTTTTGGTGAGTATTGCCTCGGGCTGAAAGCAAATGGAGATGTTTGAAGACGTTCCCATGTTGTTACAGCCGGTTTGTTAGGTGTAATCAATGAGAGAGGATAGGCGTGTGGAGAAGGCAGAATGACTGGCAAGGCCCTGACTGCACTGGCCAGGTGCAGAGTGAGTAGGGACCTCCCTGTTAACACATGGCACACCACTCAGCCAGGGAGATTAATGGGTCTGACTGCATGGCAGCGGAGCGGCCAGGGATCAGGGAGTGTAATTGCGCTGGGGCAAGTATGGACATGGACAGCTGCGCATAGCAGGAGCCAATCACACCTCGTCATCACTTCCATACCTCCAGTTGTTCACCCAAGAGAAGAATATCCCAGTCCGAACTGTGATAGGATACCAAGATGAGGATTCTAGGTGAGTGAAAATGTGTTTTAACTTCTATCTCAAAAGCAATTTTGATGTAATAAAAGTTCTATTTTGGTTAAATGATTGTAGAAGCACTTTTGTGGGTCCAGGTCATGTGTTATGACTTTGAAAGAATCTGTTTCAAAAACTTCAGCAAAAGCTAGCCTATATTTTATTTTATATTAGACAACTGCACAGCAATGTACAGCAAGGGGGAAATCTATAAAAGTTTAACGTGTGGAAAATATTTATGTGGAAATGATCCCATGCGTAATGCTTCTGTGTACATGAAACCACAAATATAAAGCGTAACGTATTTGCGTTCAAAATGAACATCGCATTATAGATATGAGAGACGTTCACAATGAATATCTCATATCTATAATGATGAAATTGCATTTCTGTCTCTCCCTGGTCATAACAATCTGCCTCTTGTTTTGAAAACTGTTTTGACACCCACATGCTCATATAATTTCACTGAAGTCCTTGTTCCAGGGACAGATGTTTAAGACAATGTAAATTCACTGGTGACATTGAGATGGTACTTTGCTATTCAAATGAGCTCTGTCTCCTTCTGAGCTAAACGGCTCCTGTATTGGTTCGAAATATCAGTGTCTCTATAAACAGCTGTGACCCCACGCAGGAAGTCAGGCATCCCACTTCCTGTGGCAAGCTGTGCCTCTGGCTCTCCTGGCCAGAGATGGCTTTCTAATTGGTGTCCTCTCACCTCTTTATACTGAGATGCTCCTGTTTGACAGTTCTTGGCAGCAGGATGAATGTCCTTGAAGAACAAAAAAGTCAAATCCGAAACCTGTAAAAGTAAATCACTTTACGTTCAAGGATTTTCAAAAGGGAAAAATAATACACGCTGAATTCTTCAAAGAGGCAAAAGTTGGCAACAAACTCTCAAACATGTAGGGACAGTAAAAAAATATTGTCACATTTCAGTTCAGAACTCAATCTGTGCTTAATTTACCCTGACTTAAGCTAGTTTTAACTTTTAAGAAATCATTAAACTGATTCCTTATATTTGCCTGAAAATATGTTTGCTTTGCTAACAAGCAGTCTGTATGGTGATTTTCTGAAATGATGACTTCTAGCTGTTTTTTTTTTGTTTTTTTTTGTCCAATGTAAATTAATATTTTCACAATGTTTACACTTCTGGTGTAAAAATCTCTACCTTACACATTCAACAAACAATATAATACTATTTTAAATGTCTATATTAACATTATATTTATTATAGATAAGTATTCTTAATATCAAATTAGTGTTATTTTTACATTGATTAAAATAATAATGTTGTAACAAATATTATAACTGATGTTCAATTATTCACCTTCTTTTCACGTCATTAGTCAACAGTTGCTTGGTAAACATTGCAGATGTCATGATGGTCTCAGGCACTAAAATGGAGAGTGACTGGAGTGACGTCACGCAAGTAGCTTTGCAACAGAGCTGTCATTTGAAGTCGAGGACTTTTCTCCCCCACCTTCAACTGAAGTGGAGGAGGGTGAATTGTTTGTGGACACAGGGCCAGAGCCATATCAATTCGAGCCGCTGGCTCAAACTGCATCCCGCGATGCTAGCGAAGCAGCCGCGCAAGGGAGAATGGGGCCAATGTCTGAGTGAAAATAAATACTTCCTCACAGGGTCGCAAGACGACGTAAAGTACATGCATCTGATGAGTTTTATCGAGTTGATGTCAATAGCGTGCGCTCTCTGTAGGCATATTCATATTTTGCCGCTATGTGAAAAAATTTACTTGAATCAATGAACCGCACTAATAAGGCCCCATTCTTACAGATCATTAACTAAAAAAAGTTGGTTCAGGGTTTAGTTACCCTTTAACCACCTACATTAGAAAAAAAATGTAGTACCTACTATTCCCCACAAGAGGGCGTTTCGCTGTGATGAGTAAAATAATTGAGAAAGAAGGAAGCAGCCATTTTACAAACGAGAGAGAGCGCAGATAAATAGACTGTTGATTCAGAGCCTAACTATTTTAAAATAGTGAAATAGACTGTAACAAATAGTTTCAGTTATTTTTCCAGTGAAATCTGAGGGGAGAAACATCTTTCATACTTGTATTTCGAGGAACTCCGGTGAGTGTTTTGTTCCTCCATTGTTTTTCTGTAATCGGTCATATGAGTTCAATTAATGATTTATGGTAAGAAATCTGACTGATAACTAACAGATGATGAATACATATTGAAATATGCATGTTGTGACAAAGTGATAAAATATAGTTTTGTCATAAAACCAATCGGAGTTGATTCAAATGTTGACACTTGCCAATCGTCGCAAATGTTGTCACATGCCAATTAATGTGCTGTTCATGCAAACGGTGCCATTTTGTGATAGTTTGGTATTATTAATCAACTCTGGGGATATAATGTAAAAAACAAAACAAAACAAAAAACAAAAAAAAAAAACAGTTGGCCTATGTGATTATTTAATGGCATGTATATGAGACATTGCTCTGTTTAGTGTTGATTAGGTGGGTTAGTACTCTACGAGGATTTTTTTTGTAAAATAAGTCAATATGCAGTTGAAGAAAGAAAAGAGTCATTTCATGTGACATATCTGTTGCCAATTCAGATTAAGTGAATGTGAATGAGTGATAAGTTCTCTGCATTGTGAAGGTTTTTTTTTCTTTCATTTATTTATTTATTTATTTTTGTTTTGTTTCCTGTTTTCCTGATGCATAGTACTTCTTGAGTCTACCTTGGACGAGTGTACGGTAAGCAAACAGTGTCTAACGTTAACTGATGTCGCAACGCGTCATGTTCTGGAGCGAATTCAGTATCCTTAGGCCCCGTCCACACTACTGCGTTTTCGTTTAGAAACGGAGACCTTTTGCTACGTTTGCACCTCCCGTCCACACTAAAACGGCAAAAACGGAGACCCAAAACGGAGAAGTTTAGAAACGCTGCCGACCCGTTTTTCGTTTTGAATCTCCGGAGGGCGTTTTAGTCTGGACGGGTCAAAACGGAGGACTTTAGAAACGATGACGCAGAAGCTCACGCTCGGCTCTATGATTGGGTGTCATCAGTCATGGAGTATACACAGGCAATATTCAGTACCAGTAAACTCCACCCACTGGAACAGTTTCTTAAAGTAAGAAGGCGCGGCTCAGGCGCGGTAAACGCGTGCATGCTAGAAATAGAACCTACGGCTATTTTTCATGCGACATGCAAGCGTGTTGGAAGCGTTTCCAGGCAAAGTAGAATAAGGAAAAGATGTTTATAAGTCATTTTGACACAAATACATATTAATAAATGACATTTTGATGTTTGAAAGCATTTTTTTACAGTCTATGTTTGAAAGTCTTTAGGTTTACACCGGCACGCGCATGCCCAGTGTTGGTGAATGGTCACGTGATCCGCGTTTTCAGTCGTTTTAATGTGGACTGAGATCAATTCTAATACGCAGCTAAAACGCTGGTGTGGACGGAGATCGTATTCGTTTTAATTCTCCGTTTCAAAACTAAAACGCAGTAGTGTGGATGGGGCCTTAATCTGTCATAAATCCCTGCAAACAGGTAAGAGAATGCAACACACCATACACTTCGGATACCTTGAGTGAAACTGAGTTTAAAACTACCCAGGTTGTAAATCTTTCTTCTGTCACGTGACTACTTATGGTTTTCTTTCTATTTTTCTTCTACTTCTATTTTTTTCAACTTCTTCAAATTTTTTTTCCGGAAGGATCAGACTTTCTGAACTGCGTTTGGGGAAACATTTATTTGATTTGTTGTACCAAACGGCCTGACTGTATTTGTTTTTAGTTCTATTGACTGTATGTTTGCAACCGTTGAACTCATTTCAATTGATGGTACTAATACAGTAGCCTCAATTTTTCTTCTTTCACAAGTTGTAGTGAAATTGCTGTCTCAAATCCTCCTTACGAACTTAGACGTTCAGTATAGTGTCCTGCTACTGTGCCCATTCAACCTGACCTGTTATAGAACCCCACACTAGAGTGCTATCACGGGTTACATCTGTTTATTCCCATATTTTGTAATATTTGTTTTGTAGACTAGTAGACCAGTTTAACCTGGTTTAAGATATAGGTATTTCTTTCAGCAAGGTACCTACAGTCAGGGCTCGAAATTAACTTTAAGTAGCACTGGTGCTCCCAACTTGGCCTCCCAGAGAGTATATTCAACTACACTGTATTGTTATTTCTGTGTTACAAATATTCTTATTATCACAGAAGAACTTGAATTGGAACTAGAATTAAAGATTATAGTTTGGATATAAACACTGACGTATACAGAAGCGATCAAAATAGAGAAAAGCACCTTTTGAAAGTAACATGGAGCTTCAAATAACAATTGTATCGATTACATTGTTACACCACTAGGTGGCGACAAGTGACTTAAATGTATTTGTTATTGAATCATTCATTCAAGAGATTCGTTCAAAAAACGCTGATTCATCCAGTAATGAAATGAAGTATTTATTATGATATTTGTCAAAATTACAATATAATTAAATAAGCTATGTATTAATATTAATAAAAAAACTGAAATAAAAATAAAAAACATCCTCACCATCAGCATTGGCGTGTTCCACCTCTTTAGGTGACGGCTTACAAAAGAAATCTGTCAGCGTTCGTTTCATCTTCTCTCGCCGATCACACCAAACACGTTTTTCATGTTCGAAAAACGCGAGGTGCACAGCACTGCCCCGGCCACACAGAACGAGCAGTGCGCTGCGTTTTTTATGTTTCTAGGCAACCAACGAAACAGCTGTCCTGTCAGTCAAGTAAACGTCAAATCAGCCTTTTAAATTTTGCGCGGTAGTCACGTGACAACGGAGTGCAGTGAAAGGGAGTGGGAGTGATTGACAGCTAATGTTAACCAATCTAAAATCTGCTTTGAAGTTAAGAACGCAAGGATGAAGTTTGATTGGTTATGTAACGTTGGATAGAATGATGGTCCGGCCACCGCGTATCAGCTCACATAAGGTACACACTGTGCAGTAATTTGCAAACGTTTTGTTTAGTAATGAAAACAGGTCGCACCACAACCATTATTTGCACTCAAATGATGCTCTCAAATATATTTTTAGGTCGCACCGATTAAATTTCAGGAGCATATGCGACCATTTTTGAGCCTTGCCTACAGTGTAAGACACAATAGAGAATGGGTCTCATTCATGAAACATTCGTAAATATACAAGTAAATATGTGAGTGATTTGCGCGTAAAGAGACCTTCCCGAAAACGCTTCTCCTGATTCACAAATACTTCGTAAACGTCAGATGTGATAGTGAAATGTGTGTGTGCGTTAATGAATTCCAATCAGTTGTAAATGGGACGCGCGTGCACGCTCATTCTCAATTACCATAAATCCCGCCCATTAAATCCGACTGACAACTATATATGGGCATCATATTATGACATCAAACGAAGGATTTCAACATGTCTTCTCAAAAGCGAATGAAAAAGAGAAATTTCTCAGATGCAGAAATTGAAGTTTTATTATCAGAAGTTCATTCAAAACGCCACATTTTATTTTCAAGCGTACATAGTGGCGTATCAGGACCTAAAAAAAATATATTATCTGATTTTTTATTACAGCATATTACAGATGCAGTTAATGGAGTTTCATCTGTTAATCGAACAGTCCCAGAAGTGAAAAGAAAATGGTTCGACATGAAGCTTGAATTAATTGAAGTGAATTAATTATTTGATTAAAGTGTTCCGTTTGCAGATGCTATTACTGGCTCTCATAATAAAAGTAAAAAGAAAAAAAACATGTAATTACTATATATAATATTTTTTCAAAATGCTGTGTAAATATGCCTACCCTATTAAGGTGAATTAAAATGCAGCCTTATTAATGAGCAAAACGTTCGGATGTTAAACGCACTATTTACGCGTGGCTGGGAGCAGGTGTAGATTTCTTTCGTACCAACTAACATTTAGAAAATACGAACATTTTAATGAATCCGAAAATTTACGCCAGAACCACTTTACACACGATTTACACAAAAATTTGTTCTGCTCGTGTTTCATGAATGAGACCCAATGTACGTAAAAATGCATACATGATGGATTATTGGAAAATGGTGGGTAAAATATGTAAATAAAAGTTTTGTACAGACAACTTTATGCCTATTGTCACAGGCAGAGAAATGCTCAACGGGACTGAAGTTGAGAGGAGGCTCTTGGGTATGAAGCATTTACATGTCACAGTCATGCAAAACCTAGATAAATAATTCATTTGACCCAGGCAAAGGCTGTTTTAAGAGGTCATCATATAGCTTCATAAGCAATGAGAAAGCTGACAGCAAGCAGGTCAAGTGTTGTCCTCAAAACAACGTTTTTTGAAAGGGCTGGCTTGGCAGCAGCTGTTCAAGCAAGCAGGGAAGTGACCTGCTCAGTAAACCATAAATAAGTCTGAAGAATATGCAATGACTTTGTAGGAACGGATGTTGTTTACATTTCACCCTGCGTTGAGAGACTTATAACAACTTGAATGCGTACCATATATTTACTAATTACTTTAATTATCCCATGCTTTGGTAAATCATGATATAAAATGACTTAGAAAATGTATTTTTATGTCAGCTTTGTATGTCATAGATATATAACACAAATGTGATGTTTATCTAAAATCATTTTTGCTTACGAGTAAGGATCATCGGAGGTCAGCAGCAAAGACATTGGTTTATAAAGTGAGATTAAACATAGCCACCGGTTTCACAGACAAGGCTGTTAGAGCTGTTTTAACTGAAAGCAACTTGCACTTACATGTGTCTTAAAATGTCAATGCCATTGTTTTGTCTCAAGATGCACGCCAGTATTTTTTTTCCTCTAAGGCATGTTTATAAAAAAAAAACTACTTAAATGTTCTAATTGATTTAAGGCCTAACCATGGCTTAATCTAAGCCCTGTCTGCGAAACAAGGGGCTATACCATGAAGCAGGTTTAGTAACTTGCGCTCTACGGCTAACCTGCTCCAGGGCAGGTTATGTTCTGGGTAAGTGATATCAAACCGAAATTGAACCAAGTGATTGACTATTTGCTACTGATGTCACACTATCATGTGCACGTGCTCCATGAACTCGGGAGCAAAGCCTGAGCTAACAGAGAGAGTTGATCAGTGTCATGGTACCAACAAAGCCTGATTGAATTAGTTTGGTTTTGTCAGCTTGAAACTAATCCTGTAACCCTGAGTTTGTTCAACCACCATCATGGAATGGGCCCCTGGCCAAAGTATGTTTGTATTGTTTATAGGGCTGCAACTAACGATTATTTTAATAATCGATTTTTTCGATTAATCGATGAATCGGATAGATTTAAAAAAAACACATTAATTTCCAACCCTTTATTCAAAAATAGAACCGACAGTGCAAAGTGCACAAACAGGTTGCTCCTTGAACATCCCTGAGCTGTTAAAGTAAAAAAAAAAAACACAAAAAACATACACATGCTTTACATCTGCCAGATATACAGGCTTTTTTTTTTAAAATAAAGTGCACAAAAAGATGTATATGTTGTTTAAAGGGACCTGAGCTGTCAGAACAATAAATAATTTATAAAAAATAAAGAAAAATACTCTACACTACACTCACAGACACACACACTCACAAACTCTCACTCACAGATGCACACACTCACAAACAAAATGTTTGACATTATTTAACAAGCACATGCACACAAAAGACAAGTCTCGTGCAGTCTAATAATAGGTAATAATAATAATAGCAATAATAATTATAAGATAATATCTAGTCTATCCTAATATTAATTATAAATACAATGTATTTAAAATATAAATACAATATAAAAAAATAATAATAATAATAATAAAAACATACAATGGTTTGACCACCTGGTATGGTGTGTAAGGTATTTTTCAGCTCATCCTTTCCGAGCATATAGTGAAGTTTCTCTGAGTCATTTAGAGTAAAGGATGAAAAATTCAGTGCTGCACATTGTGGAAAAAATATTCCCCTTGTAGTGGTACTTGGGACAGACAAGAAAGTGTTTTCATCTTCTGTCTATCTGATTCAAATCACAGTCTGCTAATTCAGTGGTAAGAATTTAATTGTTGGTTTTATTTATATTGTTGTCCATTTATCGAACTTCCATGCCTCTTATATAGTAATTATATATTACTATGTACCAATTTACTAATGCTCAGACACACTCGGTCTCTCTCGCGCACTGTCGAGCGCGCTCTCGGACACACTTGGTCTCTCTCGCGCAGTGTCGCTTGTCCAGTCCGGCGCCTCATAGCTCTGCTACGCTCCACGCTCAACTCAAACTTTTTTTTATTTATACTCAAAAATCTCTGCGACTTATTGAGTGGCACAATAGTTACAACAGCGACACAACGAATCGATAATGAAATTCGTAATCGATTCTTTTAATAATCGTTGATTCGTTGCTGCAGCCCTAATTATTTAACGTCATTATTGCAGATTTGCGTAATATTTTGAGCTTGCATTTCCCTGATTTATTCATTTTGAGGAATACTGATTCTGTTTTGTGCAAGTGAGATGAGTAAATGCATGCTCACATTTAGTCTAGAACTACAATTAGCATCATCTTCACACAGCACACACAACACCTCTGCACTTACTCCTGATTTTTCTCAACATGGGGAGAGGAGAGCTGTCAGTCAATAAATGGGAAAACAAAGTAACTTGCTTTACATCTTTGAAAAATAAACTTTTTAGTTACTTTACTAGTTACTTGAAAAAAGTAATCTGATTACATATCTCATGTTACTTGTAATGTTACCCCAACACTGCTTATGACTTTGTCATCATTTTAACTAAGTTTTTTTTTATCTCATAATTATGATTCATTATGATTTCAAATATTTGGCATATTTATATGCCAAAGCAAGCATGCATATAAAATATAAATTTTCTATAAATCGTTGTTTTACATTATAGCCTAGTATTGCGTAATGGTTATGAGTTGTTATAGCTTAAAGGGCAATACCAAGATAGTGGTTGCCTTCAAGATGTAGCCTACAGTTACAGTAACATAATTTAGCAAAACCTTTTACAAAAAGTTTTATTAACCTGAGTTGCAGTATGTCCCAACATAGTTTCTTTCTTAATTATTATTATTATTATTATTTTTTTTGTTGTGTATGTATTCTGAGGCGTAAACCATCTGCTTGTCTGAATCACCAGATTTCCCTCCACCTGCAGTACATTGTCTCACCTGTTTGACACCATCACATGGTGGGCGCTCGCATCCGTTGATTGCTTCACCTGTGGTTTTTGTAGGAGTCTCCTCGGGAATGGAACAATCTGTCCATTCTCAGTAGAGTACTTTTTTTTAATGAAAAGCATAGCACTGCTGCACAAGGTGTTTGGCAAAGCTTCATTGTGTGGGTGCCAGAAGTTGCATTACGCTCCGTTTTATACTTAAACAGTATTTTCTTGGCAATGACTTGGCTGACAACATTGAGTCAAATGTACACTCACATCAAATATGTCAAGTTCATAAAAAAAAAAACGTATGATTTTAATAATAATAGTTCACTTACAGTGCGCTTTTCTATGAGACTGCCAATAAATTCAAAGCCAACCTTGAGAAAAAGGTGATATATAAAAATATAAAAAATAGTGGTATTATTTTACGACTTATAAGTTGGGCTGTCAATTGATTAAAAATGCAATCAAATTAATTACATGATATTATCACAAATAATCACACGCATCTGACTTTGCTTAGAAAAGCACTCAAATTAAAATCTTTCAAAGACATTACGCTCAATTGATGTATTCAATGGACAGCTCCACTTGCAGTTTAAACAGTTTATCTTATTGCATGGACTGTGTTTTTGTCATACCGTGTTTCTATTCCAGTATCAACAGACAACTGAGCCATGATTTACGCATGTAAGAATAGGCTTCAGACATGATTGCCACAGCCAGAAAATAAGTGAATTGTCCTGTTAAACCGACGATTGTGAATCAATTTTATTTCTGTATTGACTGATGTGTGAGGAAAGCCACCTCTTTCTATTAAGACCAATCATTAGCAATCCTTCTTGACGTGTGACATTTTTTGCCAATGAGGCCTCTTCAGACATTCACCAGGATGGTACATAATCTTGAGTACAGTAAAAATTGACAGTTTTATTATTCTTGACAGGCGCACAAATTACTTTTAATAAAGCTGAATTCTCAGCCAGTCTGACGCACTGGTAACTACCCGCACAGAGGAGAGGGTAAGAGAATATCACTTTGTGGAAACTGCCTGAGATTTTTAGTTGGAGAATGCTTAAACTAAGATAATTCATTTTGTTGTGAGCCAGGCTGACTGTCAGGAAGCAGACTTTGACAAGGAAACCGACTCTGACCTTCAATTAGACTCTCGAATGATAATGCTGTGGGGAGAAAGTAGAAAAAAAAAAGCGTTAGTGCAAAAATCAATAGCTCATTTTCTCCTTTTTTGTATAGGGATTTTTATGTTTGCTGAGATAAAGGCCGACAAGACTTAGGAATGGAGTGCTGAAATGAACTTGAAAAGCAGAGAAATTCACTATCACATGGACTCAATTCATTTATTCCACAATTTACTTTTATGTGCAGTATTTTGGGAACATTTTACAGGAGTCATTGCCAGTGAGGAAAACTATTTTAAATCACTACAGTATTTGAACTAAATACAGCTACAAACACACACATATATGATTTTTGTCAAAATAAATCAGTTATAATATTTTTGTCATTTTGAATAGTCATTGTTTTTGTTTTAAATGTCTGGGTTTTTTTTATATTTTTTTTCAAGTAAATAATCTGTTTTTTATGGATTTAGTTTTAGTTAAGTATAATAACCTTGCTGTGTGCGAGTATTAGGTTCAACCGAGGCTAATTGTCAGAAGGGCTAAATCTAAAAAACTCATAAGAACAAGAGTCATAAGAACAAGTACATATGTGATTTCTCCAGCAGTGCTTTTGTATGTTGTTTCAAACAACTAGTTCAATACTAGTTTAAAAAAAAAAAAAAAAAAAAAAAAAAAAAAACATATATATATATGGCCACATTTTACATTTGTGCTGTTTAATTGATTGTTTTGTTTTATAGCCTCATTGTTATAGAAATTTAGCTGCAAATCTGTTGACTAGCAGCTTCCTTTGTAATAACGTCCTGCTGCTGGTAAATTAGAGAGAGATTGATTGATTGATTGATTGATTGATTGATTGATTGACTGATTGATTGATTGATTGATTGATTGATTGATTGATTGATTGATTGATTGATTGATTTGATTTATTGATTGATTGATTGATTGATTGATTGATTGATTGAAGTCAAGACTTAAAGGTCTTTGTAAACTGGAGTAAAAAGTGACAACTAGCCTTCGGTTTCCTCTATGCATTTTCTTGGTAGCTCATGCATCACACAACTTTTGTCGAATATTTTTGTTGCTCATTTCTGGTTTGTAATTCCTGTCAGAATTACATCTAACCGATGTGTAATGGCAAAAACTACTGGTACAGATCTTTAAAGTGAGGAGTCATATTGTGTGCGGATGTAAAGAGATGGAGTCTCTCAAGCATGCCTTCCCCATCTCCCTGATGTGTCTGTCTCTCTTATGCTCTTCTGACAGTCCTGTTGCCTGTTATACCAATCTCCCCAAGAGAGCTGGCAAAGAACATTCGTGTGTGTTTATGAAAAAAATCATCAGAAACACTCATCTCTACGCGGCATGTACAATTGCAGGACACTTAAAGACGTAAATCGTGGTGCAATCACAGCTCACTTACATGGCAATCAATTTCTCTTTATCTCCATACAACCTGTTTTATTTATTTAATTTTTTTGCCTGGTTTATCTTTAGGTGTACAAACACACGTCTAGAAATATAAAAATTGTCCAAGAACTAGAGAGATGTGGTGGAGAGAGAAAGAGAGATAGGGCTGGGCAATAAATGGATTTTATCGATTAACTCGAATGTGTAGTTTACGTCAACTTGTTTGAATGAAAATCGGTTTTCTCTTTAACATCCGCCAACGCTCCCCTCTGGGCTCCCGTAGTTCCGAACGGGCTGAGCGTTTGCCATAGAGATACACAAACAACATGGCAAATGAACAAGACCGCGACAGTACAAGCACACCCGCCAAAAACATTTACAAACGGAATCTGCAGGGCTTCCAACTCTCACAAATTCACTGTGAGTGACTTTTTACACGCTCTCGCGCCGTATCCATTTTCTCACGCAGAGAATAATCGCGAAGCAAAGAGGACACTGACACCGATAGACAAGACAGAGAAGGTTACTATTGATATGAAACAAATTCTCAGCTCTCAGATTGTCAATTTAATTACGAAATTCAAACAATAAACACCGTTTTGGAGCTTGTAAATGTGACGAAAAAAAATGTGTTTTTCAACCGCGGAAAGAGGTCCATAAAACAGCTGGAGAACAATATGGCCTCGTTTACACTGCCAGTGAAATGTGACCCAATTCCGATTTTTTGCTCACATGTGACACAGATCGGATGTGTTCTATGACAGTGTAAACAGGAAAAAAACGCATGCATTCGGATATTTCCAGATCGGTTTCAGGCCTCATTCATATGTGGAAATAAATCGGATATGTGCCAATGCGACTGTCATGTAAACAGGCAGATCGGATTTTCTGAGGCATTAGGCAACGTCTCCGCGGTTTAACGACGAGAGAAACCCCGACGCGCTTCTGCAAAGGGACGGATGGTCCGACGAAACGTTGTGTCATCGTAGGAGAGTAATGTGGACAGGGGCACGTGAAGTGTTTTCACAGGACTTTAAATGTAACGACAATTTTGTTCATTTACATTTATTCATTTTAAACATTTAGTAATTTATTTGTAATAAACACTTTAAGTGGGCTATTTAAATTTAAAAAGTGCTAGGACTATTTTTCAATTATATTTTTAAAACATACGCACAGAGTGTGATGTAACATTGTGTGTGCATAGAAAGAATTCGCCCGCAGCCGCTCAAAAAAGAAAAAGAAAATTGTCCACAGCTGCTCTACTCCTGAGCGTAACTCCACTGTCAGTGTTGTGTAAGTAGGCTACAGGCTCTAGGCATTTTTTTTTTTTGTCTTCATTTCTATTTCCTGTCGCTGTGCAGGCTCTTTATTGTATAACAGTGAACAGCCCAATAACCCTTATGTGCCGTAGATCGGTCCGTTGCATTACGAATGAAAGCAGTATCAATAATGTCAAATATGTGATGTGCAGTCAAGTTCAGGTGTGTGTAGGCTATATGCTGTTTAACAAGTGTTCGCACCGATACGCTTGTGATTCGTGGAGTTTTAACGAGTTTTATAGACATTGTTTCTTATTCAAAAGTGGTGTTTGGTAACTTCGTATATCGCAGAGCATTTTGTATTCTTCCATTTGTGCAAGAGAATTTAACCCTTTAAGCATGCGCGATATGTTTCAGATAGTAGCCTATATGGCAAGTGTAAACACATGAATCGGATATGGGTCACAATTTAAAGAATGTGTAAACAGACAGTCAAAAAAATCGGATATAGGCAACAAATCAGAATTGGGCATCAACACTTGCAGTGTAAACGAGGCCTATGTCACGTAACGTTACATTTACCTCAGGAAAGCCATTTAATGACCATAGCATGTTAGTTGGACTTTAAAAAATTGCTATAGAGAGGAGTATTTTGCTAAATATAACTATATTACATATTTATTATATTTTTACCTATATATTAAAATATTATAACATTGTTATTATAAAAAATGCATTATTTAATTTGAGATGTTATTTTTAACCTTTAATAATAATACCAGCTGACAGGGCTCTGTATGTTTACAGCATTAGGTGAGATTTTTGTTTTTGGAGAACAATTAACATAACACATTAACGTTACCTAATATTTATCCAAAAGAATCGATATTGAATCAAGATCAGAATCAAATCACAAGAATTGAATTGAATTGAAATTGTGAAATGTGTGTCAAGCATAAAATCAGTAGCATACCAGTCATTGTAACATGTAAACATTGTGTTGTCACTAAACTTAATAAAATTCTGTTTAGTGACCAAATGTTTTGACAATCACAATACAATTATTGTGATGCATAATTATTTTTATTTTTTTTACACCAGGAGTGTGTGTGTGTGTGTATGTATGTGTATATATATATATATATATATATATATATATATATATATATATATATATATATATATATATATATATATATATATATATATATATATATATATATTATATTATATTATATTATATTATATTATATTATATACTACGGTGACCGGGAGGGGACATGTTCGGTTCACTTATTTTTGTCGTGGCCACAACATATAAACTCGTGGGAACGTGATATTAAGTCGTGGCCACGAGATCATTTTGTTGAGGTAACGACATCATGTCGTGGCCACGCGATGCAAAGTCGTAGCCTCGAGATCATATGTTGAGGGAACGATATATTTTTCTCGTGGCCACGACTTCATATTTTGAGAGAACGACATCTATTTGTCGTGGCCACGAGTTATGTTGAGGGAGCCACAGCGGCCAATACTGTAACCGTATAGCATTGACTGGGTACAGCAGAGATGGAGATGACAGAAGAAATAACATTTTACTTTAAATTAGGAATGTCATATAAAGATATAGTGCTGTCTTTGGCATTAAGACATGGGTACGTTATAAGTGAAAGACACCTGAAGAACATTCTTAGACTTTTTTGTCGCACGCATATTTAGGGACCGTCTCAAAATTACATGCGACATTGATTGGCATAAACGTTTCTAACTTCAATAGCATTTGAAGACAATGACTTACAGTCATAAAACCAACTGTACATTGTTCACCCAGGTCTCATGTATGATGCACACCTTTTAGATTTTTGATATTTATGACAATAAACTGCTAAATCATATGCAAATATTGCTATATAGGCCTATTTCACTACTGTATGGGATCATACACAAAATATGACAATATTTAAAGCTCAATATCATTTGAAGACAATGACTTACAGTGATAAAACCAACTGTACATTGTTCATCTAGGTGTCAGGCATGATGCACACCTTTTAGATTTTTGATATTTATGACAATAAACTGTTAAATCATATTAGAGATGCACCGATTGATCGGCTGGTGACCGGAATTGGCCGATTTTCACGTGATCGGCCATGACCGGCGACCGGCCGGTCAGTCTGACATATGCCGATTTTATGCCGGTCAAATGCACTCGGGCGCCGCATGATTAACCTTTAGAGCGGTACGGTTTCATATATGGGATTTTTATTTCTGTGCCCCTGAGAGTAGGTAATGGTGCCACATTTAGAATGTTCAGTGATGTCTTATAACTGCCAGATTCAAACTGTGCTTTCGCGCGTTGGCTGGCGCTGAGCCAGAGTCGGACGCGTTCAGCGCTGTCATATGTCACAACTAAGCAGTGTTTTCAACCTCATAATGTTTATTTTAGGTTTCAGATATTTAAATACACATAAGCATGAGTAAAACAATGCATTTGGAGTTTGTAAAATACACACTGATGTCTGTGGAAGCAGCAATAACAATCTATTCAAATATAATTTGCCGACATGTGTTATTCATATCAGACAAACATAGTGGAAGTAACTATAAAGTTTACTCTATGCTTCTCAGTTCACCGGCCACTTTCTTGCATTTATTTCGGGAGAAACTGATGAATTGACGTGCTGTAAGTTAAATCCGACTGACAGGACAACATTGCGACGCCCATCTCATGTTATAGATCAAGATTATTTATAAAGGTTTTTAAACAACCAAACACACTCACTTACACGTATTTGAGAATCGGAATATCAGATAGGCTAGTTGATGACATGGTAACTTAAGCAAGTTTGTGAATATTTTGAATAAAAAAGGAAAAGCGAAATAAAAGCGACACATCTGTCATACAGTATTATTGTGGCTGCGGTGTATCGCGTGACGCGTCGCCATGGAAACATTAAAGGAAACGTTCGCCTTGAAAAAACTCTGGGGGTGGGGGAGTCAGTTAGAATATTTTAAACTTACGCGTGAAAGGGTTAAAGAAAAGATCGAAAATAATGTGTGTGTGCTGTAAAGTGGTTAGAAAAAAAATTAATCGGAATCGGCTAAAATCGGTATCGGCAGGTCAAACTCAATGAAAAATCGGAAATCGGAATCGGCCTAGAAAATTGTAATCGGTGCATCTCTAAATCATATGCAAATATTGCTATGTATTGCACTACTGTATGTGATCATATACAGAATATGACCATATTTAAAGCTCAATAGCATATGAAGACAATGACTTACAGTGATAAAACCAACTGTACATTGTTCATCTAGGTGTCAGGTATGTGACAGTAGTGAAATACATAGCAATATTTGTATATGATTTAGCAGTTTATTGTCATAAATATCAACAATCTAAAAGGTGTGCATCATACATGAGACCTGGGTGAACAATGTACAGTTGGTTTTATGACTGTAAATCATTGTCTTCAAATGCTATTTAAGTTAGAAATGTTTATGCCAATGTCGCATGTAATTTTGAGACGGTCCCTAAATATGCGAATATCGAACGTCCAGCGTCAAACCAACTTCATGCCAGTGCAAAAGTGCGACAAAAAAGCCCATCCAATTTAAGAATGCCAAAGACAGCACTATATCTTTTTATGACATTCCTAATTTAAAGTAAAATGTTATTTCTTCTGTCATCTCCATCTCTGCTGTACCCAGTCAATGCTATAGCTACGGTTACAGTATTGGCCGCTGTGGCTCCCTCAACATAACTCGTGGCCACGACAAATAGATGTCGTTCTCTCAAAATATGAAGTCGTGGCCACGAGAAAAATATATCGTTCCCTCAACATATGATCTCGAGGCTACGACTTTGCATCGCGTGACCACGACATAATAATGTCGTTACCTCAACAAAATGATCTCGTGGCCACGACTTAATATCACGTTCCCACGAGTTTATATGTTGTGGCCACGACAAAAATAAGTGAACCGAACATGTCCCCTCCCGGTCACCGTAATATACTATATACATTTTTTTTTTTTTTTTTTTTTTTTTTCTAGGCCATATCATCCAGCCCTAGGGTGGGGTTAAAATACTCTTAAATCAAACTCTCTTTCTTTCCTAATAGTGAAGTAGAGCAAACACTTGCAGCGTTTGATCTGAGACATTGATGACATAAAGATTAGACGATGCTACAGATGCCACAGTCCCTAACCAGGCTGCCGGGTCTCTAATGAGTCCTGAACCGTGTGAATGTTAAGTGGCATGTGTAAGGTCCCAGGGTACAGTTGTTTGCAGTCAAAGGAATAGAGCTGAACTCCCTAAACACCTGCTCCATGACAGTTCTGCACCTCCCATCCAACTGGAGAAAGCTGTCGTGTGTGTTGCCAGATCCGCAGTGAGCAGGTTGCACTGCATCTTAAAATAAAGCAGAAGCACCACAACAACATGGAAAATTAATCAGCCGCTACAAGGCTGTGAATTTCAATGAAAAGCCTGAGCTTTACTGCTGCAGAAGATGATGATGAAGAAGGAACGGCACGCCATACAACAACAGTCCGTTCCTGCGGGGTCTGAACAACTGAAAAGTGTTTTTGATGGTCAGGAGTTAATCGGGGCAAACTTTGGAGAAGCAGTATACAAAAGTAGGGTGAATCTAGGACGTATTTTGCACTTGTGACTTATTTAACACTTCAGTGCTACAAATGAGATACCGTGGGTATAGTCAAGATGTTTTCTTACATCTGCTTTATCTTGCCTCATCTGCTTTTGATTATCTTGGACAATCTGTAGTGCCCTAATTTATGCAGGTCAAGCCTCTTTTGACAAAATCAAAGAGATTATAGATTAATTTAAATGATTGTTGACTGTGATATTGTAATATCTGAACTTTGCAACAACACAGAAAAAAAAAAAAAAAAAAAAACAGGGATACAAAACTTTCCCAGAACTTTGACTCGTTCTGGCAAGGTTCTCTCAAAGTTATGAGCAAGCATCCTTCCTATACATTTATAGTCAGAGTTATATGGTCTTTAATAATGTTCTCAAAATGATTGTTCAAAAACGTATTTATACATAGTTCATTCAACTTTTTTCTTTTTTTTTCTGAAACGTTTTTTATTTTTTATTTTTTTATGTTTCAGAATGTTCAGAGAATATACCCAAGTAACAATCTCATAATGTTTGCTGAATGATAAAATGGGATGTTCCCTTAACGCTCGCATAACCAAACAGAGTTAAAAAAAAAACACCAAAACCTGGATATTTGAAACATTCAGACTGTTGGCAAAATGTTATTATAACATTGTTGTTATAAGAAATAACAAAGTAATACTAAAAATTAAAATATTAATTAGTAAAATACATTTTAATTAGTATGTTCTAAAGTGCATTTATGCCTCACAACAATATAATGTACAGCATAATAGAAATATAGAAGATGGCTATAGTAATCTTAATGTAAAATTGGGGGAATTAGAAATGAATTGCCCAGTATTGTTACAGATACTTTTAAAAATATAAATGTACTGGTTTTATTTAAGTCAATAATGATAATTTACATTAATTTATAATTGCATACATTTATTTATACCAACAAAACAAATTATATGGGTTAAATCAGGGAGAAACGGCTCTGTGTGGTAACAATTGTAGCTTGCCTTTTTTTTTCTTCTTACTTTCTCTTTATTAACAGTGATATGGTACCGATATATCATGCATGTCATTCTAAAACATTGAATAACTGTGTAACAAAAAAATGTCCCTAGATTTGTTGAAACGCATTTCATTGTGTGAACACATCACAAACATAAGTTTGGAAAGTTGTTTTCTTTTTGTTCTTAACAATAACCACGTGAAAGATCTCATGTTACTGACTTTTGGGATATTTTTTGCTCTTTGACAATTGTCCCCATCTTCCCAGTGACATGCAATCCCATCTGGAATATGGTTGCGATAAAGCAAACAATGCACACATCAGGGTTTATGTGTCCCAATTACCCTAATTCACCTTACATAAAAGCATCTCTTCATTTGTAAGTTCTACGACATGAAATACTCTTAACATCTTTCCTGTCATCCAGTGATTTTATGGCTGGTTTTGTACCATGATCAATAGTCTTCGACAGATCTGTCTGGCATCCGAGAGAAATGCATTTACTGTGGCTCTCATGAGGGAAATCTCTGTCAGCAGATATATCTTTGAATTTGTGCTTCACAGCTGTGACACATGCCAAAACAGTAACAGAAATGTGACTATGGCATGGAAGGGAGGTGTCAGTTATTGAATGACCTCTTATATATTGGTGGAAAGGAATGAAGTGTCACAGCAAGCAGTGGTAATAGACTGGAATACATTAAATAATGGGGAGGATCCATTGAGCTGGAACCAATCTGCGCTTTCTTGAAGGTTCAGGGACCACCAAACCTGACTGCATGCTGGGTATCTTGATTGTGTGTTAGCGATCTGGAATGCGCCGAGCAGACGGGAACAATAAATGACATCAGCTTTGATATTCATTTCAATCAGACCCTATCAGAACAACATAGAGGAACAATAAAATTGAACTCCAGGAATTCAATCAGTGCCGAATATATGTAATGGCACTTATTTATTTATTTTTTGTCCCTTGTTGACATCACATCATACTTATGTAAGCAGAGAAGAACACTTCAAGGTATGCTAGTAACAATTTGTATAGCTTTTTTTTCAGATGAAATAAGCCCATAATACCATATCAGTCAAAAAGGCAACCTATTTAGAAATGGAAATTACATTTCATTATTTTTGCAGTGTGTGTCAGAGAAAAATAGCCTGCTGCCTTTTACATTTTTCCACACTGATTTCCTCCCAGATTTCATAGATTCCTCTCATAGAACATGTCATGATCTTATTTTTTTCTGCTATTTCACATTTGTTGTATACCATCCATCCATCCATCCATCCATCCATCTTCTACCGCTTATCCGGGACCGGGTCGCGGGGGCAGCAGTCTAAGCAGGGATGCCCAGACTTCCCTCTCCCTAGACACTTCCTCCGGCTCTTCCGGGGGGACACCGAGGCGTTCCCAGGCCAGCCGGGAGACATAGTCTCTCCAGCGTGTCGTAGGTCTTCCCCGGGGTCTCCTCCCGGTGGGACATGCCCGGAACACCTTCCCGGGAAGGCGTCCAGGAGGCATCCGGAAAAGATGCCCGAGCCACCTCAACTGACCCCTCTCGATGTGGAGGAGCAGCGGCTCTACTCTGAGCTCCTCCCGAGTGACCGAGCTTCTCACCCTATCTCTAAGGGATCGCCCAGCCACCCTGCGGAGAAAGCTCATTTCGGCCGCTTGTATCCGGGATCTTGTCCTTTCGGTCATGACCCACAGCTCATGACCATAGGTGAGAGTAGGAACGTAGATTGACCAGTAAATCGAGAGCTTCGCCTTGCGGCTCAGCTCCTTCTTCACCACGACAGACCGGTACAGGGACCGCATTACTGCAGAAGCTGCACCGATCCGCCTGTCAATACGTTATATACAATTAGAAAAAAAAGTTATAATTTCAAGATTAATACTACTAATAATTTTTTTTTTACAAAATGTACTATTATTATTATGATTACCTATTACTATTACACATTTATTTATAGAGCACATTTAAAACATCTTGTTTTTTTTTGTTTTTTTACAATCTCGAGATTTAAAGGGGTCATATAATGCCATTTTTGTACAAGCTAATATGATTCTTTAGGGTCTAAATTAAAAGTTTGTAATATACTTTAATTAAAAATCCTCATTAGTATTGTAAGAAAACACTCATTTTACCTGGTCAAAAACAGCTCTGTTTTCAGCACACCGTTTAAGTGCATGTGTCTTTAAATGATAATGAGCTTTGCTCACCCCGCCCCTCTGTTCTGTGCGTACACCATTTGAAATAAGACCATAACCATAACGCGTTGTTCATTATAAACGTGGGATTATGAATTATATTGAGAACGTCCTACATAGAAAACATGCCGTAATGTACCCTGAGTGTAAACAGCCGCATTCATCATGAAGCGTGCTAGCGATTTGCAAAGATTAATATAAATATTAATATAAAGGTTAATAAAACGTTACACTCACTTCTTCTTCTGGAGGTGCAGCAGGAACACGAATAGTTGGTACCGATCCTTTTTTCAGGAGAAGCTTCTTAGCAAAACCAGCTTTATACTGACCCTCGAGCAGTCTGGTGTGTGAAATGATTCGCCCAAACATGCAAGCATTGACGTTGATCGTGGGGAATATTTCCTTCGAAAACAAACTCAGCCACTGCGTCTTCAGCGGTTCGGATTTAGGAACATCAAAATGACTGCTGTGTTCCTTATTACACCCAAGAACAGAACACCACAATCGCTTGGACGCCATTCTGCTCATAGACAGTGCTCCAGCGTATCAACAATGACCGCGCCGGTCCGCGCGGACTATGATTGACAGCTCGCTCACGAGCGAGGGTTGAAACGCTGCTGTCAATCAACAATCGTGGGAGGGGCGTCGATTTTGTGATGTCACCAAATCGAACGGCTTGATTTGAGATGGGGGGAAAACATATGAGAAGATAAAAAAAAAACACTGGATGGATTTTTATCATTTTATGATGGTTGTGTACAGGCACTGCCAACACACATTTCAGTACAATCAACTTGTAAAAGTGCATGTACCATTATATGACCCCTTTAAAGCAATTTTTATAACAACACTAGTAATTAAAAACATTTTATTTCCAGTCTCAAAATTAAAACAATATTTCAAATGATATAATAATAATAATAATAATAATAACAATTATTAAATTATTATATAATAATAAATAATTATTAATCTGAAAGCAACATTTCTAGCTATATTATGGCTGCTGCAATCAGAGCACAATGAAGGAGATTATAAACAAACACAGTCTTTAATCAAAAATCCCCCAAAAAATTCCTTGGTGAGTTTGTCAACTGTTACGGACTGTCAGACTGTCAACTCTATGCCACTAACACACCAATTAAGTGATACAGTTTAAGTGACTCAAATAGTCAAATGTTTTTGGTTTGACATATGTACAGTGATTATTTTTAAAGACTTCTACGCATTTAATTTTTTGCAGATATTTGTATCAAATTCTCAGCAAGGTCACTTAAGGACAACAACATTTATCATACATGTACTTTTAAGATAATTTTTATAGTTTTAATAATGTCATGCAAAACATGCAAAAGAATGTCAGTGTGGATGTAAACTAGTTGCATTGTTTAACATTCATACTTGACAATCACAGTAATATAGTTGACGCAAGTAACATTGACTGGTGACATGGTTTCATCATTTTGCCTCATGATTTCAATGGCAGCCCTTGTCTGGCCAACCAGAAGTTATTTTCTTGATCAGGTTAATCTCACATTTAAATTTTTACTTGAAATAAGATCATACAATTATTGCAAACCATAACAATGTACCCAACATAGTTGATGGGCAATTTATATACTCACTGACAAAAGGTCATTGGAGATAAAATAAAATAAAACAAATTAAGAGGATATTTACAATAATGTGGTCAAAATATCCGTCGCAGAACAACATTACATCACATAACCATTGTTTGGTTAGTAATGTTTTTTGGTTAGTAATTTTTTCGGACATTAATAAAAGGAAAATTTTCTTATTTCAAAGAAGGTATTTAGATTGTAGGAGTACATTTAATATGGATAATCTTGACTTTTCCATTTTTTATCTTTAACTCAAGATAATTAAAAAAACGGACATTGCAAACATTTTAATTTAAGGGGCATAAAGGCAATTTCAAGCAAACTGAAAATCAGTGCATAAAATATTGGTGTGAGATTATAGAATGTATTCTCTTAATGGATCAAATATATTTCTAAAGAAAACTGTTAGGAAAACAATATATATACATATAATTATCATCAATGGACATGAAATGTACCCTAAATTATAGAATGACTCTAAAAGTAATTGTTTTCCCTCGAGTCCCGTTTTCAATAAAATGTTCATCCAAAACATGAAAAGGCTGTTTTCTCAGTGTGATCCAGTTGATTGATTCTATAATAGGACGCTCTGACACATTCAGCCATGACTTCATCATTGAAGAAAAAACATTACTCCCTTATCTATGTGTCTTATGAGGATTTCTTTGACATTTCAAAGGTTTTCGTCCAAGTAAACCTCGCAAGTCATCTTAAACAACTAATCTCAAAGCATCAGGATGCATCAGGACTGAAAGCGGCCTAGATCTGCAGTTTTGTCCTCCTTGGAATTGCGACGACTCCTTACTGATCCAAATAGTCTGCTTTGGGAGACTATGGTACAAAGGCACATGTGTTGCCAGGGAACAATAATAGAAAACTCTATTCCAAGTTCAAAGGACCTCAGGTTTGACACACTGTATATTTCTGAAGGACTACACTCTATTTGCAGATATTGTAACACATATTTCATGGACTGACAGAATGGTGGAGCTCTAGGCTGGTAATCATAGGTTGCTGGATTTACGCTGAACATTATTTGGGTGGGGGTCCAAGCAAATGTCTGCTACAGATTTCAGTGTTTGTTTCTTTTACAGACTGAGGAAAAGTTTCAAAGTCTCCAAGCAAATGCATTTTTAAATGTTTTGAGATCAGCTATGCTTGATGGTCGATATATATAGTTTGTAGTCATGACTACCATGCCGGGTGAAGCACTTAGTGTGTATGTACAACATAACTCTGATATCTATAAAAAACAAGCTAATCATAATATATATATACAGTGAGGAAAATAAGTATTTGAACACTCTGCTATTTTGCAAGTTCTCCCACTTAGAAATCACGGAGGGGTCTGAAATTGTCATCGTAGGTGCATGTCCACTGTGAGAGACATAATCTATAAAAAAAAATCCAGAAATCACAATGTATGATTTTTTTAACTATTTGTATGATACAGCTGCAAATAAGTATTTGAACACCTGAGAAAATCAATGTTAATATTTGGTACAGTAGCCTTTGTTTGCAATTACAGAGGTCAAACGTTTCCTGTAGTTTTTCACCAGGTTTGCACACACTGCAGGAGGGATTTTAGCCCACTCCTTCACACAGATCTTCTCTAGATCAGTCAGGTTTCTGGGCTGTCGCTGAGAAACACGGAGTTTGAGCTCCCTCCAAAGATTCTCTATTGGGTTTAGGTCTGGAGACTGGCTAGGCCACGCCAGAACCTTGATATGCTTCTTACAGAGCCACTCCTTGGTTATCCTGGCTGTGTGCTTCGGGTCATTGACATGTTGGAAGACCCAGCCTTGACCCATCTTCAATGCTCTAACTGAGGGAAGGAGGTTGTTCCCCAAAATCTCTCAATACATGGCCCCGGTCATCCTCTCCTTAATACAGTGCAGTCGCCCTGTCCCATGTGCAGAAAAACACCCCCAAAGCATGATGCTACCACCCCCATGCTTCACAGTAGGGATGGTGTTCTTGGGATGGTACTCATCATTCTTCTTCCTCCAAACACGTTTAGTGGAATTATGACCAAAAAGTTCTATTTTGGTCTCATCTGGCCACATGACTTTCTCCCATGACTCCTCTGGATCATCCAAATGGTCATTGGCAAACTTAAGACGGGCCTTGACATGTGCTGGTTTAAGCAGGGGAACCTTCCGTGCCATGCATGATTTCAAACCATGACGTCTTAGTGTATTACCAACAGTAACCTTGGAAACGGTGGTCCCAGCTCTTTTCAGGTCATTGACCAGCTCCTCCCGTGTAGTTCTGGGCTGATTTCTCACCTTTCTTAGGATCATTGAGACCCCACGAGGTGAGATCTTGCATGGAGCCCCAGTCCGAGGGAGATTGGCAGTCATGTTTAGCTTCTTCCATTTTCTAATGATTGCTCCAACAGTGGACCTTTTTTCACCAAGCTGCTTGGCAATTTCCCCGTAGCCCTTTCCAGCCTTGTGGAGGTGTACAATTTTGTCTCTAGTTTCTTTGGACAGCTCTTTGGTCTTGGCCATGTTAGTAGTTGGATTCTTACTGATTGTATGGGGTGGACAGGTGTCTTTATGCAGCTAACGACCTCAAACAGGTGCATCTAATTTAGGATAATAAATGGAGTGGAGGTGGACATTTTAAAGGCAGACTAACAAGTCTTTGAGGGTCAGAATTCTAGCTGATAGACAGGTGTTCAAATACTTATTTGCAGCTGTATCATACAAATAAATAGTTAAAAAATCATATATTGTGATTTCTGGATTTTTTTTTTTAGATTATGTCTCTCACAGTGGACATGCACCTACGATGACAATTTCAGACCCCTCCATGATTTCCAAGTGGGAGAACTTGCAAAATAGCAGGGTGTTCAAATACTTATTTTCCTCACTGTATATATGTGTGTGTGTATATATACATGTATATGTATGTGTGTGTGTTTTCGACGTGAATGCATAAATAGACACGCATTGAATAAGCCAGTAGAATGACATTAAAGATAATTATGGTGAAATTGGGGTAATGACAAAATATTTGTTTCAATTTTGCTTAAACTGTTATGCTTATGACCTTTGCCCAATAAAAAAAAACAAAAAACAAGATAAGGCACAAGATACAAGATAACTGTCCACATAGGCAATTCTACAATAAACTCTATTCAACAGTTAATGTAACCCTTTGCCAACAACACATTAGCACAATAGAAATATTGGGTAGAGTCAACGCTGATAAAGATTCCTATTGTATAGCAATGGAAAATGAGTCCTACTGGTGACTCCCTTGTTAATTTTCCTCAAGAAGCGACAGTTCGCAGTCCATCTGGATGCGTTTCTGAGCCAGCCAGATTTTAGAAACTCAGAGGGAGGAACTGAGGTTCCAAAAATGTCTGTGAGCAAAGACATGATTAGTCAGATGTGAATATTAAACAATGCTCAGGGATGAGAGCGATCCTTTTTATGACCCTCCCACGAGCCGTCGAGGCCAATATTTGGCATGATGAATGTCATAGGTAATGAACTTTTCACACCCCTGAATTAAGTTCTATTGTGCATCAGATTATACAATTAATGCACACTTTAGTGGAATAATTTAAACCTAATTTTCCATTCATTATAATTAAGAGGCAGCCTCATTGCCATTGTGGTATTCATTTTATTGCCACTGGTCTCCCTGTTTATTACTTTTCTTCATGGTGATCTAAAATTGAAGAATTGTCTCTCCGATTACAGTAGATCAGCAAAAGCAATTATTCCCCCTCTGATACCACATCTCCATTCCCTCTAAGGCTTTCTGCTGTTCTTTGACTCTTAAGCTGTGATTCAATTTGGATGCCAGTGTGAAATTTCGAATTGAAAGTTTGCGCACTTCAACCAGCATCGAGCATCCAATGCATACATTGAGAAAAGTAATTTTTTTAAATTCTTTGTGAGCCGTTTTCTTAATTTTCCCACTTGCCAATATGAAAGCTCCTCGCCTCTGCGAGGAGCGTTCTGTGTGTGCTCTTCACCGTGCTCCTCGAAGATGAATCATTCTGGATGATGCTATTTTCTCAGCAGCATGCAATGAGCCCATCATTCAGAGGCAGCATCGTCTACATAGTGCCATGGCAACAAGCCATGGGGCTGCTCGGCAAGTTATGTGCTTCAAAAAGGTTATACAAGAGGGTCATCCTCCTTTAGGGCCATGGAGACAGAGCTGCAATATCACAACTGTCTACCTTTCTCCCACTTTTTCTTCTTAACTCTCCTGCCAAATAAATTATTCTAAGACTGGCACGAAGATGTTTTGAATTTTCTTTTTGGAGGTCACACAGCGCATTGTGGTCGGAGATTGAAGGAGCATTAGGATAATATAATAAGATTATAAGGATGTGCATACTGATTTACATTACAAGCATTTCCCTCAGCAGTGCGCCTTTTAAAGGGATAGTTCACCCAAAAATGAAAATTTGGTCATCACTTACTCACCCTCATGTTGTTCCAAATCTGTATGAGTTTCTTTTTCTATGCTGAACACAAACAAAGATGCATCATTTTAAAGAATCTTAGTAACCAGACAGTTGACGGGGAAAAAAATCAAAATACTATGGAAGTCAATGGTTACCATCAACTGTTTGGTTACCAACATTCTTCAAAATTTCTTATTTTGTGTTCAACAGAACATACCGTTTGGGAACAACATGAGGGTGAGTAAAGTGACAGAATTTTCATTCTTTTGGGTGAACTATCCCTTTAAATCACAATTAAGTTCCTGGATTTGAATTGAGGTACAGGGCATTTGAGGCATTAAAAGTAAATAAGTACAATTGAAATGAAATTTGCTGCTGTAAATGTAGGCTTTTTAAAGAGTTTAACCTGTTAGAAATGAGCTACAGAAGCATGTGCCTTTAGAAGTTGCAGTACACTGTGTACAAATATAAAGGATTTACAAGACAAACTACCATTTTGGTGGGAAAGTAAAACTTCATGTCTGATTTTTAAATGTGATCATGTTAATCCTATTAGATGACGGAATCAGGATCATATGGATCAGCGGGTTCTCTTGTTTCATTATATATCTGTATATAACTATTCATAACTATGGTTGCATGCGGGTCACCTGTGCAGAGTTGGTTGTGACTCAAAAGTTCAATTTCTGAGTGGCAATCTCTGCCGCAGAACCTACAGGTGAACTCTGAGGCAGGTTGGATAGTTTGGCTCTTGGCCTTCCTTCGCAGCCGCTTTGCTTCAGACTGCCGATTGAATGTCTCCTCGAAGTTGGAGAGGCCTTTCATCACAGCTTGTCTTCACTGAGGTCTGAGGCGGCAGCAGCTTCACAAGATGATAGCCAACCAGATTGGACAGTAAAAGCTTCTATGTTGTTTTTTCCCATTTAATTCACTGTTGTGAATTAAAAGTTGTCCTATTTGTCTACACAAGTAAATATAACTACCACAGTACATTCATGCACACAAACATCAAGTTCTAAACATTTAAACAAGATGTGTTACAAAATGTATTTTATTATTCTACTATTCTACATTATTATTCTAATTTACTGCAAATTAGTCTTCAAAACAGTGTCAAACAACATTATGCCGCTTACATGTAAGGGTGAAAACCTTAAAAGGGATATTTTAGTGATAGTGAAAATTCTGTCGTCATTTACTCACCCTTATGTTGTTCCAAACCTGTATGAGTTTCTTTCTTCTGTTGAACAGAAAAGATATTTTAAAGTTTTTTTTTTTTTTTTTTACTCTTCCCTTACCCCTTAACC
This sequence comes from Abramis brama, assembly GCF_963993115.1. Classification (NCBI taxonomy): domain Eukaryota; kingdom Metazoa; phylum Chordata; class Actinopteri; order Cypriniformes; family Leuciscidae; genus Abramis; species Abramis brama. Next base: position 22,156,773 of record NC_139975.1, on the reverse strand, counting down.
CACCCTTAAACCACACCATACCACCAAACCTGTCCCTAATATATAAGCCACCTAATATAAAGTTTGACCCCCCAAAAAACACAATATTTCTCTCTTGTGTGACTGGAAATTCATCTCTGAATTGTTATTCAGTGAATATCTCTTCCTGTCATTCCAGTTCAACACGGGCTGTGGGGAAGTCAACTCAAAATCCAACTCTTGAGAGAGACCATTCCTAAATTCAGAATTTTTGCCCAGCCCTGTGTCTTAGTAAAGAATTCAAGGATACTGCAAATGTTTTCATCCTTTTCTCCTCTTAGTTGCGTGCTATTGCTATGGACTGCTGTACTTAGAATAACTTGGAAATTAGAAGATGCTGTGAGAACATGAACATGAATATAGAGTGTCCTTGTATATATTATTCATAACTCACTTACCAATGCACTTTATGAAAAGATAAAAACCTGCATGGCTATTATCTGTCTCCAGATGGTTAGATGATAGCTCTTGCATGTTCAGCCTTTGGAAAAGCATAGTAATAATGACATTTATAAGCCAACATTTTCTTAATGATGTCTTTATTCATAATCGATCATTATTAATTTGATACTACAGCCAAAAAAAACATAACAAAGCAGATTAGCACATGTGCTAAAACAAAGAAACACAAAACCATAAATGTTTATCCATTTACCTTTAGTCTACTTAATGTTGCCAATTGCACTGCACATTCCTGCTCAACAGCCCGAAACCCTCCCATCAACGCCGTCACAAAGAACTGTGCTGTCTCTAATTAGAGGAAATGTATGGATCATTATCCCGTTGGACAATTAGCATTATTTAAATTAGTCACTGCAATTGTCAGTCATTAATCAGCACATACTGAGGACTTTCTACATTTTGTCAAGCCTGTCAGCTCACGTAGAGCAGATTTGTGTAGCCCTTATTATTTCAATCTCACAATCACCTGACCTGGTCCAGAGCTCAGTTCTTGTGAATGGAGGGGACTATACCTCATTTCTCATTGTTCCATCTGCTCAACTAACAGTGTGGCTTTGAAAGCCTTTTATCTGAGGAAGGGTCTTTGTTAGCAACGGTTTCAGAACTTGTGAAATTGTGAGTGGATTAAAGTTTCAAAACTGAGTTTTGAGTAATGAACAGGAAAGATAAACCAATTATTCATTTTCTTGACAGCGTGAAATCTATAAAGAAGTGATTAGAGACATTTGAAAGTTTCTGCCCCTTGCATTGGTTTTATGTCAACTCATTTTTTTCTTGCCATTCCAAAATAACACACAGTTTTCGTTATCACAGTCAATAATATTTTTTCATTCACTTATTATCTGCTGGCACTGTGTGTGTGGTTACAAAGCTTAATCCATAATGATTGTCAAAATAATCCGAAACTTTAATCAATAATCAAAAAAATAAAATAAAACAAAAGTACATATGATTATAGATCCTCATTAGAGGGGCTTTTAAACACGTGATTAACATCAAATTTAGCCATATAAAGTTGCTGGTTCCAAAACATTCCCAGACTGAGTGTATCTTGCACACACATCCCTACTTTCACCCGTAATACAGTATGATTGTGGGTTTGGTCCTGTAGTATCGCACTGTACTGCACAATTGCAATACTAAGAAAACCAAATCTTTTCATCTCAAGTCACACATACTTCAAAATCACTGTAAACATGATGAGCTCTTGCTGCTTTCTTGTCACAATGTTCTTTTTTACTTCTTATGGAAAACATGAATTGGCCTATGGCAAGACGGTAGAAATTGAATTCGGTGTGTGTGAAGCACAAGAGACTGGACAACATAATACTATTACAGTTTCAGGGCAAGAACCAATGTGCATTGAGCCTAATGATTGAATTAGTTTGACCTGGTTTTTTTTATATTAAACCCATTTTCAGAAAATACAGATCAAATCTAGTTGGACTGGTACAGATACACTGTGTTTACTATTTAAAGGCAGGGCAGGCAATTTCAGCAAGGCTAGAAATAGCCAGCTTTGAAAGTATAAGATCCCAACCTCGCTTCAGAGCGTCTCCAAAGCCATGCCTCCTTCAAAACCAGAGCAGAGTCTGCAAAGCGTCACGAGAGACTGCGTTAAATTACCTCATGTCTCAAAGCACATAACATTGCAAAAAAAATGAATGTAAACAACTGACAGAGCTCTTACTTGTACCACCTGACTGCTGCAGATTCATTTCAGCATTGATATTGTTGCCAGAGAAACGCATAAATCCGAGTCCGAGGACGTGAACCGAAACAGAAATGATTAGTTCACCTCCTGAGTCGTTTGTTCTTTTTTCATGTGACGTGACAGCCGTATTTAGATACAGAAAATAGTTAATAAATTCCCAACCTTCCATACAAAAAAATGCGTAGTTAATTTTTTTACTGTTACAGTACATAATACGTTTCTGGTCTCATATTGCTTACAATTTATAAATTCTGTCATGATGGTTCTTTTCCATAATTCGTGATGAACGAGCGACTCAGACCGAAGACTCAGGAGGTGAACTAATCATTTCTGTTTCCGGCACAGACTGCATAGGTTCAACCTATGGGGTTGTGACGTGACAAAAGAACGAATGACTCAGATCGGGAGGTGAGGTAAACTAACAGACTGCAAAGCCGAACACCCAGCTAAGCAATTCATTTATTATTTATCTTTCTCATCATTTGGCCTTGGCTGCATTTTTTTTCCCCTCTTATATATATTTATTAAATTTATATATTATATTATATAATATTCTAAATGTGATCAACGTTTGCATAAGTTGATGTGTTGGGGAAGTTGGATATTAACATGCAACATTTCAGTTATATTCTGCTGAAATAAAATGATTGAAATGACTTGAAAAAAAGATTTGTTCATTTTGCTGAAAGAGACTCAAAGTCAGTAAAATGATCTGAACTTCCCATCACTATTACATATGTTCTGAATCTTCCACAGAAGATTTATGTATTCTTTTTTTTTTTTTTTATATTTAGACCACTTATATTATTGATTGCTATCAGGATGTGAAGAGAGTTTTAACCAGAGTAACAAAAAGTGATTATGAAAATAATTGCCTACCCTACCTTTAAGGATTAAAGCTACTATGAAGAAACATTAATAAAACATTTGAGTGAGAAGGAGTGAATTGATTTCACTTGTAGAAACAACTGGTATTATCACAAACAAAATAAACAGTAACTAATTTTATTAACTAATTTACAGGGCTGGCACATGGGTTTGTGGGGCCCTAGACAAGATCATGGAAATTGGCCCCACTGGGGTAAAAATGTCATAACATTAAACCTACCACTGCAAACATGGCAAGCTTATTTTTAAAGAGAACACACTCAACATTAGAAAACTGCACATGGGTAGTTGAAAAATAACATGTCCACAAACTTTTTTCAACATTACATTTTATATCATATAAATATATTTATATTTTATAAAAATATATTATAGATTAATAAATATATTATTATATAATATATTTATTTAAATATATTTCAGAGTGTATAATTAGGACTGGTCAAATTTCAGCTAAAATTTAAGATTTTTATTAATTTTTAGCTTTAAGAAATTCACTTTAATGGTGTGACATGAATTATTAAAAGTAAATCATGTTGCCATTTAATTCATAATGTTTAGAATAAATGCGTTAACAGTTAAATATATTGTGTGTTTAAAACGGTTTTAAACTTGAATGTTTGAAACTTAATGTCAACTACCCACATAACTATATATAAATGTTTAGTACAACATATTAAATTAACAACATGTGGGAAGTAATTATGTACAGAACTGATTGAATTATCAGTGAAAATGAGACAAAATAAATAAATGACTAAATAGAAACTCACATACCTTTGAAGATGGGTTAGTTTAGATGTGCATATTAATTGCCTGGACCCTGTTAATAAAAAATGTAATTATGCAATCCAATAAAAATCATGGTTAGACATAATAATCTTTATTAACAAGTACTATTTTTTTTTTTTTTTTTTTTTGACATGCTGATTACATAATTCATCGTTGATGTAGTCACCCAACAACAAACACAAATACTAAATGTAGTTGCCTTAATTTATATGTCTGTCCCTTGAAAACGTGTTGGATAGTTCATAAATACATATGTCTTTTACTTGACATCTATGTAATGGTTCAGTAAATCCATCCATGATGTCAATCAGGATGTACTGCTGTATATAAACCTTCTCTTCTCTGGTTCCATTTTTTATATTAAGGCTTTAGAATCATATTTGCATGAATGTAATCATTTGACATTCAAGAAAATCAGGTCCTGTATCATTGTGAAAATGAAAATATCACTGAGATCTGACTTTAGTCTCTATATGCTTCTTTTTGTATGCGTCAAGCTAGATGAAAGTGTAATATTGATAGGAGTCAGTATTGTCTGAAGGCAATAAAACACATCAGTTGTTATCACCAGCTCAAAAGGAACCTCACCCTTTGTGTAAAAATCTTTTCACTCGTACTGTACTGCTTGATCACCGGATCGAGGGTTCGATTTGAAAATTCATTTAAATAGTTTTGAGCATACAAAGTTCAGAGTGGAGGTCTCTGAAGCAATCTCCTCAATTATGAATTATTCACCAGATATTATTCCAAAGGTCATCTTATAGTAATTAGTATCCTGCTGTTGACTAAACAGCCTCAAGGTACCTGATGGCCAGTTTAATTACAATTTAAAATGAGCATGCTGTTTGACACCCTCTATATGTTCAACCAGCGGCCTCTGCAGATGGCACTTTGAAAACGTAGTGCGTCTCCTCTAAAGAAACATATTTGCAAAGTTAACAAGTGTTCTTGAAGTCAGATACAAATGAACAGTAAGAAGGTGTGAGTTGCTTGTGTGGTGAAACACAAATTATTGCTGTGGTCCTTTTTGACGGTCCTCGTGTATATAAGGCGAGCGGTACGGTAAAACGGGTATTGCGTCATACCTGGCGATCTCACTTCCGGCATCTCGTTGCGCTGCACGAGGGGTATGTATGGGTGTTTTCTCCGTGGTTTTCCGTGTGGTAGATGCTAAAAGTCCTTTTTACATGTTTGTTGTTTGCTAACAGTAATTTCGGTTGGGCTGGCGTTCGGTTGAGTGCTTGTTGCACCCATAGATGATCAACAACCGTTGCTTTGCCGTTGCGCTCCGCTGTATGTGCGAACTGCATGTGATGCCTTTGTGGGTGAATTCTGCCGTCGGCATGTGATCGAATAGAGTGGTGGCTGCCGGATAGATGATGTGTTTTGCACGATTTGGTATGTATAACCTTCTATTTCCCTTTGGCCCTCATAAAGGTAAATGGGGTTATAATTCTTTTATGTGTTTTAGGAGTTGAAACCATTTTGTGAGTGGGCCTGTTTGGCTTCCAGTTTGCATCCTGCAACAACTTGATTTCAGCATGGCTTGCACCTTCAACACTGCTGTTTTGCTTTAATTCTGTTTTGTTTAATGATTTGGGTTGTATTTATTAATTTTGTTTAATCATTTTGTTTTCTATTCTTTTGTGTTCTCATTTTTCTTTCTTTATTTACTTCTGTCTTTAACATTCGCTTTGCTTTCGTTAAATGCATGTTTTGCATCCGTTAAGTTTGCATTGCATTCGGTAACGCTTGTTTTGCCTTTATTGTGTTTTCTTATATTCATTTGTTTTGTATTTATTGTGTTTGTTTTGGCTTTATTTATTTTGCTTTATATTTGGTAACGTCGGCTTGGTATTTAATAATTGTCCTGTTATTTTGTTTTGTTTATTCCTTTATTGCAATCAGTAACGTTATTTTTCTTTTATGGTTTTGGTTTGGTTTTCCTTGATTTGATGCAAACAGTAGGGCTTGTTTGCGATTGGTCAGTGTTGCTCCCATTGATTTTGTTTTGCCAAATTGATGTTTGGTTTGCTGTAATTGATTATTTTTTTGGAAATTGTGACCCCCCTGTTGTTCTTGTGTTTTTGTATTTTGTTGTTTGCTGATATTTCTTTTTGCTGTAACCTTTCTTTTTTTCTTGTACTGGAGCTGGGGCCTGGAGAGGGCAGGCTGACCCTTCCCGTGTGGTTATCTCACTGTTCACCAGAGTGGCGTGGAGTTGCTGTGAATCCTTTGGAGGGTGTGAGTGGTTTGGGGCACGTGTGTGGTTATTATCATCATTATTACTACTACGGGCATTTTTGAAGCCCGGTGTCAAGCCTGCCGCCCTAGTGGTAAGCCCCAGCTCTTTTGTTGTGGTGTTTGTTTTTGTTTCTCTTTTCTTGTTTGTTTTGCAGCAGGTGGTGTTGCTTGCTGGGTGAAATCTTCTTGCTGTTACGTGTGGTTCATTGAACGAGACAATTTTTAATTATTTTTGTTTAATAAAGATGTACAAGTTTTATACAAGGTACCCATGCCTCTTGGTCATTTTCTGAGAACTCGAACCTGTGCCCAACGGGCTTTTCCCAGAGTTAGTTCTGGGTGGCGTAGTCGTTACCTTTTTGGAATCAGTAATAATTTAGAAATTTAAGAGCTGCTGTGCGCCCTTGTCATACCTCTAATCGCCACACTTGCGAATGGCCACTTCAATCAATTTCCTCTTTGGAGCATTGAGGCATTTTTCAGCATCACAGTGGTCTGTTTGGTAGCGAATTGTATTTTCAGGACAAATTACAAACGGCTTGCTCTGCGATTCAGTAGTAACTTTATTACTTTGTCTCCGCACCAGTTTAAACTCTCGCTCGCTCTGTCTTCCTGTATTCGCTTCTGATTTAAAAAACTATTGCTGGTTTTAAACGCTGGGTCAACACGGCAATGAGACATAAGCCACACTGCTGCACTGCCTTCAGCAACCCACTTGAGCAAAAGGAAAAAGCTTTGAGCCGGAGATCTTCAGCGGTGATGTGATGACCCCATCTAGACGCCCTTGATGAGATACTCTCTCTGTACACATAAGCCCCCTCTCTGCAGACACAATGTCACCGCGTAGTAACCTCGAATCTAGCAACTCGTTTAGCTTCTGCGCTCAGATCGCTGCATCAGAGGAAACTCAGGTGGGCTTTAGCCACACAATCAGTGTGAGCCACAGTAGTACACTCACTATCTCTACAGGTAAAGAACAAAACGGACATATTGAAAGCGGTCTTCTAGTCCTCCATTTGAACCGCTACAACTAAACTGGGTGGATTAGCTCTATGCTAGCCAGTCATGTTTCATTCATCTAATGAAATGGCCATGGGGAATAATGCTGGGAAAGTGTGGAAGGGCTCCATGCATGTGTGACTGTAAGACCCCATCTATAACCTTTTGCCCATTACCTTTTATCATGTCTCCCCATGCATATCAAACCATTGTCACATCCGCTTAATGTCTCCACATGCGCGCTCTGGTTGCACACTCCAAAAATGCAGTTTTTACACTAAGCACAGACACAATTGTTTAGAATCCCCTCTTATAGGGATGGTTCAACCAAAAATGAAAATCTGTCATCATTGACAAACCCTATCATTCTAATACTGTCTTTTTTTATTTTTATTCTGTGGAACATAAAATATATTTTGAAAAACAATTTTGTCCCTATTATTAAAGTCAATGGGACCCAAAACTGTCATGCCCCAAAACCGACATAGGAAAATAAATCAATTCACAAACTACAACAAATGGCGACACAATCCTTAAATGCTAACTAATGTTAAACCTTATTGGTTCTTGTACTTCATTGGACCAAACTTAATGGTCCTTGATGTTTGTATCGCCATAATTGAGGTATTGCAGTCCTCTTTTTCTGTTGATGAATGTTTTGCTTTGATTTGATAGTGAATAAAGGCTTAGATTTCAATTCGTTCATCATACAAAGCTATCATGTCGCTTAGTTTACACTAGTCTAGATTTGATTAATATCATGCTACTTTTTTTGTGTTGTTGTAATAAATGAAAAATAAAACTATTAAAAATCATATTTGGTAATTGAAATAAAGCTGTAAAAACAACAATAAATATTAGATAAAAAAAGATACTAAAATACTGCCTTTTTGGACCTTGACACCTTAGACCTTAATGTTTGGGTCCTGTTGACTTATATTTTATGGACAAAAACAGTTTGAACATTTTTCAAAATATCTTATATTTGAGTGAACTGTCCCTTTAAAAGTAGCATTTGCATGCTGTTAAACTCTAATTCATTTTCCTCTACTCTATCTGCATTGCAGTGTGGATGCCCAGTAGTTTTTTTTTTTTTTTGTGACTAACGAGGGAAAGGAAGGATAATTGAGCTCACCACTATATGAAAGCTCACACTCATATGCACATACGTGCTCGTCAAGCATTAAAAATGTAAAGCCAGCAGAAAAAGAGTGTAACTAGGCAGTTCAGCAAAATGTTTAGGAACTTGCAGTGCTGTAGGTAGACCCTTTTGCTCGGATAATCTTTATTCATTTGCTTTTTAAGGCTCCTTTCTTGCTCCCACCTCTGTCTTGGGCTTGGTCCAAAGCTGCAGTACTGGCACATTTGCAGAGCACATAATGGTGGTTATATGCCCAGACTCACCAATTATTCTTGAGTCCACCTAGGTGGCCTCTTCTCTTTCAAACTAAAATCTCTCAGGTGTGTTTCCGAAGCCCTCCTCCTACTGAATCAATGGCTCTAACGGCTGTATAACTGCTATTGTCTGTGCAGACGGACTTAATCATGAGTTCCCCCTGCCTTCCTTTTCCGCAAATAGACAGTGTTTCGTATGCATATTGCTCGCTTTCCCTAATGGAAGCCGGTCCATAACCGAACCACATTTCTTTCTTCTTTTTTGTTAGCATTCTCCACCACCTGCAGTCTACATCAAGGCATTTCTGTCCATAAGAGGAAAATAGGATTAAAGTGTTTTGAAATGATAGGACACACAACAGATTGTCTAAAGATACACAATATATTTAATGGTTCAAGAAAAAATTCAAGACAAGAAAAAACATTACAGCAAATGTAAATGAGCATGTTCTTTTTTCTTTTTCTTTTCATTTCTTTTTCAGTATTTTACAGGGGTGTGATATCAAGATATACTTCAGTTGTTCAACAATGTTCATTTATTGAATGCTGGCACGTGAAAGCTCGTCTCCAAAGAAAGAAATAATTGTGAAATACAACAAATTATGTTTAAATTACAAGCAGATTTAATATATCAGCAGTTTTATATTCTTTTCAGGTTCTATACAAGATACATAGTGTGTACATACATTATCCGGCCAGCTTTGTGCCAGTATACATACATGCACACACACAAACGCACGCGCACACATATAGTAATATACAGTATGCATATGTTTTAAATACATTACAACAGAGATTGTCCTCATTTTCATGATTTTTGTCTTTTATCAACTATTTTCAGTAAGTATAAACCACTTTTCCTTTTGTTTACACATACGGTATGTATTTCCCAGGGTTAATGCTAAGTATATCTATGTACACTTTGCTCTTGCTTTTTTTATATATATATTTTGTTTGTTTTTTTACTTTTTTTTTTTTGTATGGTAATGATGAAAATGTATTTAATTTGTGTATTGACGTGTTGGATGCGGAAAGTGTGTTGCCATTCTAATCCTTCATACTAACTATAACACAACCCGAGAGATATGACCATTTGACAGCACACAGATTCTGATTAGTGTCAGAACAAGGGTTTAGTGGTGCAGAACACAGTCAGCCAGCGAAGGTCAACTGGAACTCATGCAAATGAAGATGCCCGACTACTGAGATGATCTGCCATAATATTTTCCAGAAAAAACGAAAAAAATAAAATAAATAAAATAATTTCAGAGGAAAGAAACACCTCATTATCTAGGCTGCTTACATGATACATCGGGGAACCAACTTTTTAGAAAAGTACAAAAGTGCTAGAGGGGAGAATAACCATGCATATTGGAACTTTCTATGCATTTATTTATCAGTCACATATATTGTTGTTTTCATTCATTCTCGCACATTTTTTTTTTTTGTCCTTGGCACTAATGTAGTTGTCCACTACTCGAAAATGTCCATGTCAGATTTCAGAAAATACTTATCTTCAAGTCCATACATTTTTAAAGTCAACATGAAATAGCATTTGAAAAGCATTTATTTTATTCTGTATTTGTGGTAAATTTCTGATAGAAATGGACTATTTAATAAAAAAAAAATAAAAAAAAAACAGACAGGGTTTAACTCTTTCCCCGCCATTGACAGAAATTTCCGTCATTTGTGAGACAACGCTTCCCTGCCACTGACTATTTTCCATGTTTTCAATGTTATACGGTAGGGGGGGGGGCGCTATTCCACATCTTCTGAAAGAGTACAGAATCTCCTGATCAAAACGCATGCGAAGAAGATGTAGAAACAGTCAATATAATATGTAATCAACTGCATATGTAAAATAACGCGATGACATTAAATGGCATATAAATCAAAACTGCCTAATGTTACTAAATGAAATGTCGACCCAGGACGAGCTTTAGGACTGTGTAGCTTAGGGAGTGAAAGCTTCACTTGATCTACTCCATCTGTGTTTTGATCATCGTTCTGAATATGATCTGGATGTAGTCTTACAAAAACGTGATTTTCTCTGCTTTTTGCTCAATGTTGCTTTTTATGAAGCTTACCCACATTCAAGTGTTGATAAAAAAAGAAATCGTAAAGCTAGAATAAAACAGTGTTTTGTTTAAAAGCAGAGGCTCTGTTCTTTCTTTTGATATATTGTATGTTCAGATATTTATACAACAAGATATTCTGGGGGCCATGACATTTTTGTGAAAATGTAAAAAAACGCTGGCGGTGTCCAAAAAAAAAAAAACGCTGGCGAGGAAAGACTTTTTAATTTAATCATTCGGGATATGACTGGACCATGAAAGGTTTCTATCCCAGAATGATATTATATTACATGATATTATACATAAAATTCTACAATCACTACGCAATAGACCTTATTCACAGCATTTTTTTATTTTTAACAGGAATTAAAACGAGGCTGTGACGGATAGAGATACATCTCTTCAGTGGGTTGTACTGTTATTTAATGTTGTTTTTGGATTGTTCTGCTGACAAAACACTGCACAAATATCTTTCCAAGAAATTTCAGGAGACCAAAAAAACTCCAGACAACATGAGCTGTGTAAAATTATAAGTGATCTAGGAGCTTTATACAGCTTTTTATAGCAGATGCCATTGAAAAGTCTGTCCCTCACAGCCTCACTTTCATACCTGTCATGGCGCTGCTCTGAATTAGGTCTATAAATGAGTGTGTGCTTCTCTCAGAATTCATACAATTATTTAAACCTTGTACAATATGATACAAAAATGAATGAAATGAGCATAGCACGATCGCAAATCAAATAGCCGCGTTGCTGTCTCTACCTGTCTCTCACAAACCAGCTCTCTGTCAAGAGTAATATCAACTAAGACCGAATCATACATATTTTCTACTACTTGATGTCGCTTTGAATTTTTTAAACCTTGAATGATACGATAGGCTACATGATATGTTTCTCTGTCTCACTGTCTCTGGGAGACGGCAATAATTTATGTATTCTTTATCATTTATTCAGATTTGCCATTGGAATGCATATCAGCTCCGACATATATATACCTTGTATGTATATATATATATATATATATATATATATATATATATATATATATATATATAAATAACCACGAAGGGAACATAATTACATTTAAAATGTAAAAAAGCAATATTACAAACTTCTGGTTAAAGCACCACCCGCTTCCGATATTATCTGAATACAGATGCGAATAATTTTTTGTGTAAAATTGTAAGAGATACAGATATTGGCTCCTCTGCACACCCCTAGTAGATTAGCATTTTTTTCTGTTAAAGAAAAATGTGTACAGATGAATATTGTTCACAAAGACCCGGTCAGTTTTGATTTCATGTTGACTTTAAAAATGTAAAACCACTAATAGTATGCAGTTCTGAAAAGAAAGTAAATATTTTTAAAGGGTTAGTTCACCCAAAAATGAAAATTATGTCATTAATGACTCACCCTCATGTCGTTCCAAGCCCGTAAGACCTCCGTTCATCTTCGGAACACAGTTTAAGATATTTTAGATTTAGTCCGAGAGCTTTCTGTCCCTCCATTGAAAATGTATGGACGGTAGGGCTGTAATCAACCAAAGAAAATCTTGGTCGACTAAAGTCCTGAAATTTTCGACTAAAAATCTACTAAAAATGACGTTAGGGAAAAAAAACGTTAAATTAATTAGCTGCGCAATGTGCGCAGTACTTGGTAGCCTTGTTGTCTGCCTAAATGAATTATAAATATACATACAAAACTAGTAGGCTATTTGCAGTATATTAAATCGTTTTTTGACCTAATTATTTTGCACTGAAATGAGTCTGACACACGAGTCTGTCGGCTCTGCAGCGTTGCATCACGTGCATCTGCGCGCAATATCATAGCTTATGATTTCCGAAAATAGTACTATGTTGTCAACTAGTGATATCATCACAAGAACTTTTGAGGAATATGCAACATAATTTAGACAATTGTTTTTGTCATATGTATTATAATAACTGACAGACACTATAATTTCATTGCAGCTCGCACAGAGCGAGGCTGAACATAGGAGCTCAGCTTCGCGGCCGAGACACGAATAGACTATTAACTTAAAGCTTTAACTCTTAAACACAAAAGGCACGTCAACTATAATAAAAAAAGAATGTTTATTAAACAAACCAGATCAAGTAATAATATTCAGCAAACCTTCTAGTAGCCTACTTTCTTCAATCTGTCTGTCTCTTCTCCAGTGGGTTGGGCTAATCCAAAAGAAGTGAAAACAAGGGGGGTGTTCTGAAGACAGACTGTTACCTGTGAAACAAGGGTGCTCTGAAAACACCCCCATTAGTAATTAGTGCTTTCCACCTGATGAAATGAACGCGGCAAAAAATAGGTAAAAACTGATGAAATGAACGCGGCAAAACTAATGAAATGAACGCGGCAAAAAATCGACCAATCAGAATTTTGGTCGAGCAAGAACGTATCGACCAAATAATCGACTAATCGACTGGGAGATTACAGCCCTAATGGACGGTATACTGTCCATGTCCAGAAAGCGTTATTTTTGTTGTTTTTTGCGCATAAAAAGTGTTATCGTCGCTTTATAAACTTAAGATTGAGCCACTGTAGTCACTTGGACTACTTTGATGATGTCTGTATTAGCTTTCTGGACATGGACAGTATACCATCCGTACATTTTCAGTGGAGGGACAGAAAGCTCTCGGACTAAATCTAAAATATCTTAAACTGTGTTCCGAAGATTAACGGAGGTCTTACGGGCTTGGAACGACATGAGGGTGAGTCATTAATGACATAATTTTCATTTTTGGGTGAACTAACCCTTTAATGTGTTATGAAACTCTACAGCTCATTGTTTTGAATTATTGGAAGCTCAAAAGACTTCCAAAAACTGATGATAATCTTTCAATAATTTGCAACTAGGTGCTTTCTGTGGTGTGATGAATGAACACAGAAGCAGAGATTTTCAAACAGTGTTATGCAATACAAACACTACGGCTAATATTAGTATTTCATACCTTGTCTTTCGAGCTTTTCCAGATTTATTGTGTGGATTAGGAGAGTGCGAGTTGAGTCGCTGTCATTACACCGTCACTCAATACTCTTATCCCAGCAATACAGTCACAGCTAGCACCAGGGCACAGCTTCCTTCCATTGATAGAGTCCCACACTGCAATTATTCCTCTTAATCATGAGTGTTCGGCAGACTTTATACAGTTGTATAGGGAACATCTGCCGGAGTGATTGTCAGTTCTCTCACATCAACACACTCCAACACGTCTTCGCTGTGACTCGTTTCTTGTCGCTGGCACGCACACTATTTCATAGTGAAGTAATTTTTTGGATCACTGACCCAAATATTTCTGTGTCATCAGTATATACTAAGGAGGACTGTTAGCGAATTAAATTTGTGCTGATTTCTCAATCCGCATAGCCTCTTTAAGGGATTACTTGATGTCTCTGTTTGAATATACTGAATGTTTTGACAAAAATGTGACACGATTGTAAGCAAACTTCTACTTCAATAAGCAGTCATCACATCCATACAATACACATCTACATCTTAAGGCTGTTTCTTTGACATCGTTATATATAAATCTCACAAACGTATTTTTTCGTAAGTTTTAAAAAGAAGTGCGTACCATTTAGCTAACGAGCAGTCGCATACGCACACACACGCACATACAAAAGGTAGCCAATTATACTATTATAGAGCAGCACTCGGCTTCTATAACGGTTACAGTGATTACTGATCAAAGTAATTATACTATTGGGAGATTCTTGTAATTGGTTCCATGGCACTTATTGTGGTGCATACATTATATATATCAAGAGGAAAACTTGATGTAAGGGTGCGAAAAAACAAAGGATGTCTTTTTAGCCATGTCTGTGCCTCAGCTAATGAGATAATGTAGAAAATAAGCGGGTTTCTTATAATGGGAGAGAAAGGGTGTCAGGTGCATGGAAACTACCAACACGCTGAAAATCAGAGGAAGGCTCTAAGCTCACCAGGGAGAAAAGAGCTAACGTCAAAGTTTAACAAGAAAAAAACACCCTAATATATAAAAGTTTCTATGCGTTAACACCGAGCAAGACTAATTTTTGCAGAGAGGCTTGGCTGTATCTGTAGTCTTGACAGAGCAAGCAGCACATTAAGAGGCATGGAACTAGGTCTCAGTTTATTTAGCAGAATAAAACTGTCTCAGGTGGAAATTCAGCTAGAAACGACACACCTCACCGAAGCCGAAAGAAATACCAGGGTCACCGAGCGCTCGCACATAACACTTAACCTTATTGACTACGCTTACATGCGTCATAATATTCCAAATGCGGTTCTTAACTCAGAGCCTAATTTTCATTGTTTTGTTTATGAGTGTGTCTGCGTTCATGTGCAAAGCACAAAGAAATAAGCACTGGCTTTGCCGTTAGTGAGCACCAATTAAACCAGCGAAGACCGCTAACTGCTGAAATGCAGACGTGCAAGGATACGGATTTATAATTAGACCAAATAATGTTCAGAATATGCACACATTTTCTTTAAGTAACAAGAACATGACACTTACATGAGTTGTTTTTTTTGACTGCAATTTCATAATTAAGAAGGAATATCGGTGTGCATGTAAACGTATGCAATGATTTCCTCTAACAGTGTACACTTAAAAGTAATTTGCTGTCAAGTTGCATTCAAAAGGTGCACAAAAAATGAAATCAAAATCTCGTCCCTTTTGATCAACAGTAAAGCTTAATTCATTTGCCACTAATCAGTCACTAAGACACATATTTAAACCACTTTTTTTTTCGTTTTCGTTTTTTACTTGAGTAGCTACTTTGGTCTATATCTACCATTTGTCTACTGTACATGTTTCAGTTTCATTGAGGATCTTGAAAGCTACTGTCCTTTGTTTTAACTTCCCCTTCTGCCGTGTTTAAAAATATCACGTGTCAAGAAGCGTTTGACATATGCTAATAATCATCAGAACCCGTCAGCTTTTCGTTTTCAATCGCTCTCATTATGCCGTGCTCCGAGGCCTACCCTCGCTTCTACAGCTGATGCTCGCGCAGGAAGGCTCCTCCGCTCGCAGACGTCTGAGGGCTGGACGTGGCGGAAAAGCTGGCTAGAGGGATGACCTTGATAGCATCCTCTTTCTTGCTGCAGTGTCTCTCAAGTGTGTTGTAGAATTGGGGCCGGTTGCTCCCTTTGTCCAGATCATCTTTGGGCACTGACCTGCCAAGAGTGTGACGCCCATCCGTATTGGTCCCCCGCGCCCAGCTTTGTTGAAAACCAAAGGAGGGCAGAGTGGTGGCGCCGGACGTCTGGAATTGGGTCAGCGCTGGCGGCATCCAGCAGCTGTCAGAATGACCCAGGATCAGACATTCCTGGGTACAGGTCTCCGAGGCTTCGGCGAGAGCCTTCTGCAGGTTGACTTCAATAGCTGTGGATGATGAAATGACAAATGCGAAGGCTCAGTCAAGAGGTGAACACAAGAAGACAAAATAAATCATACTTTCTCTTATTGCCAAGGCACTTGGAGACAATAAAAAATTGGCGCTATCAAAAGGTGACCTGTAAATGTCAGCTTCTGAGAGAAATGAAAGGCAGTGATAAATGTTTAATTCATCTCATAATGAGAAAAACAACACCAGTTCTTTTAATTTAAATGGTATTCCCATGGTCCTGAGTGTTTACCTACAATATGCGCTGAATTCCCTGTAGCTTAATTAAATCTTAAAAAAAGTCTCTGTTGTTTGTGTCTGCGATTGGCTTTTTACATATTAAAGAATTAATGAACTGCTCTAAAACCATTGTTTATTTTAATCCTAGTCATCGTGGCACACCTCTCATCTGCTGATGTCTCCCACTTAAATCAAGTCAATTAAGATAAATCAAACAGTAATGCAGCGATTCCTCCTTCTTCGCCTACTTGTTCACGCAGCTGACACGTACAGTATTAGGCTCGGCAAACGTCCTACAGTAGCTGTGAGGATCGGAATGTGATTCACTCAAAGGAAAGAGAACAGTAAACTACAGGACTCAAACTTTCTTATCTCATTAAACCTGCTCTGACATCACATGCAAGATGTGCCAAGGAAAAGGCCTCAGCATTGAGCCCCAGCCATAAAGCCTGTCAACTCTAATAATTAGAATGTAAAACAGTGCTCGCGGAGGCAGGCGGGAGCCCTACAGCGGCGGATGTATATCTTAACCCGCTAAGAAAAGGGTCTGAACATCACTGGTCCCCCCTCCAAGCTGTCATCTAGAAATTATTTAGCATATTTGCATAAGTAAAGGTGTTAGAAATAATTAAACGCGACTAAGTCTGGTTCCCCTTGCACTACATGCTTAGGTTATTTTTACCACCAGGAGCCAATATAGTTTTCCAACAAATATCATGCAAAGGGAACTCAGAAAATATTGAACAGCAGCAATACACAATAAATATTTACGCATTTATCTTACAGTGCACTTGCATTTCCTGGGAATTAAACCCATGACCTTGCTGTGTCTGGCTAGCAACATTATTTACTGTTTGTGCCAAAGATATCTATACGTAGATATTGTAATATATCACTATACGTAAGCCATCCACCATATTTAAACAGTCAAAGCCAGTCCACTCGAGAGCAAGATGACCAAGTATGTAACCATAGTTATTCTCATGTATGAATCTATAATAGTCTTTAGCATCTGATTTTCATATCATGTGCATAATGCAAAATAATACTGGGTAAAGCTCTTATAAATATTATTAATCATCAAAGATCCCTACAATAACTATCTATGATTCTTGGAACCATAGGCTGCATACTATTGCAATATTTTCAATGAAATCTCATGCATTTGTTAATGCCTGAGATGTTGACAGTTCAGAGATGGCAGACCTGTTGACATTTGTCTTCTCCTATTGGAGAAGTAGAATGATGCATTTACGTATTTGACAGGAATGGCAGGATTTAAGCCAAAGTAATCCGGATAAACATAAACATCTGTCAATAAATCCAAGAAATGTTAATTACAAATAAACAGTGTTCAGTGTTTAAGAAACACCAATACAAACAGTTTAACAGTTTACCTCCTCCCAATGGAAAATAACATCTGAAATGCCACTACAAGTCAGACAACCCCAACCTCAGTGTGAAGCTTCATTTGGTGTCATTTCCAAGATGGAGGTGACCGATGAGCATACAGAGCTGGTTTATGTGGAATGTAAAAATACACTTATGTATTCTGCAGCATGTATTGTATGAACATTTAATATGTAATAAATATACTATAACAATAGTTTGTGTATAAATAAATGCCTGTTTTACTTGTTCAATAACTAATAGATAGACAAGAATCTAGAGCTAAAGTCTGGAATAATGTACCACTATATTTAACATTCCAAAAGTTCACTTGAATGGAAATGTACTGATTTGGGGACAGTCGGAACTTTAATTTATGATTTTGCCATGATTGGAAATATTCAACTGGGTTATTTAATCCCCATCTACTGTACAGTTTGTTGTTGTTCTGTCTCTTCCGTTTCTTTTTCGACAGGGCAGTGTTGTTGCCTTGTGGACAAACTAAGGCGCATGAGCGATCTAAGCATACAGTATGCACGCACGGTTAGAAATAATTGGCTGCACATGTACAGTATGTGCATATTGTGCTTATGCTGATATTTGTGAAAAAAACTAAGTATATTGTGGGCTTTAGGCATTTTACTAGGTTTTGGAACAGAGCTGTAATATGCTTGTATTTTGCATGTCGGTTTGTTTAAATACCAGGGAACTGGACAGAATAGCGCAAATATAGAAAGCTAGAAACAGAAAGAATGTAGAGAGAGAGAGAGAGAGATGTGGCCACATCCTCCCGGTCTTTACTCTGCTATAGTCTGCCTCAGAGCATCAGTGCATAAATCAGTGGAGCGGTAAACGTGTCACCTTTCAGAGGGTCACTAACTTCATTAAGGAAAAATGATGCCGCTCACTCACTCTCTGAGCAAGCAGAATGAGTCCTGGCCAGGTCGCTCTCGGAGGCTGCTGTAAATCACCCCAGAGCTGCTTTGGAAATTGGAGGTGTCTTTCAGAGCCATTGTTCTTTTGAGGGCTGAGCGCATCACGCCACGGTGGACAGATACTTGCGCAGGCAGACACATGTAGCGGCCCTAGCACAAGTCCGTAGACACCTTTAGTGCATTTGCCCAGCAGGTCTGTGTGTGCGTGCATGTGTGAAGTCAATCAGCACAAGCAGAGGAGAGTGTGTGCGCAATTACATTATGTGTAAAAGGTGTTTTGAAGCCACGCTGCGTGGCTTTCCAGCGTGCAGAGGCACAGCACGAGCTGACAGTGGCGCTATGTCAACAGCCAGGAGAGCTACTATTTTTCGCATGTGATATTTCACATTAAACGGCTCCAAAAATGTAGTCCGTATCAGTTTCTCCTCCACAGGGACTAGTACTGCTTGACTGATGTGGGTGACAGCGTTGAATGCTTTCGTCAGCCGGAGGCAGTGGCTCACTCTGATGCTGTTTAAGTGCTTTTTGTATTCAGGGGGTATCATTACTCTCCCGTCGAGCTTTTAAAAAAGAATCAGACCCCTTGTGCTCCGGTCTCCGCATACATAAATGCTTGTTGGAAAACCTTGCGTTTGGGGGTAAGAGACAGCATTTTTAATTTCTCCACAAAGATCTCCTGCAGATGATTGGGTGAAGTTGAATGCTGTGTGGGGTAAATTATATTTACATTCTTGCAAAACGTTCGCTTAGAAATGCCAAGCCTATTTACTCTGAGAGTAATAGGGCTTCTAATAACGGCTCGCATTCAAAGCAAATTGTCTATAGATTGAAACATTTTGCAAAATGGCTGCTGGTTATTGATTGAAGTCCCGGGCTGATTCACACCTGTAATTACAGCGGTGCGAACGCTTGAAAATGTTTTCAATCTTCCCCTGCAAACATTGTCTAACACTGTCGTCAGAGATTGGTAATCAGATTGCTCCCGTATGACGAACCTCAAAGGCCTCATCTTTTGTTCCATAACCTAAGCTTATTTTTCCCAACTAAAACAAAAGAAAAAAGACTGAAAAGTAATTGTTACAGAGTTCGTTAAATGTGACATCTCACCATTTACACAGATACACCAGGTTGTGCAACAGTAAATGCTGTTGTGGAAAGGAAAAACAACAACAGTTAACATAAAATTAACAGACATGTTGCTGGGGTATAGTGACATAAAGGAACTGAAAGCACGGTATATGACAGTATGGGTCACTCCTAGACAGGAAGTGCGATGAAACAGTGTTCACAGCACACGGACATGCTGAAGTCAGACAATAAGCACAAATGACAATTTCTGACAGGGCTGTTAAGCAAGGCAGCACGACCTGAATATATCTTGATGGGATTTACATCAAGGATGCCACAGAGATGATTACTCAAGTCATTATGTTAGCATGTGCAAACCCATTACTACCAATTAGAGAGCTAATTGCATAAATACAGAACATCATCGCTCCCTGCTCTCTCTCTCTCTCTCCTGTCTAAACATTATCTGGTTGACTGTAGAGCTTAAGAAAACCAGGATCTGTAGCACCTACAGCACATTTCTTCGTGATGAATGAGAGAATTCAGCCTTGATTTTTTTTTTTAATTCAATAAACATAGAATGTTATTTCAAAAGTGTAACAGGATTCAGTGTAACATTGCTTTTAGTGTCTATGTTTTGAATTTGTAAACTTTTTTTTTTTTTTTTTAGTTGTGTTGAACAGCATAAATAAAAGTTTCATGAGAGATCATGGCAAAGGTTTAAGGGTTATGCTTTTTTTTTTTTTTTTTTTTTAAATGCAAATGATCAAGTAATGAGTCTTCATGAAGTTCATTGAGTCAAAACATGCCCACCGAGGGGGCAGACTGTGGCATATTTGATCAAAGTTTAGTATCCTTTCAGCCATGTATGCAAATTGTACATGTATTTAATTGGTGCACTTGATATGAGCATAGTTAGAACCCTTGGGGACAAGAGAAGAACATGACAAGAGAGAATATGCATACTGAATTCAGGATATTATTACAGTTTAATCAGCTGACAAACTTAAAAAGAGCTGGACTTTCTTGACCCATCAAAAAAAAAAAAAAAAAACATCAAAAAGTTTCTGTGTGCATGCATGCATACTGTAAAATGTAAGAGCATGCAAATTCAGTGGGATCCAAAATTCTGAGAACACCAGTGAAACTACTGCTATTTAGCATTGATTTTGTTTAATGTAGGTTATTTTCCATTACACGTTAGTTAGTAATACATTTACACATTAGTGTAATTAATAGTTAAATAATAGCAGTGTTTCCCCTAGGTTTACAGGTTTGGGGGGGGGGGGGATTTTTTTTTTTTTTTTTTTTTTTGGTGCGTTCCCGAGATTAGACCTTTCTTAACATAATGCCGAAAACCCGAAGTCTCTAGGTGGTCTGATTGAGGAGTAGATAGAAGTGCAAGATTGGTGCGCACAGACGGACAGAACAGAAATCATGAGTTGATAAGCGCAATTTCCGGGGGAAAATTGCGCTAAAAATGTTAACATAAGATATCTGTTTAAAAAAATAAAATAAACATATTTTAATCTTTTTAAAACTGACTTTTGAAAATAACCTTTGTTAAATGTATATAAGTATTTGTTCATATTAATGGACCAGAGCTTAATAGTTTTATTTTTTTAACTAACAACTAAAAAAAGATTTAGAAATACTAACAAATATATTGCTCATTCATTGTTCGTTAATGTGTTAATACATTTATATGACAAACTAATTTTAAATGGGCTTTTTTGTGAGAAGTTTTTATTTCTATGATGCATTTATTGGAGAGAACAATCATGTCAGACGCAGCACTGCTGTGAACGCACATTCACGTTTAAACAATTTAAACAGTGTATTATTCAATGCATTACTTCTATATAATTATATATTAAGTTGCTCAAGCAAGTGGTAAAATACGTAACCATGTACTTATATTAACATCTTTTGCATTTAAATTTTAATACAATAAATCTTGCATGTCACAAAGAACTTGTTTTTCCACCTCCACGAATGTCATTATGTCGCCTTGTTGAGGTAAATTGTTTTCCTTGCTTAACCCCGGTCTTAAAGTGAAAAAAGTAGTATTTAATTAAATAAATTTACTACATTTTATTTAATTAATCGCACTTATGGTGAAATGACTACATTTTCAGGTCAATCTGTGTTCATTTTGCCCACGAAACATGCGCTGTCACTTTAATTCAGCGTTTGCAGCACAGGAAAAAATCATAGACAGTATATAAACGGCAAAAATAGACTCGGTGCGGAAACGATATGCTGTATACGCAGCGCAACTGAAAGAAATCGATCATCGACGGACTGCATCCGCGTGCAGTGTAAAAGCTTTGTAAACATGGGTAGGCTATGGAAAAAAAATACTCACCGCATACACACTGCAAACGAAATATGTGTGAAACGGGCGGAGCAGGAGAGCTACTCCGGCTGCTACTCGCAGTAGAGTGAGTGTTGCCATCTTCAGTTCAGCGACATATTTCCCGCCGCGCGCTCTCTGTCCGCTAGTGCTCATCTGTATTTGACGCAAGTGTTTGTTTGTGTGTGAGTGTGCGCGCTTGCGCACTCATTGGAATAGCTAATTGTAAACGCGCAAACACAGACAGAAAAGACATGCCATCGTGGAAATAAGATAAATAACATATTACTTAAGGGCTATTTAGTTTTTTTAATAAAATAACAAATTGTAATCTGGCACTATAAATAAATTCAAATCAAATTTACTTGACCTTCAAGGGGGGCGGGGGGAGCCGTTAGGAGGGCGGGGCGCCCCCCTTATATAATGGTAGGGGAAACACTGAATAGCTAATTCATTTAAGAGGGTTTTGAACAAGATGTTTGTTGGAAACGAAAACTACTGCTAGAGAAAAC
This sequence comes from Abramis brama, assembly GCF_963993115.1. Lineage (NCBI taxonomy): Eukaryota > Metazoa > Chordata > Actinopteri > Cypriniformes > Leuciscidae > Abramis > Abramis brama. The sequence continues at coordinate 22,134,307 of NC_139975.1, read as the reverse complement.
ACACATTTGTGTGATTGACTCTAAACTGAGATCAAAAAGCATCTCACGCTTCAGCAACAACCAACTCACCATCTGTGAAGGATAAAATATAGTCAGCGTCACAAATATACTTATTTGATTAGTGGACTAGAATTAGTGAACTTTAAATTAGATTTTGAATTCTAAATTTTCAATGTGGTCTCAGTCTCTGTATATGCGTGTAATACAGATTGAACAAAGGGCATAAACTTCAAACAAATCCCATGCTGTCAAACAAAATGAAATTTGAAAGATAATAATTGAGTTTGTAATTACATGGACTTTATCATTTTATTACACACCCACTCTGACTCCACATCTAGATTGGCAAATGGATGGTCATTAATAATAATGGAGCTATTTAACCCCATGGGTGTTTTACAAGGGGAAAGATGCCATTTTTCACTCAAGGGTTGGACAAAACCATCAGGTGAAATAAGAGGCCCACTTTTCATTCTCATGAATCAGGGAAAGGCCACTTACTCCAGGCTAGATGCATTTCATCACCAGCTCCACTCCAGCACCACTCTCATATTTCATCGCTGCTTATGAGTGATTTACACTTTTACTTTTGCAGAGGAGATCCGTATGATTTCATGCTGCTCTTTGCTATTATATATTCATGAAGTCCCAAATGTACAAATGTACAGTGGGATGTAAAGTGTGACATGCATCGCAAAAATAAATTACAACTGGAGGCCAGGGGCATGCAACACTCCAGCGACTGCAATATGTTAAGGAAATTCCGGGCTCCTTGGAGCCATACAACATATTTTCCATATGGAGGTTTTCAGCATCTTTACGAGTCCTGCTTTCTGGATTAATCTTAATGATAACAATTTATAATGCATTTCGTTAACAAATTCAATTAAATTGGTAGCCAATGCACAATCCTATATGAAAATATATAACTCAACATTTCATGGAATTTATGTTGACTAATAATCTAAGAATTACGTAATGGAATAATTTAATATTATGCAAAAAAAGTAATATACACACAAACTATATGTATGTGTGTGTGTGTGTATATATATATATATATATATATATATATATATATATACACACACACACACACACACACACACACACACACACACACACAGTGTGGAGAACAAGTATTTGATACACTGCAGGTTTTCCTACTTACAAAGCATGTAGAGGTCTGTAATTTTTATCATAGGTACACTTCAACTGTGAGAGACGGAAAATCCAGAAAATCACATTGTATGATTTTTAAATAATTAATTTGCATTTTATTGCATGGCATAAGTATTTGATCACCTACCAACCAGTAAGAATTCCGGCTCTCACAGACCTGTTAGTTTTTCTTTAAGAAGCCCTCCTGTTCTCCACTCATTACTAGGCATGTGCCAGTATCAAATTTTCATGCTGTGATTAATTGATTGAGCTTTTATCACGGTATACGGTGTAAAAAAAACACAACTTGCATCACAATAGGTGTAATTGTGATTGTCAAAACATAACTAAACATAATTGTATTAAGTTTAGTGACAACATGTTACAATGTTTACATGGTACAATGACTGGTAGGCTACTGTTTGTATTATTGCTTAACACAATTTTCACGATTTCAATTCAATTCTTGGATTTGATTTCAATGTTGATTCAATATTGACTCATTTGGATAAATATTAAGTAGGCTACAGTAGATAGTCTACATGTTAATTTTTCTTAAGAAAAAATACATCTCACATAATGCTGTAAACATACAGAGCCCTATCAGCTGGTATTATTAAAGGTTAAAAATATCAAATTAAATTAAATATAATGCAGTTTTCATTATAATAACAATTATGTAATGACACAAGTAAAAATATAATAAATATGTATTATAGTGCACATATTTAGCAAAATACTCATCTAACATGCTGGTCATTAAATGGCTTTCCTGAGGTAAATGTAACGTTCTGTGACATAATTGTTGTCCTGCAGTTTTATTGACCTCTTTCCGTGGTTGAAAAACACTGATTGATCGATATTATGTATGAGGCATATATACCTTTCGGTAAGTTGTACTGTATCTTTAAATAAAAAGTAACAGATGATCGGTTTACGTGAATGATGCGCTACAGCGATCTGTCACGTCACATTTACAAGCGCCAAAACGGTATTTATTGTCTGAATTTCGTAATAAAATGGACAGAACCTGAGAGCTGAAATTTTTTTTCATATCAAAGGTAACCTGCTCTGTCTAGTCTGTCGGTGTCAGTGTCCTCTTTGAGAAGGCAACAACTGTTGCCGCAATTATTAGAAAATGGAAGAAGTTCAAGATGACAGTCAATCTCCCTCGGTCTGGGGCACCATACAAGATCTCACCTCGTGGGTCATCAATGATCATGAGGAAGGTGAGGGATCAGCCCAGAACTACACGGCAGGACCTGGTCAATGACCTGAAGAGAGCTGGGACCACAGTCTCAAAGAAAACCATTAGTAACACACTACGTCATGGATTAAAATCCTGCAGCGCACGCTGCAGGTCCCCCTGCTCAAGCCAGCGCATGTCCAGGCCCGTCTGAAGTTTGCATCTCAAGGTCCTGGAGTGGCCTAGCCAGTCTCTAGACCTGAACCCAATAGAAAATCTTTGGAGGGAGCTGAAAGTCCGTATTGCCCAGCGACAGCCCCGAAACCTGAAGGATCTGGAGAAGGTCTGTATGGAGGAGTGGGCCAAAATCCCTGCTGCAGTGTGTGCAAACCTGGTCAAGAACTACAGGAAACATATGATTCTGTAATTGCAAACAAAGGTTTCTGTACCAGATATTAAGTTCTGATTTTCTGATGTATCAAATACTTATGTCATGCAATAAAATGCAAATTAATTACTTAAAAATCATACAATGTGGTTTTCTGGTATATATATATATATATATATACTCACCTAAAGGATTATTAGGAACACCTGTTCAACTTCTCATTAATGCAATTATCTAATCAACCAATCATATGGCAGTTGCTTCAATGCATTTAGGGGTGTGGTCCTGGTCAAGACAATCTCCTGAACTCCAAACTGAATGTCAGAATGGGAAAGAAAGGTGATTTAAGCAATTTTGAGCGTGGCATGGTTGTTGGTGCCAGACGGGCCGGTCTGAGTATTTCACAATCTGCTCAGTTAGTGGGATTTTCACGCACAACCATTTCTAGGGTTTACAAAGAATGGTGTGAAAAGGGAAAAACATCCAGTATGCGGCAGTCCTGTGGGCAAAAATGCCTTGTTGATACTAGAGGTCAGAGGAGAATGGGCCGACTGATTCAAGCTGATAGAAGAGCAACTTTGACTGAAATAACCACTCGTTACAACCGAGGTATGCAGAAAAGCATTTGTGAAGCCACAACACACACAACCTTGAAGCGGATGGGCTACAACAGCAGAAGACCCCACCGGGTACCACTCATCTCCACTACAAATAGGAAAAAGAGGCTACAATTTGCACAAGCTCACCAAAATTGGACAGTTGAAGACTGGAAAAATGTTGCCTGATCTGATGAGTCTCGATTTCTGTTGAGACATTCAGATGGTAGAGTCAGAATTTGGCGTAAACAGAATGAGAACATGGATCCATCATGCCTTGTTACCACTGTGCAGGCTGGTGGTGATGGTGTAATGGTGTGGGGGATGTTTTCTTGGCAGACTTTAGGCCCCTTAGTGCCAATTGGGCATCGTTTAAACGGGAGCTTCGTGCCCTGGATGTGCATCCCACAAATCTCCATCAACTGCAAGATGCTATCCTATCAATATGGGCCAACATTTCTAAAGAATGCTTTCAGCACCTTGTTGAATCAATGCCACGTAGAATTAAGGCAGTTCTGAAGGCGAAAGGGGGTCAAACACAGTATTAGTATGGTGTTCCTAATAATCCTTTAGGTGAGTGTGTATATATATATATATATATATATATATATATATATATATATATATATTTTGCAAGTTCTCCCACTTGGAAATCATGGAGGGGTCTGAAATTGTCATCGTAGGTGCATGTCCACTGTGAGAGACATAATCAAAAAAAAAAAAAAATTCCAGAAATCACAATATATGATTTTTTAACTATTTATTTGTATGATACAGCTGCAAATAAGTATTTGAACACCTGTATATCAGCTAGAATTCTGACCCTCAAAGATCTGTTAGTCTGCCTTTAAAATATCCACCTCCACTCCATTTATTATCCTAAATTAGATGCACCTGTTTGAGGTCGTTAGCTGCATAAAGACACCTGTCCACCCCATACAATCAGTAAGAATCCAACTACTAACATGGCCAAGACCAAAGAGCTGTCCAAAGACACTAGAGACAAAATTGTACACCTCCACAAGGCTGGAAAGGACTACGGGGAAATTGCCAAGCAGCTTGGTGAAAAAAGGTCCACTGTTGGAGCAATCATTAGAAAATGGAAGAAGCTAAACATGACTGTCAATCTCCCTCGGACTGGGGCTCCATGCAAGATCTCACCTCGTGGGGTCTTAATGATCCTAAGAAAGGTGAGAAATCAGCCCAGAACTACACGGGAGGAGCTGGTCAATGACCTGAAAAGAGCTGGGACCACCGTTTCCAAGGTTACTGTTGGTAATACACTAAGACGTCATGGTTTGAAATCATGCATGGCACGGAAGGTTCCCCTGCTTAAACCAGCACATGTCAAGGCCCGTCTTAAGTTTGCCAATGACCATTTGGATGATCCAGAGGAGTCATGGGAGAAAGTCATGTGGTCAGATGAGACCAAAATAGAACTTTTTGGTCATAATTCCACTAAACGTGTTTGGAGGAAGAAGAATGATGAGTACCATCCCAAGAACACCATCCCTACTGTGAAGCATGGGGGTGGTAGCATCATGCTTTGGGGGTGTTTTTCTGCACATGGGACAGGGCGACTGCACTGTATTAAGGAGAGGATGACCGGGGCCATGTATTGCGAGATTTTGGGGAACAGCCTCCTTCCCTCAGTTAGAGCATTGAAGATGGGTCGAGGCTGGGTCTTCCAACATGACAATGACCCGAAGCACACAGCCAGGATAACCAAGGAGTGGCTCTGTAAGAAGCATATCAAGGTTCTGGCGTGGCCTAGCCAGTCTCCAGACCTAAACCCAATAGAGAATCTTTGGAGGGAGCTCAAACTCCGTGTTTCTCAGCGACAGCCCAGAAACCTGACTGATCTAGAGAAGATCTGTGTGGAGGAGTGGGCCAAAATCCCTCCTGCAGTGTGTGCAAACCTGGTGAAAAACTACAGGAAACGTTTGACCTCTGTAATTGCAAACAAAGGCTACTGTACCAAATATTAACATTGATTTTCTCAGGTGTTCAAATACTTATTTGCAGCTGTATCATACAAATAAATAGTAAAAAAATCATACATTGTGATTTCTGGATTTTTTTTTTAGATGTCTCTCACAGTGGACATGCACCTACGATGACAATTTCAGACCCCTCCATGATTTCTAAGTGGGAGAACTTGCAAAATAGCAGGGTGTTCAAATACTTATTTTCCTCACTGTATGTATGTATATATATATATATATATATATATATATATATATATATATATATATATATATATATATATACACACACATAGCCTATATACATACATATAGTTTGTGTGTATATTACTTTTTTGTATAATATTAAATTATTGCATTATGTAATTGTTATTCAGTGCAGTTACTGACTTGATTGAAGACTGAATAGGGACAAATAGAGAGTTGAGGAATTCTATATACGTGCAGTATATAGTTTATGAAGAAAAATGCCCTTGTTGAGATTAAATGACTGATTGACAAACAGCATGACAGTTTCATTGGGAAGTTATAATTCACTATTGCACAGCTGAGTTGCTCTAGGGTCCAGCAGAAATATATATATATATATTTTTTTTTTGAATAATGGCCCCCTGAATACATAAAGTACACATCCCACCATCTGTTAGTCGGCAGTAAAAAAAAAGAAAGAAAAAACTTCAGGGCGACACATGTGCAGTTTCCTGTATTTGAATAAAAATCTGGCACAGAAGATTTCTCCTCATGAAAAAGCATCTTACAAAGGGAAGCATCAGCTTTATGCTTGGCAAATGTTCAGGCTTGTATCTTCTCAATTCGCTAGTTGTTTATAATCTTTCACACCTGCACAACAGACATCGCTTACAACACGAGCGTATTCACAGTGAGAGTGCTGTCATACAGATACATTAATCACAACAACTGTGACCTGTCTTTGTTACTGAGGATACTTAAAAGTGATTTTCTATTTAATTAGACAATTATTATGTTTGCTTATACGTTGCATTCACAAAAATTGGTTGTGGAAGAATTAAGGCTTATACATTTTTGCTAAATAGTCTGAAATTATTTAATATATTTAAACCATTTGTTTCAGCTTTTTAAACCACATCTAATTGCCTCAATCCTTATGAAATGAAAACCTCTGTGGCAGTATGAAGATGTGATGTATTTCAAAATCTGTCTAGTATAAAATATGTTTATCTTCTTAAAAGGTTGGAGTCGACTGACGGCATCTCAACACATTTTTTATTAAGGTGCATATTTCACGGTGCATATTTCACAGTGCAGCTATAAAAAAAGTGGCCTTTCATTGATAGCAGTCACAATCATTAACTAATGATTGCAAATGTTCTTATGTGCAAAAACATTTCAGGTGCGTACTGTACATGCATGAATGTGTTACTATCATTCTAATGTTGATAAATTAGGATTATGCTAAATGAATGTGCTTTCGTTCGTAAAGCCAAGTCGAAAAATTTGTTGAAACACTATAAAGTTATTTTATATAGGGCTAAGACAAAAAGTATTTTGGCTTTTTATGGTTGTCAAACGTAAGTCGAACGTTAATGTGATAAACTACACCTTTGGTGAGTCTGCAATAGGACACCTGTGTGAACTTTAGTCAAACCGACTTCATATATCCACTAAAAATCATCTTGGGACCACTTGGTTAAAAGTAGTAGCTAAAATGGCTGGAAAAAGCCATATTTTTAGTGTGTTTTTTTGCGCAAAACCCACATGGTTTTATATTTATCTGAGGAATGTGAGTGTGGAATAGTTACAGGAATGGTTCATCCAAAATGGAATGGAACTACAGTTGAATATCATAACATTTAATATCTACAAGAACAACATCCGGTTGAGTAAATTAACATTTTTAAAGTGCATCTCTTTAAGTGCCAAAATGCCACCATTCGTAAAGATACCATTCAAGTACCATTGGAAAGTAACACCATAGTACCGTTCAAAGGTTTGGGGTCTTTTTTTTTGGTAAAAAAATTAATACTTGAATACTTTATTTAATTTTAGTTTATACAAAAATATTAAGCAGAATACAACATAATTCAACATTCAACATAATAATATTAAAAACATAATGATAATCAGAAATGTTTCTTGAGCAGCAAATCAGCATATTAGAAATATTTCTGAAGGATCATGTGACACTGAAGACTGGAGTAATGATGCTGAAAATTCAGCTTTGCCATCACAGGAATAAATTTCATTTTAATATATATATATATATATACCATAGAGAACAGTTAATTAAATAAATTCAGCCTTGGTGAGCAAAAGAGACTTCTTTCAAAATCTTACAGACACCAAAATTATAAAGTATCAAACTTCTCCAAGTCTACTTCCTCTATTCCTGATTCACACACACGCCTCTCCATCCCACCTCACTCTCTTCTCTATCCATGCTGTGTTTGACCCAATGCAACGGAAAGTAATTGCGGGCAGAAAACAACATTTAATGATTACTTCATCCCCGAGTCCTGAGGAGAGAGAAGTCACAGGCAGGTAATTTCAACAAAAGAGGGAGACCTTTTTTTCTCCCGACACACCATTTTCAGACAACAAAGAATATTATTGACTTGGCTGAGATTAAAACAGCAAAACAAATAACAGTACAAAATCAGGGACAAAGTGACCACAGAAAGAGGTTGTCCCCCGAACACGGCGGGTCAAACTCTCTCCACTGTCTTTTCTTTTGTTAGCGTTGATTAAAAACAAGCAGGGGATAAAAGATTCCATTTGGTGTCTGATCTAGAAGTAAAAAAAAAAGTAAATCTTCATGCTGTCACTCACACACTCGAAGAATAAGACGCTGGTGTCCTATCTTTCCAAACATCCCTCTCTCCATGTGTTTAAAGTTGGGAATGAGAGGTAAAGGGAATTTAAGGCCTCTTTTTTTTTTTTTTTTTTGGAGGGGACAAAAGATTGGCTACGCTCTACTCCTCTAGCTACTTGACTCCCCCTCCCCCCCTCCCCCCCCCCCCCTCTGATGGTCTTGATTGTCTGGTGTTCATTATGTCTGGCGTGGTCCTACCTCTCCTCTCCTCTCGTGTGTTCAGACCTCTCCTCCATTAGGAAGACACGAGAAGGGGGTGTTAGCATCAACACAATCAGCACTGCCCAAACACACAGCATGGGCTGAATAGAAGAGAGGTACAAACACCATAACAATCAGCAATCAGCACTGATCATGATAATAACATAGAGAGTGCTACAAGATCCATGCTGCGCTCTCCCTCCCTGCCAGGAGGACTTATTGTGTACATGGGCCAGTGTGTGAAGAGAAGCAATAAATTCAGCCACAATTTGAAATGTAAAAAACACAAATCCCCAAGAATAAATGGTGAAAGTTCCAATGATGACTGTTTATGTATTTTTAACGCCCTATGATACACTAGATCGAGGTTAAAATAAATATGAATGTATAATGTGTAAGGGGAAGTACATATTTCAGGTGCTGCAACTTTTACTTCACCATTATAATGACATTTGCTATTTATGGTTAATGGTCCTGTGACTAATTAATTGTGTGGTGTGACATAAGTTTAAAGAACAAAAGAAAAATGCCATATCAATAGTTAAGAAATGAGTTCGTAATGACTAATTTCTTACAGGACCTGTCAAAAGTTTGGAAACATAACATTTTTAATGTTTTTGAAAGAAGTCACTTTTATTTTATGAAGTCTGCATTTATTTAATCAAAAATACAGTAAAAGTTAAAATAAATTAATAAAATACAAGTTTGATGATAATATTTGTGTTAGTGTTAGTATTGTTATATTGAGACGTAGCTAAATTCTTCTGTACAACAGTAATATATTTCTGTCACAACTTCAAGTTGTGCAGAAAACCAAACTTTTATTTTGACGGGTTGCCGTGAAGCTCTTTGAGTTTCTGTGTGTGTATGATATGATGATAGTTTTTTTTTTTTTTTCTCAAATGAAATGGTAAAATGCTCATGAAGTGACTCTCAGAGCGGCTCTAGAGATGAAGTTCATACATTTATGTCCTCATATACTGTAGTCAGGCGGCAGAGGCTGAAAACACAGCGAGCGTCTTTACCTGATAAATGAAACCAGCATGTCTGCGCCATTCATTTTTCACAGAGATACGTGGAACATGTAGGATTCATATTTAAATAGTATTTTTGCGGTGTAATATTCACAGACACTAGTCTATAACGATTCAATTTAAGTGTAACTGACCTGCTTTTTATTTATTCATCAAAAATGAAATTCCACATTATACAGTAAATTCTGTTTTTATGACTGGATTCTGCGATTCCGTCCGCGTTTTCCGCATCACGGAAATCATAGTTTAGTTTAGTTTTTTTTTATATAGCACATTTCTACTGCCTCAAGTGCAGCCCAAAGTGCTGTACAAAGCCATCAATAAGACCAAACACAGAAAATACAAAACACAACAACATAAAATTAATATTTAGTTCTCTCCTGGGTCTCTCCTACACAAATGGCAAATAATAGGGCCCTATTTGCTGTAGGTTGATCCAGCAGAGTTTCCCTGAAACCCTCCACCTCCCCCAGCTCCACCTGCCTAGATTTGTTACTGGATTTACATATGTCTATTTATGCAGAAGCAGCAGCATATCTTACATGCTCACTGCAGCGTGTCTGTGTATCTATTAGCAGTAGCAAGTCCACAGTTGCACTGCAGTAGCAATAATCAACAGCAGTGTAGCAGATCTAGTCCGGCAAGACCAAATACATTAACGTTGCCATATAAAGAGCATAATGCATAATGCGCTTCAAGGAATTTATCTTATTTATGGGAAGATAAAACAGACCAGTACGTACCTCCACTCTGGATAAAAGCAAAGTAAAAGGCTGGATTTACATATGTGCAGAAATCGCAAAGAAAAGTGAAATGTTCAATGGGCAACACTTTTTGAAATGTAAAAGGAAGGAAACAATTTCTTTGGGGTAAAATATCCGCCTTGTATACGGAGCTGGTGCTCTTATGAAGAGATAACAAAGATGGATGAAGCAATATGTGTGAGAGATTACAGAAAGCTTTGGAGGTAAGGGCACAGACAGAGCCATGCACTGCCTACTCGAAAACTCAGGCGCCATTCATATCAGTTTGTAAAGCTGGGATGTTCTCCATGGTGACTGATTTGAACTCAGTTACCATTGGTAGTCCTCAAAATATGTTTTTAGGCTTGCCAAGTACATCTGCAGATAGGCTTTAAGCTATTGGGTATTCTGTTAGGGCTGTTTTTGATGTGTTTACTACAATGCAACGTTGCTGTGGGGAAATATGATATCAAATAGGAGGAAAATAACATAAAAGATCCAAAACTGGTTTAGACGTCAAATTCATGCGTATTGGTTTTGTGTAGATGTATGGCCTGAACCGCTTTCATACTGCAACCATAGTAGCATCGTATACAGGAACACCAGTGGGCTTTTAACTTTTAACACACAATAGTCCATACCTTCAAATAAATTCCTTTGGGATGGGAGGGAATAAACTATGCCTCCGGATCTGCAATATATCTGCTAGTCACTTGTGATTTGTTCTTTTCCCCTCAGCAATATATTTTGGTAACTGCCTCTATGGTCAGGCAGATAGTGAGTACATGGCATCAAAGGTGGACCATCTTTCAAGCTTTTACTGGCAGGACAGAAGGCTAGCTGCCACGCTCGCTCCATTGTCTCGCAAAATAAATGTACCTGCAAATGATGGAATCGTTAACAATGGCGATCCGGAGAAGTGGGGGTGGTTAATTAGCTGTTAGGAATATTTAATAAACAACCTTCAGGGTCTCTTTGTTTCCATGATATATGCCTCAGAGTGATGCACTTTCTATTCGACTTCAAAGAAGGTCCATGTCCAATTCTCTGAAAAAGAGCTAAGAATAACCTGAGTGCTGTGAGGGCGTCTGTTTGAGATGGTTTGTACATTTCCCAACATGGAGGAGATGTTGTCTATGTTATTAGGCATACGGTTCCATAACATTGATGGATTTGTGAATTATTTGCCATTGCTGCTGTAAGAAACGGAGAGCTGATGTTTTTTTTTGTGACTGACTTTGTAACAATAGTCTGCTATTTATTAAAGATGGCCTGGGATACCTCAGGGGGTATGATGATTTCAATAAATCACATTTTCAAGTTCTTAAGCTGTTGTAAAATGTTAACATTTTTGCTTCTCTCGTTCTCTGCAAAAGAAAAGGAAATGATTTGTCTCACTTTCTTGGGAACAGAATAGCACACCCATCCCTGCTCTTGACCCCAACACTCCTTTAAGTCTCTACGCCTGCCTCTGCTCCGCATGGAATAGAAAGTCTTTCAGGCATCAAGGGGACACACCATCAGTTTTGGAATATGTGAATATGTTGTGCCTTCGTCATTATCTCCATTGCTTTTTTCCGTAGTCCATGTTTAAGTCAATAAGGTTTATAAGTCCAACTAAAGGTCAATTGGCCTGGGAAACTTTCATAACTTTATGAGTAAATTCAGAGAACTTTGTACATTCACACAATTTACAAACATTTCGTAAACTTAAACATGCATGTTAATTCATTCAAAATGAGCATAATCCCGCCCATAAATATAACTATGTGAATTTCGTGTACAGAAATGTGGTGGGATCTTCTGGCCTCCCTTTTCTGGTTTAGCTCCAGTATATTACATAAATGAAAAGAGACTATTTGGCCATATGCCCAAAAATATTCAATTTAAGTATTCTTGCAGACATACTACTGATGCTCAGAATAATAATTAATAATAACAAGGAAAAAAAGACTCTGTGGCCGTTTTTAATCATTTTTATCAATTAAATTTCAATGAAGTTTGGAAAAGAATGTTATGGGTAACTACTTTTGAAAGAATACATTTTATGGTAAATAGTGTTCAATATGCAAGTGTCATCAGTTTGCCTAAAGGAACAAAATGTTTGGATGTTTTGCACAACCTTGAGAGCTTTCATGAATCTGAAAATTATGTTAGAACGTTTTTCCGAATGATTTACACAAAAATGCTTGTGTTTCATGAATGTGGCCCAAAGATAAAATGAAGGAAGATCTTAACTTAAAGGCTATGTTCTCGGGTCTTACATTTTTGGTGCTCCATAAAATGTTTGTTTCTTTTCCCATGTTTTCCATTTAAAGTTTAAAGCTACAGTGTGTAGGATTTTCTCCCATCTAGCGGTAAAATTGTATATGACTACCAACTGAATATTCCTTTCTAGCCCCTCCCATTCTGAGGGCATTTTAACTCCTACGGTGGCCATATTATTTCAAATCTGCCAGCAGTCGTGAGTAATCTCCCCCTCGCATTCGTCACGGCGCCACTGAGTGTAACAACGCGAAAGGCGAAGCTTGAATTTCCAGGTATGTCCCTCTTTGGCTAATGTATTTTCAAGATGGAGGCGCAACATGGCTGTCGCCATTCAAACGCGACTCGCTCGTATGTATCCTAAATGGCAGATTATACGCTTACGAGAATACTTGATTAGTTGGTAGAAGTAATTACACATTAATGAGCACATATAATTTTGAAAGTGTTTTTTGCTAAGAATCAACTTAAAACATTACACAGTGTAGCTTTAATGGCAGGTCTCACTGTGACAACTTACAACAACAATTTAACAACAATTTAAACAACAACATTTTTAAAGATATGCTATGTAAGAAAAAGAAAATGCCACTGCACTGTAAAATATTAACACTTTATAATTACTGTCAACAACAATCAATCTGACTTGTGCATATAAATATAAATATATATTATGAACAAGTATGAATCAATTTCATTACATTTAAACAATTTAAAAGTGCATCCACTAATAACCTTTTAAGCATTATGACTTATAAATGAAAGTTGTTATACTGTAAAGCGCCACCAAACATTAATGTTTCATAACATCACAGCCTTGTTCAATTCCAAATGCACAATAGAGCACTATCTTATATAACAGCTGATGTGTTGAGATGAATGTGTTCGATGTATGGCTTCATATGAATATATTTAGAGTCCATACAGCAGACATTTCCAGAGCTTCTCTTCCAAAGACATGTTTTTCCTCCACTCTCTTCCCCTACACTACCTGTCAAACGCCTGTCACCGGCACTTCGGCAAGGCCCAGAATATTGAAGAGATGTGTGTTAGACCAGCATGCCATTCCTCACAAGTAATCACACATTGTGCAGCAAGTATATTAAGATCCTTATTTCTAAAATATGCCATTAAATCTTAGATTTTACATCACATCTTTGCACAAAGTAACATATTTATTTGCCAATACTGCAAACACACTCACATAAAAATTCATGCACAAATATACAAGATGCAGATTTTCTACAGATTTTTATGGAGGTCTTTCATTTTCAGGCCTGTAATTTTTAAATGCAACATCCAGGCATGAATTAGGGCCAGAGCTGTGATATAATAATATCTAATCAAAATGCCTCCAGTTATTGTTCACCTCAAAGCATTAGAGCTAAAATAATTCTGTGTACATGATTATTTACATCTAACTAAATTACGATAATGAGTATTAAAAATGGGAAGGATGTGATTTTTGGTGTTAATGTAAACAGGAAGATCATGTTTCCTAAAACAAACCGTCAACGGTTTAACTAAATCATGTACAGACTCAAAGCTTGCCAGGCTTTAAGAGCAGGGAAGATGTTGTTTAATGTTATCGGTTTGTTGTTTAGGTCCGAGACAATAGGGGGAAATGAAGAAGGAAAAAAAAAATCAATTAGACGTGATACATGAGCTCTCAGTTTTTGCTGTTTTCTCAAAAGCCATTTCACATGCTTGTGCGCATGAAAAACACAATTATTCCTCTAAAGTTTCTCAGCAGCCGCCTTTGTTTATTTGGAGGATTAACTGAACTAAATACTGTTGGTCGATCAATACATAAGAAAACTCAACTCAAAAGAGCTGGATATACTGGATATTTGGGTCTGAAACCCAAAGGAAGCAGACACACCACGGTTCTGGAAAAAGACACCAAGTCACGATGAAGGCAGCTCAGAACGACAAGACTTCTAGAGAGTGTAAGGAATAGAAAATAGCCACAAGGCTGTGTTCAAGAGACAGCCCGAAACCTATTGACCTTATTGCCTTGAGTTTTTGTGTCTTGCCTGAGGCAACTTCTATCAAACGTTAACACCATACACACTGGATTGTTCCTCTATCCAGCCCTAGATAAGCCCTGGTCATTTGTCCTGCAGTGCCAGAGGACTCCAAAGGAACCGGAATGGGGTGTCATCAGGTTCTAGGTATTTTCTTTCCCCCAGATAACCCTTTGTCTGTCACATTTTATGGCTGGCATCTCTTACAGCTGTAATGTCAGGACCCATTAGTGTGTCTCAGTGATGGCATGGAAAGACAGAAACTCCATACTCCAAATGTCATATGCTTTTGTCATCATGTTGTGAAGCCAGGGATGAGGCTTAGCGTCGCCGCTTGTCATCAAAGCCCATTCGGTGGCTTCAGCATCTTGCTATACCGAAACCGATACCATATGTATGATAATGATGTTTCCTCGCGAAAACCAAGACAAGGTGGCCTATACAATAGTTCTCAAGGAGCAGGCTTTAAGGCAATTCAGGCCAGACAGCAGCCTTTAGATTATTTTCATTATTTCATGGGATTTGTGTTTCTGGTTTGAGGACAGAGAGCACAGGCTTTAATTTGGAGCTAAGATTAGTTGCCATTGGTCAGCATGAGAGTTCTCCGCACATCACAAACCATAATATTCCAAGGTGATCCCTTCATAATTTCTCACATTCTTGATCCGTGCTCTCCGCTCTAATATTTCATAATTAGGTGAACCCATCAGGTAGACAATTTCATTTTCAATTAAAACTCTTCGCCCCTCGTGACCTTGAGCGTAACGGGAACGCTGCATATAGACCGGTGCTTAGTATGGACCGGTTCAGGCACCATTTAAAAATACTTTTTAATTTAGGTTGAACCCCTCAGCATCTAATCAGAATGCTTGTTCACCTTCATGGAGACTGGGAGGTAAATTAAGGTGGACAGAGTAAAATGTTAACATGATTTCTGAAAAATGTTAACATGATTTGGCTTCCAGCTGTATGGGTGGACTTGGCAGTTTGGATTCAGCCACATACTGTAAATCACAGACTGAAAAGGGCTCTATATAAACCTTATGTTCCGTATGTGCAGCATACAGAATGTACATATTTCAATGTACATGTGTCTATACATAAAAATCCAAAATATTGTGTTCTGCAAATTACTCAGTAAATGCATTTATAAATAGTTTTTGGATGAATACTGCATAAAAAGAATCAACTATCTAATTTGATTTGATTTATTTATTTTGTATTTGTTGCTCTTTATTTATTATTTGAATTAATGAGTTAATTTAAGTGCAGTGCTCTACTGGTGCTGGTTAGAGTGGATTGCGAGGGGTAAAAAAAAAAAAAACACATGGTAAATTGCCACAACAATTGAGCGAACTCACCCCATACAGTCTTGCCATTGTAGCCTATAGCATGGTTTAGACATGAATACAATTTTGCATAATGCCACAAACAGATAATATATAACTGGTGTGCAATCAAAGAATCCATGAACTCAATGTGGTGCCAATCAGCTGAATGTTTATTCAGCAAGCTCCTGCTTTTCATTTGGAAATCAGCAGAGATGTCGCAGTGAATCATCAGTCAATTGCTCTGAGCTGATAGAAAAAGTTGATTTCTGATGATTCCCCCTCACCCTGCATGTGCCGAATACGCTGTCAGGCATTGCTGGAGCCACATCCAAAAATAGCCTATTATGGGCACTAAAACAGTCAGCCTTCATGGGCCAACAAACTATGAAAACATGAGCTCTATACATCAACAGAGAAATGCAAAACTAATATATACAGTGAGAAAATGACCAGGTAATAATAATAAAAAAAAGGCTTTAGTTAATACCATCTACTGTATATTAAAAAGTCAAAAATATTTAATATCTAAACTAACGGTTGTATTACATACTAATTTTTATTCACTGTATTATGACTAGTTTCATCGGATTACATTAATTTAGCCCCCCCAAAAAAGGCAAAATTAATCATTTTCGAAGTTGGATCAGGTAGAAATATCTCCTTAAAGTGCACATTTTCATTTTTTTTTTTTTAATGATAAATACGATCATATTTATTTTATTTAAATTAGTGAATAACTAAAAAACATCTCATTTAGAGATGGAGATCCCATGGAGATATGAAAACCTACACTCTAAAAACTGCTGGGTTGTGTTAACCCAATTTTGGGTCAAATATGGTCTCACCCAACGTTGGGTTAAAAATTCAATTTAAAAATGGACAAACCCAGCCGTTGATTTACATTTTTAATGTAACCAATGCAATTTGTCCATTTTTAAATTGCATTTTTGTCCATTTTTGATTTTGTCCAAAATGCAATTTGTCCATTTTTAAATTGCATTTTTTAACCCAACGTTGGGTGAGACCATATTTGACCCAATATTGGGTTAACACAACCCAGCAGTTTTTAGAGTGTATAATTGCAACATATAACTACTCTCTTCTGCAGCAATTGTATCACACAGAAAGAACAAATGACAAAAATAGTACTATCTAACTGAAGTAATTGACTATCTGAAAATCCTTACCTTACCACCTTCAATCAATACAACACTCATAGATAAGAGTTTTCATTTTCGATTCCCCAGCTCAGCAATAACATGAAATGATGTGGTTGCAAACCGATAGTGACATTCATTTTGCACAACCCTTTTCTGTGGTCACAACGTCCATCTCGGCACGGTCTAGTATATTCCATACTGAGCACTAAATTATCGTAATTCGTTTTTATTGTACGCAAGAATCACGTAATCAAATACGTTGGCCATTAAGAGCACAGCTCTCCTCCACAGCGGTTTTAAAATGGGGAGCTGTATACATGTTACCAAGATGAATTCATTGAGTTTGACATTTTTACTCCTTCCTGCCTATTTCCCCTTTCCTCCGCTGCATCATCAGAGTCTTAAACCTGCTACGGCTGGTTCATGACCAGAATAATGGACTGAAATCACTAGCTGAAAGCACAAATGATCATTTCTGTGGAAATGTGTTAATGTGAATTCATGTGAAATATAGCAGTGTAAAGTCATAATAGACATTTTGCACCCTAGAAATGTCAAGAACAAAGACGACAGGAATGACAAAACATGGATTCTCAGTGGAGGTGCACAATATTGAATATTCCTTCCAGTTTTTTTTTTTAGTTTTTTTTATTGGATATGCCTCAGCTTAGACTGTCTGGAAAATAACTCTGGGTAACTAGCACGGAAATGCCTAGCAGTGTAGAAATAAATAAAGCAAGAAAGCAAGCAAGAAAGAAATGAAGGAAAAGAAAGAAAGAAAGAAAGAAAGAAAGAAAGAAAGAAAGAAAGAAAGAAAGAAAGAAAGAAAGAAAGAAAGAAAGAACAAAAAAGAAAGAACAGTCATTACAGAAGGAAGGAAAGATGGATGAATTAAGGACAGCAAGAAAGAAACAAAAGAAAGAAAGAAAGAAAGAAAGAAAGAAAGAAAGAAATAACAGCCATTACAGAAGGAAGGAAAGATGGATGGATTAAGGACAGCAAGAAAGAAACAAAAGAAAAAGAAAGAGAGAAAGAAAGAAAGAAATCAGAAAGAAAGAAAGAAAGAAAGAGAAAAGTAAGTAATGAAGGAACAATGAAAGAACAGTCATTACAGAAGGAAGGAAATATGGATGATTAAGGACAGCAAGAAAGAAAGAAATGAAGGAAAACAGAAAGAAAGAAAGAAAGAAAGAAAGAAAGAAAGAAAGAAAGAAAGAAAGAAAGAAAAAGAATAAGGAAAACAGAAAGAAAGGAAGAACAGTCATTACAGAAGGAAGGAAAGATGGATGATTAAGGACAGCAAGAAAGAAAGAAAGACAGAAAGAGAAAGAAAGAAAGAAAGAAAGAACAGTCATTGCAGAAGGAAATATGGATGATCAAGGACAGCAAGAAAGAAAGAGAGAGAAAAAGGAAAACAATCATTACAGATGGATGGATGGATGGATGAAAGAAAGAAAGAGTAAAGTGAGTAATGAAGGAAAACAGAAAGAAAGAGTAAAGTGAGTAATGAAGGAAAACATAAAGAAAGAAAGAGTAAAGTAAGTAATGAAGGAAAACAGAAAGAAAGAAAAAAGTAAAGAAAGAAAGAACGGGAGGGAGGAAGGAAGGAAAGAAAGAAATATTTAAATGTTCCCCTATTTAAGATTGAACCTTGACAACCTTTGTTTTGCTGTGTCTTGCTTCAGTTATTTATTCAGATGGAGGCAGAATTGTTCATCCCCACACGGTTCTGCTTGACTTGTGTAGGTTTGACTAAAGCCTATCCATCTCTCTGGCAAGCTGCAAACTAATTTACTAATTTGCTTGTGGCTGACCTGGGTCATTTTTATTTATGATCCATTAGTGAAATATATTCAGACATCAAACCCCACATTAAGGGAATGATGGAGAATTACATAGCCAAGTAGTGGAGAAGGCCCAAACGTTTGAAGGAGGGAGGCATGGTGACAGGCACCCTTTAAAGTTAAAAGCACAGGCCGAGTGATTTGAAACAGGGCCGGCTGGCAGGAGTGCACAGGGAGAGGAGCTCGCAGGTCTCATTTATAAACTGGACTGCGTTTCATACAAGGCACAGTAAAGTAGGACAATTACCATTTATAGTGGTTGCACGCCCTTTGCAGTTTTTTCCCTTGCCTTTTTATATGAAAAATACTATACATTTTGCTATTGCCTAACATATTGAGTGAGGGGACACCGGTGAGCTGGTGTTTGGGCTATTGAACTTTTGTAAATGGGCGCAGATTGCTCCAATGCTTCAAGTGTCAGTTCCTTATAAGATGAGAGCAAAGTAAAGTAAAGTCATTAAAAAGCACTCCAACAAGAGTTTCATCTTCATTTATATCGAATGCTGCAGTTGATGTTTTAAGTGATGGCCGAAGTCTGTGTCTGCACCGTGTTGTTCTTCGCTGATTTATGGAGCATCTGTTATATCATCAATCATTGCGCCCAGAAGTTAATGAAAATTAAACTGACAAATAATGCACAAACAAAAATTAGCTTCCATATCTGTGGATTGGCCTAACGTGGAGAGTGAACCCCCGCGTAAAAGGCTCACTGGGGCTGACGGAGAGCAGATTTGGATGGAAGGACACTGTAAGAAAAATCATGGGCCCCGTCTTAACTATAAATAGAAAGTAAACCATGGCCACGAGCTATGAAGCAGCGTGAACACATATTATTAATTTTCCTGAATATTTTAGTAGCATGTCGGTCTCTTTTTGAGGAGCTAAAGAAGCTTCTGAAGTGAATCATTCTCGAATTTTCTTACTGCCTGCTTGTGTCAATACAACTTTGTGTGAGGTGTTTCTTGCTGTCTGCAAAGCTCTGATAAGCGTCTCATTCCAAATGAATAGCAATTCACCACAGCGGTCTGTGTACATATGTTCACTTCAAATTGTTAATTAATTCATGTCCTCTTCTATTTGCCTTTGATGTTTTTTTTCTCCATTTTGAATGAGAATCCAAAATGAGGTGAACAATAGACGAGTGTGCTGGCTTTCTCTCTTGCGCGGGGTTGCATATTTATAGATGCGTCATGCAGAAATGAAATAAAGCAAATCAATAAGGTTTAAAAAAAAAAAAAAAAAAGAAATTTCTGAGAATATCACTATTTGGACACAATGTTTGGCAGGGCCATATATACAAGTATAGGACAGGCCATAGCTAGTTTCCACTGGGCTGAATGTTACTCATGGTGGGCTTATTCTCAACACCATATATATATATAAAAAAAAAGCCAATTCACCAGCAGCCAATTCACCCTGTAGCCCAAGACTGGTTGCTCACTGAAGCTAAGCAAGGGTGAGCCTGGTCCGTACCTGGATGGGAGACCTCCTGGGAAAACTAGGTTGCTGCTGGAAGAGGTGTTAGTGAGGCCAACAGGGGGCGCTCACCCTGTGGTCTGTGTGGGTCCTAATGCCCCAGTATAGTGATGGGGACACTATACTGTCAAAGTGCACCGTCCTTCAGGATGAGACGTTAAACCGAGGTCCTGACTCTCTGTGGTCATTAAAAATCCCAGGATGTTCTTTGAAAAAGAGTAGGGGTGTAACCCCAGCATCCTGGCAAAATTTGTCCATTGTCCTCTGTCCATCATCATGCTGATTGGCTTCATCCCCTCTCCCAATAGGCTGGTTTGTGGTGGGCATTTGGCACACTATGGCTGCAGTTGCATCATCCAGGTGGATGCTGCACATGGTGGTGGTGGTAAGCACTTTGATACATTATTAAAAACAAACAAACAAACAGAGAGAGTGAGTGTGTGTGTGCGTGCGTGTAATTTAATAAGGATTTGAACTAGCTGTTGGAAACCAAAAATACAAAACCAAACACATTTTACTCCAGTGATGCAAACAGGCCCGGGGTGGGTAATCGTGAGAATCAGGAGAATTCCCGGTGGGCCGCTTCACTTTTGGGCCGGTCGAGGATTTTTTTTTTTTCACATTTGTTAGTTAAATTAGGCTACACACGTTCCACATTCTGACACCGCAGCGCGCAGCCTCTGCATGGGTTGTACCATGTGAGGGAGTTCTCCCCTCCCCTCCTATAGAGTTGGTTGGGTCCATAGCCCGTCTTTTCAAAACGTTTCCTCAGGTAGGCTACCGCGGCACCACCTACCGATAGCTGGGCCGGCCCTACCGTAACGGTACGCGTCAGGGAGGATGGATGGGAGGAAGAGGCCAGGAGGTATGGAAGCTTGTTTCCGCCACAGAATAAAACATTTTAAAAGATAATTGCGACTTTATCTCACAATTGCGAGTTTACATCTCGCAATTCTGACTTTATTTCTCAGAATTGCGAGATATAAAGTCAGAATTGCGTGAAATAAAGTCGCAATTGCGTGTTATAAAGTCAGAAATGCGAGATATAAAGTCAGAAATGCGTGAAATAAAGTCAGAATTGCAAGATATAAAGTCAGAATTGCAAGATATAAAGTCAGAATTGTGTGAAATAAAGTCGCAATTGCTTCTTATAAAGTCTAAGTGAATTATTATTTAACCTTTACATTATTTGTTGAACCATGGTATTAATACAAACTACACAATAGTAAGAGCTGAACTGTTGCTTCATTTATCCAATTTGGAAAAAGTGCTAATTTGGAATTCCACCATGGAAAAAATGGCCCGGTCTTGGGCCTGAAACTCCCGGGCTGAAAAGTGGCCCCACTCCGGCCCTGGATGCAAAGCATAATTTTCATCATCCTTACTCCAGTCTTCATTTATCCTTTAGAAATCATTCTAATTTGCTGCTCAAGAAACATTTATTATCATTGTCAATGTGAAAATGTTTTTGTTACACTTTATTTTAAGGTGTCTGTGTAACAGTGTAATTATGAATTTAATAATTATATTCAATAATGATAATAATGAACTACATGTACTTAATACAGGGTAATGATTAGAATTGGGGTTTGGTTGAGGGTTAGTTGTATGATGTAATTATGCACAATTTATAGTTATTACTACAGTAACTTCATGCAACGTGTAACAAGGACACTTACCAAACACTTTTGGGAGATGGATTCTTTTTTTTTTTTTCAGGATTCTTTGATGAATAGAAAGTTCAAAAGAATTTATTAAAAATAGAAATCTCTTGTAAAATGATAAATGTATTTTACTGTTCTGTCACTTTCGATCAATTTAATGCATCTTTGCTGAATAAAAGTATTCATTTCTTTACCAAAAAAACCCTTACTGACCCACTGACCCCAAACTCTGTGGTGTAGTAGCTGCTGTCCGATACGCTAGCCTAACAAGGATGCGGGCTCTCTCCTCTTCGCAGCATGTGAAAGGCGAAGGCCTGTTGAAACTGTGCTTGAAGCTCTTTGATCAGTGCGTAGCTATTCCACGCCCTGCTGAGCCACTCTAGCCAGTTCTCAGTTTGATCAATGAAGATGAGTTTCTCTCCCTAATGAAATCCTCACTGGATCATGGGTTTGTCAATGACCACCACAAAAGGTCAGGCCATAAAGAGGTTGTTTCCCTCCTGGAGAAAAAGCATTGCCTTTTGTAATGAGTTTACATTATTTTACATGAAATCTGACACCAGAAAGTCTATGACAAGTTATGCCTTAAGTTTTAATTAGGTAAATAACTGAATATAGACTGGGTTCGAAAATCTCTAGGCTAATTGTATATGACCTCTGAACTAAGTCATTACCACCTGTGTCAAAACACAGCAAGTCATTCTCGAACACACAGTGGGTCAGGTCAGACACAAGAGAAATGAACACAACAACAATTATGAATCCATATTTATCTCATAATTTTAATGTACACCTTCTCTTGCTCTCGGTTTGGCCACCACTGAAAAGCAATTAAATGCTGACCCAGGGAATGCAAGTCTTATTTAATGTGTTTTTTTCCTATTCCTTTTTTGTGTCTTTGTGTCTCAAGTAGGTTTCTTCATCTCCCCCAATAGAAAGACGAACAATTAGCACCACAAAGCCTAATTAAATTTACATTCATGTATTCGTAAGCTTACAAGTCATGTGATTTTTTTTTTTTCTTTTTTAAGGATCGAATGCACATGCACCTTGCATCTTATCACTAACCACTCACAATCCATCATTACCTGGTGCTAAATATGTTCAAATAGTGCTGCTTAGTATTTAAATTAGGTAAATAGTGCAAACTGCCTATGCAAATGAGGCTGATTATAGAATGTGCTGTATTCACAATGTGACGGCACAATTAACAGTGATATTACAGGGATGCACTGATATGGAAATTATGGCTAATACTGATTAAAAAAACCATTTTGAAGCTGATAACCAATACACTGGCAGATATTAGACATAAATCTAAATTCTGTGAGACTGACTACTAAAAAAAAAGCTAACCTTATAAGTTGAGATCTCTGTGCTACAAATAACAGCAAACTTGCAGTAGAAAACAGCACTCTAAAAAGTAATTCAGGGGACCTGTTACCACAACGTTGCAAGTTAAAACATATAATTTATTGTTTTAATTAAACCTTTTAAGTTGCAAACAGAATTTTGTAGAGTTCTGTTGACATAATAATTTTGATCATTACGTCAACTTAATATCGTCTGTAATTTAAACTCAAATTGCTGTGTTAATTGGCTTTAAAAAAAAAAAAAAGGTTGTAGTAACTTTATGATATTGTTTTGATAACTTTGGAAATTATGCAGTGGATTTCTGGAAATTAAGTGTTAATTTATTTGTTTTATTTGTTTTTAGTGAAGGGAAAGACCTGTTAGTGTTTAATGCTGTTATGACATTTAAAAGAGTTTCTGTAATGTTGAAGTTTGCGTGGTTGCCATAAAGAGTAGATACATGAAGGTAAACACTACATTGACTCTATAAGCAATGACTGCGCTAATGCCAGTGACAAGTAATATCTTACTTGTTTATTAAATATACATGTTAAATAAGTTATGTTAAGCATGTGCTATGATAGCTGTTGCTTTGAACTGAAATAGATAAGATTAATTGGTTCCAGGGCTACAACTCTGGTAGTTGGAGTGACTAGTAATTTTTTTTGAGTAATCAACTTAAAAATGTGTGTTTATGCTACAAATTAAGTTCCTCTAACTAAATGTAGCTTGTTGGTTGAACGTAAATTCATTAAAAGTTGTCAACTCTTTTTTTTTTTTTAGAGTGAGTTTTCTGCTTTTAATTTTAAAATAACTCCAGAAAACAATATTTTCTAACGCACAATCATTTAACAAAAAGTATGGCTACTTTGAAGTACTAGAATAAATAGTAAAATAGTTTTACCCATTTGCCATAGGAACATAATTTGATACGAGTATAACAATAGGTAGGCCAACCATAAATAATGTCTGATCCCATTATTGTTGACTGATATAATTACTAATATAAACTGCATCACTAATTATAGTTATTTTTATTTAAAGAGATGTTTGTGAATATCTTCTATTGATCATTGCAGTTCTCCAATGATCGAGAACAGTGTTACAAGCAGACACACTCTCAGCATTTTAAAGAGCTGATTCAGGTGTCTGGACCTGAGCGAATCTGTACAATAACTACTAAAATGTGGTGGTTTGCTACATCCTCTACAACCTATAGCACTCAGAACCAACCCACTAGATGGAGAACTACACCATGTCAATTGCGTTCAAAAAATAAATATGCACCTGACCATATTTCCTTTAGTGAACGATGTGCTAAAACAACATACAGCGTGTGCAAATAAATGACGCCATCAGTGGACATGATTCATTCTCTGCGAATTGTCCCCTGAGGCAAGAGCAAAGGAAATATTTCTAAAAAACTTGCTGAAAAAATCTTCCTATAACATCCACGAGCACAGGCCAGGAGTATCTCTTCTGCCGTTGGCATTTTTGATTCTCTCAACATTAATATTTGATTACTGTAGGAAAGAAATATTACAACACACAGGGAACAAAAAGGAAGCACCTCTCCCTACCAAAGCTGGATATCAGTAAGGAAGTGTCAAGAAATAACCTACACACTGGAACAGACACAGGAGTTGCTGTATACTGAATGTTCTTCCCCAGGTCCATGATATCTAATGCAATGTTCCTTCATACAGTAAGAAATCTCCTCTACTTGGAACAGCTGGCACATTGTGTAAGGAATCATTTTGCACATCCAAGAAAAGCCTCAAACTGTTAACACATTGATGCTGCTCAACACATCTGAAAAGCTCAAGGCCAATGCAGCCAGCAGTGCCTCATCACATCCTATGACCTTTCAACACACACTAAAGAACTCTAGATCTCTGCAAGTTTCAAAAGCATTGACAAGCCAGTGTGTTTTATGCAGTAATAGGGTCCCAATTGTATGAAGCATTCATTGCTGGAGAGGGGAAGGCAGACGCCAGTGGTTTCGTGTTAATATAAGATTTTGTATCTGTAGGCTTTAGAGAAATGCTTTCTGCATTCAGATGAAACCAAAAGAAACCAAAAGCCTTTGATCAATAAAAAACAGTGACTTGATGTACAGTCAACATGGATCATTCTTTATTATGTGGCCTATATAAAGTGATCAAACAAGTAATCATTATCACAATCACATAGAGGGGATTCGGTCCTGCATTGAATTCATAACGTTTTAAGTTTGTTCAACTTCTTTTCTCTCCCTCTCTTATGTTGAACTGCATCCATCATTTTCTTGTTGGCCAGAAGAGGGCAGATGAAATCCCTAAATAGAAGATGCAATGCTTTGAATGATTACCAAAGGCACTGCTTTGAGCAAAATCCTACCCGTTTTTTTTAATGATGTAGTGACAGAGGGGACGTTGTATCTTCCAAAACTGAATACACAACCCCATAGCCACCATTTAAAAGAATACAGTCAAAAGCCCCTGCTTAATTACAGTGCAGGGGGGAAAGAAATCAAGAATGATTCCTGAAAACGTGTCGTATGCCCCACAGATGTTAATTTATACGTGCCAGTGAAATAGCACATCACTGTTCCCCTTTAGAAAGTAATTACCTGATAATTATGTGCTATTTCACATGTGACAATGCATAGATTATGTGGATGTGCCCGAAAACAACATGTCATCCGTCACATGGTCTGTGAGATGGATAAGAGTGCCATTCAATAATGGGAGGACAGGCTCTCCTGTGACAGGTGAAGAAGGTGGCATAAAGCTGTGAGGTTGTAAGACATCTATTTAAAGTGCTGTGTAGGTTACACTACACAGGGCTGTTTGTTTCTCCCCCGATTCTGTGGGCCGGCTCCACCACGCTCTAGTGCTGGATGTGACAGCGTGGCCCATGGATGGACCTGGATTAATGGCTTGTGACAGCTTCGCCAGCCAGAATATGAAGTGACATCTTGCTGCCATTATGTAAGTGGAAACAGCTGTTATTTCAGGAGAGGTTTCGCCTGGTTTCGGTCTTCAGCGAGCGGGGGAACAGTTCACATCCCCCACCCCCAAGAAAAAATATCAAGATGAAATTAAATAAAATACATAAATAAAGTAAAAATACATAATAATACTAACACTAATAATAATGCATTTTATTTATAATAATAATATTACTAAATACATTATTATTATTATTAATTTTATTATTATTATTAGTTGTAATAATATGTAGTAATATAAAATTAATAATAATAATGTGTATATATATAATATATATAATTATTTTGTATATATAAATACACACACATGCATGTATATATTTAAGAAATATTTGCATACATATACTGTATATATTTATATATAATTTATATTATATATAAATATATATATATTTTATATATAAATAACACATTTTTCTTAAATATATACATGCATGTGTGTGTATTTATATATACAAATTTAATTATACACAGTACACACACATATTTAATTAAACACAAACTTTTATTTTGGATGCGATTAATCGCGATTAATCTTTTCACAGCCCTAATATATATATATATATATATATATATATATATACACACACTCTACTGTTCAAATTATAGAGTCAGTAAGATTTATTTTAAATAAATTACTACTTTTATTCAGAAAGGACATATTAAATTGAAGTGACAAATATGCAAAAGCCTCTAAGTGCCATCTGAAATTTTCTTCTAGAATGATCATTTTTATCAAGCTTGTATATTTAAATTCAGTAATTTCACTTAAATGGCAATGAAAATGACCTATTCATTTTCATTGTCATTTAAGTGAAATTACTGAACTTAAATATACGAGCTTGATAAAAATGATCATTCTGTAAGAAAATTTCAGATGGCACTTAGAGGCTTTTGCATCTGAACTCTTCAATATGTATATGTGTATATATGTACATGTATATATGTATATGTATATAATGTTACAAAAGATTTCCATTTAGAATAAATGTTGTTCAAAACTTTTAAGCAGCACAGCTGTTTTCAACAGTGATAACGATAAGAAATGTTGGATCATGTGATTGAAGACTGGAGTAATGGCTAAAAAATCAGCTTTGCCATCACAGGAATAAATTATATTTTTAATTATATTAAAATGCAAATCAGTTATTTTAAATTGTAATACTATTCCACAATATTACTGTTTTCACTGTATTTTCGATTAAATAAAACAAAATATATATATTTTTTTTAAAAACGTTAAAAAAATCTTCCAGAGCCAAAACTTTTGAAAATTAAGTTTTAAACATAAAGTGTAAAGTTTTATATTTACTATTTAAACATATATATTTGCTTTATCTGTTTACGGTTCAAATACATACATATAGTATGTATACTGTGTTATGTATACACAAACAATTCAGTTAAGAAAAGTTACAAAATAAGGAATAAAAGGTAAATGGAAATATTCAAACCTCAACAGCTTTAATGCATCATAAGCATGTTTACTAGATTGTAAAATTATGACCCCATTTAGAAAAGGAAAGTGTGGCTCTGCTGGCATTGTTTGGATGTTGCAGACAAAATTCTGCATACATCTTCCTGCAGACACACTGCTATGCCTCTATAAGACAAAGGACAACAAAACGTAGGAAAGGCTGCCTTATAATTACTCTTTCTCAGTATAAGTACATGTGCTTTGTGCACCGACTACTATGACACAATTAATTGTCTTTATAAGGGTTTCAGTGACTGCGAGGACAAACAGAGGCAGTACACAATTATACCAGAGTACAGAGGCGAGTGGTGTCTACAATTAGATACGCCATCTTTCCTCACCATTCACGTGCAAGAGCAGCTTTGATGCAAAACAATCAGAATTAGATGCTCTATTGTGATGCTTTCATGTTTCGTACATGGCAAAAAGAAGGGAAAAAACACCCTCTTGCCCAAATAAAGACAATAGGTTGTTTTGCATCTTCTTGCAATGTGTATTACAAGGGCTTTACGTCTATTGTATTTGGGTCATTCATATGAGGAGAATTGAAAGCTTGTGTGAGGAGTCACAAATTCCTATTTTTAGTGAGGATGAACAACTGAGAGCAGTAATGATCACTCTCCATTCAAGCCTTTGCTTTTGTTCTCTCAAACAGCGTTCAGGGGAATGAGTGAGCTTCATCAGTGTGCTTGTTGCATTGATAATGTACTATTGTATAAAGCAAT
Organism: Abramis brama; assembly: GCF_963993115.1. Lineage (NCBI taxonomy): Eukaryota > Metazoa > Chordata > Actinopteri > Cypriniformes > Leuciscidae > Abramis > Abramis brama. The sequence continues at coordinate 22,105,848 of NC_139975.1, read as the reverse complement.
CTGGCAGTGAGAAGGAATCGGAGCTCTCTTAGGCACACCAACACAAGCACGCTTAAGCACACAAACTCATAAAACCCAAATCCTACGCGGAAATACACGCGTAGACATGGAAACGCAATGTAGCATATCTTCGGCAACGGGCTGAAAACATACCGTACAAGACAAACCCAGAGATGGGATTCTGCTATAGTCGATGAATAATTTTTTACAGCAGGATTCTGAAATACTGTTTGCATCCTAGAGTTCAGTGTCCTTGCTTAGGATTCAGCAGATGGAACCATGGGATGGAGGTTATCAGGCATCTCATCTCCCCCTGGACTGTAATTCAGTGGTGACAATGTGCTATGGACCCTAAAGGCTGGCCATCTGCTGAAGTTTTCCCTTTCCTAAGGTGAGAAAGACAGACCTCAACCTGGAAGTTCCAAAACACATGCTTAGGCACACGCTCGCATGAACACACACACACACACACTCACACTCATAAAAAATAGCGATGGATGGATTGACCTTGGAATATTAAAACTGCCAACTACTATATTGGACATAACTTTAGACAGAGTTTAATACACAATTGTATACACACTTTTCTGATTAATTAACAAATTTCTGATTAAGAAGTAAAGATTTGAAAAAAGACTCTTCTCTTCTCAACAAGGCTGAATTAATTTAATAAATTACATTTATATATATATATATATATATATATATATATATATATATATATATATATATAACATAATATTGTGAATTACAATTTAAAATAACTGTTTTCTGTTAATAAATTTTAAAAAAGTGATTTATTCCTCTGAAGATGCTAAATGTTCAGCATCATTACTCCAGTCTTCAGTGCCACATGATCCTTCAGAAATCATTCTAATATGATGATTTGCTGCTCAAGAAACATTTCTTATTGTTGAAAAAGTATGTTTTGTAGCTATATAATAGTTCTAGTCAAAATAATGTTCTGTAGTAATCAACATTGTATCACAAATGTATTTTTATCTTGTATTGAATCTGTAACATTCCTTTATTGTTTACTGTAAGCTTTGAAGTTAAAAAAAAAAAAAAGTGTGGGATATGAAGTATTTCTCTTTCTGCTCATCAACCGAGATAGCAGCAGCACACATTCAAAAAGAGAGATCAGTGCTTGCAGGTAATGACAGAGAAATCGTCATCGTCAGTTATTTCACTTTAATTGTGGAGACAATATGTGACGTGCTTTTGTGTTGTTTTATGGTCTCATAATTTTAAATAAGCAGTTGTTCCATAAGTAATTGTGCATTATAATTGTTGTTAATAAATGATCATTTTTGTTAATTAATAAAAAGGAGTCTGATAATTAGCAGTTTAATGTCAATAATGGCATTATGTTAGTTGACTATCACTACTAATTTCTCTGAAATCACTGAAGCATTAAATTTAACAGATATAAGTAATATTGGTCCTGGATCAAAAGCAAAACAAGTGGTATTACCCACTCATACAAAAAGAAAAAAGAAAAAGAAAAAAAAAAAGCTGAATTTTCAGAAAATGAAAACTTGACACCATGAGGGATTCTTAAAACCTTCAAAAATGTAATGAAAGCTGACATTGGTTGTGCCCGGCTAGAGTGTCAGATGACAGAAACTCTGCAATGTTTGGACAAGATTAATTGCACCAATTGAGAAAATAGCTGGGCATTTGTAGGACTGAAACATTTGCTGTGAAACAGATACCAATCAGGATGCCATTAGACTGCTGAAAGGACAACAAGCGTCAAAAGAAAGAAAGAAAGAAAGAAAGAAAGAAAGAAAGAAAGAAAGAAAGAAAGAAAGAGAGAAACAAATAAAATGGCAAGGATCAGATTTCCTGATGCTAACCTCCAGACAAAGACAGGAAGTCATCACTCCCTATAGTCTATTGGCAGGGAGATTTATCTCACCTATGACTCACTGTCTCCAGGTATTCTGCTTCATCTCAGACCTAATTTTGGGATGGATTTGTCATAGTTTGAAGCTCACTTGAATTGGATGTATAAAAATGGTGTACTGTGGTGTTCTCCTGTAGAGGTAATACGGCAATAGACAAGAAAATCTTGCACTGCCAGGACAGAATAGTCTAAAAACAGGAAAATAATCTAAGCAGAAGTAGAAATCACTCGTGCTAAATAACATTCAGAAAATAGTTTCGCCTGCAGCGCTCTTGATTGATTTCAATTGATAAAGTCGCTTCCTGGTTTTTGTTCTACACCATAATGTTGCATTTGCGCTCTGTCTCTCTATCCTTCATTCTGAAATCGTTTCACTCTGAAATAATCACAGCTACGGCACGCAAACTACAACAGCGGCTTCGAGAGGCATGTGTGCCTTTGTGACAAAACTAGACTTCACATCATCATAAACAGAAGCAAGTGACAATGAGAGCAAGAATGATCAATGATTTAGGGTCAAGAAACGCATAAAGAGCCCTTAAAACAAAAGCTAAATTTACATCAGTAGACTGCAGCTGAGTGTTGTTTCTGCTTGGTTTTTGATGATACATGAGGTATGCACCCGTTTTCTGTTCTCTGGAAAAAAAGAGACAGACTAAATGTCGTTTACAAATACAGACTGACAAGTCGGATATTGTTGCGTTGCTTCTTCTTTTCTTTTTTTTCATGTCGAAGACAGGCAGTGACATTTAACAGGCAATAAATAAATAAAAATGACCCTAAGAAATGACCAAAAGGCCTCATGTTTGGATGAATATATGACCTTCACTGACACAGAAAAATAACTGGACATACTATTGTGAGTTTTCCTCCCATTACAGCTTAATATGTCAAAAGTGCAGTAAAATAACCATCTGAATAAATTGCACAAAAGCCCAGACAGAATAATGGGGTGAGACTATCATAATATCATTGAAAATGAAATAAGCATAATGTCAAGCCAACCACGATCATTTACCCTAGGCTTAGTAAACACAACCTTGGAGGAACATGGTTAAAATAATTAGGTGTCTGACAAACCATGTCACTGTTACACTGTGGGAAAGTTATTTTAGTACCTCTCAAATAAATAATGATATATCAACAACCAAAAAAGTTCCCTTTTAACCCGCTTTTCGAACATTGTTTCGCTGTTGCGTGACATGTGCACCTGAATCTTCTCTCTGTGTGCGTCTGCATTTGCCTTCTATTTTCATGCAGGACGAGGCAAATAAAATCCACAGAAATCAGAGCCCTTGAAATGGCCTGTGGCTTCATAAAACAAGCTGAAGGTGGAGGCAGGCACAACGCTGGCTTCCTCCATTAATATCAGAAACAGACACCGGCAGAATGGCATGCATTTCCCAAGCAAGACAATTAAACACTCATGACTTACGAAAAGACGGAAAAGAGTCTTTCCGACACAGACAGGCAGCTTGAAGTGATGCAAAATTACATTTATGTCTGTCTGTCAATTTATTCGTAATTTTAATGGATAAATGGCCATCCATTAGTCTGTGATATCATCATGGAAAGTCCAATCTGAGGAACTGCAATTGCTTTGGGAGATAACGTTAGCGTAACAAAAGGAAAAATCCATGTATCCGCAGTCTCTTCGGAATATTTCAACCAATCAGATACTTTATCAGGCAAACTGTGAGGTTATGAATCGTCTGGGAAGGACGCAAAGCAACATTCCTAGTAAATTGTGCTGACAAAAAACAAAGCGTTTAAACTTAGAAACCCCCTCAGATGCTGAGAGGCACACACTGTAATTTTTAGTTATTAAGAATTCGCACAAGTACTGTAATTAGTGTGTGAATGACAACAGTCAACTCAGTAAGCCCTAATGCAATCACTGAAATGTAACACGTTTTTTTTTTTTTTTTGAGTGAAAACACTACAAACATAATCTTCAGATAATAAGTTATTTCAGTAATATATATATAAAAAAAAGACCAATGAGATGTTTTAGGGTTTTTATTCGTTAAACAGCACAGTTGGGGCAATTATGTGTGATTAACCTCCATTAGTGAAAAAAAAAAAAAAAAAAAGTAGACGAAAGAGCACGTATTGAGAGGTTTCTTCTTTTCTGTGATTTTGCCGATATTTAATATAGGGTTAGGACAAATGTCCCTCAAATCTGATTGGTTGATTGGAATGTTGTTTCAGGAACATCATGTACTTGGTGAAATCAGGTTCACCCAGCTGGACGACAGCCAGCTGGTTCTGAGTTTTATTTTCCTTCTTCAAATTACACACTAGTCACACCTAGTTGCATTTATGAAGCTGAAAAGGTTTGCAAGGAATATTGTACTGCTATACAGAGAGATGATAATACTCATTTAATATTCATTATGAAACAAGAATTATTTTCAAATAAGGTCACATTGTCTGTGACACTGACGTGCTTATTAGCAGCATTAAAGTAGCTGCAATAAACCCTGCTAGAGTTACTAGACACAATAGTAGCTACATCAGGGGATATCAAAGTTTTTGATCACCATATATGATGATCCCATTGCTCCGGACCCCCTCTCTAAAATAAAGAGGAAGAAATACATATTTTATGGGCCAGATTTACTAAACAGGGCAAATTAGCATGAGAGCGCAATTCCAAAAAAGCAGCAATTGGAGTGGAAAGTTTCATTTCCATATTGACCAACCCAATCTACCACTTTTTGGGGGCGGTAAACAGCAATAAATTTGACGAGCGCAAATCGCCTAGTAAATAATATCCAATATAATATCCAATATAATTGGTTATTATATTAAATATTATCAGGAAAATATTAGTAATTAATAAATAAATCAAATGTATTGGTATATACTCTTTTGTAGATGGATTCTACATTTAAAAACCCCTGGCCTGCATCATTCAATGGTTTCTTTTTTTTTTTTTTTTTTTTTTTAAATGGCCACATCAACACGCTAATGCTTTCGCAGCACATTCTTTAGGGCCCAACCGAATGCATTGTTTCAGTTCAGCTGGGTGATGCAATCAGATAATGCAGCAATATATCACTGACATCACAGCTATCAAAGCAATGCATTTGGCAGGTTATACTCCAATCAATCATGTCAGGATGGCGTTGTGGAAAGCCTGCTTAAGCCCAGCAAGTGTAGGTGTGCAGGAGAACATGAAAAAAGGCAAGGATCAGAGCGTGCGCGTGCCAAGCAACAGTCAAAACGAACAAAAGCTAAGGTCATTGAACAAGCCCAGCAATTTTCTTGATAGGCTTTTAAAGCCATGCTCAATCTACCTGAACAATTTTCTGAAAACTTCTCTGATGCGAGGTAAATTGCTGTGCGAAAAAGGCTGTTTGGAGACGTTTGTGTCCATGGATGAATTAATAATGATGGTTTGTATGTCGGTTTATAAAGTTGGCTTGAAATAATGCTTTGTACTAACACAACATACATTTTTATTCCTGTTGTGCTCGTTAAACAGAAGCAGAAAAGAAGATGAAGACAACACAGAACAAAAGTGGAAACGTAGAGCAAATAATCCGCTCCTTATTTTCAAAGAAACTCAACGGCACCATTAATACTTACAAATGTCGATGTCCCATGGCTCCTTCCAGTTATCTCTCAGCTCTTCAGTGTATACCTTTAATTAATTGATTTTTTTTTTAAACTACTGGCTTCTACAATTGTAAGTTTGGTGTGAATTTGGCCGTCTTTATTTTGGCCGCCTGCAGAGCGTGGTGCTTTAATGATGAAAGGAGAATGGCTTCAAAGAGATTAGCTCATCAGTTGATGCCAATAGACGAACAATACGGCACCATATTTCTGCTCGGGCATTGTGCATCTGAATACCGAGCTTTCTGTAATTTGATTATATTGGACCTTCCATTTCAGTCCTTTGAGTAGGAAAGACAAAGACTTGGACAATGACATCTATAATGTGAATATCAGCACAAAAACATTCCTTGCAAAATATAAGTTTCTTAATTAGTAATTTTGTTTTGCTTTTCAGCAAAAATAGGTGAATTTACTTGAGGATTAAAACTTAAGTTGTTCAAACTTAAGTTGTTCAAATTTGATTTTAAAGAAAATATCCTGAGTTACGTTTATTATTCTTACAATGTTTTTCTTGTTTTAAGAGTAAATCAAACATGCAGTAAGGTGTAGGCTTAAATCAAGAAAAACAAATACAGTAGGCCTATGCTTCAGTTATTAAGATTTGATTTCAGAGAATATATCCTGTTTAATTAAGTTTATTATTCATAATCTTTTTGAAAATTGAGTAACTTAAGATATTATATTGTAATTTCAGAAAATACATCTTGAATTGCTTATCAAACTGTCAAATTGCATGTTCTTGTTTTAAGAATAGATGTCTGCAAATACAATTGCGTGAAGTGTGTGCAAGAAAAACCTGTTTGCCAGTTAAGTTAGAAAACAAAGTTTAATCAAAAAACATATATTATCTGAAAACAAGTCTTGTTATCTTACATAACTGTGCTTCTCAAGTAAAAGTATCTTGTTATAAGGATGTTTAGATTTACATGGAAACAAGACAAACACACTGATTAACAACTTTTTCAGTTATGACCTGTTTGAAACCTTTTTTTTTTCTCACAAAAAAAAGCCTTGAGGGAAAGCATTGGAGGAAAAAGATGATAAAAAAAGACTAAATAATTAAAAACGATGGCTCTAACCTTAAGATCATGCTGTGTTGGACCGGGAACACTGCGATGGATGAACTGCTCCGGAGGGTCATCAGGGAGCAGCAGGACGTATAGTTTTTTAGACACAAATGTGTAGCTGGGACCCTCGTTCCACACAACCCCTCTCTGAACTCATGTCTCTGAGCTTGTTAAAAAGGCCCAGTCATGTGGTGTGTTATTTTAACGGCTGTTCCCATAGATTGGCTTCAGTGGCATCATGAAAGCCCATAACGGCAGATTCATCACTCTCATTGTTCACAGAGGGCATGATGGCCCGATACGAGCGCCTTGTAGGTGTGCTAAAGTCACTCATGATGAAATCTGTCAACACAACGGATGTCTCGTCTCAATCCACTGCCATATGCCTTTTATCTCCCATAGGACTAGATGAAACTGCGTTGGCCTTTGACAGTCTTTAGAAATTACTAGCGAGTGCTGACATTTGATTTGTGCAATAGCCCTGCTGTGCTCAACCAGAACTATAACTAATCAGCGATTGATGGCATCAAAACTACAATGACACATACAGTAATGCTGATATACAACGACAGTATAGCATACGACTTTTTCACAGTGCCATTTCTTTTATAATCTCTTTTAACTATCAGGTAGTCATCAGCATTTGACGAGAATTATGCATGAGGTTCAACCCTCGGGACGATCGTGCGCCATAATTTGCTGTGACTGAAATTTCTTACGAGGAACGGCATCTACAAATCTTAACCACCAAAGTTAAGTGTGTGTTTTCCCTAGGAAAATGCATGAAAAGCAACTAAAATGAAATGGATCAATGTGTCATAGGCATCTATTTCTTCAAGCGAGGCATTTGTATCATTTCTGAGGTAATATATATTCCATCAATATATAAAAATGCATATTGTAACAGTGTAGCCTAACTATTTTATATGCAGAACTCCATAGGGAATAGGAAAATATGCTTCCTTATATGCCAAAAATGAATGCTGACTGCATTTTCATCTGGTTTTGTAGGACTGTAAGTGATATCAAGTTTCAATTCAGAACAAATTGTCTTTTATAAGTGCAGATGCAATGCATCCATACTAATATAGCTGAGACCCACATCTTAGAATGCTAATTTTACTAGACGCGACAGAGATTGAAATAGATTTCTTTGAACAGCTACCTTCAAATATATGCAAAAAGATCACATTTCTAAAGCATACAAATCGAATATAAAGTCATTTGCGAAATTATACAAAACTATTCATTTTAACCCCTTCAGAATCACAACAGACCCACATTGATTACAAAACTCATGCTTGGCTGCCACTTCCAGTGACCTTTTCATTATGTCCATATGCCGAGTGGAATCATGATGACATCATAGCACGGATGAACTCTTATTTTCCCCGTCTCTAGACGTCATGTTCAAAGGCAAGCCAAAATCCATGTAAGAAGTTTTGTCTCCACACAATTTCTAATCTTGACAGGTGGAGGATTCGGAAAATGGATTGAGTCTGGATTTGGAAGGGAGGTGTGTCAGGCTGTCTCATTCTATTTTTTTCCCTCTCAGCTCTGCACCAATTTCATATTGATGAGCTCGGCACCAACTCAAATTGCATGTCTTCTTTAAACATTTAACCAGCAAAGCGAGCGATCATACTCTTTACTGAAATCCTGCTCAAATCCAAATGCAAATCCCATTGCAATGAATAGATCATAGAGAAAGGATTTCACAAGCAGCATACAAAGAATCATCACTTTTAAGATTGTTACACACACTTTGAGCAGAGTTTGAGAATGTTTCTTAAAGTTGATTATTATATTCATATATGTATATCACTTCTTTGCAAGCAGCCTCTTTAGAATGCGTGAATATGTTTAAACATGTTTTGATATTGTGTGGATGAAAAGCATCATGATCACTTTGCAAGGGCAAAAAAGAGTCTGTTTTTCTGTGCGATACTCAAGGGAGGCATACATTCAGACAACAATTATCCTATACTCCTGCCCTATTACACCCCTGCATTGACTTATCCATGGAAGCGATACAGAACGAATCAGTTACTCTCTCTGCAAGTACTGGTTTCAATGAATTATTGGTGTTGTGGCTTATGGTGACATGTAATTATACTTTGTCTTAATTTTCTAGACAGATGACAGCTAATTGCTCTGTAATTCTTCAGCTTTTTACTTATATTGGCGCCTTTTTTGAAATATTTTACGTATTTTTTTACGTTTCTTTGGTATTTACTGGGTCAGTATGTTTTTTAAAATGACTCTGAAAGAAGTCTCTTGAGCTCACTGCATTTATTTATTAACAAATACAGCATTAATAATATTATTAAGATTTAAAACAACTCTTTTCTGTTTGAATATATTTAAAAATACAATAATTTCTCTGATGGCAAAGCTGAATTTTCTGCATCATTACTCCAGTCTTCAGTGTCACATGATCCTTCAGAAATCATTCTGATTTGCTGCTCAATAAACATTTATTATTATTATCAATGTTGAAAACAGCTCTGCTACTTAATATTTTTGTGGGAACTGTTTTTTTTTTTTTTTTTGGATTCTTTGAATATAAAGTTTAAAAGAGCAACATTTTTTGTAACATTATATGTTTTTTTTTCAAGTCAATTTTATGCATCCTTGCTGAATTAAAACAAAGCAGTAACACAAATCTTACTGACCACAAAATTCTGAAGTTTATAATTATATAAATAAAGCCATTCTTGTAATATCTATTCAATGACTGATTCATCAGCCATAACAATGAATAAATTAAAAATCTTCATTTGGGGGGTTTTCCTCAGCAAATACTGATACATGCAATTAACTGTGATTAATATGATTAATTAAAACACGAATTATAATAAAGTAATGGATTTGATTAAAAATTTTTAATTGACTGACATCCCTACTATTTGCATACCAATGCAAGACAGTTTAATCACGTACGTAACTTGCTGAGATGTTTGCATTTACAATTCTAAGCTGCATTTAAGAGCTTAGAATGAAGAGAGATATGAAAACCCATGTGTCCTCTGTGCCAGTCAATCCCATCGTCTTGAATGGCCTGAAAGGACACAGCTTAGAAGAGATAATCAAGGAATATATAAAAGAAATCTTTTCTGCCCCAAGCCAACCATTGGTCCTTTTGCAAATTCATCTGCAGCCTTCAGAGGGACTTAGCATTATATCTTAAACTCTTCAAGAGATAACCAAATCAAATGAATAGGGGAGATATGTTTTACTAAACTATTTAATAAACCACGCAATTGTTTTAAAAATAAAATAAAAAATACTGTAATCCAGTGTCATGTGACTTAGTGTCTTCATTGCACAACACTGTAAGCAATAACCGTGTAACAAGCCTATAAATGAACAGTATATTTGGGTGCGTTATTGCTATGCTATTCCGAAGTATCTCCACATGATGGAAAATGAGCTTTGGGTAGTTCGAGCCCAGAGAACTGTATCTGTTGGCAGACAGGTAATCGCTCTAATGGGCTATTTCTAGACGATTAAGAGTCATCTTTTGTGTTTTATTTTTATTGGAAAAAGAAAGCAAGGGAGAGCGGTGCATAAATAATTTTGAAGCGTAAATCACATCCTTGCATGAAATTAGGACATAGTTAAAGAAGAGGAGGGGTTGGAAGCATTGCATCTCTGCAGCAAGAAGCCTAGAATACCCAGAACTATTAGAAAAGGCGGCAATCGCACACCTAATGTATTTGAGGGCAATCCACTTGAGATGGGCTAAATGCCACGCTTGATGCTATATCTTAACTTAATGCTTTGTCAATATTTATTTGCCGCCGTGATGATCGTGAGGTTCTGTAGCTGTGTGTGGTCTTCAGCCTCCTTTAAGTATCGGCTCTCCTGTGGCACATATGTCAATTTGTCTGGTGATTTATGATGTTGACTAACTGAGCTGGTATCACCTAACTCATTTCGGAGAGAGGCTGTACGGGATACTTGGCAGGCGTCCACTTTGTAATGGGAAAAGCAGTAGGCAAGCATAACCCTCATGAGGCAGGCAGGAAAGATGAGAAAATAAGTGGGTCAAGCACTAGGCACAAGGGCACGAGGATGGAACAGGACCTATGAAATCAATGCCGCTTTCTTCAAGAGTTGCTTTTGTGGGATATCGAACACTGCAAAATGTGTAGCAGAGCGGCGGCTGACAGGGACGAGGTGATATCCTTTTATATTTAGCTTTGATTATTTCATCCTCTGGTGATGGCAGTCATTTAAACACATTCCAGCCGACAAGGTTCATATTGTCTCCCCCGCCACGCTATTCTTCTCCAGCCCTGGAGCGTGAGGAGTAATCACGGATTCTCTCTGTGTGTAGACTTTGGCGCCACCAGGAACAAAGCTGTGCGTTAGGAGTATCCTGTGATATCCAAAGCACTTTTACACAAAATTCCCACTTTGTTTAATGACACCACGGCGAAGGAACATTTGTGGCTTTAATGGAAAACAATTCCCGAGACAAACCCCATTGCCAAAACGACTCTGTTGTGTATTCTGCACGGATACCTGAGGTGTGTCCAGCGAACAGCGAATCTCTCACCTCGCTGACAAGATGTCACTGCTTCAAAGAGAAGAACCACATCAGAGATCCAGCATGCTTCTCCCTCGACTTGAAATCATTTATTTATTGCATTCTGGCCATGGGCATATTGCCACTGCTACTCTCAAACCTAAATGTACTGTACTTGTAGCAGTGCCTTAAACATTTCACCGCTTACTACAGGTGTGTTTTCTCAAAGATAAGCCATTTTGCTCTAGGTTAACCTTGTTATCTACCTTACATTGCAGTGTTAGGTTTATCTTGAGTTAGCACTTCCTTTGGTGCCTTGAGGTCTCCCACAGGCAAAAGAGAGGATGTCTGGCTCATCAATTGCTTTCTCATTACACTTCTTTTTTAGTAACAATACAACACAATAGGCTAAGGAAAATTGTAGGGCGTTATCAAGCCTAATGAACATCCTATGAATCAATGGAACGGAACAGAGGTGTTCAGAAACGCTCAGAGGGAATTAAATATAGGAGATTTATCCGGAGCAGTGCGATACTTTCTAGACTAGATATGAGAAGTTTCTGATGCAAGCAACAACGCCACAGGGGAATTCACTGTGAATGAATTATGTGTGCCCAAATTTCAAACATTTTAACGCCAATGGTGCAAATATGGTCGTCTAGCAAAGGATTATTTTCCTAAAAAAGTATCACACAAAAATTCGGTTGTCGGTATCTATATTTTTTCAACGTTTTTGAAAGAAGTCTCTTACTAAGGCTGCATTTGTTTGATCAAAAATACATTAAAAACAGTAATTTAAGTAAATAGTATTATATTTTTATAATTTATCACTGAATTTTCAGCATCAGTACTCCAGTCTTCAGTGTAATATCATCCTTCAGAAATCATTATAATATGCTGATTTTCTGCTCAAGCAACACTTATTATTATTATCAATATTAAAAATAGTTGTGCTGTTTAAATTTTTTTTTTTGTATCTATTTTTTTCAGTATGCTTTGATGAATAGAAAGTTCAAAAGAACAGCATTTATTTGAAATAAAAATATTTTTATACCATTATAAACACCTTCACTGTCACATTTGATCAAATTAATACATCCTTGCTAAAAATTTTTTTTACATATTTTCATATATGCAGACCCATTTATTTCTATATATAATGAGTGTGATATTAGAAAAACAATATGCTTCCAAAATTTTAATAATTCGTTGTTATATTCCCATTGTATATAAGCCAAAATAAGTGATTCAAATATCTGACATACAGTATATTGATCTGATATTAAGTTAAAACCTGATGAAAAACATAAAATTCCAGATGCCAATAGAAAAAACAACAACATTTAATCTCTAAACCGGTCTTTAGAAAGCAGAGTGAATCAGTAATAAATGTAAAACTGTAAATGTAAAATACTACTAAGAACTTTCCGATGGGCCCCCGAGCATTCCCTGACCCCAGTTTGAAAACCTCTGCACAAAAGGAATGACACAAATCACATTACACCACAATTGGGCAAACCAAATCTGTGCCACAATTGTTGAGTCAATTTGCCCCTATTTGTCTGATTGCCAATTCAAGTACTGTATGGTTTTCCCAATCATGACTATACTGATGTAATCAGTTGAAGAAATCATAGCAATCATAGCTTTAATATTGTGTGTGAAATTAGACACTGCTTCTGCAAGGCCATATGGGATGCAGCACAGCTAGAGGTCCGTCTGTCGTATGGATACGAGATGAAAGCATACAGCAAATATAGAAAATGCATGAAAAAAATCCAAAAATCGAATTTCTATATATCTACGGTTAACCAACAGAGCAATACAAAGCAATTGAAGGACGTTTCGCAATTGCTGCTTCTGTAGAAGCAGGGGAAAAAAAGGATAAAACTGCTAGAAGGAGACGGTTTCCAAGCCCTCTTGCATGATTTTAGTAAATGGTTTAATTTGATATAAATCATCGTCGAGCTAGATGGGGGAATATCTCATTTACAAATTGTGTCCTCATTTGTTAGTGGCACGGCACCTCAATTACCCGCCAAGCAGCTTTTTATTTATTCATGCGCACAAAGTCATGTATTCATGAGGATTAAGCAGAGACTCTCACAGAGACTGGCAGCCACAGACAGCATATTTTAACAGAAGGGGAAAATCTGACACAGATTAAACTATAAGTAGATGGGGGAGAATGGAGGACCCGTGGCTTTGTGCATTCATAGGTCAGTGCTTGGTCAGTTTCCCAAACAGCTCCATTCTGAGAAACCATCCTCAGAAAGAAAAGACTTGGGGCACAAACTTAAAAGAATAGGTCATCCAAAAATGAAAATTCAGACATACTTTACTCACCCTCATGTTGTCTCAACCTCCTCTTACCATGAAACGCACAAGGCGATTTTTAAAGTGAATGGGGACTGAGTGTTTCAGGCTCCAAATGGCAATAAATCAGTGGTTCTTCAATAAAAATAAAAACTATTTTTTCACTTTTTTTTTATTTTTATAGTACATAAAACGCAAAGTGGTACTTACGACATTGTGCGTTGTTACATTTTTTGAAGCCATACATTAAGTTTGTATGAGAAACACGCAGGAATGTAAGTTGTTTTTCAACAACCTTACGTTTATGAGAGAATAGCATATGATTTGTGAATGAATCATTCGTTTGAGTCTGTCAATGGTTAACAGCTGGAGAGGAAGATCCTCACTGAACAACAGCTATTGTATGACTTGATAAGACTTAAAGTACATGAGTCAAATGGAATTTTAGCATACTTTTGCATTCTTTTTAAAGCTTGAAAGCTCCATTCACAGTCAATGCATGGAAAAGAATGAGGTTGAGTAATTGATGACAGCATTCTCATTTTTGGCTGAACTGAGAATAAACCTGGTCATGTGGATAAAAAAAAAAGATAAAAAAAAGATGTACTATATATACGTATAGGAATGCATCCCTGTTATGCCAGGCTAATGAATTCCCACTGTATTGTACATGCACAGAAGAGGGGGAGGTGATGTAGTGACATTGTGTAGGAGAATACGAAGAGTGAATTGGTGTAGCTATTCGTGTGACTGATTTTTATAATAAACCACATGACCGCATTAAAACATACAGTGCAGCTTGAAATGCGCCACAGGACAAATACTCATTCTTGTTACTTGAAAGCGAGGAACACCAGAATTCTCCATTTGTCTTCCTGGCTCGCACTCCTCATCAGGAAATCCTGGTTGTTGTTTTTTTTTTTTCTCCAGCCTGTACTCAAACCCACATTAGACACATTTATCAGGATTCAGCAACACCATTATGACAGGCCTTATCAAATTATCTGCCGGCACAACTGGCTGTGAGTGAAGAATTAGAAACACTAACTTCACTGAGGAATGCAATTTGCTTGGATATAGCGTGTCGAATGCTCGCGAGTGTGGCGCGGGGCCCAGTGGAGCGTTAACAGAATGGTCGCTGCATCCTGATTGGCTGTCTGTTGGGACAGATGTCCTCATGTCGCTCCGACTCGAGAGGTGGATGTCCCTGCAAGCCATGACAGATGCTCCGAAAGGTAAAACAGATGGAAGTGACTCGGGGAGCGTGCAGCTATGGGCAGTTAATTTGAGGAATAATGGGAATGATCATTCTAAAAAGCAAAAAGCTGCTCATCACAAAGAAGAAAAGGGGTCCGTGTCCGTGCATACCCAGACAGCCCGGCAAAGGGACAGACACAACCTCCTGAGAATGATTAAAAGCGTCTCCCACTGTTCGGCACAGGCAGCTATAATCAGATGCTTTGCTCTGCTACCCAGTATTTCTCAGACAGGGGAAGAACAGGTGTGCATCATCACACCGGGATCTAAATATGCAAACCAGTTCCTAAGCTCAAGAGTGTTTACCGGTGTTGCTAAGAAATGGAGTGTAAAATGCTTAATTAAATACACCTTGTACACCGTGTTTGCTGAGAATTATAAATTCAGAATACCTTTGGAATAATGAAATGCCCACTAGCAATCTTAATAGGACGATTAGTCACAGGACAGGCCCGTTTGAAAAACGTGTGCTTTGATTTAGCGCTAAGCAGAACCATAATGCAGCATTATGCGTCTTTCTGAAAAATCAGCCTGGCTTGGTGGCGTCTGTGCCACGGAAGACGTTACATTACCGATATGAATCTCAGCCGGCTTGTGTTTTTGCTCCTTCAGGTTCTCTCATTATTAACTTATGAAACCCTCTTCACAGGCGAGTTTAAAAATGAGACAGCAATACAGAGCGGGCACATTTCTCTGAAAATACGGGCCCAGGCAATCATTGGATAAACACGGGACCTGGTTTATGGGTTCTACTTGCGGGTTGCCATTGGAGACACGGTGTCTCTACAAAGACATTCATAATTAACTGAAACTGTAGAGTGTGGAGGTGTAAAAGAGATCTACGAGCAGAAGCGCATCAATACGTCTATTATCAGTCGAGCATCTCTCGTCATTAGAATGCAAATCTAAAATTTCAAGGACAAAACCCTCATCAACTGGTGCAATAGTCCTCCGCTGTCCTCAAGCTGGGCCCTCACGCCATACATTTGCTCTGTGGTTTGCAAGAGCCTAATCCTGTGTTTTGCTTTCCCGCGTGTGTGTGTGCCTTAGCATGCCTTGCCTCGTTTGGAGTTGCATTTTTACACTGACAGCAGGTCTGATCATCAATTATTATAGCTCACTGGCTCTAAAATGGGCATATCCCCTGGTGTGACACTTGCATTTTTGACCATGGGCATGAGAGAGAGAGAGAGACGGGGGAGAGTGAGAGAGTTAGCCCAGAAGAGCAGTGCAACCGCATACACAGTGACATCAGGCATCAAAGTGGCAGAGGCGAACGGCCATGCCGCAAGACAACATCTGCCTCCCACTGTGGACGACTAGTTAAGCCAACTACACAATCAAGGACACGCTCGGCTCCTCTTTTAAGAACCACTGCAAGCCTCCTGTAAAAAATTTTAACAGAAAAAAAGAATGTAAAAATGCAACAGTAAAACCTTTTAAAATGGTTTAATATTAGACATTTTAATGCTGTGGAAAAATATATTAGATTTTACCTCCAAAGGAAATTGGAATTTTAAATTACTGTAAAATTAATGTTTTGAAAGTAAAAAAACAAACATTTGGTTGTAAGCAAAATGAATGATTGAATGAAGGAATGAATAAATAATTAACTATAAGTTGGACTTAAATAATGTAGTCTACACGTTATAGACGTTATTTCATCATTTTAAAGTACAACAGATTAGTTTTCAAGAAGGTTGGTAAATTATTATTTTAATATATAGGCCTAGTTATGGGCTATAAAATATACAGGCACCACATTCATGTAACATACACAATATATGCAGGCACAGGGGGCTGGGTGCCTTCTTAAGTCGTTTTCTGCTGGTATTGAGAATCGAACCTGCAAACATTGGGTTAAAAGTCTGACTCTCTAACCATTAGGCCACAACCACCCTGAAATTATTTTATTTTATTTTATTTTAAGGTTTAAATTTATTCTCAGTGGTAATGCTAATGAGTGGCAACAACTGCTTTTGTAAAAACTTAATTGCATAATTCCATATTGTAGATCTTGATTAAATCATACTGTTTGGACCCATATAAGCACAGTTAATGATGAGACTTAATCAGCAAACACCAATACAGTCTACCCCTCTTTGACTAGAAAGCAGTAAATAAAGATTTATATACAGTATCTGGTTCAGCATGGAACATTTTACATGGTGTGACAGATGTTGAACAGCTGAAACCCCTGGGAGTTACGACCGCCAGGAATGAGAGCAAATCAATGCAACCAAGCAGGTGTGCAGAAGAATCAGGGCATAGGGACACTCGTAGCTGGTCGCTTCTGCGGCTAGTGGTGCACTTTGGTGGCTTGCCTCGACACATACGCCGCAAAGTGGCAGGCAACTGCTTGACCCTCCTGGTCCTCCACTGCCTGGAGGTCCCACAGATGTTTGGGAACAGCAGCATGGCCTGCAAACCTGACCATGGCAAATGTGATGAATGCACTAGTTCTTCTGTGCACAGGCTACGCCTCTGCCAGGCCTCCATGTTCAGTGTCAAGCCCTCAAAATCTCCTGTCATATTTTGTTAGCCCAAACATTTCCTGTCAGGGCAAGTCTAATCCATCCTCTGTGTGTCCCAAATGAAATCCTTTTCCCTCCACACAGCAAAGCTCCCTTGTTCCCACACTCCATCTGTCTGTGTTACTGGCCCCAAGCTCTTTCTGAAGTCATCCATTTGTTTGAGAATACCAATTTATCAAAGAATCAGTGCTAACATTGATCACTGGACTACAGGGTGCCACCAAGTAATCCGGTTCCTGCATGCACACGCACACGCGCCTAGATTAGATCCCACTGACCTGTGTGAAGATAAAGGACTAGGAGCTAAAAAAACGTATTTACATTCGATCGGCCTCATATTTGCTGCGTCTCGCTCCTTTTGTTGATAAATTGGAAATAGAGCAAGCTATGTTTTGCTTTGAAATAACAATATTACAATATTTCAATTCAACCATCCTAAATGGACCAGATGCCTTATACTGTAGGTAGATCGAAATGCCCTAGTTTACAGAAGAATTTGCACATTTGATTTCATGAATAAGCAATACACGATTTTTACTAATAACACCATCTAAAATGGCTTCAACGTGTGTCAAAGCTATGGTTATTAACAAGACATAAAAAAACAAAAAAAATCAATAGAGTTAGTGTCACCAAAAATACAATCTCTAAGATGCTGAGTCTGTTTAGCTCTAAAAGAACATATTGATGCTCGGCTATTTTGGTCAATAAGCCTATTTGAGGCCCATCTTTATCCTTGGCACTGTCTGCATAAGAAAAATGAGAAAGAGGTGAGGACATGCATTTTAATCAATCCGCTGTGGCATATTTTAGAGACCCACTTCTCTGTGTAGCCACAATTGTCCTAACATTAGATGCTGGTAAATAATCATACATAATTTGAGTTAAAATATCATATATAAATAATATAAAATACTCTAAATTTGGGCTCTTGAATCAAATGTCCTCAAATGCATGTTTTTTTAGCACTGCGAAAACAAATAAATTAAGTGAATAAAAATGAAGGTTAAGCTGAATAAAAAAAAATATGATATGCTTTTTTATAATTTAATACTGCAACATAACTCCTGCCTAATATGCTGTTGGTCCTCCACATGCCGTCCCGTGGAATCAGGCACCAAGCTGTTAGCAAGCAGATCTTTCTGTAGGATGTGATTTGGAGCTGTCATGGATCAAACTTGTTGGTCCAGCTCATTCCACAGATGCTCAATTGAAATGAGATCTGGGGAATTTGGAGGACAGGGCAACACCTTGAACTCTTCATCATGTTCCTCAAACAATTCTTGAACAATGTGTGCAATGTGGCAGGGTGCACACTTCTACCAGGGAACACCATTGTCATGAAGGGGTGTCACATGTCAAATTTACGTCCACATGAATGGCCAGACCCTGGGTGTCCCAGGGTGGACCTCCTGGGTGTCCCTGGGTGGACCTCCAGGTCCAGTTCAGTGCATAACTTCTCCAGGTGAATGACACACATGTACACAGCCGTATATGTGATGTAAAAGAAAACAGGACTCATCTGACCAGGCGACCTTCTTCCACTGCTCCAAGGTCCAGTTCCGATGCTTGTCTGCCCATTGTAGGAGTATTCAGCGGTGGACAGGGGTCATCATAGGTATTCTGATCGGTCTGCGGATACGTAGCACCATAGGCAGGAGTGCAATGATCAACGATATTCACTTCAACCGTGACTGGTCATAATGTTTTGGCTCAGCAGTGTAAATTTAGTCTGAATAAAATGCACTAGACTGTTCCATTCTACAGTTTTTTTAAGAACCAATCCAAAGGTTTTTAGGATGTACTATTTGTATAAGAGACCAACATTCTTGTCAAAGCTATCTATAACAAATGGCATTTAATAAAACATCAGTATATCAATTTTTCAGTGGCTTTCTGTGTTTTCCTGCTGCATCTGAATGGGGAAGCAGGTTTGGCTGTTCGTAACTATCCCTTGCATGTCGAATTGAGCAGGCTGGATTCTGTAAGGAGGTGAGTGTTTCTGAAGGATGATAGACTTCTAACAAAATGCGTTTGATTGATGGAACTGGAGTCTGCAGTTCTGGTTCTGTTCACAAAGTGAATCAAGACCATGAAAATTTGATGTGTATCCAAGACATATATCCTGGCATTTTAATGCTTTGATAATGAGCTGCTCTACATATTTCTCTGGCAACCATACATTAAAAGTGGCCACTGAAATCATGCCATTTGGGAGAAACCTAATCAAAATGACATTTAGATGATGATGAAGCCTCAAAGTGTCATGAACAGAAGTGCCTTTGCAGTCCGTGTTCCAGTCACGATTGGTCTATTAAATTCCTTAATGTTATAAGAACAAACATTAGGTCTAACAGTCAAATATTACCTATATCAGTGCTATAATTCTTTTGTCAGTTACTATTATGATTTTTTTTTTATTATTGATGGGTCCACATGTGATTTTTTTTTATTTAATATTTGAAATCAATCAATCAACCAACCAATCAACCAATCAACCAACCAACCAACCAATCTTTATATAATAATAATTAAATTAATAGTAGTATTATTAAGTATTGTCCATATTTAAAAAAAATAACTATAAATTTGAAATATATATATATATATATATATATATATATATATATATATATATATATATATATAAGCAAAATAATAATTGAAATACTAAAAAAAGGTCAATGTGTGAGCCATCATTCTCTCATGCTACATTTCTGATTATATGACAAATGATAAATCCATATATTCTAGGAGTTGTGTAGAAAAAAAAAAACAGATGTCTGTTGCTATGTGCCAAGAAATGTTTTAAACAAATTTGTCCAGCTATGTGAGATGTTATACAAAAGCGATTCTATTAGTTGTTGAAGTTTAATTTGAAAGTCAGGTCCAACCTTCAGAAAATTATCCACTATCAAACCTGTCGATTCTGAAAGCCTGTGGATTACTCCTATTGCAGAGGGAGCATGCATATTTAATTATGTGTTAGTTTGTAAATCTGTATTTCTTTCAGTCTTCACTTTTTTCAAGAGCAGGTGATTTCGATTTTCAGAATCACACTACTTGTCAGAAAAATGAGACACATCGACTTGATAGCCAGTTGTTAGCAAGTGCTTTTGAGCTCAGTGTTTGAAGTTCCCCCACAGAGTTCTGAATAGTTTATCCGGAGATGCAATCAAACGTGACAGCTATTGATCCATCCTCCAAATCAGACATGAGACTTACTGAACATGTTAACAAGCACCAGATAGCTGTTTTAATTGTCAGAGCCTTTGAAAATCCCAGTCAGAGAGTTCTGCGGTGGTTTTCAAGCAGTACTTGTGTTCATTCAGAAAGTGCTTCATATGAGCCTCTGAATAATGTCCAGAAGGACATATTCTTGACTGTTGGACTAAGAATATTTTGGCAGGATATTTTATCAGCAAAAGGTATCTGCTTCTCATTAAACAGTTATTTAATCCCCTTCATAAATTTTAATTAAAAAGTTAATCTGACGATTTCAACCCAATAAATGGTTATGGAAATTCGCTCTGTGTACTCAAACTAGCAGAATATTTTGAAGACACAAACTGAATGAACACATACACTAACACACAGTAAAAAAAATAGTGTTGGTTTAACTGAAAGTAAGTTACCTGGTTGCCTTTTGAGTTAATTTTGAGTTAATTGAAATTAAAAAAATGAGTTAATACAATGGAGACTCAAAATATTATGTTATCTGGACCACATTAATTATCAACTTATCTATATCTATAATTAAGTTGATTTGACAAAAGAAAACAAAATTGTGATAACAAATCATGAATATATACTCATATATAATCATATATATATATATATATATATAATCAGAATAAAAGAAATTGAATAGGAGTGTGAAACCAAAGCTAAATAAATATACATTATGAATAAACACATTTTCTAATACTAATTTCTTGTATATTTGAACATTTCAAGTTGTATAAATTAAACTTTTATGATCAAAAATGAATAAACAAATTATAAATTAATTAATAATAAAATGCTGTAAAAGTATGCATATTTATTTATTTATGTATTTATTTATTTAATGTTTGGCGTTTTCCCCAGCAGCACAACACAGCTGCTTAATACACTGTTTTGGAGCTTTCTTGCATGACACATTTCTAACTCTTCCAGGGAAACAAAGGAGATTTTAGAGCTTTGACTTGACTTTCCAGATCAATACATTGTCTCCTCAAGACAACTATCAATGGCATTTGAAGTACACTAAACACAGGTTCCCCTCAATATCAGCTCAAAGAGTGAACTCTTTCCCAAATCCCTGTTGGCTATGATGGATAAACAGATGAAACCAATCAAATCCCACCTGACCAGACCCAGACATGAAACAGGCAAAGACGGGAGAAAAAAAGGTCAAAACTGGCACAAGTAAAATGTGTAGATTCATATTGGCACTAGTTTCATTTAACTCTGGCTTAATGCAGCAGCTGGAAATAGGTTTCAAAACCCTGCAGCACAAAATCAGTTATTTGTTTGGTTTGAGAGAAGCCAACTTTGCAAATATGGTTTGGTTCAAATGACCGTCCCAATGTGATTACTGGTGTCCCATGGAAGGCCTTTAACAAGCATGCAAGCAAAAAAAAAGAAGAAGAAGCTTTTTCATCTCAGTCGTTTCATTTCTCGTCTGTTTTTATTCCTTTTAAACTCAAGCA
Source organism: Abramis brama (assembly GCF_963993115.1). NCBI lineage: Eukaryota > Metazoa > Chordata > Actinopteri > Cypriniformes > Leuciscidae > Abramis > Abramis brama. Next base: position 22,083,913 of record NC_139975.1, on the reverse strand, counting down.
TTCATGCATGCTGGGCCGAGGATGAGATGACATGCTATGATGGTTGAAATACAGGCACTGCTTTGATGCAGTTGTGTCATATTACAACTTGAAGTGAGATAGTACGCTTGAATCAGTCAGAGTATTGCTATTACAATGAAAAGGAACAACAGCTAAAACTGCTTGCTTTTCAGGCTGTCTCAAAATCAACCAGAGACTCGTTTCATCCACAGCGTTGCTCTTTATACTAAACCTTGATGTAATATGCAGAAATTTAAACAGTTTCAGATTTATAGCCTTGTTTTCTGTTGGTAATAATCAATAATTTCTGGACGCGAGACAGCTCTGTACCTATAAGAAGTCACAATTTGGAGTAAAAAAAGGGGGAGGATTATAAGTGGGAAATGGAAAACATAATGTAGTGTAATAAAGCTGTATATTCATTACCGATAGCTGAATAAAATAATAGACAGCCTGATTTGATTGAATGAACATGCATTTTACGCAGCATCCCATCACTTACGCAGTGTTTATAACATTGTTTTACATGTTCCGCTTGAGATTATCCGAAAAGGCCAACCCAGCGTCTGTTTACACCACTAACTGCAATAACAGCTATGCTCTGCCTAAGTGAAAGAGTGAGAGAGCATTTAATATCTTAGGCTAAACCAAGTCCATGCATGTTTCTGTTCTAAACACTGCAGTGGAAAACAATAACAAAAATTACCCATGAATGCACTTAGGGAAAGTATATACATTAAAGCTCTTACTAAAAGTGTATGGATGTTGTTAAAACTGTAATCTTATTATATTTAGAATGAATAAAATGGATTGGTTTATTTGAATTTATTTATTTTTTATACCAGATTATATATTAGGAAGGCAAGACATAAGCTGGTCACATGAGGCCATATGCTTCACATCAGGAAATCTCTTTACTAATGACATGGCGGCAACACGCTTTTAGCTGGGGAAATGGAGACTCCCCGAGACTAAATCTGTTAGACTGCACTGTAGACGCATGAGAAAATCTTTACATTCGAAAGCAAAAAGAACTTCATGAAGGCACTTGATAAGGTATCTGTCTTCATTAATCTGCATATATGAGTTGAGATTAATGTTTCATTCAGGAGCAAATCTATGAATGTGGCATTACGGCATCTATTCAGTATTTTTTTGTCCTTCAAATTAAAAGTTTTAGACAACAATATGAAAAGAAAATATGTCAGTTCAACCATACATTTTGAACAGCGGTTTCATGTCATCTATATTACACACCCCATGGCCAAATCATAGAAAAATTCAGTTAAAGGCACACTATGCAGTTTTCGTTTTTCTCAAACAGCGACCCCTAGAGTCGCTGTGGAGTACTTGTATTCGCTATTTCTTCGTCGACTCTGCCATGTATCACGTCTGAAATGCGTGCTAGTGTCTTCCATTGAGGCTGCTTCATATGTTGTTGATGTATGTGACGTCGTGCCGTAAAGCAAGTCGTGATTCTCGCAAGATTTGTCTGGGCGCCACCTGTCCAGATATCGACGGCGCAGCTGGGTTGTAGGTTGCCAGGTTGAGCTCACAAATGGACTGAAATTTGTATGATGTGTTGATTGCGCGAGTAGGATGGGTTTCATTCAAGATCTGTGATTATTCATATAACGACGTTTGGGCCATACAAATTACAGGAGTTTCACGGGAGAAATAAGAAAACAGGAGGGGGGCGGGAGATGGGTGTGAAATACAGGAGACTCCGGGGAAAACGGGAGTGTTGACAGGTATGAGTGGGTCGCTTCATGAGGGCAGAATAACTTGCGATCTTGGTAGCCCAACCACCATTGGACATTTTTCACTTTCAGAATAAATTAGTAATAGCTAACCATAAATAGCATTTTTCTATAATGGCCATATCAGCTAGCACAACGTAAACAAAAGAAAATATTGACGACAGCTAGTTCCCAAGCATCTTCATTGGCTGCTCTTTTCCATTAGTCATTTGGTGGCCATACAACACAATGCAATTGCTTCCAGTTTTCCACGAGAAAAAATGTCTGTGAGGGTTATTAACCCATTTAGGCCTAAAACGCCTGCTAAAAAAGGACTTAAACACACACAGATGTGTGATCCGGTTTTAATGGGTTAAAGATGTAAATCAGCACACACCGCAATGCTGCATGAGTATAGATCTATAAATAACCCTTATGTAATTAATCTGACTTATTTGGAAGGAAACAATGTGACTCATGCAATTATGAAGCACACCATTACGGCAAATTAGCTTTGTATTCATCCCTTTCAAAGACTCAGCAAGGCAAGATATAATATAATTGTATATTACCCATCGTATTTCCAAACACTCCATTCACATCCAGAAACAAATCATTTAAGATCAAATTTCCAGAGTTTGTTTGCTTGACAATGACGTAACCACCTGAATTCGACGGCGGCACCGATCACGAACATACACTTTAATGCATAATACTGTTTGATGTTAAGTACAAAGGATTGGCCGCCTGAAGGGACAGTGAAGATTTAAAAATGTTAATTGTATGAGAAGTTCCCTTTTCCCTCTGCCAGCTGTTCGGGAGGAGGGAAGCAAAGGGTGGTGGCAGAGAGACAACAACATCCATGCTAATTCGGCGAACAGCAGAAACGAGTTTTTAGCCAACCGGCCAGAGGCCGTGGCAAATTTGAGCCGCTCAGAGCAGAGTGTGGCGAAAATGAGCAAACTACACTGGTGACCGTCTGATAAAGAGAGCCTGAGGAGGCAAAGCAAAAAGGAGCTATAAAACGAATTGCCTCCTGCCTCATAAATAACAGTAACATAAATGTCACATGAACTTTATTTCGAAAGCGGGCGGTCTAATAAAGATGCTGTTTTAAAAAAGGAGCGGAGAAATACATTGTCATAAGGCGGCCGTATCCTCTGCTTTTCCACCTGCTATTACTCAAGCCGAGATGACACGCGAGACCTTGTCACGCCACCTTTTCGCACGTAAACCTGCTTCACGTCACCTTTTTCCCTGGGTCTGCCACCGGTACTCTCTGTTCTTTCTCTCAATCCCCCTTCGTCTTGCTCTCTCTCTCTCTCTTGTTCTCACTCTTTTCAAATTGAGACGACAAGATAAGCGATTGCCACAGCTACAGCTGCCTGCTGCTCATTGATAAAACCATATCTAATCCGTCTTGGGCTCCCTACGCCTCCGATGCACTCCTCTCACAGTCTCAGAGTCTGCCAACAGAGAGGGGATCTATCTCTCTTTTTGAACTCTCAACCACGGCATCAGCTTTTATCAGTGAACTTTTGGGCTAGGAAATGGGGACTGAATGAGACGGTTGACTTCTTTCCTCGTCGAGCGCACGCTGGGGGTCCCGCCATGCTCGAGGGGACGGCGTCAGCCTTTTCTCTTATGTACCATACTCTTCTGCTGATTATATATAAATGACATGATTTTTTATCAACAGCAAATAATCTTGGGATAAAAGTGCATGATGTATTTTTCATTTTAAGCAATGTTGGATTGCTCATGTTTGTTCATGATGAGGCTGTCAGTTTGGAAGCTTTCAGGTTTTTCAGCTCGTGCTTTGACAATAGAATAAATTATAGTTTTTTTGTTTTGTTTTTTTGCGCAAAGAATGGTTTGCTTGAACGGATGAAGTTGAAGTGAAAAGAAACAGTGCAATACGAATATTGACTTCACAATTCCCTCTCGTATTTCTTGCTATCATTTGCTGTCTGTTGTAAATGAATCACCTGACAGCAGTTTAGCCTCCGGAATCAAATAGAGGGAAAAAAGAAATATATTACAAAAAAAAAGAAAAAAATTATGTCCACTTTGCCAATTAACCCAGTTCCCAAATGACACGAACGTCGTGCTCCCATTTACAAGGCTGATTTTATGAAGCCGGAGATGCATCCATTGCAGAATATTAATGAGCCACAGAGCAATCACTTAGCATATGCAAATCACTGCTAGTGTTATAGTTTGTTCCTTTCTACAGGATGATGCACAGAAGCAGCTCATTATCCAGCCTGTTGTTATCTCTCAGTGTATTAAATAAACAGTTAAAAAAATAAATAAATACAAGGTCATATATGAAATTATTCATTTGTGGACTATTGTATACAAGCCTAAACATTAAATCTTATATTATAACATCTTTGAACATCAAAACCAAGTTATTTTGCATGCTAACTACCAAGTTAGGGAGTAACTAACTAAAAATTATATTTTCCAAAAAGTAGCGATAACTAACCCCTTTTTTTTTTTCTTTTTTTTTTAAATGGTTCGTTTAATAGAACTTTTAATACCCAAAAATGAAAAATCTGTCATTAACTTCACCCTCGTGTAGATCAAAACACAAATTATCATTTTTATTTATTTTTATTTTTGGCCAGAGGCGCAGTTGTGCTAAATGTCAAAACGCTTCCCACGAGGCTATCGGCCCTGCTTGAGAGATTTCTGATCAACACACATACATAGAGAACATCAACTAAGGTATACAGAAGCTCAAACTTGCTTGCTTGATGCGCAAGAACAAACATCATTGGCTCTCACAAATCAACAAGGAATGTTTGAGCTCCTGTTGACAGTATTTAATGTGCTCTATTTATTTGTGTTGATCAGTGTTTATATGCAAATAAAAGCCTAAATTAAATCCTAATTAAATCACCAATGGTGTCTTTTCAAAAGACTTGGATTAAACGGCTTGATTCATATGGATATATTTTATGATTTCTTTATAAACTTTTTAAAGCATGAATGTTAAATGGCTTTCAATGGAGGGAGAGAAATCTTCATTGTGTTTCAAGGATGATTAAAAAGTATTATGCACAGAAAAACATTTTAATTAATAAACTAAACTAAATTTACTGTATGTGTCCAATTGATTTGAATTAAGTAAATTAAGTAAAACTCAAAAAAGCCCCTGTATGTATGTATGTATGTATGTATGTATGTATATATATATACTGTGTATATATAATATGTATGTAATGATTTATTTTTTTTTTTTTAAGTGACCTGAGGGTGAGGAACTGATGACAGAATTGTGATTTTTGGTTGAACCAACCCTTGAAATCACTTAGAGGAGTCAGATTCATCTGGTTCATCTGGACAGTTCATTTTAACAAACTGACTCAAAATCAATTCAGTGATTCAGTTGAATCATCACTCAGTGTTGTTCTTAAATCTCCTACAAGGCATTTCACATCTTCATTTTTGCACTGCAATAATTATTTAGTTTGTAAATACTGCTGTTTATCACCATATTTTTAATTCACTTGTATAAATAAAGAGTTGTTCAGTTTTATTAGCTTACTGTTTAGTGCAAATTTACATGTACTTATTTTAATTCTGTCACTCTAATATCCTTATTGTTTCAGAGAAATAATGCTCAATTAAACATTAATATAATTAGATAATTAAATAATTATGTAAACAACACCTCCTTATGTAATTTAATGTAGCTAGCTACCTTTTGCCAGTTTCTAAAGAGTAGTTTGACTCTATACGTATATAGCCAAGCTATTCAGGCTACTATTTGTGTGTGTGTGTGTGTGTGTGTGTGTGTGTGTGTGTGTGTGTGTGTGTGTGTGTGCGTGCAAAAATGGGTGCCATCATGCACAGAATGATGATAGCATATACTGTACAGTTTATAAGACGCACACATTAATATGAAAAACAGGGATATAAATGCATGGATACAGCTCGGCTTGGGAGAACATTGCATTATCATAGACAGCAGGCCGGTTCAACAACAGCTAATCTAAGAGCAAATACTGGTCATCATGTGCATGTAAATAGCTTGGCAGGAGTAAAGCTGAAGAAATGCATTCATTCTTACACAACACTGTGAGTGTCACAGCTCTGCTGCATTGCAGAATGCAAAGACGTGTGTGCTTCAGTCAGAGATGCTGTTGTCTCATATATGTACCAGACAGAGAGGATATCTGCAGGTGTATGCAAGCCAATTTATTTCACTCCTGTGCTTTTTTTTTCCTCAACTTGTGTTGCCTTAAAAAAACATGAATAAAGTTATGGCAATCCACTGATTTTATTGATGTGTAAGCCAGAAAGAGATGAAGAGATTTGTGTTGATCACAGTCTCCCCACAGTTTCCTGATGATGATGCTGAAATCAACCCTGGAATCAAAGCATCCACCAGCCGCACTGGACCGTCCTACGGTTTTTCTGAGATACAAGGCCTTTACATCCCAGGGTTACGGCAAGAATCAAACACAAAGACCACTTTATATGCTGCATGATGAAGAAGATCTACCAAGCTTACATTCACAAAGAGCAGTCGGTCATACTAATGGCCGTGCGATATAGACAGAGTAGCCCAGCAGTAAATACTAACCAGCTCTTTTGCGCCTCATTAAACAATAACAACTTGAGCAAATAAACACCCTCCCTAAACATGCATTATTTGCTCTGCAAAGCACTACTGCAGAGGGCAGCATAATGTTCACTTAGCAGAAATGTGCCCTATAAACTGTACGTATTTCTATTCTTGCACCAGTGCAGATGGAAAACCAATCCTCAGAGAAGATAGAAAAATAGAGATTTCTTGGATGAGATATAAATGAATGGTCAGATTTGAACTGGAATAGATGTCCATTGATTTGAAGTATGGAACTCAAAACCTGTACTGATTCATAGGTAAGATAAGACCATAAACGGAGAGTTCAGGTTCATAGCGGCTATGTTATTTTTCTGTCTTGTTTTTGAGTAAAAAAGAAAAGTGATAAAACAGTCAGATATATGGATATATATTATACAGATATTTATGTTATATGTTTACATGCATTAATACATATACACTAGTTCAAATGTTTGAGGTCAGTAAGGAGGCATTAAACTGATCAAAAATGAGAGTAAAGACATTTTGTGTGTTACAAAATAATTATTGTCCAAATAAATCTTGGACATTTAGACTTTCTATTCATCAAATGAAAAACAGGAACAGTTTCCACCAAAAAATATAAAGCAGACCACTGTTGCCAAACTTGATAAAAGTAACTATCTATCTAACTAAGAAAAGTAAGAACTATCAAATCATCATATCAGAATGGTTTCTGAAGGATATGTGACTCTGAAGAATGGAGTATTGATGTTGAAAATACAGCTTTGCCATCACAGGAATAAATTATAAATTAAAATATGTTCAAATAATAACAGTTATTTTAATTGTGATCAAATAAATTCAGCCTTGATGTGAGTAAGTACATTCTTACAAGTACAAGACTTACTTCATGAGTAAGAGACTTCTTTCAAAAACATTAAAAAAAATTACCGACCTCAAACATTTGAACTAGTGTACAGGCCTGGGAAATATGTGACAACCATCTGAATGTGTTCATAGATGAAGAATTAAAAAACCGTGCTAAAAACATTGCTTAGCAATTCATCAACCTTGGAGGCTATTTGCAGTAGTGACCTCCTCTTCCTTTCGCCTGTTCAGCTGCTGAAAAAGTGCTGGTAAAGGACAGCGGTCAGTACTTACTGGACTCGGGGTCGGAGTTGCCGTCACCCTCGGTGCGGCTGTTCGGTGAGGTCTGTTCATAGTACTCGTCCTGAGGGAAGCCCAAGGGCAGAGGCTGGGTGGTGCTGGCACCGCTGTTGGGCTCCTGCTCTCCAAGCCCGCTGTCACTGCAGCTCTCCTGAGAGCCGTCCGGGAGGTGAAAGGTCACGCGGCGTTGGGTCTGCTAAAATACACACACACAAACACAACGCATTCAAGCTGAGCAGGCAATGGCTTTAGGCTTTCAGCCAGGGACAGGAGACTTCATTTTGAATATTCGTTCCTGTGCATCAGGATCGGGAGCTCTGGAGCTGCAGCTATAAGTGTTATTGAATGAAAAACATATTTTATCATTTTATAATATCTTAATCAACGTAAAAACAGAAAACAAGGCATTGCTACTTTAAAGCAGGGTTTTTTTTTTTTATAAATAAAACTAAAACTGAAACTATAAAAACAAACAAAAAATAAATAAAAAAAAACATTTCTGTTACATGACAAAATATTTAAAAATATATATATATATAAAAAAACTTTAAAAATTCTAAATTAAAATACTAAAATATTTAGAATAAAAAAAAATAAAGAAACTATTTATTTAAATATTTAAAGAAAAAAAGAAAAAAAAAAGAAAAAAAATGTAAAATAGTGCTGCCTTAATGGTGAAGTGTTCAATTAATCACCAATAGACTCCAAAAAAAATTATAAAAGTTATATATATGTTGAAACAGGGAAATGTATTTCACTATGTAGCAACTACTTCTATTGACCTGATAATTAGAAATGACCACACACACACAGTGCATACATACATACATACATACATACATACAGATACATACATACATACATACAGATACATACATACATACATTTTTTAGCACATGAAGCACATTTTTCGATTACCTGAAAAATACATTTTTTAGAGTGTAGTGTGCTGATGCCAAAGTTATTATTTTGCCAAGTATAAATTGGAGGAATAAACAAAATCAAATAAGCAACGTTATGAGATGAGTGTCAGCAAGAATGGCAAAGTATCATTTGATCCATTTTAATAAAACTGTTCCCATCACTTCTTGAGACACCGGTTATACTCAGCTGCTCTGCCAGGAGAGTGTGCCTGAATATTCCAGCCTCGGCTTCTCCCTCTAAGCATTGTGTTTCTGATTGATAGAGACTGCCCACAGTCATGCAAACTAGTGATTCTTTTTCGCAAGACTCCACTGCTTTCGACCCACTGGCCCAATTTAGACGGAGGAGGAGGATGTGGATCAAGTAGCTTTAACCAGGCAGATCTGGGAACACTATGTAGATTTTCTTGTTCAAAGGAGGAGAACCTCTGTCTCTTTGGGGCTGATTTTGGTATGTAAGGTGACCCTTTTGCAGTCTCTTAATTTGCTGGCAGTAAGAAGATGGCCATGGGCAAGCACAGCCTTTACAGGAATCCATATAAAACAGGGCACCTTTATCTTCTTCATCATCTAATATCACATTAGACTGTAATATGCCAATATCAATTTATTTGCTTTTTCATATTTATGTATTGGATAGCCAGTGACATTATTATAGCCAAAATGAAAGGCAAAGCAATTGAATTCACAAAGTCAAATTTACTGCAAAGAATAAAAGCAATGATACTGATGTGATTGTGTTTGTTTTATTTGTCTATTTTGAGCATTTCATTTATATGAGTATTCAGACTTGAAGGGAAATAATATACCTAAGATATATCTATGTGCTTTCAGTTAACTTGCTCCATATGTTTTCTATTAAAACACCAAACTTGGATTCAAGAAAATAAGTTTGGAATTAAATACAAAAATACACACGCAGAACAAATGTTATTATATTCTTGAAGCAATGTTTAAAGAAATCAAGAATCAAAAGTTAATCATTAGCACATGCTCAAGATGCTCTAGGGAATTTAAACCAGCCTTTTTTAAACGCTTTTCTTCTGTCACTATGATACACAAATAAAGGCCTTATTGTGATTTAAAAATACAGAAAAAAGAAGAAAAAATAAATAAATCTTGGCGCAAATAAAGAGCATGTGTTTCCAAAAACAAAATACACATCTCCAAACTGCTCTATTTAAGACTATTGGTGAGTTGACAAAACTAAATCCTTATGGTTGGCATCCAGAATGCAAAGCTGTGAAGGTTCATTACAGTCTGTGTTACTGCCACTTCAGAGGCATATTCAAAACTGAGAAATCAACAGAAAGAGGTCACGTACAGTAGAGTATCAAGTTAGCTATGGAAATAACCGTTCCAAATAGGTGTAAAGAGTAATCTGAAAACCATAGTCGAGTAAAAGTACAGACACCTTACAGCGAAAATGACTCCATTACAAGTTAGTCACCAATTCCAATACACCTGGAGTAAAAGTCTTGTATCTGATTTTAACAGTACTTAAGTATTTTACTCATACTGATTGTAGGCTCAACACCTAAGAGACATGCCAGTGAAAAACAAGAACGTATACAAACACTCTCAAGTCTCAGTTAACCTCAAGTGCTCAAAAAGGGCATAAGTAAACCAATATCCTTCATAAATGTCTATTCAATATGGCGGATGAATAGAATAATGTTAACTATAATTAAAGCCTAAAAAAGTCAAAGACCTACTTGCACTGGCCGTACTGGTTTTGGCCTCATCACCTGCTGCAGCCACGTCCTCATCTCATGAAACACATGCGATTCAGCAACTACCTGCTAATGCACTCATATTCCTAAAATAGTCTTGTTGACAAGTTTGTGTGAGTAATGGCAAAACGCGCAAGTTATTGTTCCTTAAATACCCTGTAGATGGTGATATCGGCTATTTTGTAGCAGAAATAAACTGCTGCAGAAAAAGTTAGGCGCTATGCAAAATGTAACGAGTAATTACGTTACTCATCACAAATGTATGGAGTAAAGAGTACACATAGTTGTACAAAAACTTAGTACATTTGGGAGTAAAAGTTGCTAATGTCTTGGATACTCAGTAAAACTACCAAGTAGCCAAAAAGATACCTTAGTACAGTAAGTAATTACATTTACTCAAATACTTTACACCACTGCCGTTCCTCAGACATTGTACATGGTTTGTTGACATAACCTTCTTTTCTTTTCTTTTCTTTTCTTTTCTTTTCTTTTCTTTTCTTTTCTTTTTGTAACCCTTAAATGCATTAATGTTTCGGCAATACATATTCGGGTCTTTAGTGACCCGGATCTATATCTAACATGGATGGATCTCTGCCTGTCGCGATAATATAAAACTCTCCTGATATTAGAGTAACAATTACAGAAGAATAAAATAAAGCAGAATTTGTTACCTTTTGGAGCTTGTAAGGGTTCAGTTTGAGCAGATGTTTTATACCATCATCACTGTCCTCATCAGAACTCATTTCCCAGTACATTCAGCATCTGGCTCATATTCGCGATCTCAAAGTTATTCTCAAAACTATAATTTTCAACATTTTCAAAATCAATATTTTGATCGCTGACAGCTTCTTCACCAGATCCACCATCAAGTGACAGTGACACTAATATTTGATTGTGTTCAGTACTTGCTCTGCAGTAAATCACTGAGCCATTTCAAGTTTTGCTGATGATACTTCCTATAGATGAATATCAGATGATGTCACCAACGTCTCCTCACTGACGTCACTCACTTCTAAAACTGTCTGCCGCCATTTTGAGTACCTGATTCACGTCAGTCGCAAAGGAACTAGCTAGCTATGTCTTCAATATGTTGTGCGGTGGGGTGCAACAACAAAAAAGGAGACCCCAAAATATCCTTTTACAGGCGAAAAAAGACACCATAATTTGCGGGTGGGATGGGTGGGACATATCCCCACCACTTTTGAAACATCTCTCGGCACGAATGTACCAATACAAATAAACAAAACATCTCCAGTTAACTAGCAGAGCATTTATTTCGTTCGTTTGTTAAATAAGAGGCGATCTAGCGCTGAAATGTGTTGTTTCTGAAATCAAGTGATCAAAGTGCTCGTTGCCGCTGCGATCAGTGGCATGGATACTGTGTTTGTTTGTGGCTCGCGCACAGTCTTCACTCGGACGCGCGCTTCAATGTGAAGAGACTCTCTATTCGTTCCGGTGAAATTACAAAACAAACTGAACACAAATTCACAGTTTTGATGAGAAAAAAAAAAAAAAACCTATACGAGTGCGGATTAGAACCCAGAACCTCTGACACGTCGGATCAACATATAATATCATTGAATGTCAGGATTGGTAGATCGGTAGCAGCGGACAGAGGCTGTAAGTACGTATCAGGTATCGCGTAGGGATCACACCCTAACAATATTATTTTTTGAAAGTAGCGTTTCTTTTCATGGCAGTCGAGGTGCGAAATGTTGTCTTTCGTAGCCATTTACTGTATTCATACGAAGCTGTAAATAGTAGCAAGCTAGCTAGTAAATGCTTGTCGGTACCATAGACAGTACTCGGTAGGTACTCAAGATGGCGGCAGTCAACTGGAAAAAGAGCGGATGACTTAAGAGGTCACGTGACTGATATTCATGTATTCTTTTGTTTTATTGCCTGCAGTAACTATGAGTGAAAGGACACTTCATCATTGTGTATCAGATATTGCCACCTTGTGGAATAAAGGTGAATTGCACTAATTCAGTCATCAAAGATTCAATTATTGTTGTGCAGAAAAAAAAATATACACACCTTGGGGTTGTTAAAAAAAATGAAGGGAAAACAGGCATTCCTTTATAATTTTTTTCTTGTTATATTGTTTATAATGAATTAATTGAGGAATGCTAAGAAGGTTGATGTCTAACTTTAAAAAATGAATGAGCAGGAGGGTTCCCTACGTAGGTTTGTAATACATTTGCATAATTTCAACCTATGGTCTTCATTGGCTGCCCACAAACACTGTAGTTGTAATGAGGCCTGGAAGAGTTCGGTTCATGTTGTCGACATGTCTAGACAGTTTTCTGCACTGCAAATCCACTTCACATGAACTTCCAAATGATGAGAACTCAGGGTCGAATTGTTACAGTAAAGTACATATTTTAGTCACTTTTTTGCCTTCAATAGTTCATATTAAATTTTGCAGAGTGACAAATTAATTAAAATTAGTTTTTTATTTAATTGTCAAAAACTGTATGGATATTAATTATAAAAGAATAAGCAAAATACTGATGAAACTTATTTTAGATGGAGTACGTCATGCCACACCGCAGGCATCCCAAATGTAACACTAAAACAATATTACTTAACTGTCCAAACATTGAAACATTAAACTTTTTTAGTATTTATAAAAGACAGAGAGAGTTCTTGATCCAAAAATGTTGTGAAATGTTATATAGCACTGCAGCTATATTGTCATGAGCCATCGTTTCATTCTCTGAGGTTCTCTGAGGTTAATTTCTCATTTTAATTATGAGGTAGTCAGTGTGCGTTCACTGCTCTGTCGCAGAAAGCAGCTTCTGACCTCTGAGTGTGATGTTAGGTGGTTCATCTCTGATCTGAGCTGACAGAACAACAGATTGTCGCTGGGGAATTACGCAATCTATAATTCAGAGGCCGCACAGCCACAATAAGGCAAAAGCTGCACTTTTCATGATCCTGCTTAAAACAAAGTATGTATTAGTTGGCTTGATTTGCAGCTGTAAAACAGTTTATTTGCTGCTTTTGGAAAGTAAAATAACATGCATATGATCACCTAACACTAACAGGCTAAATCATCATACATGTCTTACATTTGGCAAAAGAGGCTAGTTAGATTCAAGATGGCTTCAAAATCAAACACAACTGGTTTGAATCTTGAATAAGTTATCATTAACTGCCTATGAATTGTTGAAAGCCATTTTATCTGGTCTTATTCATTTTTTCCCCTCTTCTTTTTACTGAATACTTAATCAGGATCTGATTTGAATCATCATAATGCCCCTTAAGGGAAATTCATTGCAATTTATTGCTGTAAAGATGACAACAGTCAGCTGTCCAGAAATTTGCACAAATATCACTTTAATTCTTCTAATTGCTGTACTCATTCCAAATCTTCTGTCATAATTGATTAAATACATCTGTCAAGGACATTTCAAGAGAATGTATAGCCACAAGGCTCCACTCTCTATTGTAAATCTAAATGGACTGCAAGAAGCAAATGAAAAAGGAAGCAAATGAAGAGGAGACAAGAACATTGAAATGTTAACTGTTGTTCAGACATTACATTTCTGAATATGATAAATAGAGACTAGATAAAACGTGCATGTGCATTCTTGAATGTTTGGACAATGAAAAGTAAAATAAAATGTCTTTACATCTAAAGAACAAACCATTTCACTTATGTGCAACTTTAAAGATAGCACACACCTTCATGAGATCTCAACTCTTTAGGTCAAAACTGATGAGAAATTTCAAAAGCAACCAAGCAGGTGAAAACACCGAAACATAATTCCAAAAGACTTTTGCTGACAAATATATGAGAATTTCTAGGTCCAGGTAACACAGAGAACGAGCAAACATTGCTCATTTACACATACTACAGACATTGTAACAATACAAAGCGGGTTGAAAATGTCTGTGTCATCTCCCCCCTCTCCATATGGGTTAAGGTGTGTGAAACATTATCACTTGTTTAAAGACCATGCCAGAAATCCTTAAAACAAACACAAGCTGCTAGAAGAGATACCAAGACCAAACAAAGCCTGTCCAACAGGATAAAACATCGGCATCAAAAGTATGTGCATAGAGATAAAAAAAAGAGGATAAATAAGCCAAGTTCTGTTGCAAGCCAACTCCTGCCAAAGCCCCTCGCCGGTGGCGACCCAGACAATGTGCAGATGGGGCTGGATTGCTCTGTGAGAGAATTAGATGGTGCTTATATTAACACGAAGAAGAGGGAAGAAGAACATCAGCCACTCTTCTCCAGAGGGAAGTCACAGATCAGTGCATTCTTCCAAGCAAAGCCACAACATCAGTGTTATTCAGAAACAACCCCATTTATTTCAGCCAGGTATCTGTGGACCACCGACCGCATTCTCAGTGACGAACAGTCGTTTTTGTGGGATTTACAAGCCAACGCTGCACAACTTTACAGAGGGTTAATAGGATCTATAAAAAACTAGCTGTAAAAAAACTAATTCCCTGTGAATTGTTTAACAAATGGGACCTCAGGTGCTATGATTTCTGGCAGGAACAGAATATAGCCATCTTTGTCACCATACTGTGTGGGTAGGCTTAGTTGACATTTGCTTATTTAAAGAAAAATAATTAAAAAAAACACACAATTGTCAGAGACAGTAAAAGATAAAAAAAAAAAAAAATCAAATAAATGCTGTTCTTTTGCTAAATGCAAAAACTGTTCATCAGAAAATCCCCCAAAAAAGTAGTACAGTTTCCTAAATGCATACAGTTAAAATTAACTATTAAATATGAACTGTTTTCATCGTTGATAATAATAAGAAATGTTTCTTGAGCAACAAATCAGCATAGAATGATTTCTGAAGGATGTGACACTGAAGACTGAGTAATGATGCTGAAAATACAGCTTTGCCATCACTACATTAAATTCTAAAATATATTTAAAAACATATATTTAAAATATTTAAATTATTGACAAATGTCAATGAAATATATTTAGAAGTAGTCATTTTGAATTGCAATAATACATGCAACAAAAAAAAAAAACATAAAAACAAATCTTATGATCCCTAAATTTTCACACATGTGTTCTCTAAATGTGTTTCAAATTAAGCTATACTCTGAATACTCATCATTAGAAGGGTGGGCTAATAACATGTTCCCATGAATAGGCTAACAAATATGTGAGCACTCACATGGAGTGACCCATAGAGCTTCTGCAGTCTCTTCCTGTCATCATGGCTCTGCAGATCCAGGCAGGGGTGATCTCCAACAGTGCAGTACCGTGAAATAGCATTATGCTTAATTTTCTCGTTTGCTGCTGCTCATGAACTAGTAAGGCACCAACAGACATCTCTTCAGATCTGCACACAAGCTCAGCTGAAAAACATGAGCTGCCTCTCTTTTTATTATTTTTACTAGGGATGTGTGACACTACAGTCGACAAAAAAAAAATATTGCTCCAACTACTCGACATTGAAAATACTATGTTTTTTTGCACAATTAATATTTTCCTTTATCTTTTTTTTTTTTTTTTTTTTTTATAGTGTATAGGTAGGAAAGAAAATAATTAAATTTTACCTCAGACTTGAAGCTTGCGTGTTATACTACCGGTTATGAGGGACAATACCAGTATGAAATTTGACCAGTTTAAAGAGGAGAAACTTGATAACAACAGATCCTATTTCAATATCCAAACAAATAGAATACCCTTAAAGGGGCAGTAGGCTATTTCTGAGAAAAACGGTTGATATTTGAAATCAACCCAAACAAACACACCCCTCCCTTCATTGCTCCGCCCACAAAATGCACCAACACGCAATGCAAAAGAGAATGTCTCTTTATCATAGCTCAAGCCAAGCAAATTAATGCTTCGTGAAAAATAAAGTGAAGATGGCAAACAAACGACAAGGAAGAACAACAAATGAACAGAGTACACAAGAGTATATACAAGCAATAGTTCATCGTTAGTCGCCAGCAACACACCAGCGCCAGAAAAAACAATGACACACAAAACTGTCCTGTTACTAACATTGCGACAACAGCCTATCTTAGTTCTGTGAAACAGCAAAACCAATGTTAAACACATATGGAGCAGAAAAAACGCAACTACGGCATCCGTTTTCAGGCCTTCTCGCATAGGTCATATAGGTAGAAAAGCTGGAAAGCTTTTCTAATATTATGTGGGTCCTAAAGCTCTTGCCTGATCATAACCCTTCTTTTTCCAGTGATATTGCTATGACCTTTTTTCTTTTGTAATGTCTCTTATTCATCTCTCTTTCTACAGTCTTTCTTCAAATCTCCCTATTGCTCTCTCTCTCTCTCCTCCCCCATTATGAGTGTATACGCCCCCTGCTGCTCAGTCCGATCCACTTTCAACAGAGTTTCTCAGAAATCACTTACTGCACCTTTAAATAATGTTTAGTTGCCAGTGCATGTCAGGTTACAATTTTGCGGCTGTCGTGTACTTTTCTTACACAAGAAGTGTGTTCAAACACGGACATGCAAGTGGTGGCGAGGTAACAAAAAACAATATGTGCTGATTTATGTTAACCAACATTTATTTGAGGGATTCTGTTTATAATATCGAGTTTGTACTTGGTTCAGCACTGCCTCTTGATTCAGTTGACTTTAATAAATGTCTATATTGGCAAATGCTGATTAAGTTTAATGCACACAGCACATGTATATACCCATTTTCAGTGGAATTCAGAATGAGATTTGACTGTTTGATTAACAGATAAAGTAGGCTATTTTAAATGGATCCCTTTTACAGACTGTCTTCATAGACTATAAATTTTCGGTTAAAAAATTTCCTTTTAAATGTTAATTAATTAAATGGCGCACATCCCTAATTTCCACTCACTCCCTGCAAATAAACTGAACATTTAAGACCTGAATACATTAATATGCTTGATTTTGAGACCGAGGAGATGTTGTTTTAACCCTTTGCTTTGAGTCAAGTTCTAAAAACCACAAAACCAATCAAATGAATCATTAGATGAGTTCTAAATAAAACCATATGTTTTTGCAAAATGAACAAACGGGGTATGTTCTAAAGAAAAAAATTAAGATATCAGCTACTGAGACAAATGACTAGCGAGTGCAAAGGTCAGTGACAGACTTGTATGTTCTCATCAGCTGAAGGTGAAAACACTTTGTCTTGTTTCGCATTTTGTTGCCAAAGGGCTCAGTGAAGTATGTGAGTAATGACATTGAATTTAGAACAATGGAGATTAGTTTTAAGAACATTGCTTTCATGGTACCGCCGCTCACAGGGACAGCAGGTTATGACTACACCTCAAACGATTAAAAAAATACATGGCAACAGTTTTCAAGGGATTTGAAGTTGACATGGATGGCCGCCTCGAGAGCAACATAATTAACTAAATGCCGAAGATTACAGATTGCTCTAATCATAACTTTGTGCACGCTGACCCTGGGTTAGCACTTCATGATAATGAAAAGATCATCCATGCTGGGGCAAGCACTTCAGACACAAAAAAAGACAATCTCCAACCCCGCCGAAAGCCTCGTCTACGCATAAAGAACACTGATTCACCAGGCATTTGCAAGTGACATTTGCTCAGTATAAATGGCTTTTGATGGAGCAGAATCAGAAAATTGCTTGTTAAATCTGTTGTAGTTCTGACAAGGGCTGATGAAAAAAAATAAATAAACGTGAAAAACAACTATCACTTCATTAGGCATGTGATGGCCAAGGCACTGAAGTCATTACACTCAAACAATCCTGAAATTTTAAGCAAACCCGAGGTGACAATAGAGTGTGATCTATTCGAAAGAGCAGGATTTTTAAAAGCACTGAAACATTAAAGACTCCATGAAATTAAAATCAGAGATCTGTGGCTTTCACTCCATCTCTATTAGTTTTGATGCCACATATTCTTATGTACACTAAATTTAAATGTTCACAAAATTCAGATATATGCACTTAAATACACAATTGTTTTCTTCTAGAAAACAAAAATACTCATTCTGATTTGATAGACCATTTGAACGTGCTCCTCCTAAACTTTGTTTATAAAACATCATTTGTCACTTGAATTCTGACACCGTGTCCTAACCAGACGCAATGTGATAAGATTCAGCGACAAATAATTTGTCTGTCCACACTAGACGTGACGCGCCTGCGAGATGCGTCAAAGTCAATCAAAACCCACAGCCAATCAGAACAGCGTTTGGGCGGGCTCTCGCGGCAAGTGCACAGCAGTAAGAGTAATCTAGTAACTAGAGAGTAATCTTGACAGCACTCGCAAGAAAATGGATAAGTAGGCTACATAATCAAATTCACAAATATTACACCATTTAAACATTTTTCAAATACATAGGCTACTGAGTAACAATCTTTGTTAAATAGTATACTTGTTTGTTCTTGTTTCCATTTGTTTAATTTCAAGATCTGAGGTGAATTATCCATTGTTGCATTTACAGGAGCACTAAATGATATTCAAAGTCACATTATACGCTTTTAACATTAAATAAAGCACATAAACAGTACCTGAGATTATCATTGCCACACTTTGTGTTTGTTGTTCCAGCGCGACGTCGCAGAAAAATAGAAACCGTTTCTTAAATACAATCGTCGCATGTCACCGTCGCGGCTGGTTAGGACAAAAAGTCTGATTAACATGGAAAAGATACCTTTATCGCGTGTCACGGCGTCGTGTGTAGTTAGGACATGGTGTGACAATTAGCTGAACATATACTTGTTTAATAGTGACACTTAGCCTACATTTTAAAATCTTTATTTGAATATAGCAAACATATATAGGCTATCTTTATTTGAATATGGCAACATGATACCTCGTTCTACAATATTTATATGATTAAATCACTGACAGAGACCCTTCCCCCATCAGCCAATCACTGTATAGTTAGTTAGTAAGCATGCTGACATCATCCATCACAAAGAGGTCAACCTCACTCTTTTTCTTAACTTGAGATTTCTCTCTGTTCCTTAGTTAAAGTTGGTCTCAGCAGCTTTGTGAATAGGTTTTAAGGCTTCAAACTCTTACCTAATAACTTTTACTGCTATTTAGGAGAACTCTTAGTGGTAAGATACAGCCCCTGATCTCAAACAGCTATTTAATAATTCTATTTATAATATGAGTGACTAAAATAGTCTAAATATTTTAGTGCCTGTTGCACATTGAATCTTTATGTACACTACCATTTAAAAGTTGGGAGTTGGTAAGATTTTTAACATTTATGAAAGTCTCTCATGCTCAGCAAGGCTGGTTCTTTTGATCAAAAAATACAGTAAAAACTATATTGTGAAATATGTATTATATTGTGAAATATGCAAGTACATGTTTACATCAAAAGAGAGGGCCTTTTTTGATGTGTTGTTGCAAGATTTTCATCATAAGTAACACAATTCTGTTCGAGTGTAAATACTGTTCAGATACTGTTCAACAGGTTTCAACATTTTTTTTTTTTTAACAAGTGCATCTTGTATGTAGCTTCCGTTCATCTCAAGAGAGAAGGTCAAGGCCACTGCCCTAGGTAAATGCAGATTACATGGCGCAGGAGTGTACGCCAGGCTCTTGTTAGTTTCTCTGTAGCTTAGACACTTTGGCAGCAGGGTTAAAGGGATTAGGCAAAGGCTGTTAATGAGGACGGTTGTCCTCTGCTCCAATTATTGTCCAATCACAAAGCAACATGTGCTTTAAACAGACGCATCTAAACAAGGATACGAAGACCATCACAGAAAAGCTTGACTTTCACCTTGGACTCCGTTTACGGAGTTGAGACGCAACTCCAAAATTAGACCAGTACGTATTGATAAGCCACATCACACGTATTTACCTCTGTGAAACTGTTTCTATGGGTTCTGCATGATGTGTCTGATTACGTATTGATTCGGGTGGTGGAGCAGAGTGAGTCTGCAGTCAGCTATGATTACAGCATTAGCAGGTTGACAGAGCTATCGGTGGAGTACATTCTCTGCTCTATGTGAACCTCAAATCAGGACTTCACAGGCAGCCATTGACAGAGAAGAAGACTTTCGTGCATGTCACGGGGAGAACTGCATATCAAATGAAGCATCAAAAATTAACAATAAATAGTGACATGCCTCCAAAACGAGAACAAAAGACGCCTGCAAGGCAGCAAAATAGCATTCTCTCCCGAGGGACTCTGTAATAGCTCAGGAAGAGATAACGTTGTTTAATTTTTAATCACAGATTGTGTTTTCTTTGTTTCGGGGATAATAAATGAGCAATTTGATATTGAAAAGAAAAGCAGGATTGTGATGTCGAAGTAGCAACGGTGATGAAGAGATGCAGAGAACTATGGGACGGGAGAATGACGGTTGCGTCTTTTGAATTGCGTTTGTGAACGGAAACCAAGTATTTGTGTCAACAAATCAACATATCACACAGAGAAGAGAGCCCACGTGCATCTGTAACAGGGGTCAGACGCATTAGCCGAGCATTCGGGACGGGCTGACTGATGTGGCCTGTCAGGTCTTCAAGGCTTCAGACAACATGGCTTCAGAGACGCTCCATGTAGCGTGGGACAACGGCGGTGAAAAGCATCCCTTCAGACGCCACCGACGTAATTGCTTCTGTCATGGAAAACAACTGAGATTCATCAAGGCAATGAAATATTTACACAGAGGCCTCCGGTATACCCATTTAAAACGAGATGTAGATCTCAACAAGCACAACGTTATATCTTCTGGCAGTGTTATAAGTGCAACGGCTCCAACAAAGTTTCACATCAAGCCAACTATCATTACATGAGTTCCAAGATAAAAACACATCGGGCATGGGACGGCCAGATTTGGTGTCTAGATGAACAATATGCAACGCGTGCTAGATTGAATTTAATAAAAAGCACATTCTTGTTTAGATAGATGATTCCATTCAATTTGGAAAGTAGGCTAAGAATAAAGCCTCACTTGGTGGAGGTTAGCCCCATAAACTGATTAATAACTAATGCTTTCACAGTAGGGCTGGGTAATATGGACCCAAAAATTATATCTTGGTATTTTTAGACTCACAATGGTGATATACAATATATCTCAGTATTTCTACAAAGTGGGCTAAATGTTCAGTTTGTTTCATAATTAACACCATGGATAAATTAAGCTTGCAAAGCGCTTTGTTTCAGGGTAGAATACTTTTCACAGCTAGGTTTCACACTCTTTGTACTGCAGTGTATGGTGCTGTTGTAAATTGTGGAAGAGATTTGAGATACTTTCACTTTTGAATGCAACCTACTGTATTTATGACATTCTCTCCAGATGAAATGCTTTTGCTGCTCATTTGATCTTTTAAATCAGAATAATCTTCAAATAACTACTGATTATTTAGAAAATTGATTAATCAATCATTTCTTTAATTAATTGAAAAAAAAATATATATATATTTAAATGAAAAAAAAAAAAAAAAAGTACAGACTTCACATCACTTTCTACAAATGAAATGTAAGTTATTCTCTAAGGAAATTACATCTCGCACATACACAGTATTAGTGCACATGTCAAAGCACTGAACAGGGCAAGTGTAACCTTTAAACTCATACATCGGGTCTTTAGTGACCATTTAGCATCATTCACTACCCTTCTTCTCATTCATAATTTAAAGTTAGACATTAACCTTAGTATTCCTCAATCAATTCATTGTAAACTGTCTATAAATAATAAAACTACAAAAAAATGCCTGTTTTCCCACTATTTTTTTGTAAGAAAAAAAAATGTATAGAGTCTTGTAAGTATATTTAAAAAATAAAAAGTATATAGTTTTTATTGCACAACAATAATTGAATCTTTGATGACTGAATAAGTGCAATTCACCTTTATTCTACAAGGTGGTAATGTCTGATACACAGTGATGAAGTGTCGTTTCACTCATAGTTACCGCAGGCAGAAAACAAAAGAATAGGAAGTATCATCAGCAAAACTTGAAATGGCTCAGCGATTTACTGCAGAGCAAGAACTGAACACAATCAAATATTAGTGTCACTGTCACTTGGTGGATCTGGTGAAGAAGCTGTCAGCGATCAAAATATTGTTTTTGAAGATGTTGAAAATTATAGTATTAAAATATGTTTTAGATGGCGAATATGAGCCAGATGCTGAATGTACTGGGAAATGAGTTCTGACGAGGACAATGATGATCTGCTCAAACTGAACCCTTACAAGCTCCAAAAGGTAAATGAATAAATGAATTTTTTTTTTTTGTAATTGTTACTCTATTATCATCTAAGAGTTTTATATTATTGCGACAAGAAGAGATCCATCAGTGTTAGATATAAATCCGGGTCGCTAAACACCCGAATATGTAATAATGATTGGCGAAACATTCATACATTTAAGGGTTAAACTATATGTTTACTGATATTTTGAAGGGCATAATTTAAAGCATGTCTCATATTTAGGGCAATTTGAACCTTGCATTTTCACCACAACAGCTCACTCTGTGTCCTTGCTATTTTTCAGAGGCATTCACAACATCAAGATATTGTATATCAATATAAACGCTACTGTCTTATCCCATGTAGTTTTTGAAAAAAATAAAGACATACCTTACAAAGTTGATATACCGCCCAGCCCCATTTCACAATTACTGTCACCAGAGAATAATTTATATGTCATGCACAACAAATGCATTTCGTTAGCAATTAATTGCAGACATTAACAACCTGTTCCTTTGGCCAATATCTACCAGTGCTGATTTATCCGAATCAGAAAAAAAATAAAAAATAAATCCAATTTGCTTTACAATTACTTTGACAAACACAAGCCTTAGGTTTGTGTCGCTAAAGGCAGACCGCACGCATCCATAAATACAGGTCATCGACAGGCTGTCAGACTGCCAGGAAAGTCTCCCAGACACCTTTTCGCCATGTCACAGACTGAATTGGTTCATCACAAGGCATTGAGCTTGTGAATTTATTGCCCTTGAATCATGTGGTTGTTCGAGAAGACAAACACTGCCGTGCCACAATCCATCTTGAGGCTGAAAATAATAATCAACAAATTAATTAGCTCATTAGGTTAAAACTATGAATGGAACTGTGCTTTCACTACAGGGAGCCCTTTTTAGCAAGAGATGCATGTGCTGGAAGTTAATGTGAGCTTTGCCCTTGCACTGGGTGACCAAAATGTACTATTCAGATTTAATTGAGAGTGTAATGCGCACATAAATTGTCAAAAGATTGAAACCAGAAACACATGTTTGAAGGAAATGGGCTGTAATATTTCAGATACTGAAGTTCCCTTTCATTCGCTCACATTCGACGTAGTCGACGTGTCGACTGATTGGGATCACGCTTAAGGAGCCTGTCTTCTTTGAGTATTGATAAAACGAGCCAATGCACAAATTGGCGCGCGAGCTTTGCATCCACACTCTGCCCCGCAGCGCGGGTATAAATACGGAAGTGGATGCACACGCCACTTGTCTTTCGCTTCGGAGCCGATCGGTCTTCATGATGGTGTCTCTGAAGAGTGTTGATTCATTCAACAAGCGAATGTGTCGGTGCTTCTTCTGGAAGTCTCTCCTGGTGCTGGTGGTTCTACAATGCGAGTGCAGCGGTAGTCGCAAGCCTTCTGAGCGCTCAACTGCTGTTTTAACAGCATTCCTTTTTGTGTTTGTTTGTCTGACGGCCGATTGAGGGCGAAGAAAGTGAGTGCTTCACTGCTACAGGCTGCACCATCCTTGTCAGTATTGCCGCGATCATTCCCCTGTGTGCTCCGGCACTGGTGAGAGTTTTTCATTTCCTGACAGAGCAACACGGATGCGTTTGCGGCTTTTTTTAAGATGTCATTCCACCCGTGTGTTTCTGGATGCGGTCGTTCCCTGCCCCCCTCTGACGGTCACATTAGTTGCATCACGTGTTTGGGATTACAGCATACTGAAGCAGCTTTTGTGGATAGTTCATGTTCTCATTGCGGGAACATGACTATCGTGGTGTTGAGATCGAGACTCGTCTTCGTCCGCGAAGGTGGAGTCCCCATTACCACCCCCCACCCTAGGGTGCTGTGTGGGATGGGTGATCAGAGGATCATAGTGATGGCTTCCCCACCCGGTAACCAATCCCTGTGGGCCCCTCACTCCTCTATCACACCGCAGCCGGTGGAGCCCCCCAGTAGAGCACGCTGGTCCCTCTGTAATGGACTGACCAGCCGTTTCATTCGGGGCCTCTCCAGAGGACAGGATGCCAATTGGAGGATGAGCTACTGTAGCTTCTGGAGATTATGACTCGGCTGCGTTGTCTCCCTCTGGGAGTGTAACGTTGTCCGAGCCAGATCCAGAAATGTCAGCTATGCTGAAACGGGCCGCCTAGGCTGTTGGACTTGCGTGGAATCCTCCACTGTGTCCCGAACAGTCTCGGTTGGATGATTGGTTTCTTGGGGCGGGCCGCGCTGGTTCTCAGCCCGCCGCCCCAGTGCCTTTCTTTCCCGAAGTGCATGGAGAGCTTACCAGGTCGTGGACGGCACCTTTCTCTGCCAGAAACCGCCTGAGTAGCTCCTCCCCCCTCACTACCCTTGACAGAGGAGCAGTGAAGTCGCGACACACCTGTGTCCGGCGGCCGCTGCCTCTTGGACGGGGGATCCTCATCTCCCCTCTAAGGCCTGTGAGTTCTCGTCCATTCTTACTACTGGCCTGGCATGAATAACACAGCATTTCTAATTGTTTTCACAGATCCGTGTGAACAGAGATAGTTTTGCCAAAGTTTTCGTCTGTACACAAAAAACGCAAAGAAAAAACATTTTTAGCACATCGTTGTCTTGTAAATGTACCCTTTAGTCAAAATTGACTAAAATAGATGGCTATGACCTATTGAAATATTGACTACATTTCAAGAATATTTTCGTCAAGACAAAAAAAAAAAAATTTGTAAAAATTCAGAATGGTCATGTTGCATTCTCGCAGACATGATGGAATGAAATCCAAAATAGTCCATACTAATCCAAATATAGTCTGATGATGAAAAGATTATTTAGGAATTGTAATCAGAATTATTCTCGATAATTCAAAGAAAAGGAGAACACTTCAAATAAATCTAAATTCTCTCAGCCAACCTGCCAGCACAGATCTAAAGGTGTACGTTATACATTGTTGTATGTTTAACAGATGGCAAAAGGCCAGGTCAATGACCCTTGTCTCTCTTCAGTGGCTCTCTAGGCCAGTGTTTTCACAGGGCTTCCACATGTATGCCTGCAAGGGAAATGTGGAGATAAGTGCATTTGTTGGCGCAGCACTTCAAAGAGCCAGAGTGTGTCTCAGTGAGCAATGGCAGAGAGGCATGAACTAGGCCTTTGATCATCCCCAGCTTTCTGATCATTAAAATATTGGATTAATAATTGATTAAAACACCAGGGCTTATTGTGCTGCGTCTCAGAATCTCAATTTAATTCAACCTTGAAATCGCCTTTTCCTTTAAACAATTAAATATACAGATATGCGTCAGTGTTCTTATCTCTAAGATACTTTCATAGTTTTTATTCATATATTTAATTATTTTTTGTTTTATATTTCACATTTTAATTGTAGGTAAAGTCTTAGTAATTTTTTGTGTTTTTGTCATTTTTCTTAGTTTAAAAAAAAAATTTTTTTAGTTTTAGTTACTTTAGTACATCAAGTTAAACAAAATAAATAAATAAATAATGCCTTGGCAACTAGCTGAAATAGAATAAGTTTTGACATTTTTATTCATTTCAGTTTATATTTATTTGAAAATTTTAACAATGAATATAAAATGTATTGTTTTAAGTTTAGTTAACTATAACAAAGAGGATGTGTGTCATCCTGCAGCATAAAAAAAAAAAAATATATATATATATAGCATTGTCTGTTGTGGGATAAACTCATAACAGGGTGTCATTTTGCTTGATATCATGCAGATTGTGAATTCATTTGCTGTGCCTTTGAATAGAGCTTCTGCAGTCGAACAGGCCATTGAAAATAGTAAATTCAAGTAAACCACTAGTCTTCTATTTTAAACATTTGCACATTTTGTAATATAATTCTCATAATTGCATTCAAAACAAAATGGGAAAGAATTTGAAATCTGAGACTTTGTTTCATATCAAAAGTAACAAAGCACAGAGTGATTTATTGGATGGAAGGGGCGCCACAATGTTCTGTTCATTCATCAACAGAAAACAGCACAGGCTAAAAATCGATTCGTGGGATTTAAGAATCGATATCAGTTAGAAAAAAAAAAGAGAGAATTGATTAGAATCGAGAAATTAATATTTTTTACCCAGCCCTAAGCTCTATTATATTCACAGCCAAGGATCCTGCTCAACAGTTTCTCAAATTAATACTCATTCATATAAACTCACCATCCTTTTGGCTCCCTATTCCTTCATTTGGTATTCTGGCAGTACATGAATAAACATCGCAAGAGTGCTCGTTTAGCAAGCCATATGTTTGAGGTGTTTTAAGTACTTGAGCCTTGCGGCGCAGTGCTGTTGTTTAAGATGTCCTTGCTGGGGTCATAGCCCTCTTGTGATGTCTGTGATGAGAAGGAAACATTCACTTTGGGCTCTCAATCCTCAGCGGACTACTTGTTTAGTGTTGTCCTTCAATCGCTCTCTATCCCAAACATGTCTCAGTGGATCTGGCGTGTTGAGGTGCTATTATGGGCTAATTTCAGACCTACCACCAGACTGGAACTGCACTGTTGATAGCTGGACTAAGCTCACACCCCAGGGAGGTCAAATCCCAGCCCTGCTTTAAAGCTTATGTCTCTATAAAACCAAATACTTTGACCGAAAAAAAAAAAATAAAAAAAAAAAATTAGGAGGAAATTCACATTCATGTCAAAGTGGCCTGGAATTTAGGATGAAACATACGATGAGCAAAACCTTCTTCAACAGTCACCCTGGTCTGCCTGGCCTTGAAGAATGATGGCTCCACGGTGTTCACCCCTTCCATTAAGCTAAAATATATTGCTTGTTTGCAGCCAAGCACATGCCTCAGCAAAGACAAAGAACTATTCGTTTTGCCCTTAGGACTGAACAAACTGAGACAGAGGGCTGCTGTTACTGGGACAGAAATATTTCCATATCGATTCCATCTGAGAGGGGGGAAGATGGCTGGAAAAATATTGTGCCATATATAATCCCATAACATCATAATATTATCACATTGGAGGCCAAAATTATTCTAAAATTCCACAGTGTAATATTGACATAGGCCTAATAAGGGTAGGCCTACAATGCAGCTAAAAACTTTTTTCAAGGATTTCTTTCTTCCAAAACTCTAAATAGCAACACCAAAGTACCAATTACTATTTGTAATTCAATAAAAAGAAGACTGATTCACCATTTACTAAATTAGACATTTTTAATAAATGTGTACTTATCTGTAAATGCTACTTAAACAGGCATGTGATCAGAAAGGACAGATAAGAAAGTAAACCTGTTTTTTCCCACCTTCAATATGACTATACAATAAGATGAAGAAGAAGAAGATGAAGACAAAGAAGAAGATGAAGAAGAAGAAGGAGAAGGCGAAGAAGATGAAGAAGAAGAAATGTTTTAATTTAGTTTAAATTATAAAAATGAAAGAAATATTAATATTGCAATGATACTATTGTACTGTAAAATATATAACATGTATTTAATAATAATAATAATTATTATTATTATACAGAACAAAACTTCCAAACAAAAATGTAAAGCTTAATTCTTTTTGCTTTTAAACGTTTAAACTATAGAGCGTTTATTTTGGTGGAAAACCACAGGGAGACCTTAAAGCTTATCTTTAGTTGACAACATATTTATGAAAGATTCTCATACACCAGATCATGAGCTCTCAGGCTTCACTCTGAAACATGCAGTGGCCAGTTATTAGGCGATACATCAAATGTTAGTGACATTACCGTGATAGCTATGCTGCGATATAAAATTATGGAAATATTGTTTATATCGCAATCATGTTAAAAGTTTAGCTCATAAAGGCCGTAAGCCAGTTTTTACTCATGCTGGCAAGTATCACTGCTTCATATACTTGTCAATGTTAATTTTTACTTGCAATTCAATTTATGACTTAAATTTTGAACAAATAATAATAAAAAATTTAAAAAATAATAATAAAAACATCACATCATGTAGTCTACTGTTCTAAAACTAGTTCTCACCAGATACCTGAAAATCTAAACGCTTGTTATTCTCACCCCTGTCTCGATGAAGTCCTTTACTGTCTTCAGTCTAAACCGCGATGGAGTCTGAGGAACAGTGTTCTCTTGCTGTATCCAATGCTTCAAATAGCTGTTCTCATGACTGGGGGCTCCTTGGCAGGAAGTGCCATGTAATGTGCTAAAACAGTGACAGGACGGTCAAGCACAAGCTGTCGTAGTACCTCAGCCGTGCAGAACTGTCTGGCAGGCCTTGGACCTCCACCTCAGCTGTTAAGTGGAGGTGAAAGGATCACGTGACCTGCCATCAGACAGTTGCCCAGGGAGGCTTGTTTATGTGCCTGTATTTGGTGAAATACAACATAGCTTTCAATGTGTAATATCTCACTGCACCTTGTTCCACTGAGGCATGTGCACAACAACCCACACACACAGACACATATAGCTGAAGCATATGCCCACCTCCAAACATAGCAACATTATAAACAGTAATTGGGCATATGCGGACTAATGGGGGGAAATGTTTGACATTCAGCATCACATGATGATTTCTCCCTCAGTTGCAATTATGTAGAAACCATTTAAAGGGGAAGTTCAAGGCATTTCACCAATCCCAGCAATCTCATCACCCTTTCTATTTGAATAAAGTGCTTTGCTAACTGTCAAGTAGGGCTGGGCGATACATCAAATAGTGACATTATTATGATGTCTTTGCTAACAATATAAAATTAGGGAATATTGTGTTCATTGCAATACTGTTAAAAGTTTAGCTTATAAAGACCATAAGCCAATTTCACTCATATCTCAAATATCAAGTATGACAGATGATAGGCACTGCTGTTAAAGTGTGTGAGCTTTCTGTGTCAAATATTTCTATTTACAACATTTTTAATAGCTTTTAGCATTGTAGCCAATCTTAGACATTCCAAATTTTGAATGTCAAAAATGAGTTATTGTTATTTTCACATTCTCTATTACAAAACCTTCAAAATGATATATGATTTGTTGGAATCAAACAAAAAAAATGACTGAGCTACACCTGTTTAAAGTCGTTAGACTTAGCAAAAACCATTATATCGAGTTAAAGTTTTCTGAAGGTTCCAAAACCAAAATCACCTAGCAACCCTACCTTAAAATCCCTTGTAATAACACCAAATTTGGCACACACCAAGTCAAAACCCATAACTATAGGTTGCTACATGATACCACAACTGTCGATTAACATTAATGAAACAAACAGCCTATATATTAAGCATGTATCTAATATAATGTGACACATCAGATGTTTTTCCCAAAAGTTAACCAAACGTTAATTTAAGACATAACAGATAATGTTTGCGTGAATACTTGCCAAGACAGATATTTTGAAATACTGTAATTCTGTGTATATCAGGATCACGCGCTGTCTGAAGCGTCTTTGTGCGCACACTTCAGATGTGCAAGTCAGCGCGAGTAAGATCGTTTTGTTTACATCAGCATGAGTTTGAAAATCACATTTCATTGGTTCAGACTCATGCCATTGAGAATTCGAAAACAAAGTTGGAATGCTGTGTCAATTTTTGAGAAAACCTCAAATTCGACCAAAATGTGAATTTTTCACTTTTTTTCGTCACGTTTCGCCTGTAGCTTGTAATTAGCCTGTGCGCATTCTGACTCATTTTGCCAGCATGGGTCACATATATCGCCCAAACAGTTGATGATCAATGTGGTAATAATTGCCTCACTTCATCCACCTAAATGCTGGTAACAAATTTTTTTAATCTAATTTATAAAACAATAACAGACAGACAGACAGACAGACAGACAGACAGACAGACAGACAGACAGATAGATAGATAGATAGATAGATAGATAGATAGATAGATAGATAGATAGATAGATAGATAGATAGTAAAAGGAGTAAAAAAATGTGACAACTACACTCCTGTGTATCATTTCGCAATGTGTTTAAGGATGTTTTCCTCACACTTTTAAAGGTCAGCTCTGCCCAGCTTTGCTAAGTGTGTTTTGGCAAATCGCCACCACAGATTTCGCTCCTTTTATGGGAAACTTGTGCGTAAGATGTGGAATTATCAATCCCGTGCTGCTCATTAATGTCCGAGACAGCAGGAGTTTAAAGTGGAAGTATTCATGTGATTAATACTTATTCTTGCTTCAGGAATGTGAGGAGAACTGCACACATTTACAGCTAGCATCTGTTCCTCCACTACTCGGGCAAACACAAAAATACTTTGCATATTAGTCACATATTATAAAGATGAACCAGCCAGCCTCTGGCAGTTTGGTTTCGTTCATTCTTCGTCGTTTTAAAACCCAAGGCACAGTGCATCCTTCTCAGTTGATTAGCTGAGAACGTGCTTGCGTAGATCAACACGTCACCACACGATTGCAGTTCGATATGTTGCCACCTTAGAGTGACACCTCTATCTGTGTTCCAGCGGATTCTCATTTAGCACATGCAGGCTGGTTGCCTTTTCATCAACTTATTACTATTAAGTGGTCCTTATTTCCCTGAACAATTCCAGCCCAACTCACACTTAAAGACCTGTATTGATCCTCATGGTACACACCATCCCCTCCTGATTTCATTAGGCCCGGGTGCTGTTAATTACTCCACACTCTAACCTTTCAGTGTTTCATTTGGACCGACAAATTGGGTGAATTAAAAAGGAGCTGAAAAGCAGTGCAAGGCCTGACGGTGTGGATCCCCGAACTGGTACGTCAAATTCCCAAGCGGCGTAATAATTAAAAAAGTTCATCAATGTTCCCTTTGCTCATCACATTATGCAGAGGCTGGGCTCACTGGTAATAGTTCTAGAGGATTCATTTAGGAAATTAGACCAGTTTGATCTGGTTCTTCATCAAGAGAGCAGTCTAAGTCCCCCCCAGTGGATTTGTGTGGGTAAACGGCCACCTTTATTTTAGTGAAATAGATAGAAAGCATGCGAGGCAACACACACTAGACGTTGTACCTGCAATTTTGCTTTCTGAACTATTGATGAGCACAGAACACGGATTTGGTGCCAATGCAGTCATTTTGTGCCATTAAATGACTCTATGATAATAACTTCATCATAATTGGCTTCTAATGCTTGAGAGTGTTGAATACCCATTTTCAGAGGGGAATTAATTGATTTACTGCTTGATTTAATTATGCATTAAAATTCAATCATGTACTTTCAACCAAATTCAAAGTGAGTTTTCTGAAGTGATCCCTAGAATGCAGGTGGAGTTGAAGGACATCTTCACATCTTCAATTTTTAACTTGATAATCAGATCTTATTGATGACATTAGTGTGCAGGTCCAAGATGAAACAGGATGTAGTTATTGATGAAACAGCTTCAATTTTTATGCTATGCATTAGATATACATTAAGTGAAGTCATCATCAAACAAAAAGATTGACTTTGATAGAAGAAAAATTGAGAGCTTGGATGAGCCAGTAAGAGATTTGGCAGCTGAGGGCAAGGTAATATTTTTGCACTCATGAGAAAAGCCATTTGGAGTCCATGTTTAACTGCCCATCAGTCTACAACTGTGCCCTCTACCCTTTACGGCTTCCTGAAATCCCTCATCGGCCGAAGGTCAAAACTCGGTCTACATGTTGTCTCACCACGCACCTGGATTCTGTCATTGCTGCTCAACGTGAAAAGAGAGAGTCAGAAGGTCGTTTGAGTGCAAAGCTTTGACGGACAGGTTATGGGAAAAGTAAGGAGCTAATATCTGCATCAATGTTCAATGTTAGCTTCCTCAGCTTGACATTTAAATTGTTAATGGTTTGGATTGTTCTTTTATTGAATGACTTGACACTTCCATTCATTCGGAGTGGCACTGGCTTTGTCCGCAGCTGATAATGTGAAAAGCCCACTGTATTAGGGCTCATGCTGGAACAAGCAGAGGATCACTTATCACTGTCACTTAGGCCTTGCCTGGCAAACAAGACACCTGATGGTGACACTGATTAATGATGCCAGATAAGTTTGTGTGAACAGCGGGAATCCCACACAGGTTTCATCTGCATCATATTTAAGCATATGGACACCATATGGGTCTAAGCATTTCCATAAATATGATGACCAACCGCAGCGAACCAGGTGCAATATTTGGGGCCTTTTTTTCCCTTGTTGTGCAAATATAGACAGTAATTCTCATTAAAAAGATTCCATTTGAGGGGTCACCTAACCCATTTAATTTTTCAAATATTAAAGGCTTTGCAATATCTTATATTTACTCTTCAAATATATATACACACAGCCGTTCAAGGTAAATTGTACTTAATTCGTCTTCTGGGAAACATATACATGTAAATATCTTCTGTTGCTTTCGAATGGCAAAACATTAGGCAAAAAAACAAACAAAAAAAAACAAACAAAAAAACAACATTTTGCAGGACCTGAAACATATCGACACACACAAGGGTATGTACATTTTTGAAAAGTCATTTTTATAAATTCAGCTATTTTTTTTTTTTGGTCTTGTAATATCGTACTCTGAACAGTACTAAATAAAAAAGAACATGCATTTTGTATGATCCCTCTTATTTTGCTAAAATAATGAACATTTAGCAGATTCTGCAAGGGGTGTGCAAACTTTTGAGCATGACATATAGGTAGGACTAGGTATTTCACTGCATTACTGCAGATGCAGATATCAAAATAAAAAATAAATAAAAAAATGTCTGTTTAAGCTCTATCACTACACGTTAAAAAAAAAGTGTATTGCAATTAATCTTTATGAATGCATACATGCTTCAGTTTAATAACAACATTTTGAAGAGCAATGACTCCCACTTATTTAAGATCTCAAGTGTTTATTTACACTTTTGATACACTTAAAGGTATTGACTTGGCTTTGCCTACTCTAACATTAATAGCAATGGTTATTGATTGTCAAGATTGATTTTAAACTGAGGGAAATAGATGTATACCCATGGTGGACTTAAGTAATTTATACCAAGAGAGAAAGACTGAAGGGGAGATCCTAATAAGCCCAGACTAATTAACTCAATAGCAGTTATCCATGTGCCGCATTTCAAGTATTCATGGTCTCAGAACAGGTCTTTTCTTATAATTTGAGCTCTTTTCTACAGAAACATAATTGCAGTTGTCAAGAAAAGCCTGTCTAGAAGCTTTTCAATATGACAAAAGAGGGGCAGCCTATCTGAGAATTTTTGAGCTTTGATTGCACACAGTCTTATGAAAAACTGTCTGTGAATAGCAGGAGATGAGACTGCAACTCATAAAGCTGAAAACAGAAAGACAAGGTCATGTGTTTTATGTGTTTTATCTTCACATGAAAATGAAATAAAACTAAAGTAATAAACAGTAAAATAAAATTAAATAAAATGAATAAATACATTAAAAAAAAAAAAAAAAAAAAAAGGCTTTATAGTCCACGAAGGAGAACAAAGGACAAAAACAGAGGATAAAAAAACCCCCAAAAAACAACAACTGTGAATCGTAAATCACAGTTTCTGGGCAGGTGGCTTGTAAGATACATTTTTCTCTTTTTCTTCTTCTTTTTTGGTTTGTGATTCGCCGAAAAGGTGAGGTACAAACCTACAGGGATCAAGGCGTACAAAATATTAAAGTAGAAATTCTGCCATAAAAATGGTGTTTGCAGTCAAATCACTTCATAAAAAGATTCCCACACTGGCCTTTCAATATGGATTTTCTACTCTAGGAACACTAAGCACATGGCAGGGGTATTACAGACACTATCTGATATTTGGAAAATGTTCTGGGATTGATGTGCTTGTATTTTGCTGGTCTGGCACTTGCTTTTTCTGTGTGATGTAGCCTCGACTTTGGAGGATATTCCTTTATATCCCGAGAGCTAAGAGGTATCAACATTTTACAGCAGGCAGAGTGTGCCCACTAAAAAAACATTACAGCACCACATGACTCACTGGGACCTAAAAAGAGAACAAAACAGCCCAAGGAAGGTGCACAACATTAAGGTGATAAGAAACAAACAGCTATATGGATGAAAAATCAATGTGTATTTCAATCAATTTGAACCTGAAACAATATACTGTACATTAAAGAGATTGTTAACTCTAAATTTAAAATTCTGTCATCATTTACTCACCCTCGTTTCATTTTGAACCCATATAAATCACTTTCTCAGACAGACAACAAATGATAACAAATATGAAGTGAGAATTACCAATATTTTTGCACTAAAACTTTATTCTTTAAACACTATTTCTGTAAAATGGACGGTTATGAATAATTATGTACAAAATAGTTATTTTAAAACAATAACATAATTATTTACATTGTTTAGCCCCAGAAAAAGTGCTATATTTTGGTGGTCATTTGTTTTGTGTAGATACATTCGTTATTCATTTATTTTACCATGGTGAATAAGCGAAGGGTAACATTGCTTCAAAGCCACTTTGAAAGTTCAGTGCGAATGCCACTAGTGAAGAAATGCAACAATCATATGCGAATGTCGAAGAAATTAGGTGTCACTCTTCACTTTCATTATATATGGAAAAAATCATTATATATTCTTCTTTCCACACAAGAAAGAAAGTAATACAGGTTGGGAGGGTGACTGAATAATGAATATTCCGTAATCAATGACAGACAGCTTTCCAAGCATGACAAAAACTGTTTATATTTATGACTAACTAGATATTAATAATGTATGAGAACAAACACGATACAAAATGTAACCGCCAGAAACAGTGCATGTCTGCACATGAAAAATGCTCTATTAAAACCTGTGACTCAAAATATAGTCTATGTCATCAGCCGAAGTAACAAGGGAGCAAACCTAACATTATTTCTATTCCAGACCTCTCACTGTTTGCTGGCTATGGCTATCAAACGCAACATATGTTGTCACAGTGAACAGTGCAAGAAATCTTCAGAGCTTGATTCAGCCTGAAATCTTCCAGAGCTTGTTTATATTGAGTGTCAAGCCGACTGTTTCAAGACCTGTAAACTACAGCACCACATGGACCTTTAGAGAACAGTCTACAAGTATCTTATTATCAAGCTCTCTGCTGTTTGGGAGATGCTACCAATCAGTTATCAATGCAACAGCGACTCTGGATTGGAGGAGCTTCGTCTATAATGAGGTCATCTGGTAATTGTGTTGTTTTACTATTCATTTTCAAGTCTTAATTTTCATTCCCAGAATATACAATATTTGGAGCAAATTTAAAATTCCAGTTAGTGCATTGCTATCACAGTTCGTTTTTTTTAGTACTTACATCCGTTTAATGATTATCATACCATCACAATTCCCTCCAGCCCGTCCCAAACAAAGATTCCCATCTGTTGACCAGACAGAGGGTCTCAGAAAACCATAAATTCTTGTTTTTGAACCAAACTCACTCATCATTAGGCAAAAAAAACACCTTTAAATATTCCCTTGTCTATTCCCCTCTGCGCCTCTTGGAATGTGGCTGGAAACGTATTTAAGAATAGTATACAAATTATTGCTAAACCTGACAGTGAGAGTCCTATGAATAATAGCATGAAGAGGAGAGGGAGGGAAAGGTTGCGTGAAGGTGAGAGGCATTAATTTGCTTTTAAGCTTATGGGAGATTCTTCCATGCTCCCTGCGCTTAGCCACCCACTGTAAAGATACAGCACCACTCCTAGTGCCTGTGACACAAGCTCATTAGCATCTCACCCTACATCAGGAAAATGACTACCTTCCATGGGTGGATCATTATACCGCGTTATAGGGAATACCATATAACCATAAATGTGGGGAAAGCATGTGCAATAAAGGCTCCAGATGGCTTTTTTTTATATTCCTGAACATGAGAATTGGCTTCCTTGTCAAAACAGGGCACAATGAAACGTGGAGCCGCACAAATCAGGGATCCAAATGATTGATTAATTGCATGACACTTGGCAGCAGGAGTGCGATAACATTGTCTGAAGACCTCTTATTCGCAGATAAAATAGAGGAAAAAGCCATTTTAGAGCCCAGAAACGGGTCATGTGGTCGTCGCCACGCACTGTTTTTCATTCATACTGAAATATTTAGCACTTGAGTTGAATGGCTTTGATCAGTATGGAAGATCAGATAAGAATTGTGGGACTGAAACCGCTCTAGCATTATCTTGATGTCCTACGCTTCAATTGCGTTTTGATTTGGCTCAGTATGCTCATACTATGCACCTTTTTAATTTAACTAGACCTTGTTTGTGGCTGCTCATTTATAGTGGTTCCTATGGAGGTACATTAAGAGCGTTACATCAAAAGCGCTTTAAAGAGTACAAAAAGTAGACGACTCACACTAATCTCAACTTACATTACAACACGGATTCATAATGAGGTGGATAAGCAGTGGTGTTAACAGTACTGAGAAACTGAGGTACTGTACTGCATCGAAAATGAATTCAAAAGTGTCAAACACACTTGCGTAAAAAGGCTGGACTTTATATTTTAAATTGAAATACATTTTATTTGCTATTTTAACGTTTGTCCTTACACTGTGTTGAAAACCCTGTAACACCTTTGATGTTCCCTTTTATTAACAATCACAAAAAATAGCTTAACAAGTGTAACAAGGTGTAGAAAAAAAAACGTACAAAGTACAAACATTTTGGGAAGCAGTTATACCCTATGTGAGAAAGTCAGTAAGTTTTAGTCCAATGCGATAACATTAACTAACATTTTCGGGGAAAAAGAAAATCCTCTCCGGGTCAAAATGACCCGAACACAACACAAGGATTAATGTGAGAGACAACAATGCAATCTCATTAGTAATATGTATCCATATGTAAAATGTGGTTTGATCACTTATAAAATATCTACAAATAAATATCTTATAGAAATATCTATACAATTATACAAATTATACAATATAATAAATTATTGTCACTGTACATTTATCTTATTTATTGTTGAATAAATTGGCAGCTTTAAGGTAACGGTAAGGTTAGGAGCTCTAAAATATGTAAAGTATATCACAGAAAAATTAAACTACACAAATGATTTTAATATCAAAATATACATACAAAGTATTTATAATATGTTTATGCTTCTAAATCTGTGCTATGTTAGCTGTTGCCAATATGACTATACGTACGTTTCAGACAGCATTTATCCAAGCGTACAAAAATGTGTAAACAATACACACATACTCTCATGAATACTAAGGAGATCAGACTGGAATATATGGACATCTTATATATTTGTACTTAGTCAAATTTAGTAGATTTGAGGAAAATTGATTAATTGAGTAAAAGCGCAGTTAAAAGTACAATACTTCAATTGAAATATAAATTCCCAAAATATTTTCAGTATAAATAATTACTCAACACCCCTGTGTGGATAGAGACTGATTTGAACAGTGCAACTGCAAAATCATAAATATTAATAAATGTTATAATTAAAAAAAACATTTCTATTCGAATGCTTCCAGTAAATCCATCTCACAAAAAATAAGAATCCTTTGCATCTTGCCTGCTACAGAAGGAAATTAGGTGAAGTTTTCTCCAGGAGGTCCTCTGAGAGCCATAAGAACCAAGAAACATGAGAGAATTATTAAAAAGTTCAATATATGAACTAAATGACCCCTCAGTGCCAAGCTGCCTCTCCATACAGCATGATCAGCAGATTACCTATACCTGAACTCTGGATTCTTTCACTTCCTATCACAAATTACACAATAATGGCAGAAAACCAGATTATGCTTGATGCTTCTATGTCACGCTGAATGTGGTTGTTGTATCGTGTAACGTTAAATGCAATAACCAAGCAACAGCAAAAAGCAAATCATTTGAATCCTAATGGCTGCCATTCTGTTATATAATATCGAGCTTTCTCTAGGCAGAGCTTTCAAAAAATTAAGAGGTTAAGCTATGTAGTCAAGAGGCTAATGCATGGAAAAAGCCTTTGGACCCTAGCTGAACTAAATCCAGCGCGCACAGTGACACCCCATTAACAGGATGGAGGACACCAGGAATGCCTGAATCCAAACGCTGAGCAGATTTCCAGGTGGACGGGAGTCAAGCACCACGGACTCCTGGGTAACTGCACTCTGACACCTGCACTGATTTGACAAATGATTCTATATCAAAGGGCTGTGCACACATTTGACTTAATTGATTAGACAGCATGTGGCGAAATCCCTGATTGGTTTAACTGAAAGAGCAGGAAATGTGCCATAGTTTTATAAAAAGGCAAGCACTTTGTGGTGACAAGGGGGGTAAAAATTAGTTCCTGTCTTATTTTAAGTATGACTGATTAATATTGAAATGCGCATGAAAAATGAGACAAATTAATCTTGTTCTAACGCCATAAATCATCTAATCCGAGTGGGTTTACAGCTGTAATTCCATAGGTTAGGATTTCTTTCATCTCTTCATTAGTGGGGTCAACCACAGCCAGAGGACCTTGTGAGGTGCAAGTCTATAAACGCGGTACCCTGTGCGCAGACCCCGCTTTAATACGGCTGTAAAAAACCAACATGTCTGCCAATTAAAGAGACACCACATTAACACTGCTTCTGTAATTACAGACAAGAGCACGACCGAAATAAACCGAATGGGGGACCGCAAACACTTCTCTGGAACAAAAAATAGTAGAGATGTCACCCGAGCTAGTCATTGAAAGGCAAACAGATCATCTGATGATTAGAGATGGAAATGGTAAAGAATTGAACAGTTCCAGTTCTGATTCCATTAACAAATCTTTTCGTACTTTTAAGGGAAAAATAAGCACAATTCAATTGACAACTTGATAAGGTAATTTCAATAAAACAATATGATTCAAAACAATTATAGAAAAAGGTGTGTTCACATAAAATGTGGCAACAACAAACACTACTGTTTATATGTTTTTACAAAGAACTATTTTATGCTCACCAAGGCTGCATTTAATTCAGCAGAAATACAGTAAAACAATATATATTGTGAAATATTACAACAAAAAATAAAAAAGTAAAAAAAAGATTTTATTTCTTGTGATGGTAAATGACTTCAGTCTTCAGTGTCACATGATCCTTCAGAAATCAGTCTAATATGCTGATTTGGTGCTCAAGAAAGGTTTATCATCAACAGATGATACTTTTTTTCAGGGTTATTTAATGCACAGAAAAAACAGCATTTATTTTAAATAGACAGGGGTGCATATAACTTTTTTGGTCGGGTTCTCAAGGGAGCACCTGGAGATCCTGCTTGGTACTCACACTTTATGCGGCACACTTATCCTACAAGCTATCATCCTCACTATCTTCTTTTCTCTCGAATATGGTAGATGATGATGATGTTTTTATTTTATTTTATTGTATTAACAGTAATGACAGACAACAGCAGGAATATTAGGCTGCTGTCACTTTACGACCGAATGCCCGGACCGAATATACTGACACACGTCCGGTTTCTTTCTCAATTGTTCACTTTTGATATAACCAAGAGAATACTTGCCAAGACGGGTATTTTGATATAATTTTATGTGTATGTGTCCGTTCAAACACAAGTAAACGCAAAAGTAAAACTCTCTCTCGCGAGTCCAGATTTTCACCTCTTCTTCAACTGCGATCCGTTGCACCCATAATAATTAATGAAGACAGTTATCATCATGATTGCTATCTTACCAGAGAAAAAAATCCTAAACCAGTAAGTAAACGTGTCCCTGTCCCCAAAAATGTTGGTACTCAATGTCCCTCCACGTTTTCTGCTGCGCAGCATTTATTTTTTACCATGCATGCACACCAGTTATGTTATTCATAACTGTTATTCACCCCTGTAAATATATATATATATATATATATATATATTTTGTAACATTATAAATGTTTTTTTAAGTGTCACTTTTAAATAATTTAATACATCCTTGCTCAATAAAAGTGTAAATTTCTTTAAAAAAAAAAATATATCTTACTGACCCCTAACTTTTTAGGCTAGTGCACTTCATTTATTTTATAAAATACTTCTGACAAAACAAAAAATCTAAATAAAAGAATATGTGAAACCTGTAAACAGAATCAAACGTCATTTTATCTAGGTATTTTATAAACTGGTGAAAATAATTAGAATAAGAACCTGTTTTCGTTTCCCAACCCTACTGATGAATCAAAACAGCTATAAATATCCTTAGAACACATGCATGCACACTCAACCTGCTGCATGGCAGACTCAGAGAGTTAGGCGGCCGGTGTACCTTTTTTTTCTTTTTGACATGAACATGCTGTGCTTGCTAGTGACAGGCTCAGCATAGCCCTGCACCCAGAGGTCACAACTGACCTTTCCGATTGTGAGTTTTTCCAGCTCTACTACATGTTTGTCTGAAGATGTATGCCAAAGCATCCTCAGGCACCACACTGAGACGGCGGTATGGGTTCGGGCATTTTGCTGCTTGTCTTCCAGCATCACGCCTACTCCCTCCTGAATAGCGTATGAATGCAGAGCACACTGCCTTGAGTTTTGCATGCTACGAAGCTTAATTGCTGCATGACTAGCCTGTTGTTGCATGGCTGGAGGGATTTCCATTTATTATCTGGTATGAATCATTTTTAAGATGTGCTTATTCACCACCGGTTTCCCCAAGTTCAAAACACCATTTTGAGTAGGATGTGGAGGAGTGCGCGGTCACAAGGTCCAGTTTCAGAGCGTTGACAGGGAGAGAGCAACAACACCCCTCCCTCCCGCAGATGGAATATGTGTCTGTGTTTGCATGGAGGGGTACATTGGTCGCACCATGCCCAGATCAGGCAGCTCGTGCCAGGGTTCTGCATGCATTACGCACAGGGAAGGAAGGGTCAAATTCTGAACTCCATCTGCCATCTGCTTTGGCGGCTCAACGGGGAGGCTCTGCGACGCCTGCTAGGGTTAAATCAAAGCCTTGATGAATGGTGTTTAAATACCTGCAGAATATCAGCCTGGTTGTCCATTGAATCGTCAGAGCAGACGTGCCCACTGTAATGTCAGACAAATGATCACTTTCCTCAAGCCGGGGCCACTTCATCAACGTTAAGCGTTGAGGTGAGGCTTCCTTCACGTTCTGATATGAGGTTTGAAATTGGGACTCTCTCCACTTTCACTACTGACCTATTGTGAATCGCAGTG
The DNA here is from genome assembly GCF_963993115.1 of Abramis brama. Classification (NCBI taxonomy): domain Eukaryota; kingdom Metazoa; phylum Chordata; class Actinopteri; order Cypriniformes; family Leuciscidae; genus Abramis; species Abramis brama. Next base: position 22,042,649 of record NC_139975.1, on the reverse strand, counting down.
GCTGGAATGAATTACTGCTGAGAGGACAAACGCATAATGTAAGATATTATTGGGGAATTTAACAATGCTCAGGCCTCAGGGACTCTCACAATGTAATGTATGGCCTTTGGAGTACAATTGCTATGGAAACTAGAAGCCCTGGGTGACCAAGTTGCCCACCCACACGGACAGCCGTTAATCATCTTCACTCCAATACTGGCACAGCAGAATTTGGCCAATGTGTCAAGCAGCAATTATGTATACTTAGTGTTCTCTCCACCCCCCTCGGCTTCGCTCTCGTTCTCCCGCCATCCTTCTCTTCCGCTCTCCTTTCCATTTAATCACGGAGCTTTTAAAAGCTCTCTGTTCATTAGCTCCCTTTCATTGTGAATGCATACAATACTAGCAAAGAAAATAGGAATGGTCTTAGCACCACACAGTACGACATTCCTATTATAGAAATCATATCTAACCGTTTAGCCATTATACTTTCATTCGGAGCTGAGTGACACGCCAAATTACTCCACTGCTCCATTGCTTTCTTTGCATATTGGTTTGTGCAGATCACAGGCGCTAATGGGAAGCGACGAGACAGAGATTATGTTCTGCTGGTCGCGGGGAAACGTTAACGGCATCACAAATCGGTGGCATCCCTTCATTACCTCCATCCAGATCAGCTGTTTCAAGGAGAGCTGACAGCAACATGGGAATTGCAACGCTCTCCATATTTCAAGGACAAAACGCTGCAGCCTGGGTGTCGAGCAGGTGAGTTTGAGCGCATCAGCACTGTATAGAACGTGTTATTAGAGGTGATCTCGACAGGGGTGAAGCGCGCAGGCTCGTGTGAAGGACGGGTCAGCAATTAAGAGCCCTGTTGTGTGCCGAGAGGTTGAGGACAAAGCTGATTGCCTTTTCATACATCTCACAATGAGCACTGGGGAGATTTGTATAAATATTTTGCAGCTTTCCCTTGCAGCTTCAAGTCACTTTTGATGGCAGTTGGTATATTAGGGGTTGTCGAATTGGATCACTTGTTGACAGGCTGTCAGATGTGCCTATGTCTGCCTTTGACTGACTTTTTTTGCGAGGTCTTTCCTCTTGACCTGCCAAGTCAACCAGAAGAGGAAATGAGCACTTTGGCACATTTGAGGTTAGTGGACTGACAATAGTGCGAGGTTTGGCAATATAACACATTATTGCGTTTCTCACATAGGACGCGTGAAAGAACTGCTCAAAAGCAGAGGCAGCCAGCTTTCAAGCAGGAAAATATACTTTCTTTTTGTTCCTCTACACCAAGAATACGACTGATTCTTGTCACTGTTTTGGTAAATCCTGAACCTAAAAGCATGAAATCACAGATAATTCGACATCTTGTAGCAATATTACGGTTTAATTCAGGGCCTTGTTTCCAACATGAGATAAGACACAATAAAAAGGAAATATCTGCTGTCATGCCTCCTTGCTCTGGTACATGGCGATGTGGAGAAAAAGAAATGTTGTTCTATTTCAACGTATCCAAGCAAAATAAATAAAAATGCACAATACATTGGTATCATATCGAATCTGTGTCAGTGAATATTTGATAGATCCAATAGATGTTGGATAATTATTGGACATTTATTTACTTTAGAATCAAAAAATACAAAAATGGTGTGCACATCCCAAACACCCAGATTGGGTGCAGGTGCAGGACAACTAAATAATATAGACAAAATAAAGAAGTATGAAGTCCGCACACTGAAAATTGCTGCTCCAAAAGAGTTTATTTAAGCTAAGCAACGTTTCGACCCTCAGGTCTTCATCAGGCTCAACATTTATTTACTTTGCCATCATCTTAGTTAATGTTAATCTTTCAAGACACTGGCCATTTAATAATACTGTTAATTGTATTTCTAAAGGGAATCTCTAAATAAATATCCAAATAAAATCACCAATTTGTAATTTATTTATACAGAATAGTAGTTAAACCCATGACATTGGCACATGCTCTGCTGTTAGAGCTAGAGGAATGCTCAATTGAAATTGACAACAAAACACAGCCTTTGATGTCAAACAAAAGAAACATTTCCACATTGTTTTTCCCTTCTGTGTGTGTATTCGAACAGTTGAGAACCAATGCTTTACGGAGATGCAGCATGCTGCAACAGCTTAATCACATAGTGAAAATACAATGCCTCTAATAAACAGAACCATTAGCAAGACAGTGACTTACCTTGTGAGGGCACGTGGCTGGGACAACAGAGAATGTTTTATCTGGGGTCTGGCTCTGGTTCTAGAAGAGAAACAAATCACTCTGTGTTAGTTGTTTTAGTAAGAATAAAACTGTTGCATTCAAGCACAGTTCCTATAAATTGCATGTTTCGTAATAAGGCAGAACAAAGTGACCTATTACGTACACTTATTCTGAAGAAATGGAAAAGCCAATTGAGTGAATAAAGGTTAAGGTCATCAATCTGCGCTGGTGGAATATACAGCCAACAAATGGCTACAGCAAAACTTCTCAATGCATGCCTATTCCTGCGCTCCAAATACCAAAAACACAAGCACATAGCACAGGCTTCATAACATATGCAAAGGTTCTCAAACAGGATTTCGTTAACCAATTAGCATATTGTAAATATGGTGCTACATCAGACTGATACATGAAAACCAACACTAAAAAGGTTGCACGTAGGTAAGTCAACAAGGCAACAACAGATGGTCCTGCTGTTTGCGATTATGCATGATGCAGGGCCTCTGCACACTGACAAAGGCAGTGTAGGGGGAAATGACCATCTTCAAGTGACCTCGCATACATATGAGGAAAACGAAGCGGTCGAGCCAGCACAGCGGGGGACAAACTTTTTTCCCTAATACTTGAGGGACGCCTGGTTGATTCCAAGCAGGTGCTGCCAGTCATTCTCTTACACCCTGTTATCTTCTTTTTGTAGAACTAATGCTCTCTGACACTATTAATGGCTTCCTTATGGTATCGCCAAGAGAGATGAAACATTGAGCGGTCCAGACTTCAACATCTATATTTCATCAGCACTTAGAGAAGTCAGCATCAGCTGTATGGTAACCTCACTGCACACACACTGTCGGGTAAAAGACAAACACTGCATGGTCAGCCCTAGGCGTCTGAAATAATAGAAAGGAGTTTTATGCCACTCTTGCAAAGATGAAAATCTAAAGAGACATAGGTTATACAAAAGTACTTTTTTTTTGCGCAATTGACCAATTAAGGAATCATTCTTCTCCTCTTCAACCTGGCTCATACACTCCTGGAGACAGTTTTTCCTTTAATGAGCTAGTTTTAAACAATACATGATATTGTAATCTGAACAGAGCTGGCACAGGAACTCAAGTAGGGGAGGACTAATAAAGAACACATTCTCCTGGTTGCAAGGGCAACTCAGAGGACACAACATGTTTATTCAGGAGAGGCGCTGTCAGCATCACTCGCATTGACCCGTGTCTGCTCTACTTTGGTCAGTCAAAACATCTATTAAGCTCTGTTAAGAACAGTACAATTTGAACTCAATTGCAGCACATGGAACACAAACAACAGTGCTATTCTGATTGTGAGTGTGATATTTTATACAACATTTTACTATAAATAAAGTAAACATTATGTTAATACTGAGTAAAACACATTTAGACACTTCAGACTTTAGTAACTTTAGACACATTGCCGGTTACTTCTTTGCTCCACCAGCAAATAGTTCCAATTATTATTCAATAACTCTCTCCTGAATGAATCAGTGCATTTGAACAAATCGATCCATACATTTCCAAACCGCTTGTCGCTGGGATGCTGGAGCCTAACCCAGCGTCTAAACAAGCCCCATCAGAACAGTTGAACGAGTTGAGTGAATTATTCAATGACTCATTCCAGAATGAATCAGTGTAGCTGAATGAATAGGTTGAGAGAATGGATTGATGACTCAGTCGTAAAGACCAACAGTTGTTTGATTGAACAAATCAGTTGAATTAACCCCCTGAGGTCGGCTATCGCTCGTTTTTTTCCTTATCAGTGCAAAAAAATAACTAAAAATAAAATATTAATTTTTATCTTATATGCTTGTTTTTTTTTTGTTGTTTTTTTAAGTTTATTTGAATAGGGACAAGTATGTTACATAAACTCATGCTACATACTACAACATTTTAGCCGAAGCTAATTCTCAGTGTTCGTCCCTAATGGGCCTTTACATAAAATCAAACAATACATTGGTAAAATAAACATAATAATACAGTGTAACACAATATAAGTGCAATGAACAGTCAGTGGTCGCATTTCTGACCACTAATTAAAGAGTCTTTAAGTTTATATTTGAAGAGAACCCAGTTTGACTCTCCTTTCAGTTCAGTGGGTAAACAATTCCAGGCTTTAGTGCCTTGTACAGAGAAAGCTGATTGTCCAAATGAAGTTTTACATTTCGGGATCTGACAGTATTATACATCAATCGATCCTGTTAAGTGTGTATTATTTTTGTGTATACTCACAATAAAAACCAAGTGTTGTGCTCTTCGCCAAATAAAGAAAAATAAACATGATGCGAGTTCTGCCTCCTCTCTGTCAGTGAAGTCCATTCTGAAACGCGTCCGAAAATGAACCATAACTCAGCGAATACTCAGTCAAACAGACATACAGACACACAGGCATGAAGCTTGAATTCTCTTCTTTTAAATGAAGTAATGTTTATAAAAAAACTAATATTCTCTGTTTATGTAATCTTTATGAAAAGAGAGAGATGTCAGTCATTCTCATCTCAGCTAATTATTTTTAATGTGACTCCGCCCACGGAGAGCGCGCGCTATTCAAACGCAAATGACTGAGGCGATCCGTGCAAACTGTGAACGCCCCCATATCAGCTCAAGAAAACACATCAAGCTTATACAGATCATTGTACTTGTTTACACCGTCTCGCAGCGCTGTGAGGAATAATAATAATAATGGAAAATGTACCACAGAAGTGCTGGTATTTCGAGGAGCAGATGCAGCTGAGCTGAGGAAAACTGTAGTAAGTTTTTTTTTCCATTCTCAAGTGAATCGCGTTTCTGTGTGAATGAATGAACGGCAGAGATGCGCTGTTTACCACAGCTCGCACACTGGCGTTTCTGTGTGTGAATGAATAATCTGCTTTTAGAAAACTGTATTGCTATACTGAGATGAGTAAAAATCGACTGAAATATGTTAAAATAAAATGTATTTGTATAAGCAACGTATTAAACTGCAAATTAACATTTATATTCCTTATAATAAAAACGAAAGACCTATGTTACAGACATATGAAAGACAACATTTCATTGACTAGTTTTGGATAGATTATATATTTTTACTGTAAAATATCTGCCACCTCAAATAAGCTTTTGTTTGCCAATTTTTGCTAATATGTTAAATATAGTATGTTTTGTCAATGTAGGCTATATTCAAAGTAATGAATCCTTAACTTTGAAATATGTATGATAAAATGTTTAGTTTTTACAAAGAAAGATTACACTTGAATTGTTGTTGTAATTGTAAACTTTTTAATAAAAAAAAATATATATTTACAAGGTAGATGTAAACAAATTTTAAAAGGTAAATATAAGCCTTTTCTTTAAATAATTTTTATTGTGTTTTATTATTGACAAATTTGGGGAGAGGATACATATTCCAAAACTGAAAATACAGTATGAGAATTAACTGCACAATTACTAGACATGTTTTCCTTGGATATTATACAATTTGCAAGCACAATTTGTGAATAAATAAAAAACAATAAAATAAATTTGAGATGCTTCCAACTGTGAACCAATGCTCTTGCATTCTTTCTTGTGGCTATAGGTGACACACCTGAATGAATGGCTGCGGGCCCCATTGTCTCCTCAAGGTGTGAATCACTAAATATGCATGATCGCTGACGCCCTTTGCGCATATTGCCTTTCCAAACAAGAAGTGTTTTACAAGATTTAAATCAATGTATTGTGTTATGTGAATGATTAGGCAGGATGATTTTTAGAAAAAACTCTAGGCAACGACATCCATTAGTCAAAAGTCTTATTGACACATATTTAGTATGTGTTTTGTGGCCTTATTTCAGAAACTTTAGTTTTTAGTTTTTTCAATAACCATGCATAAACATTATTCTCTCAAAAATACAAACATGTACATGCACATGGCTCACATATTATGGTAGCCCTGTTTGTGCTAAATAGAGTGTAATTACACCTTTGCCATTAATATGTTTATAAGCAACTGAAAAAAGCACAAATGTCAGGGAATGTCAGAACATCTCAAGGACCCCAAAAATCCCTTAGACCCCAGAGGGTTAATGATTCAATGACAGTATGACAGTATGACACAGACTGACAGTTTGGAATGTGCAAACACAGACAAGCAGAGTTACACAAACAGTTAAAAGGCCAACATCAAGATTTGTTTTTAAAGTCAGAGAATCTGTTTTGTGGCAGACTTGCTCATTGTATTATGGTAACTGTAAAATGCAGAATAGAGCAATATGTGTTCCAATCTGTTACTCTGTGCATTGCTTGGCTTCTTTTTCATTGGTTGAGAAAAATATATAATAAATAACGTGTCAATTGTGTCTGAAACGGAAGTCGCGTATCGTTCAACAGAACTTCTGTATAAAAAGCTATATCAAAACATGCTGTAGAAAAACTGCATTGGTGTTAATGCTTTATTTCCTGTTTAATGTTTTGCTCAGCCACGGTTAATTATTTAATATGACAGGTATGCTACGTGGAGTGTATTAACTTGTCCTGCATGTTTAAATAATATATGATCCCATTAAAATCTGACATAGACGACAGACACACACGCCACTGGGGCTTTATTCATTTGCAGGTACACAGGCACCATTATGAGGCAGAGTTGACCCAGCGTGTTCGATTGAATGGCCTTTCTGTAATGTGCGGCGAAATTATATGTTGCACTGAAAGCCTAGGCTATGCAAATGCAACATAACTGCACTGGAACAAGCTGATGGCGTCAGGGCTCTGCTGTTATTTTGGAGAGTGGAGAGCGGATAACTCTGTAAAATAAGTGCGGATGGAGGGAATGGTTTTCAAATGGTTGCTTTCTTACAAAAAAAATCTTTATTGGTATCTTCCTTCCTTCACAGCTCTCTCCATAATTCATGCGGCGCCAGTAAACTTGTGAAAGCAAAATGTGATTTTGTCAAGGTTGTGAAGTGCAGTCAAATAAACATGATGAAAAATGCCAGATTGAAGGCAAATTTATTATCTCTTCTCATTACATGTTACATCTCTGCTTCACAGTACAGAGACAAATTAGTTTTTATCGAGAAGCCAAATTGCTAATATTAAACCTCTCTGCTGTTCCTCCCCAAAACAAGCCATGGAAGTGATTTCTTCACTTCACTCTGCTGAACGTTTTCCTCTCCAAATGCTAGTGGAGGGGGAAAGAGAGCAAGCGGTAGGCTGCAAAGAGCCGTAATCTCCTTGCCAGCAGTGTTGAGGCTGACTGATGTTCAGTGTGCCATCGCTTTAAAGGGGTGCTCTTTGAAACGACAGCCTCCCACAAGTGCATCAAGACACCAAGTCTTCTTGCTCCTGGTGTGCTCATTTGCTTAGCAGTGTGAAGCCCCTTCTTTTAGACTGGTCTTGAGAGCTGGAAGAAGTCTCAATTAGAACTTTATAATGAGTTAGAGGCACAGGTGAACTGATTCTGAGTTTGGCAGTACAGCTGCATCAGTCTGCATATGGAAAACAAGGTCCTCTGAATGCTGTGACGACAATAAGCACAGCAGGTGGATCGTTCTACAAACTGGGTGCTACGTGTGTCCCATTTATAGAGATCCATTTTTTTTAACAATGAATAATTGTTATTTCAACTCTTAATCTGCCTTGCTGTATGAGCAAATGAAACTAATACAGTACCTTTCAAAAGTTTGGGGTCAATAAGATTTTTTTATTATTATTATTATTATTATTCAGCGAGGACAAAAGTGACAGTAACATTTATGTGACAACAATATTTCTATTTCAAATAGATGATGTTCTATTCATCTAAGAATCCTGACAAAATCTTGTGCATCGAATCATCATATTAGAATGGTTTCTGAAGGATCATGTGACACTGAAGACTGGAGTAATGATGCTGAAAATTCAGCTTTGCCATCACACACACACAATGTGTGTGAAAGCAACAATTTTGAATTGTAATAATATTTCACAATATTAGTGTTTTTACTGTATTTTTGATCAAATAAATGGAGCATTGGCGATTTTCTATTTATTATTTTAAAAAAATGTTTCAATAATGTATTATGATGGTGGTATGTAAAATCTGTTATCATCATTTTTTTTTTTTCATGTAAACTACAGTATAAACTAATACAAATATTTCTATTCTTCAATGGTCTTAAAATGTAAGCCTTGTTACCATGCTAACTGCTGAAATATCTGCATTAAATTTGCTTTCTGAAAAGCAACTTGTAGTTTCACAACCTTTAAATTAGTCTATAAACTGCCAATCATTACTTTATATCATGACATTTTCTATAAAAATAGTTTAATATAGTTTGAAACGGAACAATGCAGTTTATTAGGACATAAAAACTCATTCGTTTTCTATACAAAAGTCTTAAAAAACAGTTTCTTTAAAAAAATCACCATTTCAAAATAGTATGGTAAAGGCACTTTTTTCATAAAATGACCCAGGTATGACTGTGTTTATCAATATAAAAAAGCTAAAACCTGTTTCGCTCATAAGCGCTTTAGGCCACGTAATATTCGAGATCTAATTTGGAATGATATATTTTTTTATTTACGGTTGCCAACAAAGATAAAGCAAATTTTGTCACACACACACAGCTAGTTTAAGAAGCACAGCCACGCAAAATGCTCTCTCACACAGACACTACTGTATCCTTAGGCCATAATGAGCCTGCTATGTGTTTTAAAAGGATTAGCTGCATTAAAAATCACATTTCATTCTCAAGCTGAGCAAAACAAAGCAGTTCATAGCAAACATGTTCATTTACTACTGCTTTGCATGGGTTTAAATACAAGCATGAATATTTCATCACAGCTAATCTAATCTGGTCGTGCTCGTGCGTGCATTTATTATGACACCTAAAGAAAATGACAGATGTACAGTACCGGTCAAAAGTTGTTGAACAAAGTCTCTTATGCTCACCAAGGCTGCATTTCTTTTTTATTTTATCAAAACACAGTAAAAACTGTATTATATATATTAAAATATATTAAACCAGAATTTTAATCAAATAAATGCAAAAAACTTTTCACAGGTGTAGTGTATATGCAACGCCAACAACAAATGACCCAATCAGTCGTTGCCGATGCAGTAATGTTTTCTGTTTGATATTGATGGTGCTGGCAACACAGCTCCTAAAATAACCCGCAAATAATTCTGTTGCGCTCTCTCAGCCAGCCCTCGTGAGATAAAAAGCCTCAGGCTGAGAATTGGCAGGAGCGAGCGCCGAAGTACTTTTCACCCTAAAAGCAATCTTAAAGAGAAGGTCTGACGTCGTCACATTAACTTGTCTTCTCCGCTACGCACCAGGTGGAGAAGACTCACCGCGATCTCAGACGACTCCCATTTAAACTCACAAACAAGAGCACTATTCACCCAAGGCAAAATAAGGAGCAGGGCTTTTCTGGCAGGCTGACACAGTGAGGATGCTCTGGCCCAGTAACATTCTCCTCACACACTGGGAGACTTTGTACTTGTTACTTCCTGGCTGACACTCAAGAGTACTGAGCATTAAATAAGTTGCACACCCCTCGCATGCTCTTGATTTTGTTGTCTCCGTTTATGACACGTTTTTTAGTTGTTGTTGTTGTAATATGAAAAAGCAAACCAAAGAATAAGAACGAAAAACACGAGGAAGCAACAACAACACCCACATTTCCCTCCAAGGGATTAAAAAATGTCTGTAGTTCATGGATAATCAGATGCTTTTGATCACGTGACTTCCATGTTTTTGATCTTGCAAAACTTCTCTCCATAGATCTTAGCAGCTGTGGCACCACATAATGTGAGAACGTGATGACAGTTATGCAAAATAAAGAGTGTAACAGGCCAAGTTTACAATGGAACAGTCACACTACTAAGTTAGTACCCGCTGCAGTTGTCAGATGTGTCTTCCTTATTGCTGTAATACTTATGCATGCAGCATGTCTGCCTTTGGAGTGGGTTGGGCCTCTTATTCTTTTTTTTTCTTGGATTTTTCTTCCTGTTTCCATTTTCGACATCCCCTATTTCTGAAAGAGTAATGGTACAGGGTTTTCAGTGTGAAGCGGGTGCTTCGCACACAACAGTAGATCTGCTTTAAAGTCCCCCGGCACTGCTATCAAAGTGCTTCTTCACAGTTGATCATTAGCAATTTAAAAGCCTTAGGCAACTTGGAACCCTCAAACTGAGCAGTATAATTTAGCGGCTGCCTCGGCCATACAATCAAAGGACCGTACTGTACATTTATCATATTGGGGGCTTCCACTCCCCCAAAAGAAATAAGGGGAATTTGGGTTTGTGACTGATATGGGGCCTGAATTCAATAACCACGGACCAGACTGTCATACATTTTTGCAGACGTATCCAGAGGAGAAAAAAATAAAATAAATGCATTTTATTGTTCTCCAAGATCATTTTCAACAAGTAAGTCCTATTCTGGATAAAATCCACTACGACTCAAAACAATTATTTGATGCTGCTTCAAGGGACGGATGCTTTCAATTTGAGTGGTCCACCTGAAATCATGATAAAGCGTGGTTTCAGGCACAAACCATCAAAGAGAGACCAAATATCATTTTAATGGCAAAATAAATAATAAAAAAAACCCTACCGGGCAGTCAAAGTACCCACCTGCCATATACTGAAATAAGTCCTGTCATTCATATCCAGTCTAAATTTATAAATTCAGATATTGGTTGGAAAAAGAGTCATGTCTGTTGTTTCTGGCCTATATCTGGATTTGTGTGGTTTGTAAATTAGCTTTAGTATTGGAAGGGAGGAAAATATGTACACTGGAATATATCAAGTAGAACACACCAGCACAACAACATCCACATATTTTAACTACATTTGCATTGCCTGAAGGAAATACTCTGTGTCTGTGAGGTTCGGTGTTACATTTTTAGGTAGGTTTTGTTTCTGTGTGTAAATGAAATGCTGCATCAAAGGTGCTTTAACAATGTCATGGCTTCAGGATTTGTCTTATTCTCATTTTAATAAATAAAATGCCCACCAATTAATGTGAAAAAGGACCATTGTCCTTGTTTATAATTAAAGGAATATTTCACACAAAGTTGTTCCAAACCTGTATGAGTTTCTTTATTCTGCTGAACACAAAAGAAGATATTTTGAAGAATGTTGGTCACCAGACAGTTGACGGTAGCCATTTGTCTTACAATGGAAGTCAATTGCTACAGCCAACTGCCTGGTGACCAACTTTCTTTAAAATGTCTTCTTTTGTGTTCAACAGAATAAAGAAACTCATACAGGTTTTGAACAAGGTGAGTAAATTATGACAGAATAAACATTTTTGGATGAACTATCCATCATAGGCATCATTCAAGTAATCCATGTGATTGAAGCGGTGTAACCTCAATTTTATGAAGCTATGCAAGTGCTATATTTGCGCAAAAAAAGCATAATTTACACTTGAATTACAAAATATGATTCTCCAACGACCGTTCATGAGAGCACCACGACGCATGCGTGTTTTATTGATGCGAGAGCAGACGTTGATGTGTGAACGCACGTTGGAGATGAATATTTTGTAAATAAAATGGTAAATTGTGTTTTTTTCGCAAACAAAGCACTCACAACGCTTCATAAAATTGAGGTTAAACCACTGGAGTCACATGGATTACGTTAATGATCTCTTTACTACCTTTCTGATGCTTGCAAGTAGTAGTTGCGTAGGCTGTCAATGGGACAGAAAGCTCTAAGTCTTACGGTTTGAAATGACATGAGGGTGAGTAATTAATGACAGAATTTTCATGTTTGGGTGAACTAACCCTTTAATGAATCAACTAATGAAATGAGAGTATGCATTCATAAAATTTGTAAACAGGTATATCACAACAGAAACATAAACTACATTACAAGTTAACAAATATAAAGTGTATTAATTATTAATAATAGTTATATTGACAACAACCATCTCTGAAACACTTGACACAGAACTTTCTTGAAAAATTCATTGAATTACTTTAAAAAAAGTCACTTATTATATACTTATGATATAGTGATGATTTGAAATGTACTGCAATTTTGCTTTTAAAATGCTTTAACTAGCATTAAAAAGGTTTTGACTTAAATAGCACTTCCAAAGGGTTATTTAGCACCAAAAAGGGTTCTGCTACCATTTTTCTTAAGAGTGTGGAAACAGAATAACAGAAATGTTAACAGCAACCGAGTTAATAAATAACCTTAACCTCTATTTTATTTTTATTTTTTTACTGGTACTGAGGTAGATTTTAATATGTTAATTAGAAAACAAATACTATCTTATTTTTGAAAACAAAACTCTGTGAATCCGAAATGCTTTTTCATATCATGAATAAAAACAAAAGAGAGAATAAATGGGCCACCTCCCTCAGACTCCTTAGAGACTGCTTCCAATCCAAAATAAAAGCATTATGAATGTGTGCTTCATGTAAAATCGCACATAGCAAAAACAAAGCGCATCATAATTATGCACAAACATCCTGTACAGAGTCATGTGCACATACAAACCCTGCAGATATTTGATTTGTGCTTGTGTGTTCAGCTTGTCTAAACTTAGTTCAGATTGCCAATTTGGTGCGGTGTGTTCTGCGAGTGTTTCTTGGCATGTGCCTGGTGGTGTCTCAGACCAATTTGTCATTCCAAGCTGGCTTTGTGTGTTGCCAGCAGTGAGACCATGGCCACGCACCGCTCTGATCCTGGAAGCACCGAGGGACGAGGCCAAGTGTTCCACAGACTCAACTCTAGGACAAATAAAGGATTCTGCCTGCTGATCCTCGTCTCTGAGGCAGAGGAGCAGAAGAACCAGCTTTGCCCAACTTCTCCTTTGCTCCAGTAAAGAGCTCATCCACTAGAATGTGTGTGACAAGATACAGCTTTCTCTGAATGGCTGTGGAGTCTCTGCAGTGATTTAGTGTCTCATTTCTGAAAATGTTAACTGGTATTTGGTCACACTGAATAATTCATAGCCTTTGGAGATTCATGAAACAAACAATACTTTTCTTTTGTCTGCGTCTTTTACAAATATTTTGATTCTGGGATAAATCGTGGCCCAGAAACTCACAACGTGCCGTGATTGACCCAGCTTTAGCGTGCAGCCTTAATAACTTCGACTTTAAAGCAAGTCATGATGGATTTATGTTTTGCTTCATAAAAAGCTTACTGTGAGCACTTCAACACTTAGAGGCTTTTGGTTTCTTTCTTTTTTCGTTTTGTTTTCGAGGCTAAGTGGTTTATAAGCATATTGTTCGATTGAGTCATCTGTTGCTTAAGCCACAGTCAGTGGAGCAACTCGGCCTGGCTTATAAGATTGAGAAGGAAAAACACTGCGGCCGTATGTATGTCGGGATAAATAACATCGGATTTTAAAAGCAAACTGATCCTTGATGACACTTTAATTCTTTGTTTTTTTCTCCTTCTTGTGAATCCGTGCTCTCATTCCCCTTCTTTATCTGCTAAAAAGCACTGTATCATATAAAGATGCAACTGTATGAGAATATTTTGGCAGGCTGATGTATTGTATCTAAATACAGTAATTCTGTGACATTTAACACCACAGCTGCCAGATTAGGGCACTGGATGTTGGAAAGATTCAATTGTGGGACAAAAGAGAAGTAAAAATTTGAAGTGAAATTGGTAACCTCATATGCAAATTGCAGTCTGTTAACTCAATTGCATAGCAGTCAGTCCAAATATTGGTGTAGATGTGAAATCGTGATCTTTATGTTGAGAAACACGAATCCCAATCATTAAGACCTCAGACTATTTTTGAACCAATGCAGGGACGATTATAAAAGACCTTAATATTTCAATGTAGTGCATACCTGATTATTTCTAATACTGGATATTTTAACCTAAAATGCATGAATTTTTGAAGAGCATGTTCATATTTCAGAAGATATGACAGGAATTCAATGCTTTTTGATTAAAGTGCCCCTATTATGCGTTTTCGAATATTGCCTTTCATGCAATGTGTTATATATCTGTTTGTGAATATAAAAGGTCTGCCAAAATTTAAAAGATCAAAGTGCATGACAAATAAAGTTATAGTCTTTTAAAAGAAAGGATTGATTCGGAACTGCTGAAACGAGTTGTCAGCAATTCCAGTCTCACTCTGTTACATACCTACATAACAATGTTACACATTTGCATAATGCCCATGATCTTCATTGGCTGCTTGCGAATAACATCTACTTTGACCCACCCTTTACACCAGTGATCTCAAACTCAATTCCTGGAGGGCCACAGCTCTGCACAGTTTAGTTCCAACCAGCTCCAACTCACACCCGCAAGGAAGTTTCTAGTAATCCTGAAGACCTTGATTAGCTGGATCAGGTGTGTTTGATTAGGGTTGGAGCAAAACTGTGCAGAGCTGTGGCCCTCCAGGAATTGAGTTTGAGATCACTGCTTTACACTGTAGTTGTAGCTGGGGCCTGGAAGAGTTTGGTTAACATCCAGTATTGTCAACATGTCGAGAAGATGCTACAGTGCTATGCATAAGTTTAGACACCCATGCTAAAGTTGACTAAAAAGAGGAATAAAAATCATCTTTTGGAAATTGAACTTAATGCCTTAATTAAAAAAAATTAGGAAAAATCCAGCCTTTAAGGACACCAATTTTCTTTGTGAATGAATAATGTATTGTAAATAAATAAATGTTCTTCCTTAAAATACAGGGTGCATAAGTCTGGACACCCCTATGTTAAATTCCCATAGAGGCAGGCAGATTTTTATTTTTAAAGGCCAGTTACTTCATGGATCCAGGATACTATGCATCCTGATAAAGTTCCCTTGGCCTTTGGAATTAAAATAGCCCCACATCATCACATAGCCTTCACCATACCTAGAGATTGGCATGGAGTACTTTCCATAAGATCATCTCTCAATGCAAATCAAACTAGCTTTTAGGCTAACTGAAATAAAATCATGCCAATCTCTAGGTATGGTGAAGGCTATGTGATGATGTGGGGCTATTTTAATTCCAAAGGCCAAGGGAACTTTATCAGGATGCATAGTATCCTGGATCCATGAAGTAACTGGCCTTTAAAAATAAAAATCTGCCTGCCTCTATGGGAATTTAACATAGGGGTGTCCAGACTTATGCACCCTGTATTTTAAGGAAGAACATTTATTTATTTACGATACATTATTCATTCACAAAGAAAATTGGTGTCCTTAAAGGTTGGATTTTTCCTAATTTTCCAAATTAAGGCATTAAGTTCAATTTCCAAAAGATGATTTTTTATTCCTCTTTTTATTCAACTTTAGCATGGGTGTCTAAACTTATGCATAGCACTGTATTTTCAGTGCTGCAAATCCACTTTGGATGCACTTCAAAGGCCCTGTTTCCACCTGGTATTAAGATGTGTTTTGGTCGATCGGATCACAAGTGGACAATGCTAAATACAGGTGGAAACAGGGTATAAAACGTTTTGAGCTTGTCCACTTTGACCACTTGCAGAGATAGTCGAAAACGCATTTGTAGTGGAAACGCATGTGGTTGTGGATATGTGTCTCATTCGTTCACTTGTGATCCGATCGACCAAAACGCATCTTAATACCAGGTGTAAACAGGGCCAAAAGATGAGGACTCATGCTGGAATTTATTCGGAAAAACGGACGTCATCATTCCTGTTCGTATCACTGTGTATCAAGCACTGAGGAAGCCGAGCTGAAATTTGGACATGGTAATAGTCGTCTACTGTAAGCAGTACACCAATCACAACGGACTAGGCCAGAACAGGCTCTCGAAGGTGAGGGGTTTAGAGAGGGGTTTATCTTCGAACAAACTGGTTTCAGCAGACACTGTTTTATTGTTGTTTATTTTTTTTACATGGATACATGGTAAACCTATTGTAGAAGACCTCCAAAACAAAATTAGGAACCTTTAAAATAGCATAATAGGGGCATTTTTTATATATGATTTGAAATGCTCCATGTCTACAGGAATTACATTGAATAACCCACAATGTCTTGCAACATATTGTATCTCTCCTGCCACTCATTTCTTTCTCATTTTCTTTTTGTCTGCACAAAACTAAATGGCTGTTGTGATGGCGTGGGCTCTAAGGATGGACCAAACGTGCAGCGGCGATTGTGCACGGCACAAAGGTAAGCCGTTCAAAAAGGAACCGCTGGCAGGCTTTAGCTCTCTAGATTACAGCATCCTCCAGCACTAATAAAGAGGCTGTTTGAAAAGACAATGTCACGTCGTCTCCATTTATGGCTACGTCCTTCATGATGATTAAACCAATTCGAACAGCATGCTCCCCTTAATCCTACAGCTCTACTCAGGGCTATCAAATCAGGCCGTGTGCTCGGTTAGTAACAGGGCTTTCAACACTTACACATGTCAACGCTTTCAACATACATCGCACTTACAAACAAGCGCCGGTCAGCCTGCAGTAACAGGTGTGGTACTTGTATCGCCACTTGCTGAGCACTACAGTTGTAGCGTGATGAACTAATGGGTTTAGATGAGGATAAGAGTATAGGCTTTGTGAGCTTTGGTTTCCCATAAAACACAAAGGATCAAATCAGGTTGCTGCTTTACCAAAGGTTACTTGTGGCCAGGGGCGTTCATGGTCCAAGTGTTTTTAGACGATATTTGACATGTTTGAGGGCAAACTTTTATATTGATTCATGTTAACAATTTAAAATGTCAAATATTGCTAAAGGTACCTTACATTGAATTCAAATGTACATTTCATCAGTTCACGCATGTCCATGGGAATCGAACCCATGACCCCATTGTTGCTAACGCCATGCTGTACTGTTTGAGCTACATGGATGTGTAATGCATTTCGGTTTAAAACACAAGCTCTGTCATATTCTGTGGTTGTTTCTGAAGAGTAAGCCCTGCGTGAAAAACAGACTGAACGGAACATCAAAACATCCCACTGGTCTCCCATTTGGTTATTTGGAGTCAAGACATTTACCTAGCTTGCAGAAAATACGGATTTGTGAGAATCACCATTCAATCAGAAGGTTTACTTTGCTGGATATAGCAAATGATGACAAAATGGATGTGTTAAACAAGATATATGCATGCTTAATTTCACGATAAGTATACTATAATTGTGATTATTCACACAAAAATGGTGTGATTAATTGCAATCACAAATTTGTATCTATTGACAGCTCTAGTTAATATATATGGTCGAGGCAAATAAAGTTGTAAATGTAAATGTTAAAAGTACATTTTACCTATTGCCCCCATTCATTTCTGACCCTGGCATAGTGTCACAGTTTTGTGCAAGAAAATCTGCCATACAGAATAATGTATTGAAGTGTGATTTAGGATTTAGGTTGCACTCAAACAAGGCATCTGTCGTGCCACATAAAACCGTGTATATTCAAAACATAACAGCGACAGAGCAATATAACCTTGTATCCTGTTCTCAATTTTCAATCTAGGTTTTTGAGAATGAATTTACTCTCTGATCTCTCAACAGCTTGAGTGTTCCAGAACAGCGGAATCCAGCGTATTATCTCTGATGATGAAACATTGTTCCGATAAATCCCACCTCCCAAACAGGACACGCGGCAGTAAACCCCAAAACCCCTCAACGCCATCATTCCCCATGTATTTTTTTTTTTTCTTGATTATTACAAAAGGAACAATAGAGACTATGTATTAACAACATGTTGAGATTTATTTGTCTTTGGCTGCACCACCCAGTGATAGACACAAATCCTTAATCCTCCCCCAAGATAATAACTATGTAATCCTCATTCCCAGATGGAGCTGTTTCAGAAAAGACAGTCCTAGCCAACACCGTGTCTGTCCAAGATCAAGAGAGGTGGGCTCATTAAAATACAGAGCAATTAAAAAAAAAAAAGAAAGAAATGGTGCCCATTGCCAATCGCAACGCATAAACAATATTATCATATTTCCCTCCATATCCGTAATTGTGGAACAGTGAAAAGCTAACCTACAGAGCACTTCAGCATCACCTCGGCCCCCTGATCGACGACCCACACACTCTGCAAGCGTAATGAGCACGCTTCCTGTATCTCTCCATCCTGATGAAAGCTGATGTGAGAGGTGCTTGGCTTGATTCATTTGCTTGACATTATTCAACATTGTAATTAAGAGTCTTGCATCAACACTTGCGGCGCACTGATTGTTTTCTGCATCTCGCCAGCTAATAAAATCTAGCTGATTGTTATGCAAATCCATTTAAATAACCAAGATAATCAAAAGACTAAGAGCGAACGCATCACAAATGCTAGGAAAGTGGGTGTCTCCTGATTCCAGTCAGTCTATTAAACACTGTCTGGGAAGTAGTTTTCCCACACCACTGATGCAGTGATTCCAAGTCCATCCAGAAGATGCCTTCCGCTCGCTGCCTCTCTGTCTCGCTTTTTCACACTCGCTACCCCACATGAGCGCTGGATGTGAAGGAGGGCTGTCGGCGGGCCAAGACGAGCGCCTCTCCCTGCGAGGCAACCGCTGCCAACTGCAGGCTCCAGGCCACCCCTCCCACCTTCCATACAAGCACCCTGGGGAAAGACTGAGAGGAGAATGGCGAACAAGCCATGCCCACCCGTGTGCCATTGTCTACGGGGAGGAAGGCTTGGAGCCCTTGGCTGCGAGTACAGAGTGCTGCACTGGAGTGCTCATTATGGCTCTGTGGGGACTGTACTCCAGGGTATCCAGTGTGTAGCTGAGGAGCTCATTATGGGAAGGCTGCCTCCGAGCCTTTGCACCTAGAGGCACAGAGCCTGGAGAAGAGATAGCAAGAAGAGGGCTGCCAGATTAAACTTAATCAGAGCCACCTGTAGCCAGAAGTGCCTCCTCCTCATCCTCATCATCATCCTCATCCTTGCTGATGTAATTAACGCAATCACTTTTATTTCTCCGGCAAGGCATGGGCCAGAGGCTTAATGAGGACATCCCTGATGTAGATTTTAAACAGAATGTATAATGCCAATTATGCTTTTAGCATGACATATTCCCTCAGTTCTCCTGTTTATAGAGTATTTTATGGGATTTGGCTGGAATATTTTTACAACTTGATCCCGTGGTTGACTCTTCAAAGAGAAATATTGAGTGACAAATAAATAAATAAATAAGACATCAGCAGAACAGTGAGTGGAGAGGCATTTCGGAATGGTGAGAATGCATTTGATGCAATAATTAATTAGAGAAAGATAAAACGATGCTTTAACTTCAAAAGGATATATATATATATATATATATATATATATATATATATATATATATATATATATATATATATATAGTACAGGTCAAAAGTTTGGAAACATTACAGGGTTTTTTTTTATATTTTTGAAAGAAGTCTCTTGATAGCCTTGATAAGCTGCATTTATTTGATCAAAAAACAGAAAAAATACAGTAATAGTGTGAAATATTATTACAACTGAAAATAATAGTTTTCTATTTGAATATACTTATAAAATAATTTATTCCTGTGATGCAAAGCTGAATTTTCAGCATCATTACTCCAGTCTTCAGTGTCACATGTGACATCCAGTCTATCACATGATCCTTTAGAAATCATTATAATATTCTGATTTATTATGAGTGTTGGAAACAGTCCTGCTGCCTAATATATTTGATGAATAAAAGGTTAAAAAGAACTGCATTTTTTTCAAAATAAAATAAAATATTTTCTAATAATATAAATCTTCTTTACTATCACTTTTTATCAATTTAACACATCCTTGCTGAATAAAAGTATCGATTTGTTTCAAAAAAAAAGAAAAGAAAAAAAAGAAAAAATTACTGACCAGTAGTGTATATTGTTGTTACAAAAGATTTCTATTTTTAAAAAATTTGCTTCTTCCTTTTTTTTTTTTTTTTTTTTTACTTTTTATTCATCAAAGTATCCAAAAAAAAGTATCACAGGTTATGACAAAATATTAAGCAGCAGAACTGTTTCCAACTTGTTTTCAGTTCCAATTATACATTTTATGTAGTTGCTATGATTTAAACGAAGGGCAAAGCTTTGCCTCCGCTAGCCTGCTAACTAAAATTACAGTATTGATGTTGTGTTTACTGTAGCTTTTGTAAGCTCTTGCTGTAAGACTGTTTATTGCCCATTAGGAAAATTATCCATGATTTTGTGATTGATTACTGTTTGTACCACAGTTTTCTGACAAATATGATTAAATGGTGGATAACACTGTATCTATAAGAAGAAGAAAAAAACAAAACAAAAAACATACCACTCTGAAACGTCCTGTGAAAGTTGTGCTTGCAAAGTCTGTGCTTGAAATCCGTTCAGCACGACCCTCTTGTTCAGTTAACATTGTCAGGGTCTGAATCGGGCTCGAATTGGTTTAAAATTGATGCCATCGTTAATATGTACATCTGAGCAGAGCTCGCAGTTATGTAGGGGTGGGAAATTTCCAGAACACACGCTGCCAATCACAACACACTGGGCCAGCTAACTAATCACAGCACATTTCGTATTTTGGAATGAGGGGCTTCATTGAAAAAGACTGGGGAGAGAGGAGCTTGTAATAATGTAAAACGTGAAAAAAACAATATCAAGACTTCCTAAAAGGGCACAATAGGACCCCTTTAAATTATAATCCTAGTGAATCAAACTTGATACCATTTCCATGTCCAAATATATATAATATCTATAAAATACCTCCTACAACAATCAAAGTCTGTCAGGTATTTTTATTAACACAGAGCCCATCAAAATGTCACATAACTCCCTCTGTCATAATTTGATCACATTAAGACATAGATAGATAGATTGAAAAAGTATTTTTTTTCTTTCTTTCTTTTTCTCTCTGCGGGTTCTGCACAGACAGTTTGCAATGTTCAGGTGGGATTAATGAAAACAGTGTGATGTGATTTGCATAACTGAATTGCCTCTGTGATTTCTCCTTCCTTGCACACCTCCCCTTAGGTATTGAAACATTTTGAAACATTCTTTGAAACAAACTGTCAAACGGCTGTCTACTTACAAGGAATACAAAGAGCTCACTGAGCAACAGTACGCCACAGTCTGACATGCTGAAACTGGGGATATGCTTCCCTACCTCAGAATGGAGCTTCTGCCTATAAGCTTAAAATCAAGCCATTCTAATTAGCTTTTGAAATGCATGTTTAATATCATTCACAGAGAGTGTTTGTTTAGCTATATGATCGATGGGTTTTGGGACAACTAAGAAAATGCTTTATGTGTCATGACATCTACATAGCATTTGATGATGAGAACAGATTCATGCATGTAATGTGTTTAGCTGTACCAAACCTTATGCCTGGGTGCAGTTAATGGGGCAGTTTGGGGTGAAGTAGGGTGGGGGTGGGGGGGTGGGGGGGGTCTGACCCTATTAATTAAAGCGTACTGTAAATCCCCCTGATGGATGTCAAAAAGAAAAGCTTGGGGGTCTTGACAAGTATATGTATTTAGCAGCCTTATTTTACACACATTTCCACAGCTCATGAAATTTAGTACAATTAGTGTATGTTTATATTATATAATAGTATATACTACAATGTCTATCACCCCTAATATGGGTCATACTATTGACATTGCCTGAGCGGTGTAATAATGCTTGCAATACTGATCATATTGAAAAAGCATGTTTCGCAAGAAGCTACACAAGAAATATCTCCTTGTAATTGAGTCTCATATTATAAATGGAATTGTGTTTCATGAATAAATTTGCCACACAGTTAAATGATGAAGCTTACCCAGTGTGTTGTTGGAAGCAATCTGTTAAAACCTCTCAAATTTGTCATTTATGGAAGCAGCATATTTTTTCTTGAAATGAATAACAGTGAAAGAAACTCCCACAAAAGTTCAATTACAAATCACAATCTTTTCAAATTCAGGTAAACCTCCACATACTGTTTCCCAATCATTTGAAATTCTGTTAATTGTGATATATACAGATATGAAGGTTCAGCAGGTTACTTGCTTGAACAGACGTGTAACCATAAAACAGTAGAGAAAAGAGCACTTTCCAGGTTATTTAGTGATTAGAGTGCCTTCGTACAGCAAGAGAACAAGTGGTGAGTTAGAGAGGTCAGGTTAAATAAATGCAGATGAGAGAGAGAGAGAGAGAGAGAGAGAGAGAGAGAGAGAGAGAGAGAGAGAGAGAGAGAGAGAGAGAGAGAGAGAGAGAGAGAGAGAGAGAAACTGACTGCTGGATGATAGTGTAAAGGAGATGAGGAGTGTTATAACAAATTTTGTTTTATTGTCTTAACATAACCACACTTATCTAATACATGTTAAAGTTTTTTAGAATTTAACAACATTTCCCTATAAGTGCTGTTGATACAACCTTAACAGGTCAGTGAAGAGATTTGCATTGATGTTATGTCAAAAACATTAAGTATGCGTTGTGCTAAATCTTTTGTTACATTGTTAATGTGTTTACTACCACTTTTGATAAATGTATGCATCCTTGCTGAATAATTTAATGCATCCTTGCTGAATAGAAGTATTCATTTCTATCAAGAAAATGTTCTGAACCCACACTTTTAAATGGATCTCATTTTGAAGCTGCTGATTTTGCTTTTACCTGACTATATGTGATTTGACAATCATTAACATGATAGCAAATCTTAAAGTTACTGTATATTGTCTTACCTCAAACCTTTATATTTCTATACAGACTTTCAGACTGTTTACTGTCACATCAGAAGGACGGCGGTCATGTATGTTTGTGATATCACCCCTGTAGCTCTTTTCTAATCGGTTAAACTAATGGTGCTACAACTCACCACATGTTACAACACTTCCTGCTCTCCCCTACAGAAACTCCAAAAGCTAGAGGAAAAAATAAGTATGTCTTCCTTAGTATATTTCCCACATTGTTTTCTGATGTAACAACACGAAACACCATACAACATTTTTCTGCATTACTTCTGAATTTCCCTTTTTTTACATAATGTGTGCCAAAAGGGAAACGCATGAAAATATAATCTGTAAATAAATAACATTAAGATTCTGACCTCAGCCACTAAAGACATCTCAAACCCCACCACCCTCTCATAACATTGCCCCCCACCCGTATAATCTGTACACTGAATGTTTACCACCATTATGACACCTGCCATGTTTACTGAAGATTTGTTGAATAATGGTTCGAAAAGAAAGTGATTATGAATAAATAATATCCAGGCATCATGTTTGCTTACCTCATGTTTCTGTGCCTCTAGGATGAATTGCTTTTGTTATATTATTTCTCAATTGTGAACCACTTTGGATAAAAGCATCTGGTAAATGATGTACAAAAGTAGTTACTAATAAAGCTACACAACATGAATAGGTCTTAATAAAAAGTATGCTAAAATAAAAATACTGTATATTAAATAATAATAGGTAAGAGGTGCATTCAATATGTAAATGTATGAATTAACATATGATATATATATATATATACTGTTATATATACAATTTAAATAATAATAATAATAATAATACAATTATCCTATCAGTCAAATTCATTTTTACTTAATTTATTTATATAGTTTAAGTAACAGTCACACATATTTGCTACCTGATGATACTGATAAACAAAACTGATAAAATATATTTTAAGACCATGACATGTAATTTATTTA
Organism: Abramis brama; assembly: GCF_963993115.1. Classification (NCBI taxonomy): domain Eukaryota; kingdom Metazoa; phylum Chordata; class Actinopteri; order Cypriniformes; family Leuciscidae; genus Abramis; species Abramis brama. Next base: position 22,018,908 of record NC_139975.1, on the reverse strand, counting down.
GAGGAGACTAAAATGCTTACCGTTTTTAGATCAATGCAGTGTCAAAAGTATGACAATTTATGTGAATAAGTGTCAGCTGAGTGTTCCTTCTGTGATCTGGTGTGGCTTCTTATCACAGAATGAGGCAGAAATTACATTGTTTTATAATATTATATTATATACAGTTATAAAGGCTATGTCAATTAGAATTGCATTAAAATTGACATTATCTTTAAGAAAATACCCGAAATGGCTTGAAGAACACAGATCCATATTCAACTGTGTGTTTATTCTTTTCATTTCATTTAAAATGTCTCTATCTGCATATTATTCAGCTGCAGCGATATGTGGATGACTTTATCCATATAAAGAATTTCCTGGAAAAGTATGCATAAGCTGCCTTCACGTCATGTTGTAATTACCTTAATGTTGAGATAACAACACATGAAGTTGTGCTCAGAGCTGTTAAAAATGTACTCAGAGAAGTACTTTTTTTTATTTATTTTTTTATAAAAATTAAATTCTCCCAAATGTTTGAACGGTATGCGTATATATCTAGGCTATATCTCATGTATGTGCATTTTTAAATCTGTTATCTGTTCCCCAGTCGAGATGTTACCTATTCTAATATGACATTTGGCAGAAACGTTAGAAGACTACGAAAATATTCAAAAGTATGTAAATGTATTCCTCCTCAAACATTGTTTCACATGTCCTCATTACGTCCGCATTGAGAAGATCCCACACCTGCCATATGACAAACTGCAGATAATAGTTGATTGTAAACAGGCCTGATCTAACTAAGATGACACAAACTCTTGGGGTTTCTAAGGGAGTTCCGCCCCCATCTCCCAATGACACTCCCACACTGTCCAACATCATATGCTTGGTGATTTAACACACAGGAGAAAACATATTTTCACAAATAAAGAACACAATCCGATTATTGTGCTCTTGAACTGCGTGAGAATTACAACAAAGGCGTTCTTATAATTTTTTAGTGGAATCAACAAACACATTAATTACAGCCGTCTAATAAATGAGTCTGCATTGGTGTCGCCCACATAGCACATCAGGCAAAGGCAGAACTCGCTGTTTCAAAGTGTCTGTGCACTAAAAAGCTACAACGTCTCCATGTTTCCCTACATGTGTTGGGAAAAAGTAGGTTCAAAAGGAGCTTTTCTTCTTTTTTCCCCTCCTACTAGAACACAAAGATGAAGATACACAAAGCGTTGGTTTCTCTCTCTATTCTCTCCATGCTAAAGGAGCTTAGCACATTTTGTTTTGCGTTTAGCCTGCAGTGAGGAGGCAAAAGGTTGACATGAAGTGAAAAATGTAAAAACAGATGCTTTTTTACTTGCTAAGAAACATTGTACTGGCAACCTTTTCATGGTCATGAATGGGGAAGTGATTCCCCAGAGTCTGACTGACAGTCACATTTGATAGCTCCCTCTCCTGCTTTCTCTGTGTTGCTGTGAGAGGCAGCATTAGTTGCCTTGCAGTGCTGCGTGGGAGTCCCTTTAAAAAATGGCATGTAATATCTTATCAACTCCCCAACTCCTGCAATCTGTTGTTTAGACCATCGGTTGATGCCACAACCCGGCCATAATAATAGACATCACATCGAGGCTCACCTGCGAGCGATGATTAACGTCAGATGCAAATGTAGCTACAGGCAAAACAAACTGTCAATATTTCTACCGTGACAGCATTTTTGCATGTATCAACCGGCGTTATTTTCGTTCCCATTTGCATGGGGTTAACAAATGGAGATGGGTGCGAAAACAACAGCTTTTTTTTCCATGAGGAAGCTCGATATGACAACAAAGACCTTCATTGACTTAGGCTGAATTCAGGTCAGCTCCTGACACGTTTCTAGACAGATGGTTTGCTCAAAGCTCTCGTTGACCCTAGCAGGGCATGGGGATGTAACACGTCAAAGAATCGAACGTTTTCGATGTGCGCTTACAAGAGACACAGGCAAAGACAACGAAGAGCTGAGAAGATTATCCATGCTGTGTTTTTTTGTAAAATACGACATGGCTTAATCTAGGAGAGCATTATGTTCATGAAATGGTGTGTGACCAACAGCAATAATAATTCAGTAGACCTAAGACTCTTTAGACAAACTAATGCTGCTTAACCTAATCATTTTCAACCAGTCTCAATGTGGCATCCACCAAAACACCTCACGCACGAAAAAAACAATCAGCGGAAACCCCATAACACTAAAGAAATTAGTGTTATCTGCTAAATAGAGGTATTAAATGAAACTCTGGATAAATCAGGCTGTCGGCTGTGACTAGCCGTCCTATAAAACACGACTCCCTCGGCCTGATGTCGTGGAGCTGAGCGCCGCAGTACCAATAGTCATTATCATTACTGTTTTATTAAGGCAGTGTACGCTAGCTGACTCTCCTGCCATTGTGGTGGAAGTTGATGGGGAGCAGGGGGAGGGATTTCTGTCGTAATTTGGGTCAGCGAGTGGCCCGTGTGGAAGAGAGTGACAGACCCCTGCCGGATTGAATCAGCAATACGCATATGTTTAATCGCTATCCGCTCGAAATAATTGGCCTAATTATTCACAATACAGAAACTCAACGGTTTGTCAACTTGGGCCTGCAAAGACTTAACTCAGACACAAACATTAAAGGTGCATTTAGTGAGATGGAGGCCACCTGTCAGGCTGACAGGTTAGGGCCTAATTGCTTTAAATGCGAGTACATGCAAATGCTTTGTGGTGAGGAGAGGAGAGCGCCGGATAGCCACAGGGGAGAAGCAGGCAGTCAGGCTGGCCCACAGACAAAGAGCGAGCGGAGACAGGCGCCACAAACAAGGAGCCGCCAAGTATACCTCACCGCACCGCACATTTCATAGTGACAAATTGTGCGCTCAGCAAATACGCTGTAAAACGGGCTGGAAACAACTAGATCTCTGGACTCTTACATGGTGTTGTGATGAAAAACGCTGGTGGTTCTTTTGATCGTGGCTCATTTAATGATTCCATATAAAAGAAGCACTTATGTCTGTGGAGGGGATCCAAGATAATATTGCCTCAATTTTTATTAAGCGGTAATTGAGAACGCGTATCGCTCAGACGCATATACGCAGTTTAGTCTGTTCGAGTCGTTAAAATAGTCAATAGCCACTCGAGGAGGCAAATGGGGTTTATATATGCAATATTGCACTATTGTTAAATATTCATCTCACTTTATGCTTAACTGGTTATGTTAATAGAATTTCAACTCAATTTATTCAAGTGCTGATCAATGGCATGCAATGATTGCACTTTATGCATTATGCATTTTAATGAAACACACTTGCTGTTTGGTGTGAGGTTAACAGTCCCGATAGGTACGGCTCCCAAAACCTTAAACTTCAAATATATTCCTTTCTCACCTCACAAAGAACAACACCTGAAAAGAGCTAGTGCTTCTGTCTGTGAAAAAATAATTACTTCCCCTTGTCTTTAACCCCCAATTACGATGCTATCACCGAAAGGATTGCTATGGCACATTTTCTGCTCTGTTCATAGAGAAGATCAGAACAAACAGAACAAGGTTATATAAGGAAAATGAAAAATAATAGCTAGTATGTCAAATTGTTAAAGTGTAATTGTCACTTTTGCACATTATCCTTATATCTGGTAATTGTCTTTATATTAGGCCATATACCACATATGGTAACACTTATTATAGTAATGACAGTAAATTATGCATTTTCTACAGGTAAATAACCCTAAACCAAAACCTAACCATAACCCCAAATGTACATGTAGTTAATAATACTAATATTAAATAATATAGGTTGCACAGTATGCGCACTTTCAAAGTAATTACAGTGTACTTACCCACAAAAGTACTGAGTAGTAAAAGGTAAGTAAGATAGTACCTAGTTAGACCCAGTTAGTGTCATTACTACAATAAGTATAGCCTACATCAGAGGTCTTCAATCCTGCTCCTGGAGGGCCACTGTCCTGCAAAGTTTAGTTCCAACCTTCTTCAGCACACCTGCCTTTGAATACTCAAGTGATTCTGAAGTGCTTGATGAGCTGATTCAGGTGTGTTTGATTAGGGTTGGAACTAAACTTTGCAGGACAGTGGGCCTCCAGGAGCAGGATTGAAGACCTCCGGCCTACATAGTATGTTCATGTGAGACTGGACTGTAAAATACAGGACTGGACTGTAAAATAAAGTGCTACACACACACACGTCTATATTACTAACAGGGGACTATTGCTCTACACTGGCCAAGAGGGGACTAGTGTTTCTGGTGATTTTGAAGAAACAAAAATGACATACAAAATTTTCTTTTAAGGTGTTTTTTCATAATATAACTTTAAAAATGCATTTTTTTATTTTTAAAAAAACATGCGGGGTGGGGACCAACCAGTGGGGACCTGCAACTCTGACCGATCTCTACCTATCGAACAGGGGACTCCCATAGCCTGCAATGGAACTGTGTGTGTGTGAACAGTGAAGTGAACTGGCAGTGAAGTCTGTCTTCATTTTGTAACTATATATATATATATATATATATATATATATATATATATATATATATATATATATATATATATATATATATGAAGAGTTCAGATGCAAAAGCCTCTAAGTGCCATCTGAAAATTTATTCTAGAATGGTAATTTTTATCAAGCTCGTATATTTAAGTTAAGTAATTTCACTAAAATGACAATTAATAGGTAATTTTCATTGCCATTTAAGTGAAATTACTGAACTTAAATACACACACACAGTTCCATTGCAGGCTATGGGAGTCAAGGTTTTTTTCATAAACAAAAAATGAAACTAAGACTAAAACTATTGGTCAAAAAACATTTGCGTAAACTGAAATAAAATAGAAATTTCAACCAAAATGAAAAACTAAAACTAAACGAAACTAACGACACTTACTGAAAAACAAACTGAAATAAAATAATAATTAGAAAAATTAAATAATCGTATTCGTAATTAAGAAGCTCTCATCCTGTAGCCATTCCACTGCGTTACTTTATTTTTCAATGTATGACCGTTGTGCTCGAGTCTCGCGTCTTTTGCATCGTTTCGCGAATGACAAACGTTCTAAAAACACAAGCACAATCAAGTTAAAATAAGTTAAACTTTTAAAAGGCATGTCTTGAGACCTTGCACTTTTTTCCCATTCCACTGCCCAGGGGCCGTATTCACAAAGCATTTTATCTTACCACTAGGAGTACTCCTAAATCGCACTAAAAGATTTTAGCTAGGAGTTTTCTCTTAAAAGTTATTCACAACGCCTTTCAGACCTACTCTTAGTAAAGAAAAATGACAACTCCTAAACTAAGAGTGAGTCTTCGTTGCTATGGATGACGTCATTACTCATGCACGAGCTTGACTGAAGTGACCACCTTGATTGGCTGATGACTGTAACGCGGGAATGATTCCAAACACCTCCCCTACGATGATGAGTGACAGGTGACAGGTCTGAGAATGCGTGCGCTACACAAGTAGTGCGAAGGGCGGAAGATGATGAATAACTGAATAAATAGTCTAAATGAATAAAGAGTAAGGCAAAACAAATAGCCTAGTAGCCTAATGAAACATATGGATTGATGCAATATCTTTGCAACATTATTGAATTAATCTGTCACTATATGCCTCTGCCTACGTTTGCAAAGAGAAGAACATTTTAATTTGATTCACAATGAAACGTTACAATTAGTTTACATGCAATGAGTAGCCTAGTTTTGGTTGTTGTTGGTGGCGTTATTGCATCCCTAGTTATGCCTACAATGCAAAATTGTTCCCTCGCGATAGCTTGTTTGCATATGACGTCACGTCACGTCACTGCATTGCCATGGCGTGAAATGCAGATGGAGGGCAGGAAGTGATTTGATACATTTAGGAAACACTATAACAAACTCAAAATGCAGGGCCCGTATTCATAAAGATTCTAAGAATCCTCTCGGAAAACTCTTAATTTAGCTTAAAAACTTTTACGTAGGAGTCTTAGCTTAAGAGCAATTCGGGACCGATCTGAGAGCAACTCTGAGTAAGGAAAAGACAAAAACTTTTATTTTAGTAAGGAGGCGGGGTTGACCCCGTTGCTATGTATGACACTATCTTTTGACGACTGTGATTGGTTGGTTGACCAAGAAGGAAAAAAAGAGTGATTTTAAGTATAGGGTCTATTCTAAGCCTTCACTTTGAAATTACATGCGTAAGTTTTCCTATTTGACCGTTCACACACACACACACACACACACACACATTATATATGTGTATATAAATCCTTTTTTTTTTTTTTACCATGCTGTTAATTTCCTATAAGGTATTTGATTGGCTTAGAATGATAAAAATTGTTCCACTCTTTCCAATTACACTGATTACTGGCATGTCTATTTAAGTGGTGGTTTGAATGTTGGTTTTAATGTATCAAACATGGAATGTTCCCAGTTGCCAAATATCGTAATGTAGTGATTACTTTCATTTCTGGCGCTATGGCATTTCTGCGCTGTGTCGGAGATGTTAGCGTGTCTCTAATAAGATCAGTCACAAACATGATCCCTGCACAATTTAATCTATAGCTTCTTATTAACTCACTGTCATCCATTGTCTGCAACACATTTCTTCTCCTTCTTCGTCTTTCTGTCATTTTCTCCTCTGCTAAAGAAACTCTTAAGCCTCTTAAAAGTCCTCATCCGTGCTCCTAACAATTTTGAACTTAAGACCTCTTTTAAGGGTTAAGATGCTTTCTGAATTACTTTTTTCTTTACTAGGATTTTTTCTTCAATTTTAAGAGTAAACGCCCACATTTCTAAGAATTTTCGTATTTTGTCACTAGGAGCTACTCTTTGCATTAAGATTCTTTATGAATACGGGCCCAGATGTTTTGCGTCGTTTATGGTTGCTCAAATCGATCAAACCACGAGGAGTTTTTATCGTGTACCAAAAGTTGTTGTTCATAAGGAGGACAAATGCAAGAAATTGACCGAAAAACGGCGGAAAAAAATGGCTTGTAAACCTACGTCTGCGGTCGGGAGGAGCCGAATCGGAAAACGCCCGTGTGTGCAGTGATCATTTCGTCAAAGGTGAGTTAATACAACTTATGTGGATGTTTGTGTAACGTACCATTTTCCGAACTTTGTAAAGTTAAAGTAACGTTAATTGTTTCTTCTTTTCTTTGAGTTTGTAAGTTAACGTTACCCCTGTAACTGAAGACAAACGTAACATTACTGGCAAATCTTTAAATTCAGTTGAAAAATCGCTCCTCTTCATAACGTAAGGATCACGTCCAACATATGTTTACATTTTTTGTTATATTTTTCTCTTGTAATAGCCTCTAAAGTAGTACAGTTCGGACTTTACTCCATCTCGTCCATTCCGCTCTACACTTCCTGCCCTCCATCTGAATTTTGCGCGTCATCACAATCACGTGACTGCAAACCACCTATTGGAAGCTCCTGTAGCCGCCGCATACGCATTTCAAAACATCGCAACGTGAAATGCCACAAAAAGCAGTTTGTGAATAGGTCTTAGTGAGTTAGGAGTCCTCTCGACTTCTTTTAAGCTGTCCCAGGCTTAGGTGCTACTTTTAGGGCTAAAATGCTTTGTGAATTACTCTTAGTCAAAAAAATTAGGAGTCCTAAAGTTACGAGTGACACGCCCATTATTTTTAGGAGTTGCTCCTAAATTCGCCAGTTAGGAGCTACTTTTAGCCTTAAAATTCTTTGTGAATACGGCCCCGCATCTTTTTTCTGTTTTTCAAAGCAAAACCGCTTTCTGTGTGAACCAGCCCTAAGAAGCTTTATGCAAGAACTTTATGCAAATACAGCTGTACGTTAATTCCAGCTAAGATAACCATCTCATGTGAAACTAAACCACACATATTAGATTAGATACCACACTGAAAACGGAAAAAAACAAATAGCATGTCTAGCCCAGAAATAGACGTAGGCTACATTTGTCAGAGTAGAAGTAGGCCTATACTAAATGTAGAATAGAACATTTGAATATGAGTATAACTATGAGCATATGATTTTAAATGATGCAATAGACAAAAACATAAATGTATCAATACAATAATAATGTTTGAAAGGATTAATCATAGAAATAACCTTAAAGAATAATCATAATAATCATACACATATTTTTTCCCCTTTTCTTATCCACCATGTTTAACAAGATTTAATTTTTAATATGAATGAGTATGAATGAATAATTTGTACCTTTTAGTTGCATATGTTTGGTTCTTTGTTCATCCTCAAACTATTATTTTATTTTTATTATTAAGAGGTTTTCACAAGAGTTAACTGTAAACTGCAAACATTAAACTTTGCTGAAATTAATTGTCTTTAACTGGAAGTGTTCTGTTAACTCTGCTAAACTAATACTAAAGCTAAAACTGAAACTAAATATATAAAAACTAAATAGAAATGTGCTCACAAAATAAAAACTAAAACTAACAAAACCATTAATGAAACTAACTAAAACTAAACTGAAATTTATTGGAAATTTGAAAATGATATTAAAATAAAAAATAATTTAAAAATGTCAGACTACAAACCTTGATGGGAGTCCCCTGTTGGATAGGTAGACATCGGTCAGAGAGTCCCCTCTTGGCCAGTGTAGAGCGATAGTGCTCTGTTAGTAATATAGACATGTATGTGTGTGTGTGCAATGGCACATAACAATGGCAAGTAAATTGTTAGGGACTGCATAACCAAGCATAGAAAGTATCTATGAAGAGAGGGCGTTAAATAAGAAAAATAATATTATGAATTTTATTAACCCTGAATTACAGTAGAAATACATGTTAATAAACCATTTATTAACACACTAAGTAACTATTACTATGTGTCTGAATAATAAGATGTATGAATGTACATTGAAATAGTTTATTAATCATTTACTTACACCTTCTAAGTGATCTTATGAACCACTGACAACTCCTAAACAACTGGTTTGTAAATAATGCTATATTTCATTTAGAAATGATAAATTGATCATTAATAAAGTATGAAAATACAATTATTAAACACATTATAGATATGCTTTTAAAACAAGAATAAAGCATTTATAACTGTATTTATAAACTGATTTTACTGATTGATGTATTTATAACATGGTTATTAATGTCTATTAATGCTTTATAAATGAATTAACTGTTTACTAATGCTTAACTAATGATTAATAGCGTGGAGTTATTATAAAGTGTTACTGAAAGGTCCTGAACTAAGCAGCCAGTTAAACAGCAGCTCTACAGTCTCAGAGCCTCTCTAGGACATCAAGCCATTCAAACAATAGAAAAGTGTGAATGACGTGTGTTAATGGGCCATTGCAGTTCCTGCTCCAGCCTACAGGAGCGCTGCTGAGTATGGACTTAAACACACACACACATGTAGGTCCCCACTTGGTCAAAAATGTAAAAAATTCACCAGAGCGTGTTTTAGCTGATTTTAACATGTTTTAAAGCATGACCAACAGGGGACTTGAAAAATGTCCCCACTTGGCTCGGCGGTCCCCTGTTGGTGAGTGTGTAACGACACCAAGGTCCCCACTTAGATAGGTAGACGAGTACACACACACACACACACACACACACAAACACTAATGTTTTTTTTGTTTTTTAAATGGAATTATTTGTCTATACTGTATGTATTTAGTGTATTTACGTAAATAAATGTGTGGGTGGGATATTGCAATTTTATTCAGTTCTCGTTAGGTCAGGCAAGAGCCAATGCGTGTTGATATGGAGAAATGCTAATGAAAAACAACATTAAACAAATAATAAATAAATAATTCATCTAGAAGAGGAGGCTGGTCAGTAAAAGGGTTTCAGTGACCAATAGGTCACCAACAAGATCTGGAGTTTTTGTAGAAAGCCTGTTGCTGGGCTAAAGTTGACTCTATAAGAAATTAGAAAATACCACATAGATGTTGTGTACTTACAACAATATGCAAAAATCATATGATGCCATCAGTTTATATCTTTTCGTGCTCAGTGTATATAGTCACAGACATCTAGTGTTCAACAAGTCATATGAAGAACAATAACCGATTGTCAAATAATTAAGTAAACAAATGCTTCCATCCTAAATACAAGAAGCCACATAAGCCGTATTACTCAACTAATTATAAATTCCTACTAATATGCTTCTAGAAGTTGACTGGCAATACACTTGCTTAGATGAAGCATGAGTGTTGAGTGAAAAAAAAAAAAAAAACACTGTCGGAAAATCACTTAGTCGCCAATAAAAGATCCTAGCTGGAAATGGATGTAAAAGCTGCAAAGATGCACTTGCCTTCAACACAGCTTGAGCCTCAGCCAACCATTTTAGCCGGCGCCATCCGTCTCCCTCCAGGTAATGCAATTAGGTGCCACTAATATATCGAGATGCTCTTCAAACCGCTAAACATCAGACAATAATAACCTGTGACAGTGCTCAAACTCTCCATCGAAAAAAGGTCTTTTTGATTGTTTCAATTGATTGAACTGGGGAACATGCTACTTTTAAAGAATTCATAACACAATACAAAGACCTTGCAGGAAGACAGCTGATGTTACTAGGCAACCATCCGAAGTGCCAACATACACAGACTACAGCCATGCAAGTGTCTTGAAACTGTTGTTATGTGTGAAACATTAAAGATTTAACAGTAGAAGTCTACAACTATGAGCAAAATACCAACTCATAAATCCTGTGAATCAAATTAAAAGGGCACTTTTCAGCCCTTTAGACTTCAGCGGAGCAGCACTGACAACAGCCCATGAGAAGAGAATCACAATAAGGCAGGAGTTCATGTTCAGGGCAAGAAAGAGAAGCCGTTATTATAGCAGACCAGATAGACCTTAGCACATTGGTTTGCAAGCTGCCAAATGAGTGGCCCTGGGCCATTATCTGAGCAAAATATGCAACGTTCAATTTGTTTCAGAAGGAGAAAAACCTGACACTGTAATTTAACATGATAATGTCATACTAAAGTCCCTCTAAGGCAAGTCAATCTACTCGCCGGCCATTTTGGTAACACCTCGGCAGCTATTTTCCAGGTAATAGGAATATAATACAGTGCATATGTACTTGATGAGGATGTTTTTTTTTTTTTTCTCAAAACTGCCAGAACTATGTATTAAGATTATCCCTCAAGATTATCAAATCCAAAAAAGGGCTACTGACTCGTTATCCAGAAAGGCGGGACTTCAATTCCTACTGCCGACATATGGAGTGTTATGATTTCTGCCATTAACTTTTTTAAGTTCCCCGCACTCCTCTGCAGAACCTAAACCATGTCAACATTCCAATCAACCAATCAGATTTGAGAGACAATTTTACAATTAGGCTTACAACCAGGGTTAGGTGCTTCTACAACAGTTTTATTTACCTATCGCTTCCCTCTGATTTTAGGGATAACTTAAGGGTAGGTTTAGGGGTAGGGGTAGAGATATGGTTAAGATGAAATTTTCGGACAGGATTTTTTTTCCAGGAAAAAAAAAAAATATAGTGTTAACCCAGGAACGCGTCTAACTCTGCAAAATCAGGACCAGAGTCTCCTCCTGTATTGTCTCGGTTTATACTTATGTATCAGCATTTTCTGAACCACTTTGCTTTAATCTTCAGCACCATGGCAAAATAAATCATATTTGTCTTGATAGAATGTTTGCGGTCTGTATTGAATGTGATGTTATAAAAGCACAGTGTATCACAAAATAATTGGGAAAAAATATCTTTCTAGAGAGCTGCCCTCTTGAGCTGCACACAAAAAACATGCAACCACAGTGCAGTCCGATTTGTGAACAAATGACTCTTATGATTTTTTTTCCCATCATTCTTGTTTTTAGCAAGGATGTATTAAATTGATCAAAAGAGACAGTAAATATATTTATAATGTTACAAAAGATTTCTGTTTTATTAAAGAATCCATAACAAAAAAAATATCAGTGTTTCCAAAACATTGCTATTCATTCAGCATAGTATAATTATTTCTCAAAGATCATGTGACACTGAAGACTGGATGCTGAAAATTCAGCTTTGCATCACAGGAACATATTACATTTTAAAATATATCTAAACAGTAATTTTTGATTGTAATAATATAATAATATTTTACAATATATATGTTTAGTAAAGGATAGGACAGGCTTCCACTGCTGCACACCAACATTATATAGGAAACAATGTCAAGTAATATGTTTGATGGTCTGGGTGGATTATTGTTCTATATGAATGGCTGATGAGTGCGTTAGTTTGTGAACAGCGGCACTACGTGTATCAGAGAGTTAAAACGCAGCTGGGAGTTGAAGTGTCTAATCTAACATTAAGCTGGTAAGTGTTGTAAGTGGTTATCAATCCCAACACTTATCATGAGCCAAGCACTTTAGTGTTCTCTAAAGTAAGTGAAAATAAATAAACAATGAGTGTGACATATTGAAATGACATCAAATAACATCACAATGCTTCTAAACCATAAAGCAATTCATTAAATGGAGATTTAAAATCTGACACGTTCATTAAGAGTTGTATACAGATTTAGGCCTCGTAGATCATGTATATGCAAGTGCCAATGGGAAACCCGGTGCTTCCTTTTCCGCTTTCTCTCTGTAGGATTCGAATTATGACATCGCCTCGGGAGCATTTGCTCAGACACGCGAGAGCAAGCGAGAGCAAGAAAGAGCCAGCGTTCATAGAAACAGCATAATCTCGAGTTAAATCTTTTACTTGAAGGATTAGCTGGAATATCAAGGAGCAGAATGCAATATCACTAAACAAGAGGATAGGGAAGCCAGATAACAGTTGTGAATTCAGCTAGAAGCAGGAATCTGCTCCCTTGTTCTATTCTCCCGCAGGCAACATCAGGGTGAGAATAAAGGATTAACCCCCCCCCCCCCCCCCCATTGTATGCCTCTTTAAACACAAACTGATGCATCAGATATTCATGAATGGATGGAAATCTGTGACAGAAAAACATTCCCCTTAACTTCAATTCTCAAAAAAAAAAAAAAAAAAACTTCATAAACCATATTTACATACTCCTTTAAAAGACACTTTTCTCAAGAAGTCAAATTTCACTTATTTCATTTGTCCGCTATCAATGTCCAATATAGTCGATATACATGAACCGTAATGTACAAATCACCAATCATTTTGTGATTGAAATTAGATTTCAGTTTTGAAATCTCAGGTGACTGAGATTTATTATATTGATATTATTTATATGACTGAGAAGTATTATATTGATATTATTTATATGTTTATTACTATTTACTCAAGCAATATTTACTCAAATGTCTCATATTTAATCTCAAGTTATTTACTGTTAGCTCATTGGTAAACAAGTAACTTTTTAAGAAAAAAATGGGGCAAAGTTATTTGTCACAATGTCTGATGGACAGCCATAAACTTTGCATAATAATAATAATAATATAAATCATTTCTACAAAATGAATATTGGAGTGATTGATGTTAATTTCACTGTTTATCATATTAGCATAGTTTAAAGATAATATTTTTATGATTTTTTTTTAACAGTTTAGGATTGAACTTCTCGGTCTTGGAAAAGGGTAAAACACTCACAGTATCCAAATTAAGCAGCAAAAACTATTGATAAAGGCATGGTGAAAAGTTTTCGTTTTAATGTGGCTTTCAAATAATGTTAATGTTTAATAAAAACCCACCACCGGGACACAAAAGAAACACTCTTAAATTGTTGTACTATTATGTGTGTGGTTTGTTTGAATGGCTGTGAGTCATCCTCTCCCCATTATCCAATGGCAATGAGCTGCATTGGCTTCGGCTTTGTGTTTCATCAAGGCAATGCAGCAAAATCGCGACTTTGTTGTGCACATTAGGATTGTCAACCATACTTTGAGAGAACTCATCAACTCAACTCAACTCAACACTTAATTATGTGTTAATTATGCAAGCTGTAAAGAGACCAACATATCCAGTAATTATCTTTCGGAGTTGCCAAACAAGTGATCACAGACTTTGATGCCAGTCATTATTCTCCTTTTAAGATGGTCACCACACATCGATTTCACAGAGTTTGGTGGAGATCAATTGGCTTCATTCAAGTCATTGAAGGGGGGTGGGATGTATCTAGAATCAGCCGGGTCAGTGATTAAAACATGATTGTATTAATCTTGTCCTGCATCCAACAAAAGTGCATGTCGCCTCTGTTTTGTCTAATGGTTAAGCCCCACTTTGTTCAGAGCAACTGCCTTTTCCTTTAGACTGGCTTTTTGTGTAAGAGGGTGACTTTAATCAGCATTCTTTTGGTTTGGTTTGATCAGATTAGAGAAAAGACAAAAAACCAAACAGACAACAGACATCTAACCAATCTAACAAATGAGCTAATATACTTTTTAAACTGTACTTCGAAATCAATATTACTCATCTAATCTCTCCTATGACATTGCTTTTTAAAATGGAGAATTCAATAGGGAAATATTGAAGGATTAGTTCACCTAAAATTGAACTCAAAAACTCTTGGGAGCTTTAAAAGAAAAAGTTTTGAAGTGAATTGGGGTTTAAAAGCACATTGAAATTATCATAAAAGCGGTCCATGCGACGGTCCAGTTCTCCTAAAGCTTAGTATGAGATGTTTTTTTTTAAAAGGTAACATGGTAACACTTTATTTTAAGGTGACATAGTTATGTGACGTTACTACATGTACTTACTATAGTAATAACAGTAAATTATGCATAATTACAAGTAAGTAACCCTAAACCAAACCTTAACTGTAACTCTATAAAGTACATGTAGTTAATTAATATTTTTCAGTACTTATTTGAGTAAGTACAATGTAATTATGTCACCTTAACCTTTAAACGCATACCTCAGGTCTTTAGTGATCCGGGATGTTCATTTTTTAAAAGTTAGACATCAACCTTCTTAGTATTCCTCAATCAATTTAATATAAATAATATGACAAGATAATAATGCCTGTTTTCCCATTATTTTTTTGTAAAAATTGAGTAGGGTTGCTAACGACCCGAGGTTTGTAACAGTGTAAGTATATATTTTTTTACAACATACAGTTTAATGAAAGTAAGTGAAAACTGGGACTGTCATTGGAGCTTGACAGCCCTGGTTCTCACTCACTTTCATTATACTGTATATTGTTAAAAATAAAATGCCCTCTCGTGTTCTACAGGAGAAAGAAAGTCATCCGGGTTTGGAACAACATGAGGGTGAATAAACTATTCCCTTAAGTAGGACATCACTGCCAGGCCAGAATGCTTGTTCACCCCTGGTTTTATGCATCTGAGGTTTCAGTTGCAATACTTTCAGCTGCTTATAAATTCTCTGGCTTCAGCGGCCTCATGCTTTTATTTGCCGGAGCATTGATCTCCGACTGGATGGCAGATCACAAAGCGTTATCGTTCCACCATTCTTCACACTGTGGCTCAAATACATTAAAGTACACTGCCACCGCCAGATTAGGGTTAAAGTAAAAGCTCAAGTCAAAGTTTTATGTGCATATCTCTTCTATATAGGAGCTTAACATTAAAAGGAATATCACATCTATCTCTAGCAGTAAACAATGATAGAAAGACAGCGGTCTGCAGCAGGCAGCTTAACCTTGGCAACACTAAAACTTTAAAAGTATGTTGCTGTATTGAGGATTGTAGTTTTCATTTATTGATAAATATTTTTTTTTTAGTCTGAACTTTTTCGTAAGCACAAAAGTATACTTTGGCATTGACATTAGATTCCTGAAAAACACATGACCAGATACCACATGGAAACTAGTTTTCGAGTTCAAAGCATCTTGATTCAAACTGAATGCTTAATTCTGTTTTTCTCTCCTGCGAGCTAGAGCTAGTTTAATGTCAGTAACAGCTGCGCACAACGGCTGTTAACATTACAAGTGCTCTTGTCGCAGGTTGATTAAGGAAATAGTTTTGATTCTGAAAACCTAATTGCATTTTCATTATGTTATGTCAAACACGTGCATTAATATAAGACTAAAACGCTAAATTGTTGATTATAAAAGCTGCTTTGTCCAGCTTTGAAGTTGCAGGAAGCTCGGCTCATTTCTCAGCCAGAGATGTTTCATTATTCATGCATTTTAATTCATTTCAGGAGGCCTAGCCAACTAACCAGTTTATATGAAGTGACAGAAAGACTGAGTCAGATTAAATTATCCTCTTCATGTGATTTGCGGCCTTCAGAACCCCTCCCCCTCCAGGTTCCCCTCCCACCGCACTTCCTTTCCATCAACAGCTTGTGTGTCTAAACCGAGCCTAGTCGCACGTCTTTGTTTTAACTCTCCAAGCCTCAAGCGCATGCAAATGAATTTGGCACTTGACGTTTGAAGCGTAAGATGAAGAAAAATTCCCCAAGTGCAAAATCAAACAGATAAGAGGCAGGATCCCTCACTTTGCAGGAAATGTGTGTTTTGACTTGCTCTGTCTTTCATGTCTTCTCTTTAGACTTAAGCAGTCAAGGACAACTGATTTTGAAGACACTTAATTTTCAATATCCAATTGCATTGACGGATGCACTCTATTAATATCATCCATCCGGTGTAACTGGTAAGAAGTGACACTTCATTTTCACGATAGGAATTTTAGAGTAGAACCAAAGAAACCAACCAGCTCATTCATTCATTCATTCATTCATTCAAAAATTCATCAATAATAATGAATGAATAAATTGAATGAACGAATTAATAAAAGAACGAACAAACGCACATAAATAGCCTAAATATTTTTACTAATAGATTTTCTTTCTTTTTTTTTTTACAAGACTTAGGGCCCATTACTAAACAGGACAAATTAGCGTGAGAGAGTAATTCCATAAAAAGCGCAGATGGCAGTGGAAAGTTCTGCGCGTGATCTACTGACGACACGCAAATTAAAGCACACAGACACAGCCGGACCATTTCCATACTGACCAACGCATTCTACCAAGAGCAGCCCAAATTAGTATTTGATTTAAGACATGGTTTGTTTTGGGTGGTGAATAATGGAGCAAATATCAGTAAATTGACTAGCGCAAACCTTAGTAAATTACCTTGCATGATTCATTTAAAAACTCTCCTACCATAAATTTTGTATCTGAAAGGGATACGCCTACAAATGCATATGCAATAAGGTCAGCCGCAAAAATAACCCTGTCCACGCCTTTGCAGCGCTAATTTTTCACTAAGTGTCTTTAGTAAATCCTGACAGTAGTTTTTTAACGCTAAAAGAGGGGTTGAGCTGCCGCAAGCTGTTAGTAAATCCATTAAAAACGTGTGCACTTAATAAATGTCAATTGACCGTTCGCAAAGACCCGCCCCCTTTAGTTACTGTTGCTATGTCCGACAAGCCACGCCACTCTCACGCCACACCATGTTCTCACGCAGTGAAAAAAACATTGCGGAGCGAAGAGGACACTGACAACGGGCTGACAGACAGGAAAGACCAGGTTACTTTTGATATGAAACAAAGTCTCACCTTTCAAATTTGGTCATTTTTTAAAGAAATTTAAACAATAAATACCGTTTTGTGGCTCTTTAATGTGTTGTGACAGATCCCTGTAGAGCCTCAGTTAAAGCTGCTCGTGAACCGATCATCTCTTCCTTCTAGTTAATTTATAGCATCAAATAAACATGAATGAACATAAGAAGGAATGTTGTTTTAACCACGGAAAGACGTCAGTACACACCGTTTTTCAAGTTCAAATCCTCCAACTTTAATCTACTAACTCTCCTGACTGTTTTATCGGACGAAAATTGCGGAATCGGCGGATGGCGGATTATGATTGGTCAGATCGCCTGTCAATTAAACTCCCTGCGAAAGGTTAATTGAATCATACACAACAATATAGTTTAAAAATAATGACTTAAAGCCATTAATGATATAAGCTAAAAACAATATATTTTATGTTCATTGCAATATATTGAAATAATTATGATTTTTAAATGTTTTTGAAAGAAGTCTCTTACACTGTAAAAAAAATATATATATGATCAATAAGTTATGACAACATACTGTATGTTTTTACATTGCGCTAACTACGTTAAATAAGTTAAGCAATTTTCAACTTTTTTAATAAGTTCAACAAATTTTAAGCCAATTTAATGTAATTTAAGTTGAAATGACTTAAATTCATTTTTAAAAAAAGGCAGCAACTTTTTTTTACAGAACTTCACTCTGAGCTCTTTAGATTGAAACCTTACATTGTGATTGCAGAATAATAATCAACACAATCCTTATTGAATAATCACTGCTGCCTGCTCAGTCTTGCATTATACATAGTTTGATCAATGCTTTATATAAAACCTGACAAACAAAGTAATATCCTTCTATTATCTGCCAGCTGAAAATCAATCATTAGATGCTACTGTAGTTCCAAACACCCAGCTGGAACTGAAGCCCTCACTCTCTAGCTTAGATGTTATTTTGGTTTTCTATTGACACATTGCTCATGCAGAAGAAGACACATATTGTTCTGTTATAAAATGATGTGGTCTTGAAGTCCCTTAAAAAAAAAAAAAAAAAAAAAAAACTTAAAGTCCCCCGTAGTCAATAATTTTACCCCTTAAAACTCATCTTTGATCACCAAAATTACATATTTAAACGTTTTTTTTTTTTCCTTGAAAAAAAAGAGCCTTAAACTAGCTTGAATGTAACTCTACTTACACCCTTGCCTCATTTAGTATACATGGTACTATGAATATGCAAATTAGCCCCGCCTCCACTCACTCACACCAGATCAGAGATCCACTCGTTGATGTGATTGGTTACAAGGTAGTTTGTGATGTCAGAAACACCAGCGATTTCAAACCGTGATTTTGAGACGGTTCAGTGCAGTTTTAAGGAGAACATACTCAGCAATGGTGTTGACTTTGCTTGACTTTGAATTTGCTCAAGGTTTGTCTTAAAGCATATTAAATATAAACAAGCTTGATTTTCACCACAGGAGAACTTTAAGAAAATGGTGCATTATGCTTAATTATTTATCAAGTGAAAGGGATTCTGATCTTAAGTGAATAAAATCTTACACCATGGGAAAATATTTTTGAGTAGGTTAGACTGTGTATTTTCATAATGAAGAAGCCTTAAAAATCGAACCACTTTTCTAGGTATTACTGTTCATCCATACGTGTTCCATCAGAGTAACCACCAACGTCAATAAATTGTCCTACGTTGCCAGCAGCGGCAGTGAAAAAGTGCAGGAATCATCTGTTATACTACACCAGGCCACCACGGAATATTGGTCAGCGGCGACAGGACACTTTAAAATAAAAAAAGGCTGACTTTGACGCCCGATAGGGCACAGCAAGGAGATGAATTGAGAGTAAACTCTGTGTTGAAACTCATAAATCTCACATTACAGGCCATATTCAGCTGGGAACATTCAGCATGAGCTGCAGCCCAGTGTCTTTTTTTTCATGAGTAGCCATCTTACTAATTACTCGACATGCCGGTTTTAGCGCTGTGGTCATGACTGAATGCTTGTCCTTGGTAAGTTAGTGAGCTGCATATGCTTTAAAACTTCCCCTGTGAGTGTTATCAAGTTGTTATCAGAAAATAGATAGGCCAAAAAAGAAAAGAAACTGCTACAAGACGGTTCGAGTACCTCGGCATCGCCTCGCCCCCGCCGTTCTGCCAAGGTCTGATGTTTGGATTGTGACGAGGACTACAAAAGAGTCCCTGATGAATTCAAGCTGTGGTCGATGTGAGCAAGGGGTCAAGAAAATGTGGTATGTCTGGGTGACCTTAATCACACACAGGTTCAGGCGGACTCCGGTTTCACTTGTGGGCCTTATTTCAGGTCACTGCCTCAAAGTCAAAGGAGGGCACAGTCATTATCTCCAGCAGGAGAACCCAATCATCCACACAATGAAATGAGCTCCGTTCTCACAATGCACTCAAGTGTTGTCCATCTCCCTGGGCTGAACACATGTATTCGCAGTACGTGCTAATCTATGAAGTGAATTAGCCGTAAGAAATTTGTCCTGGTCTGCTCGCTGTTGCCTCGGCACACAAAGCAGATTTACAACCCATCAAACAGCATTGGTACTGAACCGACATCAAAACCAGTGCCTGGAAAATAGACTATATTAGTCATATTGTGCATTAGGGTTGGCTATTATAGCTAGCCGCTCTGTCTGTTGTGCCCGTTATTGACATTGCACATGCAATAAATGTATTACATTATATAGATTACATGTTCTTTCAACGGTTATTTCTACTAGGCCTTCATGTAGCTCAAAAAGGTAAATGTTACAATAGAGCACCAGCAAAACAGCCAATGGCATCTCATTAGTATTTATAAGTAAAGCGTGGCTCACGTTTATTTATGTTTGGATATAAACATAATGACAGAATCCAAAGTATAAAGTTTATACAAAACTAATATAAAACGTTTTCAAATCCTACATTGGGATACATACAATATTGAATACATTGTTGATTTTACTGTTT
Source organism: Abramis brama (assembly GCF_963993115.1). Lineage (NCBI taxonomy): Eukaryota > Metazoa > Chordata > Actinopteri > Cypriniformes > Leuciscidae > Abramis > Abramis brama. The sequence goes on along the minus strand of NC_139975.1, from coordinate 21,998,531 downwards.
TTTTTTTTTTTTACAAATAATCATAATGATAATATATTATTATTATTATGTGTTTATAATAAAGCTTTGATAATAATTAACTTCAGTCATACAAGTAATGCAAATAACTTTACTTTTATTAGGCCCATTTAGATTTGTGAATACAAAAAAATAAATAAATGTTAATAAAAGTTTCTCCATCATGTCTTCCTGCAAACAAACAAACAAATTAATAAATAATAAATCATTGTAAAATGATTCAAAAAGATTTGTCCTTTATATCAAAGGGTTATTTTAGATATTTTATCAAAATGTTGATATTGCACATTTAATAAGTGGGTAACACTTTAATTTAATGCATTAACTAATATTAAATAATAACGAGCAATACATTTTTACAGTATTTATTAATATTTGTTAATGTTAGTTGATAAAATACAACTGTTCATTGTTAGTTCATGTTAGCCCATTAAAGAAAATATAAACAGATACAACTTTTGATTTTAATAATGTATTAGTAAATGTTCAAATTAATATTAACTAAGATGAATAAATAAATTAGTTCATGTTATCTACTGTAGTCAACTATAATGCTAACAAATGGAACCTTTTTTGCACAGTATTACCAATCAGGGTTATTGTCTTTCCAAACACCCAAAATGTACATGTACATTTTATGGTCAGCTGTGGGATCAACCACAACCATCGCTCCTGTAAATACTGCAGCTGAGCTTCTGTAAACTCTTTGTAGACTTGATTTAGAGTTATCAGACTCTAAATCAAGTTAGACAGAGCTGCCAGTCCACAGGCACTCTCGCCTATGTTTAATTAGCACAGACTGACTCCCTCATCAGAGTGACATGTGCTAAAGCAAGACTATGAGCTATGGCTCCCATATCCCTCATTGATTTCAATATCATTCAGTATGATAGCTTTGTTGTGTCTTAACACCTGAGGTCCTTGCCACGCAAACAAATAGAAAACAAGCACAGCAAACACTCTACATTTAAAGCTTGACAGCGCTTTAGTCAGACTTCAAACTACGTGTGACTGCAGCAAAATGACGATCTGCTCTGGTGAAGGCTGAGGTGAATATATTTCATCTTGTGAGATCTAACCAGCCAAAAAAACATCACAAATATACGGTGTTGGCGGAAATCACATGCAATAATCCGTTTAACTGATCTATCAAAGGAAGACTTCACATGCTCAGCTAATGAATCAGTTATGACTCCCAGTCTGATTGTTTCAGAGCGTTCTAAACAGTTTTAACACGTTTCACTTGATTGCATGAGCTCAGCTGTTCATTTTAAGGGACAGTGGCTCAATGTTTCGGGGGAGGAATAACATTATCTGTCCAATGTGCTTGGCTTCTGCTTATTGAGATTTATCATGCCCACCATCCATGGCAATCAAAATGCATCGCCCCATGCAGACAGATTGCAGAACAGCCAAAGCCTGTTTGCATTTATAAAAAATCAAAAATAAAAAAAAGGAGAGAGAGAGATAAAGTGACAAAGCAATATGAAAGTACATAGCTCACAAAAGAGTATGCTGTCTGTTATCTGCCGATAAAACAACTTTAAACAAAAATACAACATTTGAAACAGCAATGACCATATGAGAAGTTTATGCCTTTATGTGTTGTCAAAACATCAGTGAGCTTTGAAAAAAGCAGACGCTTTGGTCTGGTCTTATGATTTTCATTTTTTTTGTGTGTTTCTGTGTTTTTTTATTATTTTTTTATTTTAAGTTTTGAAATACGATCCAAGCCGTTCTCAAACACTTTGAAAGGTGTGCTTTAGGTGTATGTACAGCGCGAAAGAAGAGTGCCTGGTTTGAAAAGGCATTCATTTTGTTTTAGTATTGAAAAGGTGTTTTAAAAAATGTGTTTCATAAAGGAGCGTAAGACTGCACCCAAGGAAAGTAATTTATCTTTCAGTGCCTCTTTGTCCTATTTATTTAGAAAATATACACAATTTTTCAAGCACCCATCATGTGTGACAAAAGCCACTACTGTTAGATGGAGGGAAGCAAAGAGTATGGCAAGGTATTAAACAATACAGTAGCTTTCAAAGTGCTTACTAGGCAAGCGGCAGGCATCCGAAGGCATGCAGGGTCTACAGGGCAGCTCTCTGGGGCCGACAATCTGTATGAACAGTATATGCTTCCAGCTCCTGCTCACATTCCCCTGAACAGCAGGTCTGCCTCTCTTACATTTGACTGCCTGCAGCCAGATTTAATCTAATGAACGCATAATGGCACACACACACTATCCTATAATAAAATCTTCTCGGGTCTGTTTTGCAATGTAATACCGAGCTGACATTTTGTTGACATTCCAGATCTGGATTTTGTACTTAAGTCGAAAGCAAGACAAAGTTTGGATGTCATAAATATATAATGATCCATACTATGAATAGCGATCTTAAAAATAGCAAGGTTTCAGCCCTCATATTGATATTTGCTAATAGCCTCTGCCAGCAAGTTAAGTTTGGAAGAATGTCAATTCAAGCTTGCATAATTCTAATTTCTTTGTCTCCTGGAAACTTAACAGTCTGTCTGCTCTCGTTTACCGTCCTCTGAATGCATCTGGCCGCCTGCTGCACAGACCGTGGAGAGGATGCATATTAAATCGAGAGCACCGGCCATTCAATTTGGCCTCTGATCACACGTTTTTGTCCAATTAAAAAGGAAAGCTAATTGAATTAAATTCCATTTTGCATTTTTTGACCACGTTATACAATGTTGATCCATTCTGTTAACACTTTTTCCCCCTCCGGTCTAGCACCAGTTCACCTTTAAAAGAGCATTATATGGTCTCCTGGCTACGTGACATCCATACGCCATCCACTCCTGTCGTTCCGAGCTCTAATGAGTCTGCTGCCGACTAATTAGATAAATATGTCTCGGTTGCGCTTGTTGTCCATCCCTGATAATGAGGTGGTTAAAAAGTAGGGATACAAAAACGAAAGGTTCATTCTAGTGGCGTTGAGAGAATTTGCTTCTCTATAGCATTAATAAATAGCAAAGGAGATTTAATATAAAACAAAGGTTATACACTACCATTCAAAAGTTTGGGGGCGGTACTTTTAAAAAAAAAAAAATGAAAGAAATTAACCTTTTCATTTTATGTATCAAACTGTTCAAACTGTGACTGGAGAAATTTATAAAATTCTATTTCAAATTAATGCATTTAATTTGAACTTCCTATACTTATATGTGCAGCTGTTTGCAATGTTGATAATAACACGGAATGTTTCTTGAACAGCAAATCAGCATATTCAAAAGATTTCTGAAGGATCATGTGACAGTTAAGACTGGAATAAATTCTGTAAAACAAAGTTGCTGCCTTAAATTTTTAAGTACAATCAACTTGCATGTTTAAGTCATTTCAACTTAAATTACATTAAACTGACTTAAAAAAATTAGTTGAATCTTGTATAACATAAAAAAAGTTGACAATTGCTTAACTTATTTTGATGAGTTAAAGCAATGTAAAAACATATGTTGTCATAACTTACTGATTATCTAATTTTTTACAGTGTAAGCTCAGAGCGGGATTCGAACAGGCATTTCTGTCATGAGGCAGGCGCGCAAACATGGATGCTAAAGGCTGCAGCCGTAGCATCTATCACTAGTGCATCTCTTGAAGCCAGGGGAGTGAGGTTTACCTGCACAGTTCTCACTAGCTGGCCTCCTTTACACTCACCCCCCTAAACTTCACTCCTTATCCGGGTCACGGCACCATTGTAACCCCTCTGGTCCTAGAGGGGTTTTTTTTATTATTATTTTATTATTAAATAAATGGAGCCTTGGTGAGCAAAAAAGACTTCTTTCAAAAACATAGAAAAATATTACGAGCCCAAACATTTAAACGGTAGTGTATTTCAGTATTCCTTTTATTTCTTTTCAAATATCAGAAATGCCATTCATAAGAAGCTATTCAGACCAGGCTTAGGAGCGACAGATGTATGTTCAGCGCGACAAACGCAAGCCTCGTTGAGAGACAGCTCTGTTGAGGGGCTATTATATAGTCAACAAAGTAACAACGGCTTGGAGCAAATCACTTGTCTATTGTGTGGTCAAACATTGTTCGGAGCAGGGTTCAAAAGCCTGCCCTAATTGGGTCTCACTCTAGAGACGTCTACTCCATGTCAGCTATGTAGCATAAAATCGCCGGCAGAGCAGAGAAGAGAGTGTCTGAGGCTCAGTGATTAGCACCCTGCCCAGTTAATTTTAGCAAGGTTTGGATCAGGACTAATCAGGAATTAAGAGTCGGCATCCACCCTAAACCGCCTTCTTTACGCCATCACACTTTCAGGATGGAAAAAAGGCAATTGTCTGCTGTCTCCGATTATCCCCAGGAAAGCCTATAATCTGGCTGACAGTACTTAAGGAGTCAAGCAGCAAATAAACAACATTGATTATCATCCACTGTTCTTTTTTCTCCCTTATTTTTTTGTCCTGTAGATAGATGAGGAAGTTTGGTGGCACCAACCCCCCTTCTTACCATCTGCTTCAGCAAATGTTAAGGCTGGGTAAATACCTCTTAGTCCTCTGTCCAAACCAGATTATCAGCTATTCTAAGATGTGGCTGGGCTCTTATCGTCTTCCAATCTCTTTTGCGAGCGTAAATCAAGAAATCTGTGCTGGATTACCTGGATTACAGTGGCTCTGAACAGTGTCTTTAAGTCAACGCCTCCCAACCTGACTAGCCGATCTTCTGCTTAAAAGATCTCATGCAAACGTCCGTTCCACACGGCACTGTTTCCTAGAAATAAGCCCTGAAGATGGAGGAAGAAGATGCTTTCTTTGGAAAATGAACACACGTTTTGTGTTAGTCACAATTGTGTATATTTCTTAGAGGGAACAGTTCACCCATAAATTAAACTTCTGTCATCATTTACTCACCCTCATGACGTTCCAAGCCTGTTTGACTTTCTTCTCACGGTAAAACACAAAACAAGGCAATTTGAAAAAAATGTCCACGCTGCTCTTTTCTGTTCAAAGTAGCATATATATTTTAAAAGAATTCTTGAAAGAAAGTCATAAGGATTTTGAGAGACATGAGATTTAGTAAATAATGGCAGCATTTTTATTAGAATTGGGTGAATTATTTATTGATTTTATTTAAGTCTGTAAAATAAATAAATAAATAAAAGACCATTTACATTTCTCTGGATGTATCTGTTTGAGTAAAATAAAAATGTTTGATTTATTCTGCAAACTACTGACAGCATTTCTTCGATATTCCACATAAAAATGTTGTCATTTAGATCATTTATTTGCAGAAAATTGACATTTGGTTAAAATAACGGAAAAAGTTGCCATGTTTTCAGACCTTGAATAATGCAAAGAAAACAACAGAGCTTTATAATATATATGCAAATATATTTCACAGCAGCACTAATAGAACTTTTATCATTTGCCTTACAATGAAAGTGAGTAAACCATGTTTTATATAAGATAACCCTCACAAAAAAAAAAAAAAAAGACAAAAAAAAGAAAGAAACAGATTTGGAACAACATTGTAAATTATGACAATATTGATTTTTGGGTGAACTATTCCCCTTTAACAAACATTAAAATCATTAAAACCTCCATGCCACTAATAAATAAATACATAAATAAATACATAGTGAATTGTGAATTATGTTGCAGAGCAGTGCAAAAAAATGTGGCATACAAAATATACCTTGCTAGGATATATGCAGACAAAATGAAAAACAAGCTCTGGAAATTGAATTCTGATCCCTTGTTTTATAAGAATGTATTTCTTAGACAGTGTCTTCCTGAAGATTAGTGTATAACAACATTCTTCAATTGAATTTCGAGAGCATTTAATCAGACAGCAGTGTATTTATTTTGAAGCTTTTTTTACATTTTCCCTCTGGAATAATAAGCCTATACAACCTGGCAATCCTAGACAAACAAGCACGACAATCAAGTTTAAAAGCAATTCCTAATCTCCCCTGAAAACCAACAAAAAGCTATATGGCTGTAGAGCTGCTTTAACGTCAGACGTGCTCCATTTAAGACAATCTCTTCTGCATTAGGATGCTTTTGAATGTGAGAAACAGACTCTCTAATTGACTAAACACATTGCTCAATTCTGTACTGAAAGAAATGTCTGCATACAGACTCATAATTCATTTCCTTCATCAATAACATTAATATCAGCTATCTCAGAGCAATTGTATGTAAATTTGTGCAGCCTAAAAATAGTTATCCCTGTGTGGCTTGTGAATATTTATACCATTGTACTTTTAACCAATGGGCACATTTTAACAAGCGACAACCGGTGTATTTAAGAACTGCTTCGATTTTTGAGCACACAAATGTATGATTGAATTATTCAGTTTGGCAGAGATTTGGCAGCAGGAGTGCGCTGCACTGCCTTGAGTACAAATAACAGAGACCATCTTCCTGTTTCCTACACCGCTGCACAGAAAATGCATAAATAGCACTACATAGAGATAATCAGCAAACCCTCTGGGGCTTGGACACAATATTCTCAGTCTGCAGTAATTCCCTCGTGTACCTGATCATTTATAACGACGGACGACTCTCCGGTACCCTCAAATCCCGGCCCCATTCTGCCCCTCTGTGTGTGATGTAATACTGAGGACACAGGATATGATCGATATGAATTATAAATACGATCTCAAGACATATGTTTTGTTGCACTTTCTCAGCAATCTGATCCTAGTCTATCCTCCTCAAGATACATTTTGTCATTCTAAAGTCCAGCCGATTTATTAATTCATGAGCTCTTCTATGGTGCAGTACTCTCATAGTCAGCACCTGCTGGAGAGGTACTTTCATAGGCATTCAGAGTCAAGTAATGCAGTTCCTCACTGGTTTCACTTTCATTGTGCTGTGGCAGCGTGGCTTGTTTAGAATCATTAAGTTTCTTTATTTTTAGAAATTATTTATGCATTTATTCTTTCCCACCAACGCGCGCAGGAAAGGAAAAGAGAAAATGAAGCTATTTCAGAGGATTTGTAACTTGTGCGAAGTCAGATGTGAAAGTCGAGTGCAATCAAAGGCAACATTAAACATAAGTTCACCCTAAAATTTAAACTGCGTCATCATTTACTCACCCTCATGCCGTTCCAAATCTGTATGACTTTTTCTTCTGCAGAACATAAAAGAAGATATTTTGAAGAACTGTTTTGGTTCATATAATGAAAGTCAATGGGGTCCAAAACAACAGCCCACTACCTTCAACTGACAAAAAAAGAAAAAAAAAAAGAAAAATGCTGACAAGGCTGCATTTGTTTGATCCAAAAAAAAAAAAAAAAAAAAAAAAACAGTAAAAACAGCAATATTCTGAACAATCATTACAATTTAAAATAACTGTTTTCTATTTTTAATATTTTCAAATGTAATTTATTTCTGTGATGCAAAACTGGACTTTTCAGAAATCATTATAAAATGTAGATTTTCTACTCAAGAAACATTTCTTATTATCAATGCTGAAAATAGTTTTGCTGCTTAATATTGCTTGCAGAAACTGTGATACATTTTTTTCAGAATTCTTTGAAGAATAGAATGTTCAAAAGAACAGCATTCATATGAAAAACAAATGTATTGTAATTGTCTCTACTACTTTTGATCAATTTAATGCATCCTCGCTGAATAAAAGTATTAATTTGTAAGAATAATGTCTCACTTTGTGTGTAAATGACTTTCATTTTTGGGTGAACTGTACAGCACCTTTAACCTGTTCAAGGTTGTTTTAGGCTAATGTACTCAATCCCTGAGGCATTTCCATTATTAAGGCTGAAAATTTACAGTTAATCAGTCTCCTTATTGACAGTTGCTTTATTAGATTATGAGCAAACATGCAGGTACTTGCTTTGTGCACACCACATGGAGCCACATAATCCACGGCATGTAGCAGCTAGAGCATTTCTATTTGATTCAATGAAAATTCTTCTTCCTCTAAATGCTGTCAAACAAATAATACATTTAAGCTCAACGCCACAAATCAAGCCAACACACAAAACTCTCCTCAGCTGTCACAGTCAATTTGACGAATAACAATGGCTAAATTACATATCTTTAAGAAACATAATTTGCCAGCAGATGGAGACCAATCTGTTGGAAGATTTTTGCCCATTCTTTAAATCCAAAGACAGTAAGACTCTCTGGAATACTCCACTTTGATTGGTCGATTGCGGCATTCTGCGTTCAGATTTGTATAATGACCACTTGACAGTATACTGTAATTGACCGTTGTAAAAAGCAACTGATTTCCTACATGACTGTGCTAGTCTTTTGTATCATTCTGTGATCTCTTTCTTCTCGAACAACTGATGAAATGATATTTACATTTATGCATTTGGCAGATGGTTTTATCCGAAGTAACTTACACTGCACTAAAGCTTTATATATAATCAATGCATGCATTCCCTGGGAATTGAACCCATGACCTTGGCATTGCTAGCGATGCCATGCGCTACAGTTTGAGCTACAAATCATATCAATTCAAATCACTATTTCATGTATATTCCTTTATTTATTTGGCAGAAGCTGTGATGTAGAAGCAGCAGCCTGTTGATTCTACATTATCTCTTAAATATTTGACACTTTTTTTTTTTTTATGTATATATTTATCTGGAACACATGTTCAAGCTGGAGTGAGCAAAAGGGTTTCACGAAATAGCAAATGTGCTTTGATGATGGTCTTCTCACTCAGTTCTTATGGAAGTGCGCATGCAAACATAGAGTGTACACATAGTTTAGCATATTGAGAGTTTGCATTGTGATATTAATAGCGGGCTGACATTTGCACACTACCTCAGAAAAAAAAAAGGAGACAAGCTCAACGTAGTGCATGTGCACCATTTTCTCTAATCACCAAGGACATATTTCCCTTAAGGGAAATGTGTAGCTCTCCAGTCTTGCAATTTAAAGTAACTTTGATAAGCAATTAAATTGTTTTCCACTGCGCCTCTCATTTCTCCCTTCTTTCATGTGAACTTCTGGAGCAGATGCTTTGAAACCACATACATGGGAACAATGGCTGGCTCTTGGGCCTGCTCACAAACGGATGTTGAGGAAATATGTGATCAGTGAGCCTTACAAATTTTTAATTGTTAAGTCTTATAAAAAGGTACATTTCAATAAATTTCTGCATAAATTCCAGTGCAGTTGCATAATTGAGCTAAATAAATGTGGTTGCGTAATTTATGTACTTCCACAGACTAAGGAGTGCTTGTGAGTTTAAAGAGCCAATGAGGCTCAGCTTTTATGCTTTATATAGGCTTTATTTAATGCACCACAACATTCTTACTTTATGCTTTACAGTAAAACAAACAAACAAACAAAAAAAAATATTGTGAAAAGGAAACTAAGTAATATATTAAATGGAAATATATACAGTGGGGTCCAAAAATCGGAGACCAGATTAAAAATCCTTTTTTTAAATCATCGAATGAAGAAGTAGATACTAATATCAAAGAATACATTTTGTGACATGTTCCCCTTACTTTATTGTTTATAATAAAAATGAGCATTACATTAAAAACTACAATACAGAAACATTATCATAGTGGTCTCAGACTGGACCCCACTGCATATAAATGTAATATTGTTTAGTTAATAAATGACGCATGGAAATGTGCAGTACAATGCAAAAGACTTTAATAAACTTCCAAAGCTCAAACATACATAAAACAGTTATATACAGTTGACTTCACATGTTGGCAAATCAAAGAAGAATACAAAGATAATGTAAGGTGCGTCATATATAATGAAAGTGATGAGACCCTTACATTAAAAAAAAGTCCATTTCTTTTTTTTCCCTCCCATCCTTTTCTTTGTCTATCGCAAATATCCAGGCATGTCTAATTGTTTCTTGCACAGTGCTACAGTTTTATGTGTGAGTCATTCTGTGTTTCCTACTCCAGAGCGTTACACTTGACACCATTAAGACATCTGATACCTCCGCAGGAATAAGAGGTCAAACATTTGGGCCCAAAGACACTTCTACAAATCAGCCCATTTGCTAAAAAGGAGTAAATTACTGCTTGAACAAAAGTGCTATCCATCAAAGCAATTTATTAGTGATGTAATAGTCATTCAAGACGGAAATACCAGACTGCTAAGTTTCACAAAAGAGCTGTAGGATGCTTTTTATCACGACTTTAAAGTGCTCATGTAGTGTGAGTTCCCGTTTGATTGTAAATTTATTGCTGTTGACATAAAATCTGAATAGTCCACGTTGTATTTTCGTGCTCTGTATTGTTTTTTCTACTTTTAATATACTTTTTTTGTGTGTTTTTTTCCATCTCGGTTGTATGAATACATAACATGTCAGTTTCAGAATATACAAACACCCAGGTGATGTAACTAAAACCTACCATCTCGTATGACAGATTGCCGGAGGCTTTCTATTCAAAATCAGTTAAATACATCTTACAGGTTATATTGGCTCTGGTAAAAGCGAACTACACAGACAACATATAAAGGTCAGACCCGGTGTCCCTTTCTACTGCGTACAAGGGGATTCTTTGATTAGAAAGCAGGAACACTGTCCCAATATGATTGTAGCTTAGTAAAGCATTAGGGCTATATTAGACTCTTCCACGTCCCAAATTCGGAGGCAATCAGTGTCACAGCTAAAGTGTGTTGGTACCTCCTATAGAGGGCCATGCATTTCAATGTTAGCCACACGTTAACAAGCCTTGGCAATCAGTGACGAGGAGTTTGCCTTATCAAGGCCGTGATAACGGATCTATCGGATACGGCGCCTGTGCGAGCACAGAATGAACAAATAAAACAGTAATAGCAGGTGAGCAAAGGATATATAGAATGAAAAAAGAAACAACCAGCAGGCACGTCAAAGTTTCATCGAACTTTGTCTAATTCGTCAATCAAGAAAATCAGTGAACAAAATCAATAAATAGACACACAGACGACAAGGACTGTGATGCTTCTATACATAAATACATATCTATATAAACATCCTATACAGAGGTCTTTGCCATAGTCATATTCCATTTGGATAAGCAGAGTGGAGGTGTCTTTTGTGCCCTATTCGGTGCAACCGGTGAATGAGGACAAAAGGGTTTAAACAAAGCATTTCAAACCTCCTAAAAATCACAAGCAGAGTTTCGGACGGTTAAATTAGTCTGATGTTGCTCTCTAGGACTCGTTTGAGGCTGGAGATTCTGTACAGTTCACGTTTTCACCTCTTCAGTGATTGCCTTCCTCTCCCTCCCTCCCTCTCTTTAGGAAATGGCAGCTAGAGATTGATTTTTATCCTGTGGGAGCGAGCTGTACCTGTGCCACAGAGTGTGCCATAGAGTGGTGGTTTCAGTGCCGTCTCCTGTAATATAGAGAGACAGACAGATATAGGGAGATTGTAGTTACAAAATCATCTGGCTTGCTAAGCTGCAGTATGTACTGTGTAAGATGATAATGAAGTCCTCTCTCTCTCTCTCTGGACATATACATTCACATGCATACATGAAGAGAGAGAAAGAGAAAGCATTCTTCAAGGAACAGACTAAAAGAGTTTTGTGCTATTTTTATCTTGTCGGATTTACCTTGAAGAATGCTGGGTGTTATCAACGGGTAAAAGTGACTAGTCAGTGCATGCAGGTAAACCAAATTGCTTTTTGCTCCAAATGTGCCGTTACATCCACCACACTACAGCAACACTCATTCATTGATGACAACAGGAAGCTCATGTGACTAAAACATTTCTTTTTAAGATAGTTGGATAGTGGTTTGGTATAAAACTTTAAAGAAAGTGTTTTTTATATTTATATATTTTTTTTCTACTCAACTGATAGGATTATATTACTTCATTATTACTTTTCTGAGTCAACCTCTGAAATTCATCACTGAAATATATATATATATCTGCAAGCGACAGTGGATGAATCTAATAAGCATGTGCAAGAGAAAAGTACCATTTCAAAGCTCTCTATAGTTTACTCTTCAACAATGCCAACAAATAAAAATAAAAGATAAGCGACTTTTTCAAGCTGACAGTAGTGACATTAAAGTGCAGCTTAACTGGTAGAACACAATGTCAAGCTCATTGTTCATTTCCCAGGAAACACATGCTGATAAAATGTATATAATGGATTTAGGTAAAAATCTACCTCACACTGCTGTTCCTACTTCAAAAATGCAGAAACACATGTATAGATTTCTATGGGAGCCCATTTAATTATTGTATGACCACAACTGAAAAGCAGAAATTTGATCAAAACGTTTTTTTTTATTGTTTTTTTTTTTATGCAATAACCAAATCATCCATAAAGCCTCAGGGCAATACTGTTAATGGCAAACTTGTATTTCACTTACGATTCTCTATGGCTGAAACAAATGGTTAAAAAAAGAGAGAGAACAGTATTAAAAGAGCATGTAGAATACATTACTAAAGTCCAAGATGCAAAAGAATTGCGGATGGGCAATTGCTGATTGTCTAAAGGCAAACTAGGAAGTCGCCTAGGGCAGCAGCACAGTCAGGCTGGTAAGAAAGAAAGAGTTTTATTTTTTTTATTTAATTCATTCATTTATTTTTGGGACATTAATTTATAATTATTGGACTTATATTCGAAAAGTTATCACCCCATTAGTTCTAAATCTAAATATACTTTCCATCATTCTACTTAGTAGTGCCACTCCCGCCCCGCCCCGCCCCACCCCGCCCCACCCCCACCCCACTCTTTAGAGCGGCACTGGTCTACATGCAAAACACCCTGATGTACAACCAAAAATGTCATCAAAACGAATAAAACTATCAGGACATGAATACAAAAGATGACGACTTTTACTGCTGGAGATGACTAACGATTTTGAAGCCCGACACTCACTTCTGAAAGGTAGGGTTATGTAGCTCATGTGTTTGTGAGAGAAAGTGGGGGAGAAGTGATGTAGTTCACCTTATTGTGTGCATAATATTTGTTTACGCCATATATTAATATTTATAATATTTATAATTCCGGATTTATAATATTTATAATTATTTAGGGTGAATGAGCATAGCTTGCACACCGTGGCTTCGCAGCTACCAGAACTACCACCGATTTGCTGCTTTCCATGTGTCTCTAATTGAAAATGAACTAGAGACCTGTGCTTCCGCGTCCCATGTAAAACTATCTTTATGTCGAAGTGGTACTGCGGCCCACCTGGAATTATACAGAATCTTCCGGGAGATATTCTTATTAATAATATAATATGGAATTTGTATTTGCAGATTTTAAAATTTAAAATATTATAATCAGAAAACATGCTTGTATTTCCTTTTATTTTAGTGCAATTGTATCAATAAACAAATCCATCTCAAAGATCGTGTTTAATTGTGAGTGTGAAGTGGGGGGCGGCCCGACATTTTTTTGCCTAGAGCGGCAGTTGAGCTTGTGCCGGCCCTGCTGATGGGCTAAGCACTGAATAAATTGCCTGGAGTTTGACACAACTGGAAGTAATCAATAGAGAGAGAGAGAGAGAGAGAGAGAGAGAGAGAGAGAGAGAGAGAGAGAGAGAGAGAGAGAGAGAGAGAGAATTAATCACTTCATGAATTTCTAAAAAATGTGTTTGTTAGAAATCTAGGCACATCTGCCCTATACCCGGTGAGATTCAAAAATGAAGTAGAATTTGAATTATTGAAACGAGGGTGGGTAAGATTACAAACTGTGGACTCAAGGATGCCTCTCCCATATTTTATGATGTTTTTGAAAAGCTGAATGGAATGTACCATGAAGCCTGATGCAAAGAAAATGTGGTTGACTGAGGGCATATTCATACCAAGCCGAATGTAGACGGCTTTGCAAGTAACATGAGGTTAGAATGGTGAAGCTACTGACCTCAAATACACCCCATCTCTGAATATAGAGGCCTTATAGTGTTTGATTTAACTAGTGTTCTTGCATATTCATGGCCTTACAGGGATCAGTCAAGTATGATGGAATTTACTTGATCTGCCACAACAAAAAGTGTGTATTCAGACAGATGCCCCACCACCACCGGATGGACTGACCTCTAAAATCACTGTCTGAGAACAAGGAGTGCAAAAGATAAAAGAAAGGCAGAAATGAGTGAAAGGGGTGGGAAAGAGGTTTGTGGTGCTGAGCAGAATGCAGAATGGACCTCTGATGGTATTATGAGCCATATGGCCCATAACTATGTTGTATTTTGACAAGCTGTTCTTTGATGCTGACATCATTCCCAGCCCCCTAAGCATCCCATTGACCTTCATCAACGAGTGTTTCCTGGGAGAAATGCATCCTTTAATGGTCGCTACAAATGTTCTTGCTCCTATTCATCATGGCACATTCAGACATGATGTTTCTCAGACATCGAGATGGGGCCACTAAAGTTAAGTAATGCTGACATTTGTGTCACTGCTTTATAGCTAACATGAGACACCAGAGCTAATGCACCAAATATGGGGCCAACCGGTATGGGACATGATCCGATATTTCAATATCTGGTGTCTGACTGTCAGTAATGTCTCTCAACTGCTTTCCAAGTGTTGTTTACAACGACTAAGTAAGAAGAAACATTAAAAACAATAGCTATTTTATGAAAGCAAAAATAAGGTTTGCCCAAAGTGGAATGCTTAGATACTACATAAAGAGCACTTCAGAATTGAAGATGATTCAGGATCATATCATTTTTTTTTTTTTTTTTTTAATGGGCTATTTCAATAGTCCATACCTGTCAAAGCATACAGGATAACCTTAAGATGTATAGGAATAACATATATCTCTAAGGCATGCACTGTTATTTAACCCAATGTCTTTAAATATTGAATAGTTTTAAATTTAGTAGAATAATAAATAATAGAAATAATATAATAATAATAGAAATCATAGAAAGATCTACCCTGCGGTAGGTTTTGAACTGCTCAAAGAAAGGGTTAATGTCTGTTCGAAAGGGAGGATTTTCGAGAATGCAATCTTTTACTACAGTATATCCCTGTCAATAAAATAATAATAATAATAATTAAAATAATAAAATCTCTCTTGTTTACAATCTCGCATTGTAAACAGTAACGGCGGTGCTTTGAATACACCCAGCATCCTAATTTTCCTTATCTACTTTGTACTTTTTGATCAACAAACAAACAAAAAAAATATATAATTTTGACGGCATTGATGAACCTGTGGTGGTTTCTGCGGTAGGGAAGAAACGTAAGCCATCGAAATCTAATCATTTACGTGAGGAGATTAAGAAGATGAGGCACTCGGGAGGAGGAAAAATGCCGACTGTTGCTTGTTCTCACACTACAGCATCAAACGTCTGTCACGCTGACACGTTGACCCCAGGGGATCTTTTGAAAAACTTTCAATTGTTTTACTCAAAGTCAACGAAAACCGATCAGGACCAAGCCATTTTACAGCTGATCGCCATCAAAAAAGTTCAGGAGGTATTTCCTAGCGATGGCTGATTGAATGTATTTTTAGTCCAGTGCCTGAATATAGGCCTAAGATTAGTATTGACCGAGTTCAGAGGCTGTTATATGTGGATCAACTTACTTTGTTTTTGTATTTTCAACCATTTCAATCTGAAAAATAACTTTTATATAGATTCAATGGATTAATTGCATTTTGAACAAAAAAATGTGTCATGAATTTATTGCATTTTGGGGAAAAAATAATATGTTTTTATAATAAATCTTTGAAAATCAAAATCTGGATTTGAATTTGTTTATGTTATAATAACCTAAAGATGATATGTGGAAGTTTGAAACAGAAAACATTGGTTTTCATCTTGACACTTTCTTCATGAAGAGTTTGGTTCCAAAACGCGATACATCCATTTTGATTAATTTGAGTAAAAATGTGTTTTCTATATTTTCTGTATATATTAATTTGCTATAGTAACTGTAGTACTGACAGTACAAGGCACCACAAGGCACCATCTGAATAGGATTTTTTCACAAACATTTCAAGAAGAATCTGATGCAAGGTTTCAAAACCTTCAACACATATTTCTGCATATTTCAAAACGTACAGAAGCAGGAGGACAACTTTGGCAGGGCAAATTACAAACCTAACCTGAATTATGTGTCATTCCATAATCTCACTATGTAAGCAGGCTTATAATGCACCATGGCAGAGTGTTGCTTTTAACTGCATTTTAAAATAAAGGCCTCATGGTGAAAATGGAACATCAGCTATGTGTGGGTGTCACCTTAAATTACCATGCGCACAATGTGTCTGAGTGGATATACTGTAATTTGTAAGAAATATGCAGAGGGGGATTTTCTTCAATAAGGACAAGAGCTCACAGTGGATGACATGATATTACAGAAAAATACAAGATTGTCTGTGATTGAATACTAATGCTAAACAAAAACAGAAATAAATATTTTGGCAAGCTAGTTACTGTTCATGTCGATAGTGTCTTATATAGTGTCCTATCACTATTTACATCCTCAGTCTTGTTTGAATCTGGGCCTCTGGAGTATTGCCAACTTACATTCCTGACCGCAATCCTGTGCTTTCTAACCTACTCAAAAAAATGGCTATGCGGCAGACTCAATGCCTGGTCATTAAAAACATGCAGTTGATAGGTAAAATGAATGGTGTTTCAAGCTATTAGTGAATATGCTTCTATTTAAGTCTCCTGGTCCCACAGCTCTGTCTTCACCTTGATCTCTCTGACCTACAATCGCACAGCTCAGTCTTCCACTCTGTGAGAAAGACCAGTTGCCGCAGCGAAGCCACCTCTCTCTCCACCCCAATTTACATTTATGTCCCTCACCTGCTTTTATTTATTAGCTATTTTGCATTTGGCACATCTCCTCTGGAACCATAGACTAGAATACTGGTATTCAAATGAACCTTTGTCTCATTAATGCTGGCAATTTCCCTCAGAGACAACTTATAATGTTTCCTTTGGACTGAGTTCGGAATTCTATTTAAAAATAATCATCCTTTCCCTACTATGTTACAAGTTTTAGCTCTAATGAGTTCTATCAAGCATTTCTGTGGGAAACAATTGTTTCAGCAGTGTGCATCTGTTCAGTTGTGCCTGTGAAACGCAACCCTATCTTGTTTGGTTTTCTGTCAAGCATGCTTGGTTTTAGCATGTCAATCAAGAACAAACATAGCTGTAATCTCAAGCTAGCACTCTTGTTTTCCGTACACACAAAAAGTTGTTTTGCTAATAATTACTCTTTAGAATTAAATGTCTAATTTGGAAAAGAAAGAAAAAATATCACATAATCAAAGCTATCCAACTTCTCGCTATCTGTCACAGTCTTCCTAATATGTAGAATGTTCCTTCAGTTGATCATTTGTGGCATTTTTCTACAGTATTCTTCAGCGAAGAAGTGAAATGGCATTTTTGTTAATATGAGCACACAACCATAAAACCAAGAACCTCCCAATTTTAAGTTTCAGATTTTCATTTGTGTATTGTATCCTTACATGCATGCATATTTGAGCCCTTGTTGAAGCTCAGAACATGTGGCTGCCACCCTCCATTCCACATCTTTCTCACAGAAGGACAGTACAAATGGGAGCTAGAGCAGCAAGTGGTTGAAGAAAGGAAGTTATGAATTACCTGTCTGGTGTGGATTTGTCCAGGTGCCTTGAAGCTCCCTTGACAGCTGCACTCTGAAACGCTGTAGGGATCGGAGCTGCTGGAGGAACATTTGGATAGTGAGTCACAACCCACGACGAATGTGTTGTCCAGTGGGAGTTCCTGGATGACATGATGCTTCTTGGGAGCCACAGGGGTCTCTGGTTTGATCTGGAATGTTGGCTGAGGGGAAGCGGATTTGTAGTGCTTGGCTAAGTCAGGACTGTCAGGTTTGAAGGTAGTCGGTGTGGTAGCCCAGTTGTACTTTCCCATTGTCTGCTCCTCAAGTTCAACAGGGAGGTCTAAGGTGCCATTGATGTGCTCATGGGTAGGGTCATCGGACTTGGATTCCTCAATGGTTACGAAATTCAACAGCAAACTTTTTGGAGACCTCTTCTTCTTCTTCTTTTTCTTTTTAATCTGCCGACCTTCCTGGTTTGGTGAAACCCACTCACCACTCTGCTTGCTCTTCTGGACAACTTTGTGTCTCGGTGTCTGTCGACAGCGTACCAGAGCAGTCACAAAGATCACCAAGATAACAGTCATAGTCCCAGCAATTATGGCAATAACGACAATCACGTAGCCATTGGTCTGGGGTGTCACATCGTTGTCCCCAATGTTCCGCTCCAAGGGAGTCTCCAAACTCTTGCGTAGTTGCTCCTGGATGAACGTGGCATTAGACACAGTATCATTCACAAACAAATGAACAAGGGCAATTGCATGTAAGGACTCAGGCTGTCCCAAATCCTTAACCTTTACCACTAGCCTATGGAGACCTTGGTCTGTCGCTATAATCTTCTCCTGCAGAGTAATGTTGCCTGTCGTTTTGTCAATGGCAAACAATCCTCTCGGCGACCCTCCAATAATACTATACTGCAGCTCTGCGTTCATGCCTGTGTCATTGTCAATGGCAAACACTCTGGTCACCACAGATCCAGGGCTGGTGGTTGAAGGTACTAGATCATAGGAGTAGTTTGAGGAGGGGATGACAAACACCGGTCGATTGTCATTGACATCTACAACATTTATGGTGACCTTGGCATATGAGGTGGTTTGCATTTGACCTGCGTCCACAGCCTTGACAACAAATGTGTAGGAACTTTGTTGCTCCCTGTCGAAGGTAATGTTTGGTTTGATCACCCCGGTTTTTGGGTCGATGATGAAATTGTCCTTTCCATTTATGATCGAGAGGGTAATGACTGCATTGTCGCCAGCATCTGCATCCGTGACAGTGATCAAACCGACTGTTCCATACAAAGGCAGGTTCTCAGGCACATAGAAGTTGTACTCGGGATGGGTGAAGGCTGGACTGTTATCATTTTGGTCTTGGACTATTAGCTTTACGGTGACGTTGCTTTGAAGAGCGGTAGAACCATTATCCCTGGCAATGACTGTAAATGAATACTTCTCCTGCTTCTCTCTATCCAGCCTTTTGACAACAGAAAGGATACCAGAACGGGGATCTATGTTAAACCCATCAGGAGCATCTGGCCCAAGACTGTAAATAATAAGGGCATTTGAACCACTATCTGCATCTGTTGCACTGATTTTTATCAACTGTGTGCCGGGGTCATTGTTTTCTGGAATGGACAGCTGGATTTCAGGTTGAGGGAAAACTGGGACATTGTCATTCTCATCCTTGATTTTAATCAGAACCATTGCCGAAGTGTTCAAAGGAGGTTTCCCAGAGTCAGATGCGACTATCCTAATCGCATACTCGCGAGTGGTCTCAAAATCTAAGGGAGCGGCAGTTTCAAGCAAAAACTGGTCATTGAAGACCGGCTTCAGTCTGAAAGGTACATCATGATCAGTGTAACAAGTTACTTTACCGTTCAGATCTGCATCTTTGTCTGTCACAGTAATTAGAGCTATTTTTGTGTTAAGGGGGGCATTTTCAGACAATAGCACAGTGCCATTAACTAGATTAATTATATAACGGGTGTCTATAGAGGGGACATTGTCATTAATGTCTGTTACATTGACTATCACTGTAGCCCTTGAAGGAGTAGAGCTTCCGTCACTGGCCAGCACTATAAGCTTGTGCACTGGGTTGACTTCCCTGTCCAATGGCTGCTTGACGGTAATCAGTCCAGTTGTGCTGTCAATAGCAAAATGTCGTTTGGTGGCAGGGGAGATTTGGTTGCTGAAGGAGAAGTGAATCTGAGCATTGGACCCCAGATCAGCATCTGTGGCATGAAGGTGAGTGACAGATGTTCCCATTGGGGCATTCTCAGGAACGTTTACCTCCACCTCGCTGTCCTTGAACACCGGCCGATTGTCATTCACATCTGAGACAGTCACCTGCAGAATGGCTGTGCTGGACTTTGGAGGTGTGCCACCATCCTCAACTTTAATTTTCATCACAAAGGTGTCCTTCGTCTCCCGGTCGAGACTCTGCTGGACTATGAGTTGAGGCCATTTGTCTCCTTCAGGTGTCTCAATGATGTCCAGGCCAAATTCGCTCACACTCTGGAAAATACAGTCAAAAAAGTATTGTAAACAGTTTGCAGTATGTAAAAAATAAAACACCTCCACTTGATGTTTATGTTTGAACTAAAAATCTCATGCTGCATTTTTCCATCTGCTTCATATGTTATTGCTGTTGTTGTTGTTGTTATTGTGCATATAACTAGTTTTTCTTACTTTAAATGCATGTCAGAACTTACAGACACAAGTCAGAAACATTCAAATACTAATGTGTTTGAGCCAGTCATTTATTCTGGCTTTTAACAGATGTTGGCTTTAGCTTCAGCATTAAACCTTGGGGTTAAAGTTCTTTAATCCTATGAGCAACTGCACAAGGTCTTCAAAATATTTACTTGAAAAGCCCATCCGGGGGATATTATTCTATAAAGCAAACACTGGATCCCCACACAGTAAACAGTTCCATCGAGCACCTGAAAACTAAAATATGTGCCATAAACGATGCACTGAACACTGTTTCTCCCACCAAAGTAAATAGGTCTAAGATGTGGTAAACAATCAAAAAAAATTTGCTGGACAGGAAATGACCTTGTGTCATTCCATATTTACTTGGGTGAGCATGAATCGATGCACATATTCCTGCATGAAATATTACAGCAAGCCTTTTATTAACCCTCATGTTTGTTTGTTTTTTTGTTGTTTTTTTGCTCCCTGACCTTTATGGATTCCTTAATAAACACACTTAGTTAACTTTTTTGTATTTTAAAACCATTTGCCAGTCTGACATAAAATAGCAGATTTAACATTAAAAAACAACATTTTCTACCAACCAATACAAGTAACAAAGCCACAGTGCATCTCATAACAGTATAATAATGAAACAGTGAGTTCTAGCCCAATCCTCTGGTGTATTCTGTTTTGCTGCACACAACTTATTGTTTTACCCAACTAGCAAGACTCTGATTTAGTGTATGGAAGACAACTTGTGCAGTTTCAAGTTCATATGTGAGCAAAGCAAAGGAGTAAAAGAGATTTCCATTTTAAACATACTGCAAGACCACCACAGATTAAAGAAAAGGAAAAACCTGAACATAAAAAAAAATAAAAAAAATCTCCTGGCAAGGAGCTAAATCTAGGCAACAGCAAAGCCTGAGGAAAATGAAAACAAATGCATATGTAATCCCCGTGAGAGACCAGCTTTGACTGTTTAAAATAATTGCCTTCCTACCAAAACTAGCCCTAATATTTATGATTACAGATCAGGCTACATGGTACGACAAAACATCACATATATTCTATATTTCCGTGGTTGGCGAGCGAGGGAGACAGGGGAACAGTGCCTGAATGAGAGTCAAGCACATTTGTGAAACAAAGAGGCTCTTTGAAGCTCTTTCAGTCAAAAACATTTTCATGCTAGAACAAGAAGAAGCAACTTCCTTAAGAGATAAGCTTCCTGACACACATGAAGCTGGGAAAGATTACTCTGTCTAGGCACACATTTCAAATGTGATTACGATATTTATATGCATTCATGCTATGGGTAATCTTGAGTCATTTAGTCTGGCACTAACAAACCACTTTTCATTGGCACAATGCATGCAGCTACAGTACATGTTAACTGTTCTACAATATCAAACTACAATTTCTTTATTTGGTTGACAAAGTAAGCTTTGTACATGCTAAAATCATGTAACACCTCCCTTTGGTGGTTCTTGGCACACTTTTGTGACCATCTGTGGTCTACTGTCAGTACTACCAACACATGCGAAAACACACATATCAAGACTCATCCAAGACATAATTAGCATCAAAACCAGAAAGGTTATAAAAGGAACAATTTGCAGAACAGCACTTCTTCCATATACAGTCAACACAAATCAACAAAGCTGACTGCCGTAGTAATGTTTATATGAGACTCAACACAACAATCTGTGAGAAGCGGATCTGTTTGTCAGTTACAAATACATGCATGGTGACTAAAATGCCTTTTTTTTAACTAATTATATATGACTCTTTTGGATTTATTCAGGGAGATAAAACACAGTTTAGCTAATGAGTCTGGTTTTAAAATGTCTAGCAATGAGGGGATCAATCATAATTTTTTTTATGTCAGGCCCATAGAAAATGAGGCTGGGGGATTCTGATTATCTTTAGACGGACTCAGGTAGAGTCAAAAGAACATGAATCACAGGCCCATGGGAAGTGAAAAATGTCTGAAATCAATCCAGGTAGTGCATAAGAATCTACATATTCATACCAACTAAACTGTAGAGCATTATGATGGACACATGGGATAAACCTCTTTCGTTCGAGTAAAAGACTGACTGGGGATGATACTGGGTGTTAGACAATGAAAAAAAAAAAATGAAAAAAAAAAAATGAAAAAAAAAAACTTGCTTAAACTGAACCCAATTGCAATCAAGAAATATATGCAAAAGCGAATGTCAGTTATAAATAACAGAAAAGAGAGCGGTATCCTAACAGTAGAATATATCAGTGGGCTCCATTTTGCATAGTTCAACCCCAGAGTTTCTCTCAGCTTTGCAGACTGGCTGAATAATCTGTTGTATGAATCAATGAGATGAACTTCTACAGCAACAACTCAGAATGAACTCAGTACCAACAACTGAGAAATTGAATATTTTAGACCCTTGTACCATTGCATTGTGTTATAACACAGAATAAAAGTAATAAATATGAATATCATACAACATATGAATCCATAAATAATATGCACATTAAGCCGTCTTAATTTATACCAGTACCAACTATAATCAAATTTAATCAGATTTGAGACTGAGACCAAAACACAAGCATTGTCTCCTAGCCAGGTCACACTTTGGCTGAAGAATCAGCCAAAAATTAGGTACAAATGAAACCTGGAACCAACTGACAGCCAGTAATGTGATTAGAATCTGCTACAATTTCCCCAGCGTTCACTATTGTCCAGAACACTCCCAGAAATCAGTTTACCTTATCCACTCACCCTTAAAGTTGATTCACTTTTACTTTTAGACTGATAAAGACTGATTCTCAAGGGAGTAAAATGACAAAACATTTGGTTTAATGAGCATATTCTCTCATAAGCTAATTGTTATAATTATTCTTATTTATTTTATATAGAAGATCGACGGCACTGACCTACCAAGAACCGAGACATTTAAGTATCTTGGCTAAACGATTGCAGTTGATGGAAGTCTGAACCATGAAGCCACTGCGCGAGTCAACGCTGCCTGGCTGAAGTGGTGCACGCAGACCAGCTTCACGTGCGATTGGAAGACCAGTGACCGTCCTAAGTCAAAGGTCTACCGAATGTCATTCTCATGTCATGTTGCTCTTTATGGTGCTGAGTGTTGGCCCGTGACGAAAGATGTAGAACGCCGTTTCTGTGTCATGGAAACAAAAATGCTGCGATGGATCTCCGGCATCACACGCTTCGACCATGTCTGTAATGATGACACGCTGCACAACGATCTCAAGCTTACCGGTTTGCACCCCGATCAAGCCGACAATCGCATCAAATGGCGCCAGCGATCCAGAAAAGCGGACCCTGCTACTATGCGGGATAAACACTAAAGAAAAAGAAGAAGACGATTCTTATTTATTTTATACTGCAAGCGATTCTTGGGTAACTAACCTTTTGTGGAAAGAGTCAGAACTCTTCAGCTCAACTTCAGGCACAACAATTACTTTGTTCAAAGAGGATGATATCTTTCTCAAGAATCAATATGAAGCCTTTGTGGTGCAACATTCATAGAAACTCTTTATGGCATGTTACTTGTCAGCCCTTGATCATTAATGCATCATTCAACTGGCTCTACACATTGTCTTCAACTGAAATAACTGGAGAAGTGAGAACTTAAATAAAATAAAAATCACACTTTCAATAAATTATTTAAGCTGAGCTAGTTTCTCTTCTATTTCAAATCAGAATCAGGCACAGATGAAACCAAAATACACATAAATTATTTAAATGAAATGATAACGTTAACGCTGACCTTGACTGCCCAAATAAGCAAGCCAATGGATACTTTATTTTCTTAAGTTTCGACTGTGCCGCAGATCTAAAATAGCAATACTAACGGTCCCAGGTGATTAAAAACACACAAATGGCTTCAAAAGAGAGAAACTTATTTCTTAATGTGAGGTTAGAGTGCTTAAATGGCAGGGTAAAAATAACAATGAGTTGGGTGGAACACACAACAGAAAAGTCAATATCCTCATCCCATGAGCCTGATCTGATCCACATGGTTCCAGATAGGACTTGTAAAGAGGTTCTCTTTAAGTGATAAAAATCTCTTATAATGGAAAGCACTCCTCCAGCCATGCATGGTATTACTTTCTGTAGGCTGACCTTGATAGTGTCCAGAGGTGCTTCTGTGCATCGTTCCAGGTGACATGGCAACACTAATGCTGATGGAACAATTAATATGGCACCGCAATTAAAACCAGGGTAGGCAATAACGGCCCTCTGTGTCATAAACGAGGGCTTCCTCCTTAGGGGACATGACTGGAATGAGTAAAGAGCAGAAGAGGGATTGCTATCAGAGCTCTTTCAAAGCTATGTGCGCAGCAGCTGTGGCCCACAATGCTAATCGTGCAGCTCCATGCTGACGGTGAGCCGGTCTAAACCATTACTGTGTGGGAGCTTCAGAGATTCATACTCTCATAGGACCATGCAAACGCAGTCCAAGAGGTGGATTCACGGCCAGATGCTGCTCGTGGGATGCTTTCAACAACCTCAGAGGATGAAACATATCCTCCCTTTCCATTTCTGTTTACTTAGATCTACCCTCACCAAACTCGCATGCATGATTCATAAAAAGAAACACTACACTTGCAGATGAAGAACAAATGAAATCATCTAAAAGGAAACAGCGCCTTTACATATTAATTGTAATTTTATGAGGCAACGCACTGGTCATTTTCCAAGCACAGGCAATCGAAAGAGCCACAGCAGGATTGGCAGAGAGAGAGAGAGAGAGAGAGAGAGAGAGAGAGAGAGAGAGAGAGAGAGAGAGAGACTCTTTAAAAATGCAAATTGGTAACTTAATCAGACATGAAAAGCAAGGATTCAGCTAATTCTCAAAAGAAAAGGTACAAATTACTCTTTCACACTTTAATGACAGTCTTGGGCTCTTTGTTTCACACTGTATTTGAATTTCACACAGTATTTGAATTTTAATTAAAATACAGGGCGATCTTTCTAGGGAATACCCGTTCATTCATTGAACGATGTTGTGTCGCAATCTTCTGCTTTTTGACCGACATCCCAGACGAGTGTGCTTAGTGACTTTTTACCACTTCTCAGCTGATTGGCCCCTCTGACACTGTATAAAAGGCTAAGTTAAATACACATGCAACATATCTGCTACTGTATATCATTTAATAGCATGCATATCATTATCCTACTTTCCAGTTTGAGCACCTATATTAAGCCTCTGAGAATATTATGCTAGTTTCTCAGAGGACATCAATTAGAAGTACTAGTACTGTTCACCCCATTGTTCATATCTATCTTAGTGGAATTACCAACTTACCTTAAACAAAACAGAGGAAATTACTTTTAAAACCTTGAGCCAAATTTTTATTTATTTTTTATTGCTTACTGTGCTATTTTTATTCTGAACATTAAGGGCCCATTAAATGGCAGCGTCACATAATAAATCACAGCTGAATGTTGAACTCACCTTGACAAGCTCGTAGTGTTGAATCCCATTGATTCCTATATCAGGGTCAAATGCAGAAGGGACAGGGTAGCGACTGTTGATGGCTGTGTTTTCTGGAATGGAGATGTTGATAACCGTCGATTGGAAGAGCGGGGCGTTGTCATTGATGTCTTCGATAAGGAAGCGTATCTTGACCAGTCGGAAAATCTCGTCTGGTAGCACGGCAACCTCGATCTCGTAAAAGCAGCGCTTCTCATTGAAGACTCCGGAGCAGAGTTTCTCACGGTCGATGCGGTTGGCTGTGGTGAAAATCTCTCCTGTGCTGGCTTCTACCCTGACCAAAGGCACATCACCTGTCTTGTAGACAGGTTTAAACTGAAGTGCTGAAGACAGTTTAATGTCTGGATCTAGGTTCAAGTTTAGGTCTTTGCGCAGGTTTCCGATGCGCACATTCTCCGACTGCTCCTCTTTTACTGTGTAGTCCTTCTCTTGAGCCCGGCACATCAAGAATAGGCAGGTGAGTAAAACCACCAGAACATGGGCCTCACTTGCCAAGTCCATACTCAGAGTAGGTGCTGCACTCTCTTCAAAGATCTGCAAGGTCTGCTAGAGGAAGAAAGGGGGGAAAAGAGAAAGATGGTCATATTCACA
Organism: Abramis brama; assembly: GCF_963993115.1. Lineage (NCBI taxonomy): Eukaryota > Metazoa > Chordata > Actinopteri > Cypriniformes > Leuciscidae > Abramis > Abramis brama. The sequence continues at coordinate 21,972,249 of NC_139975.1, read as the reverse complement.
ACTGTGAAACAGTTTTGCTACAAATAGCTTTTTGATCCTTTGGCTTCTTTAAAAGATTAAAGAGAGAGTTCAGCCACATTAATAAAAATCCTGTTCATTCCTCTCACTCTCGTGTCCTTCCAAACTTGTATGACACAGAAGTGAACACACACAAAAAGGGAATTTTTGAAAAATGTGCTGGTTGCTCTTTTCCATCCCTTTACAATAATGGGGGAGGTTTTAAACCTTCAGTCATGTTTATCAGAGTAGCAATGTGAACAAGTTACTCTTAAGTTTGAACGTTTTTAAACAAATCAGCTGATAGTTTACAAAACTGATGTGAATAATTTGTTCACGAATTAATTTGGTTTAAGTTCTCACTGTGTCATCTTACTGAATCAGTGATTCAAACGTAGCAGTGAGCAGATCACTTTTATGATACTTTTATGGTCCTTTGCATCTTTTTTAAAGCTTGAAAGCAAGACAAAAATATTTGCAGTGAAGCTTTTAAGCAAAAATATATAGAATAAACAAGAGGAGTGGCTAGCCGCACACTGATCCACTCAAGACTGGAAGTCTACAAAAACATATTTTATTTTTCAAAGTGCATCGTGCAAAAAAGCAAAAATACATAAACATCTGAAAACAAGACTATAGACACAAAAGATCCTTGTTTTAATAGAAAACGCAAACTACTGAGGTTTTTCTGTAAAATGAGAAAATGAGAGGGAAAAAAACAATTTGCTAATGCGGTAAGAAATATAACTGCACAGAAAAGAATTTTTTTCTCTAAAGTATAAAGTAACATGTATTCTAAAGAAAGAAAGCCATACAGGTTTGGAACGGCATGAGGGTGAGTAAACGTGGGTGAGTTTTTTCATTTGTTGTTTAGACAAAAGGAAAAATAAGCTGTTTTAACAATATGATTCATTGTTTAAAATGGTCAAATGCTATAGAGAGGCTCTCAAGATTTCAGACTGCAGATAATGGACTTTTGTACGCCATTGGCAACACTCAACAGAACTACAATGCATGATATCAGATTACAGTATGTTGATATTTTGAGTAGTCAAGATGCAACTGTAGGGTAAGTAGGAATTTTATTATTTAAAGTTTAAGAATTGAAAGACATAGGCCCAAAATGACTGTCAATAACCATCAGAAGAATAGCACAAAGCCATAATTCAAAAGCACCAAGACATGATTTATGAATCAGCATTTCAGTGTTTGTTGCCAACTTGCTCGATGGCCACACAAATCCTGTCAGGGCATTATATAAATAAAAGTAGCCAGAGGGCTGAGGCTTTCACAATGTGCCAACAACTCAACTAGGTCACAGAGAACTGGTGGTGGAGATGCCTAACACTTCCAGACTCTGGGTTCTGTTAGTGTACAGACTTGTCCATGCAGTGCTATTTCTGTTTGAATATGCCCTTAACCTTAACAACATCAGAAACTCCACACTGAGTTTGACTTTCTTTTAAAGTGATCGTAATAATGAACAACTATCTAGATAATTAATAAGTTGCACTTTTTTTTTTTTTTTAAAGCAGGAATATCCAATGTAGTAAATTAAGCAGTATGATTTAGTAAATTAATTAATTAATATTCAGATATATGTTCAGATATAGCATGTTACTTACTATAGCCACTGAGAAAAAAACATCACACCATAATGTTTTTGAAATGGGATATGGAATACTGTTAACAATGCCTTCCCATTTGTCAAGTCATTAATGTGTAATTTGTATGTGCCAAAAGGCTGTTTGTTTAAAAACAAAGCTGAACGTAGCAGAGAAACATGATCGTGTACCTTGAAGATGTGCTTCACACATCAAAAATTCATCACAAAGGCAGATTTTTTTAAACACACAGAGAGTTGAAGGCCCCGTTTTTTTTTAGCCGCTCAAGTCTCGGCTGTCAGCGAGATGTTCTGTTTTTCACAGTGAACACTCCGGCTGGACTGTAGGGACTCATTAAAGGTTTGTTGGGCAGACGTGCACCACTCACAGTATTTACATGACAGTGATCAATGGCCAGCTTACTATCTGCACATATTATCAGACTGTTATGTTTTTCTTTGAAGAAGGTAGTGAAAAATTATTTGATTTGCTTTTGAAGACTGCACCATTTTTGAGTCGGCGAGAGCATAGCAATTACTATTCACCTACTGTACTCTGATAAGCCCGAAAGAGTCCAAGGCAGTATCCAACAATGCATAATGAGGAGGACTTACTGGCAAAGGAGTGCAATGCAGAGTAGTGCATAAAAGATGAAAAGACGATCTACATCTAAATAACCACAACTGACATTAAGTATAACGTGGACGGGCCTTTAAAACACCCAAGAAGGGCGACGGGTCTCTTGCACTGCGCGTTCCATTGCATCTTTAGGTAATCAGTTTACTGTCAACAATAGTGAATCGCATCGTCCCGGGGAGAGTGAACACCGATGAACCTGTATAACCCAAAATAGCACCAACTAGTGTAGGCAGTGTAAGTTCTAGCTCTCAGTAAGTGATGTCTGGCATTTTGTATGGAGCTCTGCTACCCTGGGACATGGTTCTGGGATTAGACAATTCCACACGGGAGCCCACATGTCACTCCTCCCCATATTTAGGACAGTTTATGTTGTTGTGAAAACTCGCAGAGCCATTTTCAGATTTACTCCTGGGAATGATCCTTTCAAAACTATACTCTGGATGGATTTGCAAAGCTTTGAGTTTCAACTTTCCCAATCTTTGGAAACTTCCAGCTTGAGAGTGAATAGAGAGAATTAGCTGGGAAAATTGCACTCATGGGTATCGGTGAGACTTTCTCCCTGCTTGCACAGGGTTCCAGTGATCTATTCTGAGCAGCGGACCATGCATTCCAGGGAGTTTGTGAAAGCCGTGCTTCCCTCCGGAGCCTGGAGTGAGCGGCACACAGACTTTGGAGCGCTTTACGTGACAATGTGATGGACAGGCCTGCCTGTATTTTGATTTTGAGCTGAGCTGTCAAGAAAGAAAATAATTTTACATGTCAACCACAAGGAACCGAATGCTGCAGAGGTGTAAAAATCAATACAGTTCACCTACCAAACAGGCACCAGATAAAAACGATCAAATTTAATAACAACGGTAATTAAAGCAAAATGACATTTCGAATAATGATTAAAGCCGCTTATGGAAGTTAAACTAGGACAACTGCCTGAAGCGTGTCACTTAACTTATTCTTATCAGAAGCATCACTCTCTATATCGGTTTAAAGAAACCCTGTGTAAGTATGATTCTTTGACATTTCGATATAGTTTGAGTTTGCCCTCTACCTTTTGCCATCAGCAGCTTGAGACCCATAACCCCCTGCCAGCTGTTCGCCCGGCCTACCTGCTGTCTTTCTTGTGTAGTCAGGATGTCAGCCTTTTCATCAACAGGAAACATGTTTTTAATTATTTATTCAGCCTTTATGTATCATGAAGACATCTCTTTTATATCAAATAGGTGGTAATGAAAAGCTTCTGGTATAATTATTAAATATGTTTATTGCTTTTATTATTGTTGTGTTTTTGTTATGCAACATCATTATCGTATTTTTATATCTGTTAATTAATCACTCGTATGTACCTGAATAGGCTAGACTGATGCGTCGTATAAAGTTAGGATCCTACTGAAATACACAAACTGGCTTTGAGTAGCTTCGATGGCGACTACACTGATCCGAAGGACCAATGATCAATTGAATGATCAATAGGGAGGTATTAACATACCAAACAGGCTGCCAGTCGCAACGGATAAACAGATGTAGCCAACGCGATGGAGTCGATTTATATCCGTCAGCAAAGATTATGCATCCAAACAGTCATGTCTGCCATTCATCAATTTATCAAAGTTCCCATGCGGTCAGATGACAAAATAACTTATGGCTATAGCTTTAGCCGAGAAGGAACCGAGAGTGATTTTGTTTACGTAAAATAGTGAGCCATGAATCATCATCATCGAGATTTTTCTAATTTGAATCATAAATAATCTTAGTAAAACTTGATTTAATTCTTTAGACCCAACATCAGGCAATTTATCGTGGGCACTTTCAGTGGAACAGCATGTCAGTTGTTGATATATCATTCTCCTATGATTTTATATTGACAAACATTGCAAAGTGTATAACATGCCAATGAAACTAAATCTTAAAGGATGGTTTTTGGCCTATGATGCACCATTCATCTTCACTCTTACCCCTTGAATTTTCTCTTCAAATAAATAAATGATTAAATGTATTAATTCTAGAAGTTATAAATGACAGCAGGGAATCACAAGGGATTTTTACAAATGAAGGATAATTTATTATGGACCTGAAGATGATGGAATCACTCTTTTGATCTTTTTCCACTACAACTTTTATGGTTCGTCTTATGTCGTATATTTACAGAACAATTGTCAATTGAATTTTTCAAAACACGTACCCATGCATTTTCACTTCAACAAATTATATCAGTTCACCTTGTTCTAAAACACAGTACATTATTAAAATGTAATAAATAAATAAACAAATAAAAATATAAAATACGCTACTTTATTATCTTATTTATTGAAGGTGGTAAAGCATTATTTTTCTCTTATTGCAATGCAGGACAAGATAAATAAATAAATAAAACTGCCAATAGAGGGCACTGGAGTGGTCAGTGTGGTCAAAATAAGACAACTAATATACAATAAATAACCATTCATATTAATAATTAATACAGGTGGGAGGCAAACTCTTATTCTAATGTTCAGATAATGCAAGACCACATTGTATCAAGTGAAACCACCTTGACCAGCACTGCAGTGCAGTTTCAGTATTCGGCATTGACAGGGATAATCGTTGTCGCATTAATCTTTTTTTTTCTGCCAATTTAGTATTTCTACTTTTTTAAGTTTGCAGAGGATAACTGTAAAATTGATATCATTTTACTGCGTCTCTACTAGGTAAGTTATTCACTCAAATTGTTGTTACTATTAACATTGATATTGGTAGCTTATAAAACAATACAGAAATGTGTATTAAAACATTTGACTTCACCATGTGGCTATAATCAGTTACTGAAACCTTAACCATTTATGTTGCATTATTGGATTACAGGCAACTACATTACAGTCAAAATTGTTTTGAGACATGCCCTGCATATCGCTTTCATGTTACAGCAGACATCATCATCATACTTTTAGTGCTCGATCAAGACAGAAAAAAATCTTGTCTTCTGTTTCATATACAAACAATAATCTTAACTCACACCTTTGTATGTGCCAGAACTTTGCTCTATAAAGATACATATTTTGTTTGCATATAGTTTACTGCATATATTGTGACAACACAACATTCAATATATTTAGAACCACAAAGAATTGATAAATAAATTGAAAATATAGGCTAGACGTAATGCATAAAAAATTAATAAGTGTTACTTGTGGCAACAAAATATGCTATCTAAAACTGGGATTTTTGGTTTCTTGCATACTGTTAAAAATTTCACAACATTCTTTCAGCATCCACTCTAGGGGTTCAGTACTTTCCACACTTCATGAGGGGCTGTGAGAACTTATAAGAATTACTACAAACAATAAGTTATAAAGAGAAAGGCCTGTTGAATTTCTCCATATCTGAGTGTTGCTCAACCACCAGAGATACACTGTAAAAATGAAAACCAGTTGCATCATTTTGCCTTGGAGCATGAAACAATGTTGAACTCTCGTCCCTATGAAAATCTAAATTAGAAATTAATCAGATTTGACACTCATACGTGTCGCCAAAGGTCGCTTGATGCAAAACTTAGTGACAGAATGTGAGCAAAGCAAGCAGAATGGACTACATCTACAGTACATCGCGATCCAGTGTAGGCTACATTTGGACACTTAAAAATTACCATGGTAACTATTGTAATTTAGCAGCTAAATACCATAGTAACAACAGCTATTACTAAGGCAAGACTAATAAATGGAAATGGGATTACCTACAAACAGTGTAAGGCTTTAAGAATCTTTGCTATTTGCATTTCTGTTTTTTGTATGACACATGGACATTATCAAGTTAACAACCATTTTTAAAGAAGTAACCATAAATGTAGTAGCCTATCTACACTTTAATAATAAGGGTTGCATAGGTTAAATAGGATAAACGTTTTATTATTAATATTAGGCTATTGACTATTTTTTTATTGTTGTCAAGAAAACTTTCTATACACTGATTTAAAGAACCACAACGCTAATACTGATAATAACTTTTTAATCTAATGAGAACCAAATATTCATAAAAAATAAAATAAAAAACTTCACAGCCAAAACCGGTTATGGCTGAAAATATAAGCAATTAATTAACCTTTATTTCTAAGAGCGTATGGAATTCTTATGGGAACTATAAATGGTTAGGCTACCATAGGGTTTTTTTTTTTGTTTTTTTTTTTGTTTTTTTAAGGGACATGATCTGTATTTGAATCAGTATTTCTGTTTTGCCTCGTCCAGTACACCGCTTTAGAAAATGACGCATCCTGGATCAGCTTCCGACTTCATCTGCTGATGCTCTTCTGTCTCGCGAGCTGCATACAGTCGTGCATTATTGAGTAGCCTAACCTATGCGATGTGGCCATTTCCTTAATAGCAAGCTATGGAATAAGATATTATTATTATTTTGCTCATAGCTTCTAAATAATTACAAAGCAAAAATCATCCCAAAGCCAACGGTTACATAGAATGCTTCAGAAGTTGTTAGATGGTGTCTTGCAGTTGCTATGCTGTTATGATTCACGTGTTGGCAGTAGACGTTCTGACTGAAATGCTTTACCCGACTTTACCTTTGCGTTGAATCGGACACGTTGCACGATACTTTTGTGTAATAAAGCCAAGTCATGATCCGAACTGACAAACTAGACTAGCGCATCTCCAAACGGAAAGTGAAGCGGTAGGGTAGCTTAGGAAATTCTGCAGTTCGTGTTATTATAAACCATACATATTTTTTAAATATTATAACCTAATGAATTTGTTTTCCTCGGGCAAACTTAAACACATCGACTTTTGTGGACAAAGGGCCTTCGACTTTTCTTTTTTTTTTTTTTTTTTTCGAACAGTGGAAGTGCCTATATTTAATCTAATTCGCGATGTTTTAAAGACATTAAAGTAGACTAAGTAGCTACGACTTGCCGTCTTAAATAAGTAGGTAGCGCGGTAAAATCCTACAATTTTTTGCTTGACGAAAAATGCATAAGATAAATAAATAACCTTTAAATGAGCATAAAGAAGACGTGTCTTACCTCGGATTTCTCAGTGAATATGGAAACTCTCAATTCCCGTCACGTAGCGGCATCACTGCTGGAGGAGATGAAGTGCCGTGCAGACTGAAGAAAATCCCAGAATCAAACAGCTTCACGTAGTGACCAGTCGGTATCCAACTAGAAAAAACGATCCATGTCCATGAAAAAGTCCACGGTCCACGCACGAACAGCGAAAAACATCTGTGAATGACTTTTAGAAGAGACGATGTAATTCCTCAGATGTCTCGCGCCTGGCTACTGCTTGAATCCCACGCGCGCGGAGAGATAGTGGTGCTCCAAATGGGTTTGTCAATGTGCAGGACTTCTTATTTCAGTGCATTCATACAGTCATCACGGGAAAACCTGGGAATGCTCCTCGCATGTATTTAAACTGTTTAATTAAGTTGTTTTTTCATTTTTTGTGCGTTAAATTAACGACTAAAGAACTTGTACATCGTTTAAATAAACGTCCTCGGACGCGTAATTTAACAGCATCCCGTGGTTTGGCAGAGTGATAGAGAGCTAATATCAATTTTGAGAAAAACTCATGGACTGTCAGTGCAACGGAGCAGGTGGACAGTGTGCCTATATGTGCAGCTTCACTTCCACACACTGAGGCGTTTTGCCGTAGTTGTACGCAGAGCTCTAGCAATCTCTGTTGTATTGTATGAACTCAGTTCCTTAGTACTGCCCACCTCTCCACCTCCGATTGACATCATCGCTGGAGGAGGAGCCTGCGATAAATTTCACAGCCTTCATCATCTTAAAGCCGCACTGCTGCTGGAGTCAGAGCCCCGCTTGCTCGCACTCACCGCGGACTAATACCTCACATCAACGCCGCTACTCGCCTGAGAGGAAAAGGGGGCACTGTTCGCTTTGCTTATAAACACGAGTTTGTGTGTGAAGTCCAACGTTAAACTACCTCATTATACTTTATACGTACGTACGTAAAAGATAGATAGATAGATAGATAGATAGATAGATAGATAGATAGATAGATAGATAGATAGATAGATAGATAGATAGATAGATAGATAGATAGATAGATAGATAGATAGATAGATTGTACTAACTATAAGTAACTTTGCAACTACATTTCAACTAACTCTCAACAGAGTAATAGTAGGCTGTTAGGTTAGGGTTAGGTGTTAAGGGTTCGGGTTAATACATTTGCATGTAGTTGCAAAGTTACTTATAATCAGAATGTATTTTGGGGGAGCATCACAATAAAGTGTTAGCAGATATTAAGCAGACAACCTACTATCCTAATACTCTAATGACTGGTAGTTCAAATGTTGTTGGTTACTTATAGTTACTTATAGTTAGTAGAATGTCTAAAGTGGACCATCGAAATAAAGTGTAGCCTACCAAATATATATATATATTTTTTTAATCTGAGATGTGGCTCAAAAATAAATTACAGTTGTTTCAACATAATGTACTACGACATGCCCGGTCCGCACTAATGCATTCAAATCAAACATATAGAATTTAAAGAAAGAACACCGGTCACTTAACCTATCTGAAAAGTCGTTCGTCAGCACAATTCCAGCACTTTCTATTGCCATGGACGGCTGAAAATCTTGCACAGCCCCACATTCAATAAAGGTCACTCACACAACATGTACACATTGATCTTCCCATTAATTTTTACACTGCTGCAATGTAACAAATCAGTCTTTGACTGGTCCCCTCAAGCTAGCTTTTCTTACCAAAAGCCATAACCTTCGTAACATCAATCATGTCCTGATGCTTCACCTCAGCAAGCTTTTAAATGGTCACACTTTCAATTGAGTGTGACCTGTACTTAAGGTTGGAAAGCTGGCATTTATTAAATATAATATTCAATTCTTGTGTACAATTACATGTTTACAGTTCTTGAACTCCAAGGCTAATGTGTATTTTATCATAGTGTTTAACATCCCATTATACCAGGCATTATTTTAGGGCTACATTTACAATGGCTTCCTTCATAACACCGCAGGAAAATGTCTCCCCATTTAGACAGCATGGTCATGCTAATTTACACAATCTACTCCAGGAAATCTATATCTTTGGAGGAATTTGGAGTGTCCAGGAGCTTCTCTCCCTCATCAAGTAATGTAGCTATCCGAGAGCTATACCTAAAAGGGTTGATCCCTTCATATTTTTAAGATTCCTACTACATGTCACTGAAGGACTTCTCCTAGGCATGTTAAAGAAATGCAAATCTGAAAGCCTTAAAGCAAAATGAAAGGCACAAAATACCACATGAATTATTCAGATGGCTATTTTGCCACCCTCAAAATGAACTTTTAGAGAAACCATTTATGCATTTCTGATAGGGCTAGAGAATCCACCAAATGCACAGAGCAGTTTAAATGTCATGCTGCACATCTAATCTTGGACATTGTTTTATTTCATGCTGTAATGGGACGGTGAGTGTAACATTTGTGAGGAAGCATATGTGAATAAAATCTTAAATGCATTGGTAACATGTAAAGAAAGCACCAGTGATAATGATTTCATAGAGTCGTTGCTGTTGTCCTTGCTCCGTCTGCTACAGATTGTCTTTCAATAGAACTGTATAGCAAGCATTTTCAGATAGCTCTTCTCCACCATCTCAACCATGATAATCTAATGATGTGTGACACTGGATACCTGTGTCTGAATTTTTAGGGCCACATAAAGGACAGAGTGACAATATTTAACGGTGTGAAGTGTTCGCTTTGTGCTCAGTAATTAAAACACTCACTGGTTAACTCATGCCGGGTTCAGAATGCAACATTATATTAATTTCCAATGTACAAAAGCCTGCAGTAAATTTTTTCTCGCTGCTTAGGTTTTCCCATTTTTGGCACAGCATCATTACACTGTATTTTTTTATGGTAAAAATATCTTCTAATTTACAGGAAAAACTGGAAGGAAGCTGACCTACTAATGTGTTATAGGCATAATGAGAGCCATTTCAGTGACTAACTATCCCTAACTTATAGAGTTCATAACTATGTCATTAAAAGTTTAAATGTTAATATACCAACTAATTTTGATCTACTAAATATGTTAATAATGATAATGACTTCTAAAGAAAGTTTATCAAAAGTGGCCTTTCCAACAAATGTTGCCAATAATAACAAATGAAACAAAAAACACACACAATGCACATAAAAAAAAAAAAAAAAAAAATCTAACTTACTAAAAATCAGATAAATGAGATGGTTAATTTTTTGTTTTTGTTTACGATATTTATATACTTTAATATAAAAACGTACAGGTCTACAGTCAGAATACAACACATGAATGCATGAGACAACAACTGTATCATATTTTCCAGCCTCTTAATTTAGCTAGAACATTAACAGCAAAGTTTTACACTACTTTTCACATTACACCCAGTGGCGAATGGTGGTTTCTCCTGGTATAAAACACATCAAGCTGCGACTTCCCATGGGCAAATCAGATCGAACCAACACTTGTAATCAAGATGACTACACAGAGTGTTAATTACACCTCATGTAGTAAAATCTAAACTAATGTTTTAATGATTATGCAGTTTCTTTAATGTGATAAAAAGGTACTTGTGTATATGAGATCCTGTGAATGAAGCTAAAGAGTTGCACAAAGCTGTTTCCACATTTTTTTTGTTTTGCTGATATGATCAAATGGGGTTTTCCTCTATTCATCCCTTAGTCTGCATGTGACTGGCCCCCCTACCGGATCCATGACTCATTACTAACGGCACAAAGAGAAATCATTGGAGGAAAGAACACACTAATATACCTTATCAGTCTAGCACAGCTTGGCAGGGAACAGTGCTGAAGACCAGGGAGGTAAATTGCAAGGTGTGCCTCAGTATATTAACATTCAAGTTCTTTCAGAGAGGATTGATCTTTCTTCCCTATAAAACATGACCATGCCTCTGTATTATCCAACCTGCCTTTAAAGAATGACTTGTTACTCTTCCCCCTTCCTCCAGGCATTCATTGGCCTCTTAAAAATCCTGTCAGGCTATGCAGAGGATACGTATTATTTAGACAATCAAAGTTACTTCTCTGTTAGCATACTGATGGACATGGGTCGACTAAACAGGCTTGTATTTAAAAGATGTTTAGGAAACTATAACCTTGTTTTCGTTATTAGCCTTGCATATACATTTGACTCACCACTGTTGTCTATCTCTAACAGGATGATTGAATTATCATCAGCTATAATTGAAGTCTATTATGTCCTATACATGAAGACGTCCCTGCACATAGGCGGACACTTTCATCCTACACCGGCTAGCTGCCATCATCTATTGAACATAATGAAAAAAGACACAGAGGTGTCTGAGGTTGAAAGGAGCTTCATATCTTGACCTTCGCCTTCAAACACAACATTCAAGACCTCGGCTCAACCCGGCAGAGCAAGCCTGCGTCCAGACGAAAGCAACCATGATGATCGCCAGCACTGTGGTGGAAAATGGCGAAACGTAAACAAAAGTGGGCAGTAATACAGTCAGTGCCATGAATTATGAAGGCCTTTGGAATATAATGAAATGTGTAAAGATTTAGGCCATCTGAACTAGATACTATCTTTTTGTCAGGTAGGTATAAAACCCTTTCTGTCTACAAAAGCGGAGGAAGGTAATCCTGTCTGTCTCTCCAAATGTCAATGACTTGTCAGGGGTGAGCGTTAGGGGTATGCATTCAATAAGGAGAGAGTCTGAAATAAAAGATTTCAGATTTTGATGCACACATGGCCTCACAAAGCTGTCTATTATTGTCAGTCTTGCAGAGCTGTTGTATGGCTCATGGAAGAGGCAATTGCACAGGCCATGGGGTTTCTCAGTTAGATGAGACGAAGCGATTCAGTGAATGCTGGTACTCATGAATTGCCTGGCATGAGCCAGCTTGGTGATGGCCGGGGTGAAGGATAGTTGTTTGTTTGTGTGGAAGTCAAGGTTGATTGCAATCATGGAGTGGATCTATGCCATGTCCTTGGGGAATATTACGAGGTGAGGGGGCCAAGGAGATATCTGACAGCAAGGATACATCTGTCCCGAAGCCCGCTTCCACCAATCCGTGACAGCTACGCTTGTGTAATGCTGGATGTTTTCCATGGTCCTGAGCTGAATGTTGAATGTTGGAGGATGCATGTGCAAAGAGCCACAAAGACTAATAAGGGGCTTCAATTGATGTAAATATGGACCAATTATTATGGCATACCAAGGACACCTACAGTAATGCCAACTGTCCAGATGTTGCTAGGTGGAACTTTTAATGAGAAATAAAAATTCCTTGGATATTTATTCGTCCTTTTAAAAGCTATTTGAAGGGTTTTGTAGATTCTGACAACAGGCTATTCATTTTGTTTATGACTATAAGTCATCACTGCAACATAATCATACCACACTCAAAAAAATGAACTAGGAAGGTTGTACACTTTACATAATATATTTATATTTAGTTTACTTATAATAATTGTGTTTGTTGACTTGAAATGTTTTTTTCTATTAAGGTCCACGTAATTATGTCTCAACTTAACAGTACAAAATCCTAACGTGTTGTCTAAACACAAACCATTTATGTTAAGTAAAAAAATTCTTACATCCAGAGGGTGGCAGTATAGTGCGACGCCAACTGCCATTTTGCCCTAACTTAATTTGATTGTGTTCAATCTGCTTAATATGTAAAATTTAAGTTTACTTAATCCGTTTGTGTTGGATTACATGAATGATTTGTGTTGCATTAACTAAAAATGGGCAGTGCTAGTTAGTTCCCAGCATGCTTTGCATATGGTTGAATTAAGAGAGAATAAATGTTAAAATTAAGTGTTATTTTATGTTTTTTTAAATTATGTGTTTTTTAATTATGTGTCACTAAAATAAATAAAATATGAATGGGTGAATGAAAATAACAAACACATAAGTTGAATGCAAATTAAGTAAATTAGTTGGGCTGACACTATTAAATTAAGCTGTGTCCAACCATAGTAAATAAGATGAATCAACCTTAATAAATTAAGTTGACCCAACATAAGTACATTAAATTGGAATAACAGAATTGCATAATGCTGAAATAAAGCAAGTTAATCATGTGGAAATCATTTCCATGATTTTTTTATGTTCATTCAAAGAGTTATTTTTTTGAGTGCAGCTCTTGCTTCCTGATTGTTTCAGATTTTTTTTTTTTTATTATTCTGTTTACATACACGTTGCACGTTGACGAATATGTTCATGGCAGGCTGCTAACTTGTTTTTCCTATAATACCAGTGGGGAAAAAAAATGGATCCGGTTGCAGTAAATGGAAGTTAAAATGTAGAAAATGTCTCTGGCTGTCTCTTTTTTGCTGATATTTATCAAAATGTCTCACAACAATGTATTGAGTAATACAAAAAATCAGACGAGAAATGCAAAACAGACAATAATTTAGTGTGTCACATCGTAAACAAATTTATTCTAATGAAGAGGATAAAACGTTCAGTGAGAAAATGACATGAAATGTGTCTTTATAGAAGGCAAAAAAAAACAAATTTGTCTCCCTGAATATGTGATGTATTAGTTCATACATCAAGCAATGGAAAAATACAGCTTATTATTGTTTGCACATCTTGCCATGAATGAGAGACACTGTTTGTCCTTTGCATTACATTTGAATAAGAAATAATATTAATGCACTGTAGTCATGCTGCTCATCCACATACATCACTGCATGCAACATCTGCTTTCTGTGACAGAACAGAGCAGGATCAATTTGTTGTGTGCATGCATAACTAATTTATCACATTGTTCCCCCCCATAGATCTCGGCTGCAATGCACGCTCATGAACCATTCACACTCACACACAGGAAAAAAAGAAGGATGGAGAGAACGAGAGTGTGTGCTAGACAGAGGAAAGAGAGGGTGACAGCAAGAAAGAAGAATTGAAGAGAGGAGGGGTTACATTAAAATACTTTTTGTCTTGAGAATCATGTTTGAAAAATCAAGGCATTTGGTTGCGGAGGCTGCATGTTGAAAAAAACATGCGTTTAAACAAAAAAACCTCTCTTTTTGAGACATGTGCGTAGTTTCGATGGGGTCTTTTTGCTTTTAAAAAGCCCATTGATGTATTATGCCTTTTTATGCCATCTGTCTTTCTTTTCTTTCGGACCAATGGACCAATTGTAAGCAAACTGTTCTTTTTCATTCTCAGAGGGAACTCATGAATATAAAGGGATCAGACCACTACATTTAACTCCCACCGATAATCACAAGTAAATGGAGGAAAGAAACTTATCAAGTGCTCCTTGACTAAATTACAGGAGACAGAACAAAATGCTTGAACGTAATGATTCCTCTGCATAAAACACCAATAAAAGCATGAATATTAATAAGCAGTTTACAATTAACGAGCGATTTGATATAAACAAGCTTAATTCAGAATGTGCCCAAGTGATGCCAATTAGCTTGCGTATGGCTCTCAAAGTCTAGTTAAGGGACCAGTCTTTGCATAGGAAGGTTGCCGAATTGATTTTAAATACATTTTTATGTGTTGAAGATCTCAATCTTAATGACTAGCCTTTGTAAGGTCAGGGATTAGACCGGCCTTGATAGCAACAAAAGCAGGTGAAATGAATGGCATGTGGCGACTTGAGATCCTCCACCAACCAAGAGGAGGCCCGGCAGCCCTGCCTGTGAAATTTTAATGGAGCCTTTTCTTTTAGGCACAGACAAGATGACGGCGGCTGCATGAAAACATCATCGTGTCCAGATATTTCTCCGCACTACACAAATATAAGTGAAACACAACATGCATTAGCGAAGCAATGGTCATCATTTGGCGCTTGTAATGTGGTCCAGATGGTTCGACGCTTGATGTTCAAATCACGTTTAGCTGCGGTTTTCAAACCTTGAATGAGCTGTGTACACAACCATTGTTTGAGGAGGAAAATTGAAGGCATGCCGTGTAAACCGCCATCGTCTGATGCAGGAAACGGGGCGATTTGTGAAGGATGCTCGCCGTCTCCCAGTCTAGCCTCTGAGGTGTACGTTTTGTGGCTAGAGTAAGTGTAATGATTGCGACGCATGCTGGGATCGAGATGGTGGTGCATCTTAGGCAGGGGGAAGAGATAGATGAGCGAGAGGGAGAGGACTTGGGTTTACATGGATGAGACAATTTCTCTTCAGGGTTTTGGTGTAATTTAGGTTAAGCGATGCTCCTCCTCTGACAATTGAAGTGAAGGCTCCATGTAATTAACCTAGAAATAGGATGAAACCCCAGCTCAACTCCGAGCTTCAATACAACACTGCCATCATCTTATCCAACAATTCAATTTCATCTCCTCCCTATTCCTCCATTGAATAAACACTTTAATGAAATCATAATTAGGCTACAACTCTTTATGGGGTCAACCCTTTTAGTACTGGCTAATATCCCTTGAGTTTTCTACAACTTTATTTGATTTTGTAGCTCTTTAGACGGTGCCATTGCCGTTTTGATGTGTGATATATTCTAACGGCGCAATAGCCTACATATATTCATGCAACAATCCAATCATTCACGCTGCCTAAGACATCTTAATGCATTGTAACTGCTGCATGGTACAAAGGAGCAACAAGACCTGTAATATAATACAAATTATTTGTTGATTCATTACACATGCATGAGTTATACATTATAGATGAGAGCATTGTCAAAGATGTTTCTGCTAGACTATTGATTTATCATTCCTGCACCAGTTGAATTACCATGTAGCCTAAGTACTAGTCTCAAATCTATTTTCCATATTCCTGCTTTAAATTTTAACGTACTTTGCACATTAGGAATCCAGAAACTGACAGCCAATACCTGCAAGATATGCAAATTTGCACTGAAGAGGAAGAATATAGCACTTTTATATGGTACGGTGGGAGTTTGTGAATGTTTTTTTTTTTTTTTTTGTGGCTTCTGGGAATTTGTAAATAAGGCCCTAACTAGGAAAGAGAGAACAGCAGATATGTCAGGTAATACAATACACACATTCAGAGGCAGGTGTTGTGTATGGTCCTTTCAGTAACATTCAGTTTCAATGGTTACACAAAGGGACCACTGTAAATCAACAACAGCAAAAATTTACTGACAGTCAAATTAAAACATATTTTTGAAACACAAGTGTATTAATTGCCCCCTTACTAATTTCCCTATTTCTTCTAACCTTAACATCAGCATAAAAAGTTTACACATGGTCAAAAATGATAACTTTGTTGGCAAGCTAAGTTACATTGATTGCATCTTACATTAATCTTTAGCTAATAGTAACAATGGAATCAAGTAAAATTCAAGCCAAATCAAATGATCTTATTATAGATAATATGCCTTTCTCTCTTCAAATGTGAATAAGGGTCTGCATATATAAATATGACATGAGAAGGTTCATAATGTTGAGTTGATTGATCTAGAACACATGTGGACTGACCTCTACCAGCAATTATTACCTCCATCTCAGTCATTACCCCCTTCTGAATTCATTAACACCTTTGCAGTGTTATTTTGCAGGTACCAACTGGTTGCAAAATGTTGATCCTTATATAAAGTGACAGACATTATTTCCATATACTTTATAATGATCTTAAAAGTAGCTATTAATTGTGAACTCTCTGAGACCTACTGTAGCTAAATTCCAACATTTTCTTTTTTAAACCAATTACATATTTTACAACAGCCTCGCATACCAAAATGACACAACATGGTCACTGCACACAGCCACTATCGTTGACTGTTCTGAATCACATTTCCAAGTGAGTATTTGTACAATATTTTTTTTCTCAGTAAATTATATAATTATGATACTTTTTCCCCTGAATTTTGCAAAAATTCTGTAGTCAAACCATTATGTTATTCACATACCAGATCTCATTCAGTCAATCAAATCCAATACATATTATATATGTATGTAGTCTAGTGAAACTTTAGAGAGACAAAGGGCTGTTCTGAGATTAACATTCTGAAGTTTCATGTATAAATACACTACTGTTCAAAAGTATGGGGTTGGTGAGTCTTTTAAGGTCACTTAAGGCTGCATACATTTTAATTAAAAAATACAGTAGAAGCAGAAATATAGTGAAATATTATTATATATATTATATATATATTAATGTAATCTATTCATATTATGAAAGCTGCATTTTCCAACGTGATCTCATGAGAATACGTGTGTATTTTTACGTAAAGTGTAGTTCTACCATACATACATTTATTTACGTTTTATACACACAGAAACGTATAATACTGACGTATTTACAGCACTAAAACGTATAAAATGCACGTAATTGACAGCACAAAAACGTGATTTATTTACGTATTAAACAACTTTACCGACGTACAAATTTGTACGTATTCCTATTTAACTTATGCATATTCAAATCGTGGCATTAATGTTTTGACTCTATTGCATTCAATTGTCTTATCAATTAAATTTTCAGTTGTTATTCACATGCATTTATTAGTTTAACGTTACTCATATAATAACGTTAGGCTACTCATAAATAATAACATTTCGCTCTGTTCGTGCCTTCTGCTGCAAACTCGTTTTGGAGGATTAGCCTACATGGTGTTAAACAAGAATAACGTTACACTTTAAAACCTTAAAAATACCTTCTTTAATCGTTTAACCATTTTGTAATATTTGGTTTATTTACCGTGAGACACAAAAGGCGTTTTCTCCTATAGACCTATAATACACTAAAACACAACATAAATTCACAAAAGACATCAATTTTATTAGCTTGATGTAATCCAAATCTTTAGAATCCATACATTGTTTGCAAGAAACAGATCCAAATTCAGCCCTTTATCCAGCGATCTCCATTCTCAGCAGAGACCGTAAACGTCAAATCCCGCGCTCGTAGTGAATTCAAATTCAAAAATTGCGCCCGAAGCGTTACATGTTTTACGGCAGTGATATCAAACGCTCATTGGCTCTCGCATGCTTCGTCACAGATTGCGACATGCTGTTTAAGTTGGTGTGCTACATTTGAAATGGAGAAGCGCGCGCGCCTTCACAGAGCGAACAGCGAACCGAAACCGTATTAACATTTTCATGGATTAATAACTTAAATTCTGCTCTGTAACGTTACCTCATACACAACTATTATATACTGCCAGAGAGGACTGCGACACATCGTCATGTGAACGAATTTTGGTACCGGTTTTGACATTTTCTCAATAAATAAATTATTGTGATTATACGTCTGTCTATTTTTCTTTATAATTGTAACGTTAGCCTACGTAGTTTTAAGAAATTGTTAGGGGTAGGGGTAGGATTAGTGGCTCAAACTATTTTTGAATGCTATATTGTTAATAAAACTCCCATTTCCCTACACATATGTCCATTACGTTTTAATATTGTCAATAAAATGGGTATGTTTAGGTGTGGGAGTAGGGTGAAGGGATCTTACATTTATAATCTATAAAATGGTAAAAAGGAAATTATACAGATATCTTTATGATATGAAATATTAGTAAATAGTTTACGTTTTTTAGCTGTAAAAACGTAATAATACGTACGTTTAAACGTTGAAGGAACGTCCATATTATACGTTTCAGCATCTATTCAAACGTACAAAAAAGCGTTTTCTATCTTTGAAAATTACGTATTAATACCTACGTATTAACAATGAGACCATCAGGCTGCATTTTCAGCATCATTACTCCAGTCTTCAGTGTCACATGATGATCCTTCAGAAATAATTCTTCTATGCTGATTTGCTGCTCAAGAAACATTCCTTATTATAATAAAAGTTGAAAACATTATTTTCCTGCTTGTGGGAAATCAGAATAAAGAACAGCATATGAATAAAAGTAATGTATTTAAAAAAGAAAAAAATCTCACTGACACCAAAATTTTGTACTGTAGTGTATATAAAATATTTTACATTACATTTTCTATATAAAAGAAAAAGAAAAGTAAAGTAACAGATTTAATGAGGTGGATTCCTACAACACATTTAAAGGAGGAAAAAAAATCATTGACTAAATCACCACTGAACCACCCGATTGCAACATATTCTTCAAATCAATCTAAACTGCTTAGGTGACTTTTTATTTTTATTTTTATTTTTTTTAGAAAATCTGTGGATTAGTTTAGCAGAATACTTCAAAGTGTGTGTGTGAGAGAGATTAATAGTGCACTGCTAGTGGCATTTTTCATGATTCTAGCAGCCATGATTTCCACAAGGTTTGGGAAAGCCTAATGATGACTTATACAATTGACCCTAACATTGTTCATAATTAAGATGATTTTCTTTCTGCTATAGTAATGAACTCCTTTCTATAACTGCTAAGAGGGGATAAAAACCTTTTACTTAAACATTCCTCTTGTAAACAGCACAGCTTTTCATGCCCAACTGCCTGCGAATCATGGCTTTGCAACACTAAAGTCACATGCCATAGAGTACACATTGGTTTAAAAAACCCTAAACCCTTTGAGAAAGACTAAACTTTTAATTATTAGACACAGGTAGACACATTGAAAGCACTCTCACTCGGCCAACCAAAACTAATGGCATGCTCTCCCATGGTCTGTGGCACAAATTCATCTCCACATTAAAACTACGGATGTGAAATTATATAGTTAATTTTCTTTAGTGCTGATGAATGCATTATCAGCTGTAGAATGACCTTTTGAGATATTAACACAAGCTCGAGTCTTCTCTTTTCCCTGTCATTAAGGCCAAAGGGGTGAGTGACAGGTTCATAAGATGTAGGCCTACGCGCACACAGAGAATCACAGCACTAAAGAGAAAGCTGTGCCTTGCGTGTTATGACCTCTGAAATGGCTTAAGGCTGTGTTATCAGATTTTTCACAAGCTAGTTCTACTCCCACACTTTATATAAGATGTGGTTGATAAGCTTTTATTATACCTTAAAAATAAAGAAGGGCAGATGAACTGTTTAGCAGTTCTGAGATCTCTCTAGGTTACTATCCTATGTGTCGGCGTTCCCTCCTTAAATAATAACATCCATCTGATTTTAAATCTGATATGTGACACATACTCCCTCACGAACGCATGAAATAAGCCAGTGCTTTCCAAAGGTTCTTAGTCACAGACAGTGAGCTTGGTGAAGCAAGATTTTGAACAATGGTCACAACTGTAGGTATCGCGTATGTGCTCTACCAAAGGAGCCCTACTTAAACTGGGTCTTCTGGGACTGCTTGTCTCATTCTTGAAATCACTTTAGCCTCTTTTCCGTTTCTTTCGGCTTTTAAGAAACAGTCTCAAGTAATGCTCAGAGGGATGCTTACGATGACATTTAAAATCTTTCACATGAGCTATCAGTGTACTACTAAATAAATCAGAGCTTCAAACAGATGTTCCTCACATTAAACACTGAATCCATTAACATTTCAATTCTTCTAGCATTGCCATTACCCAAACGATCAATATATCTTCAATACACTGCCTTAAAGGTAGGGTAGGCCATTTGTTTCATAAACACTTTTTGTTTCACTGGTTGAAACTCTCTTCACATCCTGATACCAATCAACAATAGAAGTAGTCAAAATATTAAAACATGTCTTATGTGGAAGTCACAGGAAGTCACAAAAAAAAGGTCAGAATGCAATGATACAATGTCCTACCTGCCTGTCAACATTTGTAGTGCGTTCCGAATGACATGGTCCCTGCGCAGTGTTCACTGCTCCCTACTCCCTCGCTGACAATAATCGCTCATTTCATCAAAGAAAGGCAGATTAAAAAGTAACATACATATTGTAATTTACTTTAACATTTAGGCTATCATACCAAAATCATTTAATATACAAATACACATCAAACATTAGGCCTATATAATGCATAGCCTATAATTAATACATGTTTGTTACATAGTATATGTGTATATTTAATTGACTATTGAAGCTATTAACTGACTATTAGCCTAACAGATTTGAAGCTGCAGTGTTACTTTAATTCATTATGAAATTATTTTTTTAAATTGTAACTATTGGTAAATGTGTTCTTGATTAATGGCCTTAATAATTGTAGTGGTCTCATCTTAAACATTCCTGAGGTAAATAAAGTAAAATAAAAAATGACACAGCCTCAGCTGCTTCTCAACACTTGTAATGTTAGCTAGTTTGTTTACATAACTCTTCATTCAATAGAATATGCAAATGTAACATTAATCTCCATTATCATTCATAATAAACATTCTAGTTTGTATAATATTAATAACAACAACATATTTATGAATACTCACTAGGTAAACTCCACCGCAGAGCCGTTTAAAAACTCTTCCAACTACGTTAACTCCATGGTTAGATGGTGGCGTGATGAGCAATGACAGTTGGATGATTTTCGCTCTCCACTTTCTGTAAAGTGATGTTTCGATGTTCCCTTATTCCCTATGCCGTTCGCAGTGCCCTTGGAACTGAATATGTTCGCTCCCATCGGATTAGAATCTCACTTAAGATGGCGGAATACAGTGAAGTCCATTTCGCAGTCCACTAACGGTCGAATGGAACGCAGCCTTTACAGTCGTATGGAAAGCACCTTCATACCTCGCGCACCTGCTCGCGCAGACATCACCCTTTATCGTCGTTCTGTGATGGAGAGTTAGACACAGCAGCCGCCTTTTAGGGCGTAAAGTTACTCATGAACTAAAACAAGGAGTTTATGCTGAGTTCACGCCATGTCCCTAAATAACGAAATGGAAACCCGTGACGTTATACCCGGAGCTGTTCACGTCCTCAGACTGGATGTATGTGTTTCTCTGGCAACACTATCAACGCCGAAATTAATCAGCAGCAGTCAAGTGGTACAACTAGAACTTTGTAAGTTGTTTACGTTCATTATTATTATTATGTTATGTGCTTTGAGACCCCGTCTCTCGTCGCTTTGCAAACCCTGCTGTCTGTGTTCAGGGGTCTCATTTATAAACGTGGCGTACGCACAAAACGGGGCTGAAAATGTGCATACTGCTTCCGACACATAAGTTGTGATTTATAAAAACAAACTTGACGGGAAAATTTGCGCACCAGCACGCAAACTCTGACCCATGCGTACGAACGTTTTGGAGTTTGGCGACAAACTCCAAAGCAGATATGCAGATGAGGATATGCATAGTAAAACTAGGCGTTGTAAGCTCCATATATGGTAAATGCATATGGAGCATTTACCATATATGTTTCCATATCTTGTTTCCATATAAAAACTATATAAATACTGTTCGTATTCTCACACAAACCGCTCGTTTCGTGTCTTAGGCCATCAATGTGTACTTATGATGGGGAATTGTTTAATTTGGACTTCACTGTGCATGCTCTTTGAGATAGTGACCATAGACCTGCATTATATGACTGACAGACAAGAACGGTTTCGATATAACGATAGAAATACTGTTCGTTTTCTCACACAAACCGCTCGTTTCGTGTCTTAGGCCATCAATGTGTACTTATGATGGGGAATTGTTTAATTTGGACTTCACTGTGCATGCTCTTTGAGATAGTGACCATAGACCTGCATTATATGACTGACAGACAAGAACGGTTTGACCTAAAAATATCAAAATTGAAACTACTGCGGAAAAAGACACCTACATCTTGGATGCCCTTGAGGTAAGCTAAAACATACCAAAATTTAATTTCAAAGTGAACTATCCCTTTAAAGCTAGCTATTGCTACTCTGTCCAAAATTGCCTACCATTTACCCAGTGATCATTCCATGTCCATAATCTTTCAAAAATATAGTATTAGAGAAAATCTCACTATGGGAGTGATTGAAACAGTCTCAGACAAAGGAAATACATGGAGAAAGCAATGTTATCATTCCCATCTCAATGCAACAAACATTTTGTCATGTTACACAATTACTTTTAAATAGCTTTCAACAGAAAACATTTTTTCGTATGTAGCATTTACATGTATGCTTGGATAAATGCTGAAATGTACAATATGGATATCTTGACAGCATTTCAAATGTAAAAGTACTTACATATGTTAAGCTTTAGAAACAATTATACATCTTTATATTATGAATACATTTTGTGTAGTTACATTTTACTATTACATAGATTTTTTTCTGAGCCCCCAAGCCAAAACACTTATATCTCAACAATATAAATAGTAATGGGCAGATGAACGTACAGTGACAATCATTAGTTACTATATATTAAGTACAGTTTTGTTATTATTATTATTTATTTTTTTAAAGAATGTTATGATTGTCAAATTAGGTAAATGGGTTTAATAAATGTGATGGTATTGAAAATTTAGGATAATTAATCACATTGATTAAATACAATATTCATTCCATAAATTCAGTATTATAAAAGGATTCATAAACATTTGTTCATCTCTATAATTGTTTGCATGTCAAATTATTACATTTTAGATGCTGTCAGTATGTTAATAATGTATCAGTCTCAGTTTATACAAAAATATGAAAATATGTGCAATAGCCACCATGTACGATTACTAATGAGATTGTATTGTTCTGCCAACTAGCCTAATATTTGGCTTTAGACAATAATGCTATAAAGATACTGAAATAATCACCTGGCCTGATCTTAAGCATCATTTCTGATTTGATCTGTCAATCAGTCATGCTATTTGCTTCAGTAGACTTAAATATAGTGCAGCCAGTCTTTTCGAAGGAATGTTTCTTTTTCACTGTGTCGCTATCAGCTGCAGAATGCACCGTATTGATTTCATGTCGTGTGACCATAGGAAGAACAGTTGGAAGTGATAGGCTGTGGCTCAGCATCCTGGTGACACAAGCTGCACTTGGCAGCCGTCAGTCATTCAGAACAAAGAACTGATTCTTACACTACACACACACACACTGATAAATGAATGGCAGATGAGTACTTTCAGACTGAAAGCCATATTCTACATTAAATGTTTTAGAAAATATGTTCACGTAAAAAAAAAAACAGTATTTTTGTGTTGTCTGACTGTAAAAATCTCAATTTGCATGAGAAGAAATATAATGTAAAATAACAGCGATGCCATTGAAGAACAATTTTTGGATCCCCAAAGAACATTTCAGTTAACATTTCTTAAAAAAAAAAGAACTGTGTTTTCCTACTGTGACGGTCACTTAAAAAAAAATCAAAAACACTTGTTTTTACAATGGTTCCATGGATGTTAAAGGCTGATTAGGACCATAGAGTGTAAACAAAAAACACGTCACCCGTAGGTTTCTGAAGAGCATTTTCGAAGCCCAAAGTGGGCAGAGCCATCTTGGCAGCGCGTCACCGCCCGTCATTTTATTGTGTTGTGATAAACCGAAATTGGACAAAGAGGCAGGATTAGGTTGAGGTGACATGACAGCTAGCAGACATACGGCTAGTAGTGAAAGCAGCGGCAATCCATCTGTCACTCAAATGGACACGCCCTTAATTATGCAGAACTTTAAGGCTTAATATGATTTAAACAGATTTTTCATAAAAAAAATTCACCCCCCTCAGTTTTCATGTAGGGGAAAATTATCTATATAGACCAAAACCACTTTTTGTACCAGGCTGTAAACATATTTTTTTCTGCTGTAAAGTTGGGCATTTTAACATGGGGGGTCTATGGGATTGACTCTCTTTTGGAGCCTGTCTCTAGCGGCCAGTCGATGAATTGCAGTTTAAGTCACTTCCGTGTTGAATTCAAGAGACTAGAGAGAGACCGGAAGGTTGCCGCTTGATTAGGACAGATACAAGTCATTATTATTATTATTATTATTATTTTTAGATTTTAAATGCAATCACAACCCTCATCTCCAATTAATATATTTAATTCTGTCTCCCTTTTTAGTAATCAGAAGAACAGTCCTAATGGCAGTTTGACATATTTGATGAATCTGGCTGCCATTCAAGCCCTTTTACCATTCCCTGTGGTCCCCATTTTACAATCCATGCCACATTCTCCCCATTCCATTTCAAGAAGCTTCATTTATCCTCAATGTGATCTGATTCAAAAGCTTTTCCGCTGGACACCATTAGACACAGAGGAATCCTGCTTTGTTTTGGTCAGTTCGCTGAAACGACACGGTAATCTCAGTATCCATTCACCCATCATCCGTGTCCGCCCCCATAGCTCCTCATACAAAATGCAGCTGAATAATTGTCTGTCATAGTCATGGAGAAATGACCTTAAGTTGTTTTTGTACTTAGTGTCAGCGCTTTGTGGAAATGATGGAGATTAAACATGGCAGAGCGGGACTGTTTGTTTCACCATCAAAACATTTGTTTAAAAGAATGCAAATGATTCCCTGTCTGATGAAGCTTTTCTTGAGAGCGGTTTTGTACGGCTATGTTTACAGACAAGCTCCTTAAGTTGTCCCCTCTAGCTGGCACGGGCAATAATGGAACTGATCTCAATTTTGTCATCAGAGAATTAAATGGCTTCTTTTTGAAGTGTGTATTTCTGAGAATGAGGAATGGGCTTGTAACTATGTTTTTGGTGCAGAGATTTGCATAAAAGCCCCTCAGTCTGGTAAGTTTTGAGCGGATTGTGGCAAGAGTGGAGTTAGGATGTGAGACAAAATGAAAGCCCCGGGGGAGAAGGTGAGCCTCCGTATGTCTGGGTATGAAAGGAGTAAATCCGACTTGGTTGGTAAACAGAGGCTCTGGGGACTGCTTTACTTTCGCATGTGCGCTACTGAGGGAAAGATGCGGCCCTCTGTGATTCTAATAGAGTAAGCACAACAAAATGCCAATAAATCATACGCAATGTCGACACATTCGTGTTTTATAGGAAAAGATATGAGACACTCTACATAGTGTAAGTGAGACCTGCATAGCACGTCATCAACATGTTCTCATCAACTGTGTCTTTTAAATGAATCAAAAATTATCCATATGTTGCCATAGCAATAGACTCCACACAAAATAAGAAAAAATTAGGAGAAAGCGAAGCTAGTTATCACACTTTCACTCTACTGAATGCTTCTCAGGGTTTGGTTTTGAAAATCAATTTCAAATAATCAGAAGAACATACACTGACTACAAAATTTGTTTTGAACTTGTCCACCATTCATGCCCAGGAAAAAAAGATGCAGCACACTAAACACAATAGCAGGGCATAATGTCACACTATACGGGGTAAGTTGTTACCTGCCATTAAACATATTTAACCTATTTTTTGTTTTTCAGCTATATTGTATTTTTACATAATAAAACCACGCCTTTATCTATCTGTGACAACTAGCCCTGGTCTGCTTTATACGTCTGATTAGCATAAAGTGACACATACCAAATGCTATGTATTCTTATTCTAGAATAGCACATGAGTTACTATTCTATTTTATTCTGGCTTAGTACTAACCTCATTCTGTGCATTTGTTCTAATTAAGGGTTTCGCCTAATAATAACAAAAACATGAATTTCCATTTTCTGTTCCTCTTGTTTTTGCTTCATTCTCTGTCTGCGGATAAGAATTACCCTGCTAATAAGCAGGATAATTAGCTTGTCATTTTCTTCACAGATTAATACATTTTTAATGCTCTTTTGAAGTGATGTTATCAAATGCAACTATGTATAAAACTGGTTTCCCGCACGGGCAATCAGTTATGCAGTGCTGACCATTAAATGCCATGATTGACCAATCAGACAGAGAGCGTTTAATAAGATTTAAGAAAGATTTTATTCAGGTATTATTATTAGTGTATTTGAGAATACACATTAAAACACATCTGTCCATTACAGTGGTCACCATACATAAAGAGACATTTCTGTTCAGTGCATTTCAGTGAGAATTTCCAGTCAAATCTACTATGTGTGACTAAGAGTGTTTGTAAGAAAATGATGCAACTTGCCATGATATTTGAAATAAACAATACCAACCATAATTCGTTGCAAATTAAGACTTGCAAATTATATATTGCAATGTTAGTATTATGCAGAATAGGAAGACATATGGATATACAGTATGGATACAAAATAAGGATATGAATGTGCTAATAGGAGGGCTGCGTATGCACATGCAGACTTCAGTCCTCAGATCATAATTCATTACAGTATGTTATTTTATAAGTTCACATCGTGTAAAAAGAGATTTAGTTTCTCGCAATCTACAGACGTATAACTCTCTCAAATTGTATTATTATAAAAAAAAACCTTAAATGTAGGTTTGTACTTTGTAACTTTGCCCTCTCGCGGTTAAAAAACAAGACTTCATGCATTTTGCGCAAGAACATTGTTTTGTTTGTGCTTTGACTGAGTGACTGTGTGAGTGAATATGGCTACTGCTCATAAAACATTAACTACTAGGCTTAAGAGATATAATCAGTTTAGAGGGAAAGGATCTCAAGCTGACTAGCTGAAAATGTTACTGTACAGTAGCTATACCCATTAATAAACATTGACAATTCAATTGACAATACATTCCAGCAGAGCTACAACAACCAATGAAATGACCCTTCACAAAATAACTCTTAACAATGAACTCTGTTAGAGAGCTACATATGGAAATGTATCTGTTTAATTAAAAATTCACCTGTTGAGCAATACAATTTTTATTTCAAATCCCCCAGTTCTCGCCATCTCCGAAAAGCCAAGCCAGTGTTGATACTTGTTTTATTACGAGCTCTATCACGTTTTCTTTTTGCCAGCAGACTCTCCTCTGTTCAACATTTTTTAAAAATAGGTAATTCCCCGTAGGTTCAAGATTTAGCGGCTCCATGTCAACCTTTCTCGCTCGTTGTGACAACTAACCTATGCCACTCCCACACAATACACACATCAAAGTAGCCAGAGCAACTTTTCTCTATTGACGGGTTGGACAAAACATGTGCGGAGTGGCATATGTACAAAGCCATCCCCCCAGGTTTAAAATATAAACACTTATAATAGGCTTACCAGTGAATCAGGGTAAGACAAATTTTGTTAATTTTGAAAATTAATACTCTTGGAAATTAATAATAATATTAAAAAAAATAATAATTAGGAATAATCATACCTTTTTTTAAAGGTGCCTTTAAAAAGACATTATGCATGGAAGACTGAAAATCCACACCCCTTTTGCACTTTCATATCACACTTCTTTTCATCACCTCTCTGTCAGTTTAGTTTTGCACATTGGTTGCAGCATTCAAATGGAGAAGAAAAAAAAAAACAAGAACAAAGATGAAGAAGAATGTCTGTAAATGCTGTACATATGTTAGGCTGGGCGCAGCATGTGGTACTGACAGCTTGAACAGATAAACATGTGACTTTGTAGGAATGCTTCTTAGTCAAGCTTCGATGCAGAAATTTTGGATGTTTCATGCCCTGCAGTTGGAATGCCAAAAACAGCTAGGCCTGCATGAGTAGAAAAGTGGAATAAGCCACCTTTACTGTATGCTTGATTTGAGTTGTAAATCTGCTTTTATTTGGCCACATTCGAAGTCATAGTAAAACGGCCAACTAATACAGCACACCATTAGTTGAATTCTATAATACATTGAAGTACAGTTCATGCAAAAAAAAAAAAAAAAATGAAGTTCCTAACCTACATTATTAACACCCTGTTATTATTTCTAGAGAATATTCAAACAGCTCTTTTCCAAAAAACTACAGTTTATTGACAATGTCTATCGAGCTCAAAAAAAGAAGGACAAAAACACATCATAGACCTACTGTATGTGCAATATGAACAGACCAAAATGTAAACTAAATGTTATTTAATTAAATTTAATTTAACATTATACTGAAAATCTTCCCCTCCTCTGCAACTCTTCCCTATTTCGCATATTCAAAATTACACATTCGATTACAACACACAAGAACCAATGCCATTTTATGTCAACAGCAACACTCATTAATTTGTATGACTTGGCTAATATGGAAAAGTATAGTGGAAAACTTAAACAGTATAGTTTAGTTTTTTCCCCGATTACAATCAGGTATACAGTGTTTGGGTAAACTGCTTTGTTGTTAGACTTATGATTGCCACATTTTGTGCAAATCTTGTACAATTTAAAACGTAATATAATCAATAATAAATAAGTTTAAAGATCATCAGAAGAGGTGAACATCATCAGTGAACGACTCACACATAACTGTCATATGGCTTTACAGACACAATTAAGTGTCCTTATATGAAGATGCCTAAAGATTCTTCAATTAATTTTGTGTTCCACGCTCCTAGAAATAACGTCTCCAAAAGGAGGTTTTCACAGCTATGCCATAGAAGAACCTATTTTTGGTTCCCCAAACAACCTTTCAGTTAAAGGAGCAATCTGTAAGAATGACTAGTTCAAAATAATTCAAAATATCAGAGATTGTTGTTTCACCGCCCCCCCTCCTTCTCAGACTCAATGCTCATGCGGGTTGCATGCGGACACGCAACCGAAACGAGCGCAATTGACAATGAAAGCAGAGGAGACTTACACTGCTCTCTTTCATAGAGATTTTTAGATGGATGTCGAGGCTTTTTAGGTTGTGTGGAATCTGCAATCTCTGACCCAGTTTGTTTGCTGGCTGCAAAACGGTGTGTTTCCTGCTGGGGTGTCGAAATACTTTTGGGTGAACTGGCAGTGGGCGAGATCACACAGAAAACAGAAAACAAAAACTGTCAGATAACACGGAACGTGTAAATTAATGAGTAAAATAACTGGCTGTCTTTTTCAGAGAAACGAGTATGTGAACTTAGCATGTTTCCTAAATATCTGCAAACTTTTTATGGTATTTTTATGCTTTAGTGGAGTGAAAAAGTTACATACAGCACTTTTAGGAGTTCTTAAAATAAACTTTTTTTTTTTTTTTCTTGTGAAGAACATTTAAAAAATGAATCTTTTTCCACTATAAATAACCTTTTGTGCAAAAGAAAGGTTCCACGCTAAAGGTTCTTTAAGGAACCATCAATGCCACAAAGAACATAAGAGTGCATGGAGGAAAATAATAACGATATACATCGGTCTGGAACAGAATGAGAGTAATGACAGAATTTTCTTTTTTGAGAGATTTCTCTCTGCAATGCACAAAATGCTACATGGCTGTATATAACCTATCCCAATGAACTATATTACTTAGAGGAACAATTGTTTATTGTGATCATTACTTCTAATAATATTAATAATAAAGTTAATTATTTATTGAACTTTATATAATTTTGCTGTTGCCACTGTTTCATAAAACCCTTTTGTCATGCCTAACAAATCACTTGTGTGGCTTATTGCTTTATTTTAACATATTTTCTGTATAAAAACCATGTCTGATGGATTGCCACTGTAGACACAGATGATTATAATTAATGAGTTATGGTAAAAACAAGATAATCAAGTTTATTTTATTTCTCTATAATCAGTTGATTAACAGTGTGGATTGTGCATATTACTACATCATCAAGTAGCATTAACTTTTATGATAGGCATTTAAAAATAAGAGTTTTGATGTTATTTTACATGGGAAGAATACCTGTAATTTGTCTTCATCAGTCTGTATGGACATCGCCGGTTCTAGCCTGAGGAGGATCAAATCAACTCTACAATTTTCAGAAATGACAGATCCAATTTAATGTACGTCCCTGCAGCATTCCCCAACTGTTGCTGTGTTGACCTCTCACCCATTCTGCAATGCTCTTTTTGCTGTATGGCTGCAGTTTTGTAAGATTGTGCTACATCCTCTGTAAACCTTCTCTTATGTTTGGCAGTAACATAACTTTAAAAAATAAGAAGTGACAACAGCAAAGCAACAAAATCACATGCAAACTGATCAACAGCCATATTAATGATATAAAATGAGACGTTCCCAAAAGCATTTTCAAATCTAAGCACATTCTACTGTGGTTCACAGTATGCGTCCTAATAATCATTTGACACCTTTTCTCAACTTCTGTTAGACCAACTTTCGTTTCTACCTTTTAGTTATACTTACCTTTTTCTTAAAACACTCACCTCTTTTTTTTATATGAGATCCGATTGCTATCCCTTCATATTGTTCACAGTCACCTCGCTGACCTCAGTTCATTATGAATTCATTGTAACACCTACAAATTGTTCATTATTAGTGAAAGTGCTCTTACTCTGTCAGTTCTGTTGGTCTTAACAGACCATGACTCTCTGGATTATTACACCAAACATCACACAATACACTAACTGGCGTTTGTATATGATTTGCTGTTTCATAGGTTTCTCTACTGTAGACGGACTATTGCATTAGTTACTTCTAAGAGGGTTTTTTTTGTTGTTCACCCCAATCCATGTAATCGCTAACAGAAAACAAGACAGCAAAAAAGAAAGTTGTACTTTTGGGACTGTGAAATAGCAGGTGAAATAGTGCCCCAGATTTGATGGTGTGACTATTTCTCACTTCTCCTCCCTAATCTCACGAGACAACATTCTGGAGTAAATACTTGTCAAATGACATGTAATAGAAAGAATGGTTTTGCTTGGGGGAAAAACATAGACATCTTTTTTGTTTTTATCAAATCCTTAGATTATCATTTGATGTGGTGCGATGAAAGCAGCAAGAAACATATCACAGATTTCTGCTGAGCAAAATCTTATAAACAAAACACAACTTTTTTTTAAAGACCAAAATAGAATCGTTGCCCATCAAACATTTCCAGAAAAAGTCCAACGACAAAATGCATGGTAAGACATGGTATAAAGTTGTTATTTGGCACTGATTCACTTGTTAGGAAAGATGTTTTACGCTGTTGCTTGCATAGCATAGCAGATCGCCAAATCCTGAATATATGGAAAATAGCAGATGAGCAGAGGGCTGTCTCTGAGCACATGTCAGATGAGACATGAGGCAGATCCAGAAAGTACGGAGAAAACAGAGTGTGATGGCACTGAAGCAAAAATGCAGCAAGGAAATCTGTCAAGGAATCAAAGTGCTGACATGTTGAAGGGAAGGATTCAAATGCAGCAAAAAAACACACAGTGTTTCTCACTAAACAAGGGAGTCGTAAAGCCAAGCGTAATCTAATTCACTGAGGTATTTTTCACTGCCCACGCAAATGTTAAGCACTGTACGTAGGTATTGCTGGTCCGACCCGCAGCTCTCAAAAAGGTCAGCGTTATCCTTCAGTTTTGACCTTTTTGGACTGTTTAAGCATGGAACCCTTGTGCCCGATGTATAGCGAACAGTTGATTTGCATACTCTGAGATTTTTGCATTCCCTATCTGCTGATGATTTCTTATTTTTTTATGTCAATTCAACATTAAAGTTCTACTTTGACATGGATCAGCATTTATGATAAGAAATCAAAACTCTAAAATTCTTGTATGTTTATAATATGTTTATATTATTGTCGCAGCAGGGTGGGAAGGATTCTGTAGTGTAGTAAAGTTTTAAATACAATTATAAATAACAACTAAATTATTTTAAATAAATACAATTCTATTAGAATTTAACTCACCGGAAAAAAAATGTAGCCCAGACTTTGACGGCCTATTATTTGATAATTGTATGAAATAAGAAAAAAGCACAAACATGGCAGAGATGCCAAGTTCAGAGGCTGGAATTAGCTTAGGTGACGTGATGGCTAACATACAGCAGACAAACGGCTAATGTCCTTAAAGGAACACCTTAAGGTCCTTTTTTTTGGAAATAGGCTCATTTTCCAACTCCCCTAGAGTTAACGATTAGACGTTAAACGTTAGACGATCTCTGGGTCTGGCGGTAGCACTTTTAGCATAGCTTAGCATAGATCATTGAATCTGATTAGACCGTTAGCATCTCTCTCAAAAACATGATAAAAGAGTTTCGATATTTTTAGGATAAGTTTCTTAAAGTTAGGAACTTTGCTGCCGTACCATGGGTGCAGCAGGCGCAATGATATTACGTTGGAAGTTACCTAGCTGGGGACTATTTTCAGGCGCTGCGTAATATCATTGTGCCTGCTGCACCCATGGTACGGCAGCAAAGTTCCTTGATTATTACGCAGGAATGAGGGTATAGTTCCTAGCCATATCGGCCTAGAAAATCGCAACTTTTCATTTTCCGTCGGTCTTACACGATGTAACTACAGAAGAGTCAAGTTTTAAAAAGGAAAAATATAGAAACTCTTTGGTCATTTTTTTTTTTTTTTTGAGAGAGAGATAACGGTCTAATCAGATTTAATGATCTATGCTAACCTAGGCTAAAAGTGCTACCGCCAGATCGGCTGAATGGATTCGAAAACGGTAAAACTCAACTGTTTAACTCTAGGGGAGTTGGAAAAAAGTGGAGTGTTCCTTTAATTATGCAGAACTTTAAGGCTTAATATAATTTAAATGGTTGAATTAAAAAAAAATGCACCCCCCTCACAGCTGTCATTAAGGGTAAAATTATATATATAGACCAAAACATCTTTTTGTACCAGGCTGTAAACATTTTTTTTTTTCTGCTGTAAAGTTGGGCATTTTAACATGGTGGGTCTATGGGGTTGACTCTTTTTTGGAGCTTGTCTCTAGCGGCCAGTCGATGAATTGCAGTTTAAACCACTTCCGTGTTGAATTCAAGAGACTAGAGAGAGACCGGAAGGTTGCCGCTTTACTGGATCTCACATTTAATTTTTTTAGTAACTCCATTATTTTCTTATAATTTTATTGAGACACTGCCTTCCTCGCTTTCTTAAAAAAATGACCCTGCTGTAGATTATGTACTGTAGTTGCTCAAAGCATATTAAGAAACCTATAAGAAAAAATGTTTTCCCTAGCATCTTTTCTGTGTGGGAAAATGCCTCTCATGTGTGTTTTATTGGCCATGTACTGGGAAAAACTTGCAGTTCACTATAATAACCTCATTCAATGTGTATGTGTACCTTGTGCTATGAGTATACAACGGAGGTGAGAAAGGTCAAAACAATCCCTTTTCAAGAAGTTGACTTAGCCCAAGTAATCAGGTTTTACAATATGTTTCATCTCAATTCTGTTGAGGATCTCTTAGTTTTCAAGTGCCTTCAAGTACCAAGTTTTGTTGGTCCAAAATTACCAGCTAGTCTTCTAGATGCAATCTAAAATTAATTTACTACCCCTGGGCTTTACATTGTGTCCTTCAGACATGTGCATATTTCAGCAGGGTGAAGTCGAAGGTGACTGTTATGATTCTTGCTACCTTGATAAATTTTGCTCATATGGTACGACATATCTAAAGCACTCACGCAGAGCCTGGCGTGACTTTTATGATCATTTGCTACCCCTGAAGTGATTAATGGCGAGTCATATAAACCTGCCATTGTTTTTTAATTGTACATTCATTAAAGGTCTGTTTTAAAGGATTAGTTCAACAAAAAAATGTATTCTGCCATCATCTACTTTCCCTCATATCATTCCAAACCTGTGTGACTTTCATTATTCAATGGAACACAAATGCTGAACTTTTGAATAATATCTTTGCCACTATATATTTGCATAATGACCCTGGATGACAAAACCAGTCATAAGTCGCACAGATATATTTGTGGCAATAGCCAACAATACATTGTATGGGTCAAAATCATCGATTTATCTTTTATGCCAAAGATCATGTTCCATGAAGATATTTTGTAAATTTCCTACTGTAAATATATAAAACATTTATTTTTGTGAGTGAATGCAGCACAATCGCGAACAGAAATGCACAACTTTAAAGTCGATTTTCTCAATGTTTAGATTTTTTTGCACCCTCAGATTCCAAATTTTCTAATAGTCGTATCTCGGCCAAATATTGTCCTATCCAAACAAAACCTACATTAATGGAAAGCTTATGTATTATGTATATTATGTATAAATCTCAATTTCAAAAAATTTACCCATGTGACTGGTTTTGTGGTCCAGGGTCACATATTATGAAAGTAAGCAAAAATCTTGATTATCCATGCAAGCTGGTCTTGGTGTATTCATGAGAGAAGAAGCAATGTCAGATTTGTTAACAAATGATTCTTTTGAATCAGATTTTTTTTTTTAAATATCTTGCTGATCATCACACAAAAATATTCTATGCCTTCAGAAAAAACTTAAATGCTCTATGTTGAGTGTTGACATGTATTAAAGGGTTAGTTCACCCAAAAATTAAAATGATCCTATAATTTACTCACCCTCAAGCCATCCTAGGTGTATATGACTTTCTTCTTTCAGCCAAACACAATCGGAGTTATATTAAAAAATATCCTGGCTCTTCCAAGCTTTGTAATGGGAGTGAATGGTACCTTTTTTTTTTTTTCTTTTTTTTTTTTTTGTAGCCCAAAAATCCATCCATCCATCATTAAAGTAATCCATACGGCTCCAGGGGGTTAATAAAGGTCTTCTGAAGTGAAGCGATGTGTTTTTGTAAGGAAACTATCCATGATTATAACTTTATAAACTGTAATAACTGGCTTCCTGTGACATCCGTATGTGAGTCTACTTCCAGTGGAAGAGTGACCTCTGACCATACGCATGACGCATTGACGAACACAGAAGCCCAGAGGATATAGCAAAACAAAACAGCGGTCACGATTCACAAATTAGAAGTCTAAAACGAAAATGTATAAAGAGAAATGTCGGAGGAGCTTGATTTTTTTACCTAGCCCTATTTGTTTGAACCACAAGAGGCGTCGACTCTCACCTAATCTTGCGCTATGCCTACGTCATACGCCAGAACTCGACTCTCATGTGAACGCACAGACGGCCTTTACCGGAAGCTAGTGATTACAGTTTATGAAGTTATAATTCTGGATATTTTTCGTACAAAAACGCATCGCTTCACTTCAGAAGGTCCCCCTGGAGCCTTGATCTTAAAACAAATGGTACCATACACTCCCATTATAAATCTGATTGTGTTTGGCTGAAAGAAGAAAGTCATATACACCTAGGATGGCTTGAGGGTGAGTAAATAATGGAATCATTTTAATTTTATTGGTAAACTAACTGTTTAAGCTAGACAGCAGTCACCATTTATGCATGTATTGAAAAGATCGAACAAGTACATTAAAATAAAAAAAATCCTTAGGTTGCGTTAAACTAACTAACTAAATAAATGTAGGTGAGTAAATTGTAACAAAATATTAATTTCTGGGCAAACTATTCCTTAGATGAGAGATAAGATATTTTGGAAAATCTTCTTTTTTTTCTTTTTTTTTTTTTTTTTTCATAAAATTTCAGTCAAAACAAAACTATTTTGTTATCAACATTCTTCAAAACATCTTCTGTAAATGACAGAACTTGCATTTTTGGTTGAACTATCTCTTTAACAAAAACAAACAAAAAAAATAATAACAATACAAATTGTTCCAAGACAAAATGTATTTAATATGCAGTATACACCACTGAAATTCATTTACTTTATGCTGTTCCCTTTTCAAGCCCATAATAAATTCAATTTTCCTCATCCCAAGTCATTCTTCCCCATGTGTCCCTTAATATTGGACACCTTAATATTATTCAGATCTTGCTGCAGATACCTCATAGACAATATGAAAGTCAATGATATTTTGGGGAGGAAATGATTACAATTAAAACTAATGATGGCTGAAATAAAAGCTATCTTTCCCAATTACTTGAGGCTTCCTTATCAAGGATAATATGACCAGCAAGCTCTCTAGAATGCTGATGAGATTGTGGCACTTTTCTTGGCTCTCCTTGCCTCGTCCTTTTAGTGTTTGACAAACATGTAAACAAAGCTTGTACAGTGGCTGTCAAGAGTCCTGCAAATGCAAGCTTGATTGTTGGTTTAATCAACACAAACTCAAAATCTAAAAATGGCTGCATTGTTATTTGTGTTTTGTAATTCAGTAGCACTACATTGGAGTGTTCCTTTCGTGATTGATTGACTCCCATGTAACATGTAAATGACCTGCAACATTTACTTAAATTTGGATAGTTCTTCTCATGGTGTGACATATTTGTTTAAAAAAATGGCATTGCTTGAAATGTATCTGCACTTATCTTAAAGGGATAGCTCACACAAAAAAACGCCTCGGTTACGACTGTAACCTCGGTTCCCTGAAGAGGGAACGAGCGTTGCGTCGAGAATGACGCTATGGGGAACGCTTTGCGTGATGACGTCTTGAAGCACATGTAAAATCAGTCCAATGGTGTAGCGGGACGTCAGAGGCGGGTGACGTCACGTACCAGGAAGCTATAAAAGCCGGCCCGAAACAGAAAACGAAAGCTTCGTAAAAGTCTGAAGTCGAGCTGACAGGCATGAAGGAGACATGGCAAGGCGACGCAACGCTCGTTCCCTCTTCAGGGAACCGAGGTTACAGTCGTAACCGAGGCGTTCCCTTTCGAGGGAACTCCCGTTGCGTCGAGAATGACGCTATGGGGAACGTCTATACCAACGCCTCCATAGCTACGAATGTCTGTCCTGTGTGTAATCTAATAGAGCAGCACTAGGATGACAAAACATGAGACCCTGGAGCAGAGTCTAGATCCAAAGAGTAAAACCTGACGAAAGTGTGCGGTGAGGACCAGCCTGCCGCATCACAGACATCCTGTAGTGAAACTCCTGAAATAAGGGCCTTAGAGGCCGCCATACTCCTTGTAGAGTGCGACCGGACAGCCAAAGGAGAAGGCTGCCCAGCCGCCTCATAAGCAAGTGAGATAGCCTCGACCACCCACTTGCTCATTCTTTGCTTAGACACCGGCCCTCCCTTGTTAGGGGAGCCAAAGCAAACAAACAACTGATCACTTCTGCGCCACAGGGCAGCTCTGTGGACGTAGGCGTCTAACGCCCGAACTGGGCAAAGCAAATTATTAGCCTCCTGGTCCGCATTCTGGAAGGGAGGAGGACAGAAGGCCTGCAGAATAATAGGTCTGGCCACATTAGTGGGGACCTTGGGGACATAACCCGGTCTGGGATGGAGAAAAGCTTTCACCATACCCGGAGCAAACTCTAAGCAGGACGGAGCAACCGACAATGCTTGAATATCCCCAATTCTCTTAAGAGAAGAAATGGCAAGAAGGAAAATAGCTTTCAAAGTCAGAAACTTTTCCGAAACCTCCTCAATGGGCTCAAAGGGGGCCAGGGACAGGCCTTGTAGAGCAATGGACAAGTCCCATGGCGGCACCCTAGAGCGGACTGCAGGCCTCAGCCTCCAAGTGCCACGAAGGAAACGAGATACCAGAGGGTCCTTCCCCACAGACATTCCACCCAAAGGAATGTGGTAAGCACCTATGGCCGCCACATAGACCTTTAAAGTGGACGGGGTCAGACCTGCAGTGAACCAGTCCTGCAGGAACTCCAGCACTGTACCAATTGGGCAGTGGACTGGGTCCAACCGACGGTCACTACACCAAGAAGTGAATACTCTCCACTTCAGGGCATAAAGTTTCCTCGTGGAGGGAGCTCTGGACTGTAGAATGGTCTCAACAACCTCAGTTGAGAGACCTGACTCTATGAGCTGGGCCCCCTCAGAGGCCAAGCCCACAGGTTCCACAGTTCTGGGCGGGGGTGAAATATTGAGCCCCCTGCCTGGGACAGAAGGTCTCTCCTGACGGGTAACTCCAGAGGATGCCCGTCGAGGAGGGAGACCAGATCGGGAAACCATACTCTGCCCGGCCAACGCGGGGCTATTAGAAGCAGGCAAACCCGGTCCCTGCGAACTCTCTCCAGAACTCCCGGGAGCAGAGCAACTGGGGGAAAGGCGTACAGACGTAGCCTCGGCCACGTCTGAACCATAGCATCCAGTCCCAGAGGAGCTGGATGCGTGAGGGAGAACCAAAGTGGACAGTGAGACGTCTCTCGAGACGCAAACAAATCCACTTGTGCTTGGCCGTACTCCCTCCATATCAGCTCCACCACCTCGGGGTGGAGCCTCCATTCCCCGGGCCTCGGCCCCTGCCTCGACAGAGTGTCTGCTCCTATATTCTGAACCCCGGGGATGTAGGCTGCTCTGAGTGACAGCAACTTCCCCTGGGACCACAAGAGGATATGGCGTGCCAGATTTGATAATGGGCGCGAGCGCAAACCCCCTTGGTGGTTGATGTAGGCGACTACCGACGTGTTGTCCGTATGCACTAACACATGGTGTCCCCTGAGGTCTGTGACAAAGCTCCTCAGAGCCCGGAAGACAGCTAACATCTCTAGGCGATTGATATGCCAGGAACGATGATGGTCTTCCCACAGACCTTGAGCTGAGCGACCCTCCAGGATCGCTCCCCAACCCGTGAGGGAAGCATCCGTCGTTAGCAGTCTGCGACGACAAGAAGCTCCCAACACTGGGCCCTGGGACAGGAACCAAGGTTTCTTCCACATAACCAAGGCACGTAGGCATCGCCGCGTGACCTTGATTGTACGAAATGGGTTGCCCCTCGGGGAAAACCCCCTGGTCCTGAGCCACCACTGCAGGGGCCTCATGTGCAGCAGTCCAAAAGGTATCACGTTGGAAGCTGCTGCCATGAGACCCAACAGTCTCTGGAACTGTTTGACAGTGAGTAGCTGGCCTAGCTTTACACTTTTCACAGCTGCAAGGATGGACTCTATACGTGGCGGTGACAGGCGCGCCTGCATCGACACTGAGTCCCAAACCACGCCTAGGAAAGTGGTTCTCTGGAGTGGAGAAAGCACACTCTTCTTGGCGTTCAGCCGTAACCCCAGCTCTTTCATGTGGGCGAGAACAACATCTCGATGTTGAACCGCCAACTGATGCGACTGAGCTAAAATCAACCAATCGTCGATGTAGTTCATGATGCGAATCCCCTGAAGGCGCAGAGGCGCCAGAGCTGCATCCATGCATTTCGTGAAAGTGCGGGGTGATAAAGCTAGGCCGAATGGAAGAACACGATATTGGTATGCTTTGCCCCCGAAAGCAAACCTCAGGAACTTCCAATGACACGGACGGATGGAAATATGGAAATATGCGTCCTTGAGATCTATCGTGACAAACCAGTCCTCGGACCTGATCTGTGGCACGATCTGTCTCAATGTCAACATTTTGAACTTGAGCTGCATGACTGACTCGTTCAGAACTCGAAGATCCAAAATGGGACGCAATCCCCCGTCCTTTTTTGGAACTATGAAGTACCGGCTGTAAAACCCGGTTTCCCTGTTGGAGGGAGGTACATATTCTATGGCCCCTTTCTCTAACAGAGTGTTTACTTCCTGTTCCATAACCAGAACCTGCTCGGGGCCCACCACTGTGGGTAGGACCCCCATAAACCGAGGTGGGCGTTTCTTGAATTGTATCTGATACCCTTTTTCTACGGTCT
This sequence comes from Abramis brama, assembly GCF_963993115.1. Taxonomy (NCBI): domain Eukaryota; kingdom Metazoa; phylum Chordata; class Actinopteri; order Cypriniformes; family Leuciscidae; genus Abramis; species Abramis brama. The sequence goes on along the minus strand of NC_139975.1, from coordinate 21,932,028 downwards.
GCAGGACCCAACGAGAAACATTTGACAGTAGCTTCCACGCTGTCAAAGATTCTACTAGAGGTACCAGCCTCTCGAGACTGGTTTCTGGATTTTGTTGTTGTTGAGCAGTCAATTCGACGCCCTGTAACGGCGCACCGGCAGGGAGCGACCGAACAGACTGCTCTAACACCCTCCTCGGAGGGGGCGGGCATCCCGAGGCCACTACGTTTCCGGGTGGTCCTTGAGATATGTGCTCGCCGGAGACCGCTGCGCCCTGTAACACCGATGGCGGCAGGGTTGGCAGAACGGTCCCCTGAGGGTACCGAAGAGAGACGGGCACCGTAAAAAGAGGTGTTAACCGCTCTGCTTCGGGGGGGACTACCCTCATTAATCCTGAGCCCTCGGACGTCAGGATTTCTTCCCAGCAGCCTTCTTGGCGGTAATAACGGTCCGCAGATCCGTTCTACCCCTCGAAGACTGCTGGGTTTGAGCGCGCCCTCCGTGTCCCCGAGATTTTTGTGGGGGAGCACGGGAGGACACGCTCTGCTTCTGAGTGGCACGATGCTCAGCACCCTTTTTAGAGGAGTGAGGCTGCTCCCGCTCAGCAGCCTCATAGAAAGAACGGCGGGGAAGAAGCTTTTGAAGAGCAGATGCTTGTTTAGCGGCTTCTTGTGATTTTGCAACCGCAATATTTACTGCATCCCCAAATAACCCGGCAGTGGAAACCGGAGCGTCTAACAGAACATGCTTTTCTTTGTCCTTAATATCGCTCAGGTTGAGCCACAGATGCCTCTCAGTGGCCACCAGGGCTGCCATAGACCGCCCGATAGATTTAGCGGTCTCCTTGGTGGCTCTGAGAGAAACATCCGTGGCTCTGCGCAGTTCAGCCACAGTGTCGGGACCGATTCCCCCGCCCTCCTCTAAATCCCCCAATAATTCTGCCTGATAGGCTTGTAAAATGGACATCGTATGCAGACACGCTGCAGCTTGACCAGCGGCTGCATACGACTTATTAATCAGGGTAGATGTCAACTTTACTGGCTTTGAGGGAAGTGTAGGAGCCTTCAGGGAAGATGCCGTTGCTGGAGAGAGATAGCCCGCGAGCGTCTCTTCCACCTTCGGCATCTCCCCATAACCATGCTCTTTATATCGTGAAATGGTGGAATATAGAGAGGTGTGTGGTGTGTAAACTCTGTAAGAGACTGGTCTCCCCCACGATCTCGACACCTCGGTGTGGAGATCGGGGAAAAACGGCAGGCTCCTACGCTGGGGCTGAGCACGAGATGGCAGGAAGCGTTCGTCGAGTTTGCTTTTTGAACGAACGTCCTGCCTATCCTCTGGCCACTCAATAGACAATCTGTCAACTGCTCTCGTGATAACATCGAGCAGTTCTTCAAAAGCATGAGACTGAGGTGGCGAATCCTCAGACTCAGCATCAATACTTACAACATCCAACTCCTCAGAGCTGGATAGTTGCAGTATTGGTGCCTCTATCGGGGGGGAAGAAACCGCAGCGCGTGCTTCCACACCCTGATGAGAGGCACTGGATCTGTCAGTAAGAGGCTGAGATAAGGCAGAGCCCGTCTCAACATCCACTGACAGATCCATTTGCGAACCCCAGGTCTGAGATCGCCGCCGAGCCTCAGCCGCGGCGGGACCCGAGCCCTGGGGAACGTGGTCGGGATTGAACCGAGCCAACCGGGATCGGAGCGTCCGCAATGGAAGCGCACAGCAATGCACACAGTCACCACCCTCGAGTGCTGACTGGGCATGCTCCTCTCCCAAACAAACAACACAAAGAGTGTGTGTGTCACCTCCCGTTAAATAACGCGGGCAGGGATGGACACACACTCGATACTGCTGCTTGCTCGCCATATCTGAATAAATATATATATATATAGACAGACAACACCAAATAACAAGGACAGATTTCAACACAGAGCGCGACTGAAGACTCAGAAAGCTTTCGTTTTCTGTTTCGGGCCGGCTTTTATAGCTTCCTGGTACGTGACGTCACCCGCCTCTGACGTCCCGCTACACCATTGGACTGATTTTACATGTGCTTCAAGACGTCATCACGCAAAGCGTTCCCCATAGCGTCATTCTCGACGCAACGGGAGTTCCCTTGAAAGGGAACATGCATTCTGTCTGTCTAGTCTGTATAAATACTGACTTAAAACTAAATGATTACAATAACCATGGTGATATCTACAAGGCATATGCTAAAAACAACAATAAAAAAAAAACAGCTAACCTTATGGTACTTTAAGGTAGGCCTTATTTCATATACAGTAGGCTACTATGGCCTTGTTTACACTGCAGGTCTTGATGCCCAATTCTGATTTGTTACCTTTATCCGATTTTTTTGACTGTCCGTTTACACGTTCTTTCAACTGTGACCCATATCCGATTCATTGTGTTTACACTTGCCATACTATCTGAAACATCGCGCATGCTTAAAGGGTTAAATTCTCTTGCACAGATGGGTGGACGCGAAATATGCTTAATGCTAGCTCTGCGATATATGCGAAGTTCGCCAAACATCACCATGATTTTGAGGTGAAGGAGGGCGAAAAGTGCCATCATTGCGCATATGCTTCAGTTATTGTGTGTGAGAGAGATCTCTGGATTGGTGGGAGCATATTGTGTTTAAATATTGGCTTTAACGAGGAGCAGTGGGTCCGAAATGTGTACAACAATATGTTGTGTCAACGTTTGTTCACATTCCTCTCCTATGACAACACAACGTTTCGTCGGGTCATCCGTCCCTTTGCAGATGCACGTCGGGGTTTCTCTCGTCATTAAACCGCGGAGACATTGCCTAATACCCAGTGTTGGGTAAGTTACTTTAAAAAAGTAATTAGTTATAGTCAGTGTTGTGTGTAACGCGTTACAAAGTAACGCGTTACAGTAACGTAACTACTTTTTCGGGTAAAAAGTAGTGTAACGCGTTACTACTAAAAATTTGGTAACGAAACGTAGTTCCTTTTTCAATTCGGCGCAACGTTACTTTTCTCATGGATATATTTCACAGCGACATGCCTCAGCTGCGCGCTTGAGAGAAGAAAACTGTTGAGAACTGAAGAAAACGATTTAGTTTCATATTTATGTTTAAATTAAATAAAATAAACATTTTGTGTGGAGACATGATTTTGACCACTTTATTAAGTTTGTTTTTGTAGAAAACCTGTATTTAAAGTGAATTTCGTTTTGTATTAATTGTATCTTAATTTTAATCAATGTTTTATCAACCAATTGCCTGAATTTAATAAGAAGTAAATTAAAGAAAACTATTTAGTTTCATATTTATGTTTAAATAAAATAAATAAATAAATAAATAAATAATTTAATCTATGTTGATTATATGAAAAGTGAAAAGCATGAGTAAGATCATAATTTTGTGCAATATATCGGGAGATAAATGGAGTGGGCAGACAAGATTTAGACCACTTTATTAAGTTTGTTTTTGTAGAAAGACTTTCTTTAAAACGAATTTCGTTTTGTATTAATTGTATCTTAATTTTAATCAATGTTTTACCAACCAATTAATTGCCTGAATTTAATAAATAAGTATGGCATGCAAAATAATCATGACGGCACCAGCGCGTGAACTGGAGCTCGTCTCCATACTGTAAATGAACCGAACCTCAGATAAGCTATACTTGTCTCACAGACCTGAGAAATATATAGAAAGCTTGAATATGTGTACTTTTAAACAAAATATATTTTTTTCTCTCAAAATCTCTTTTTTTTCTCCTACTCCCTTGATAGAGTGAGTCGTATGTCAGAAAACTATAAGCTTATGTCTTCTATATCATTTTGTCCTATGCTATCAAGACGCGATTCGCACAGGTGTTAGAGAGCAGGAGCGCTTTATTGGCTGTTGCCGAAATTTAAAGTTCGGTGGATAGGGGGAGCGGAGTGGAGAGAAGTGGCGCGGACGCGCTGCTCATCGCGGAGTGTCGCACTCTACCCCATGATGCAGAGCCGGCTGAGAATAAAAGTTGCCGCACACAGCAGCGCCAATGAGAAATTGATACTATTTTTTTATAATAAAGAGCACAAAATAATTACCTGTTATGTCCTCCATTGTATAACTTTGTCTACATATTTAGGAACAGATATTGGGTTCTGCCCAAAGTCAAGCAACATAAAAGTAACGTAAAAGTAACGAGTAACGTAAAAAGTTACTTTCCAAACGGGGTAACTAAGTAAAGTAACGGATTACTTTTTTAAAAAGTAACGAGTAACGAGCAAACACTACTTTTTAAAAGTAACTTCCCCAACACTGGTTATAGTTACTAGTTACTTCTCACAAAAAGTAACTGCGTTAGTAACTGAATTACAACATTACAAAAGTAACTAATTACCAGGAAAAGTAACTATTGCGTTACTTAAAAAAAAAAAAAGTTTAAATATAAGAAATGTCTTGAATACCTCCAATGTGAAATGTTAAATGAATGAAATGGACATCTTATTAAATATATGTTAAATGTTAAATATAACATCTTATTATTACAAAACATTGTACACTAATCTACACTATTTTAATGTTGCTATGGGACAATGTGAGAGACACCTATTAACTTAAATATTAAAATAGTATCATTACTATAGTGGAACAACAAAACACAATAGATGGTTTAGAAATTTTAATATTTATTGCACAGACCGCAACTGGCCAACAAATAAGTCTAAAAATAAATTATGCTTCTTAAGAAATATACCAAAAATAAATAAATAATAAAAAATATACATACACATACACTAGTGCATATAATTAAAATGATAAAACTCACACACCTTTACAACTGGTAGACATTCTGTATAACCTACTTGAAGTATTTTCTCCCTCACAGTAGAAAGTTCTCTAATACTGAACAATGTACATAATAATAATAATAAAATATAATCTTTTGGGGGTTTATTTTTATATCCTACAGAGAACGTCATCATCAGTGGTTATTTTAGCCAAATTCTAGTCGTGTTCTCAACTGGTCAAACAAAGATGTTTTCTTTGAACGTTCCCTGCAGGTTATTTTGGAGTTTGTTATATAAACTAATTAAAACATTGCATATGATACCAATATGCTGCAGAGATTATTCTAATGATGAAATGTGTAAATTATTTATAAATAAAGTATTTATACTGCTCGGACACATTTGGTCTCTCTTGCGCACTGTCGAGCGCGTTCTCGGACACACTCGGTCTCTCTCGTGCACTGTCGAGCGCTTTCTACGTCTCTCTCGCGCACTGTCGAGCGCGTTCTCGGACACACTCAGGGCCCTATTTTAACGATCTGAAACGCAAGTGTCAAAGCACAAAGCGCAAGTAACTTTGTGGGCGGGTCTCGGCGCTGTTGCTATACCGGCGGGATAAATGGCTCTTGCGCCAGGCGCAAATCTAAAATGGGTTGGTCTGAAGTAGCTTCATTATTCATAGGTGTGGTTTGGGCGTAACGTGAAATAAACCAATCAGAGCGACATCTCACATTCCCTTTAAGAGCAGACGCGCTTTTTCCTTGGCGTATTGCTATTATAACGGCAGATTTGCCAGGCGCGCGCCAGGAGCGGTTCACAGCTGAGGAGAGCAACGCTCTCGTCACGGCCGTAAAAGAGAGAGAAGTGACATTGGGGATGGAGAAACACACCCAAATTAGCTTCGGTTAAACAGGTATATAATAATGTGGGTAAATGTGTAAGCTAGATGTATGCTTTTATAATAAATTGTCTCTATCTATCTATCTATCTATCTGTCTGTCTATCTATCTATCTATCTATCTATCTATCTATCTATCTATCTATCTATCTATCTATCTATCTAACTGCTGCTTCTGTGTAGATTAGAGAATCAAAGTGTATGCGCGTTGTGCACGCTATACATTATGGTCAAGCATGCACCCTTAAAATAGCATAATGAACAACGCGCAACGCGCCACTGACTTTAGACTAGGTTTTTTCTGGCCAGTGGCGCAATTGTTTTATGGAACAGTAAAATAGCTCAAACACACACACCAGAGAAAAAGTGAGCTTATAGTTACGCCGCATTTTATTGACAATAACGGTAACGGCGTTGTAACGGAGGAAACAGTAATTAGTTTGATTACTCGTTACTGAAAAAAATAACGCCGTTATTCCCATCACTGCTAATACCTCAGAAAATTCGATCTGCCTGTTTACATGACAGTCGCATTGGCACATATACGATTTATTTCCACATATGAATGAGGCCTGAAACCAATCTCGAAATATCCGAATGCATGCGTTTTTTTTCTTGTTTACACTGTCATAGAACACATCGGCTCTGTGTCACATACAATATGAGCAAAAAATCGGAATTGGGTCACATTTCACTGACAGTGTAAACGAGGCATATGTTTTGATGTCTTTACCTGCAGTAGCTTACAGTCTACGCTCACAACCGGTAAGATGAATTTGCTGGTTTAGTTTCAGTGAATTGTTGGTAAATATCCACTTTATCCAGAGCTCTTTTGTTCTATGTGTTCTAATGTGTACTATTTTCATTTAGTAACTTATTTAGCAAGAAACTTCTCGGTTACGACTGTAGCCTTGTTCCCTGAAAAGGGAATGAAACACTGCATGGAGAATTGATGCTGTGGGAACACTCTGCATTATTGCTTCCTGAAACACGTGTGAAATCAGTCCAATGGTGTAAAGGGACATCAGAGGCAGGTGACGTCACAACCAGAAAACTATAAAACATGCCCAAACCGAGCAACGCTAGCTTCTGATAAGATGAAGTAAGTTGCTTACAGGCATGCAGGAAGTATAGCAGGGCGACGCAGCGTCTTGTTTCTTTTTCAGGTAACCAAGATTACAGTCGTAACCGAGACTTTCCCTTTTCAACTTGCGCTACATTGAGAATTGACACTGTGGGAACATTTATACTAGGGGTGTGCACGAATATTCTAATCTTCAAATATTCGATCTGTAATTATTATTTGAAAAATAAAATACTATTAGAATTTTACTACGTTGCTTTTCTGGCCATAAATCCCAAGCGCTAACTCACAGTTATAATTAAATGCACTGGGTGGCGCTGTGGAGTATGTTAACAAGTTGCTTGTATTTGATCACATAATGTTGCCGTCTACCTCGCGATGTTTGGAATTACTTGAAAATGATCTTACCAAATGATCTTAAAAAATGGAATTACTTTTGATCAAATTAATTAATTAATCTGAGTTATAATATCCTCACCACAATGAGAAATCATATGAAATCCAAACAGCAGTCGAATGAGGAAAAGCAGCTGTCCATCACTGCATACACGACTGCAAGTAAGCACAGCTAGACCCCGTGTGAACCGAGATGATAACGTATCGAATAGCACAATGATTTTGAGACATATACTTCCTTGAAGTTTCGTTGAGGGAGACAGATTTCAGAACAGAAAATGCGAAGTGCTGTTAGAAACTTAGATACTATTGTTTTTTTCAACATATATGTGAAACAATATAAACACGATAATCATATGCTGACTAGAGTGTATGTGTACGTTCTGTACGATATCTGGCGCAGTCTGCTTTATTAGTTTTTTTTGTTTATTTTTTTCGTTCGTGCTGCTTGAGATTAAATGCTTTTGTTCTTTATTTTCTGTTTACACATAGGCCTACTGTTTAATGTTAAACTAAAAGAAAACTTTAACATATATTGTAAGCTTGTTGTGTGTATTGCCTAAGCGTAAGCTTGTTCAGAAATGGTGACAAAAAGGAAAAAAAACCTTAAACCTAAAAAATAACATCTTTTTCGTTATGCGTCATTTAAATAAACGAATATTTGAATATTTGATTTTTATGAGCCCAAATATTCACATGCAGTATTTTTGAAAAATGCCCATACCTAATTTATACCCACGCAGCCATAATGACAAGCGTCTGTCTTTTGTGAAATTGTAAAGAACAGCACTAAGAGTACCTGGGACCCTGGTATAGAGTCCAAGTCTAGGTTGTAAAACTTGAAGACCAGCCCGCCACATCACAAACATCTTGAAGTGAAACTCCTGATAGAATAGCCTTAGAGGCAGTTATACTCCTAGTAGTGTGGGCTCAGACTGACAACGGTTGTCCAGCTGAATCATATGCAAGAGAGATAGCCTCAACTATCTACTTGCTCATCCTATGCTTTGCTGCTGGGGACCCCTTCCTGGGTGACCCAAAACATATGAACAGCTGTTCAGATTTACACCACAGGGCAGCTCTGTGGACGTAAGCATCTAATGTCCGAATTGGACACAGCAGATTATTTCTTTCCTGGTCTGGATCCCGAAAAGACCTGCAGCACAATAGATCTAGCCACATTGGTTGGGACCTTAGGAATGTAACCCGGTCCATGGTGAAGAAATGCCTTCATCATACCAGGTGCAAATCTCCTATTCTTTTAAGAGATGTAATAGCAAGGAGAAACAAAGCTTTAAGAGTCAAGAACTTGACTGGAACCTACTCAATAGGCTCAAAGGGAGCCAGGGACAGGCCTTGTAAAACAATGCCTAATCCCAGACCGGCACCCTAGTACGAACTGCATGCTTCAGCCTCAAGGTACTACAGAGGAAACAGGTTACCAATGGGTCTCTCCCCAAAGACATACCACCCAAAGGAATGTGGTAAGCAGCTATGGCCACCACATAAACCTTTCAGGTGGATGGGGATAACCCTGCAGAAAATCGTTCTTGCAGGAACTCCAGCACTGTACCAACACGGCAGTAAACTGAGTCCAGCTGACGACCACTGCACCATGAAGTGAACACCCTCCACTTCGAGGCATACAGTTTCCTTGTGGAGGGAGCTCTGGGGTGAAGTATGGCAGAGATGGACACTCGAGTTAGAGACTCGCACTCGAGTCGCACTCGAGTCGCATTTTAATAGACTTCACACTTGACTCGGACTCGACCTGAAATGACTTCAGACTTGACTTGGACTCGACCAAAGGACTCATGAATATTTTAAAAATGACTCAAGTCATTAATCCTTAACTACTGATATAATAAAAAAAGAATTTGTGTTTTATTTGAATGGTTTTATATCTGCGTCACATATATTTCGCCTAGTTTGGACTTCGGACCCTTGTCATAGAATGTGATTATGTATGTCCGTATATTGCGCATAAACTCCGAAATGTCATAATGAAAGTCCCATGAAACATGATGGGAGAAACCGCACCATTTGTTCTTTCATTTTGGTTTATTAGCATGTCAAATCGGCTAGATGCAAAGAATGTGGGAAAACAATTAAAGAAACCTGAACGACAACATAAAATTTGATGAGAAATCACATCCACAAAGGTTAGTCACATTATTATACTGTGGTGTATCTGCATGGCTCCTTTGGATTGCAAGCCTGTTAAAACATTAACAAATAAAATCTAGCCTTTAAACCTATAGCACTATGTTTTACTTTTATCAATCTTTTCGAAGTATGTGCAGATTTTCTCTCACTTAATGTATATCTATGAGCGAGAGGAGATAGAAGGATGTTAATTAATTTATTATTTAAAGCACATATCTTAACATATTGCAATCAGCATTCCGAGGTTTAATATTTTCAGATAATGACTGTCGTCAATAACAACGCCGCTGTATAAAAAACTACTGTATAACAAACCACGACTGGCGCCATCTTGCGTCCAGCGATTGTATTGAAAATAACTGGTCTACTTGTCTTGTTGCCAGGATGATTGTTTTATACATTGTAATGGATTATAAAGTAACAAGCTGGATTTACATTATCCCTTAAATCTTAGAACATTTATTACAAACAAAACAGATAATAGAAATATCATATATTTTGTCTATATAATACAAATAATAGGATTTTTGAGTTTGAGATTTTTTTTTTGTAAGGCATGAAATGAATCGAGACTCGACTCGGACTGGTGACAAAAGACCCCAGACTTGACTCAGACTCCAGTGATAAAAACTTCAGACTTGACTCGGACTCCAGCTTAAAGACTTCAGACTTGACTCGAACTCCAGATGAAAGACTTGTGAACATCTCTGAAGTATGGTCTCAACAACCTCGATTGAGAGACCTGAATCTATGTGCTGGGCCCCCTCAGAGGCCAAGCCCACAGTTTCCACAACTCTGGATAGGGGTGAAGAATTGCACAAACTGCCTGGGACAGAAGCATCTCCCAAGGAGAGCCGTCGAGGAGAAACACATGATCCGAGAATCCTTTAAAGGGAACCACGTTCGGTGCTTGTGAGTGAACTGTAAATGAATCGCGAACCAATTTTACCTTACAAAAACAGATGAATTCATTCTGAACTGTCTCAGAGTATGAATCAATCATGAAATGACATCGCTGGTCCTGACAGAAAACAGAACTCCGCTCTGACATATTTAATTAACGGAGTGACGGATCCTAAGTCTGAGTAATTCAAACAGGTAACTCGAGTTTGTGAGATTAAACATCAAAAGATCTAACAGGTGAATCATTTTGCTCTTATAAGATAAATGTATTTGTGAATTAGACTGCATGGTGTGTTTTTGCATCCACTCCGTGAGGACAAAAGAATAGAAATACATGCTATCTTGCCATTTGTTATATTTTGCAGTACTCAGTCTTTTTATCTCTTCACATTCAATTGGCGACAATAACTGCTGAACAGCAGAGCAGGAACACAAAGTGCAAAACTGAGTGAACTCGACCAAAGCGCCGATGCAAATGCACATTTGCGAGATTTTCTAGATGCGTCTGGTCTGGGCCTCCGCCATCGTGCCTCAGTAAAATATAGCGGCGTTGTTTTCTGAACTGTTTTTTTAGAAGTAGAAGTCATACAGTACAGGTTTGGAACATAAGGGTAAGCAAGTGATCACAGAAGTTTCATTTTTGGGGGTTGATTTTTACAGTAAACATGCTATGGTGGCTGTAATCATAAACATAACCAAAAATAAACCTCTACACTGTAAACACAGACCATCCTTAGGGCATGACAGTGTAAAAAATGATTTCTACCCAGAAATAGGAGGAGGGTAGATTCTATAACATTTTTTGGTGAGTACACAATTACGCCCCTCTGGCAAACAGGTCTTTTTTGGGCTTGCTGCTGATTATCACATTTATCTAGATGTCTGTGAGCACTGGGGGAAGCTAGTCCAGAAGTTTACTACCTGGCAACAACCTCTCATGGGACATCCCACACCTGCTGGGCCCCAGATGTGCTCCCTCTGTTTTTTAGGGTTCTGGCCTGCAGAGAAATCCCGCAGGGTTTTCCCATTACTGCTGAGAGAGAGAGCAGCAAAGAATATCTACCAATATATACCCTGAGTAGTGTGCAGTGTAATGTCCAGTGTGAGGTTGTCTTAGTTGTTTTATTTATTAGTTGAGAGTAATTCACATCAGTGTTTATTATAGAACTGATTCATTATCATGCCAGGGGTAATATATGGACTTTGCTTTCCACACTGGTAAACATCAGTGACTGCCAAAAGGCTGTTGTAGTACTGAGTGTACTGATGTAAGTAATCATTGAGGAAATAGTGTCTAAAATTCAGTGATATACACAACAATTTACTGTATGTATAAAGGGCAGACCAGGGCTAGTTGTCACACATTTTTATTTCTGTGAATATTTCAAAAGGGATGGTTTATTTTTGATCGTCCATTTCTTCATAGACAAACTGTATAGGGTCTTAAGTACAAGCATGCTATTGAACATTTCCACTAGGCCTGTTGTGATTAATTAATTGTCTGATCGTGGTTATTCTAACTAATTGAAACAATTTGTGATAACCGCAATAATGAAGGTTTGTGGATTTAATCAGACTGCATTATCATATCATATCATATCATATCATATCATATCAAACATAAATAATCACTACATTAAAGTAAAAAAAATAAAAAATAATAATAATAATAACATAATAGGCTTAGTGACATAAACAAAACAATTAAATCATTAATCACAATTATTTGTATGACAATTAATCGTCAGCGCAAAATGCATGATCTTGACAGGCCTAAATTCCACCGTTATTGGACAGGAAAATGTACAGCTCAATGATCACATAATAACCCAATAGTGGACATGTTGTCTCTCTATATGGAGTAAGTTGTCACAATGGAATCGATCCTGCATTAAACAGCATATTATATGCATTGCAGGAACATTTAAAAAGGAAATTCACATCAGAAAATGTATAACATATATTTATGTATGTATAAGTGTGTGTAAGGGGTTTGGAGGTGTGGATTCATTCTTCATATCTAACCTTGAATAAATTTAGAATAAAATTAGATATCCCATGTGTTAAACATGTCTAAAATGACTATGCTGTGATAGGTGTATGGAACTATTGCTATGCATCGTTGAATACAGATGGCCATACCATATTATATATCATTTGATTATCATTATGAAAACAAACCATCATTGTGGAAGCTCTGAATATCATATTTCAATTTAGTCTGCAATGTGTGCATTTAGCAAGTATGTATTTTAGTGGTAAAAGTGGTAAGAAGGTTAGCGTCTGGACAGCACTGTGTCTAGGGGCCACTGAAAATGTTAATGTTACATATTCAATGGCTCATTAAATGTTGTCCTCTGTCCCTTTATGTATCAGTGACTAACACTCTACATGAACAGCCAAATATATCTGCTATTTTCTTGCGTGAGATATTTCTTTCCATTTTTGCGGATCTTAAAACATTACAGTCCCTCTGAGGCATCTGACTCACATCTTGATCTCTTCTGTTTTCAGTGCATATAATCTTCTATACTTGAATGACACAGACAGGTTCAGATAGACTGAGTCCAAGGTGAAATGAGTTCTTAAGAGAATTTGGTGAAAATAGAGCAGTGTACTGATAACGATCAGAGGAATCAAATCGCTCGTCTGTGTAGCTTCCGTCTTGCATCTTCCGCTTGATGGGGACGGGCTCAAGTACTCTGACATGTGTTGGTGACTGGCCCAATGTTTGCTCTATGCAGTTTCACAAGATGCTCAGAGAAACATCCAGGGCCTGTCATTTGCCGTGAATGTTGCCTACAGCGACCCAGAGGCTCTGCTTGTGTAAGACAGACATTCTGCCCAGAGGCCATTTTGCTTTCCTGGTATCCCCTCTCATTTTATCTCATTGCAAGATCTGAAATCTAATGCGTAATAAGTTGTTCTCTCAAGTTTTCCTAGCGTGAAGCTTTGTGCTTGTAAGGGATGGTTTGTTTGATTCAAATTGTATTATGTGAAAACCAAACAAATTTCAGTTTCACCTTTGCATCACAGGTAACCTGCTGAAAACTGCACACATTTGAAAGACTATTTCAATGAACTTGATGATTGCTCTTGCAAAACTTATTATGTGGTTTCTCGGGGGAGTCTTAGTGGTTGTTTAACTGCCTAAATCAAAGAACCCACTCCAAATTCGGCAACAGTTTTGGTCAAGTATGTGGGATTTTTTCAGCCATTTTTAATTATTTATTAAAGTAATATCACACTTCTCAGAAAAAGCAGCATGATTTGATTTATCAATAAATATGTTTACGTGCACAATTTATGTGGCATTGGCAATGAGTGAAGAGTGACATCACAGCTCCAGAATTATATATGTTATTTCTAAGAAGGAGAAATATATACAGTGTTCATTTTAACAGCACAAATCGAGCACAGACGAATGATACCGGTTTTGTGAGATTTAGACAAAATGGAGAAGTGAGTGACGTCAGAGATCCCCAATAATATTTGTTATATCTGCAGGAGGAAAATAGTTAAAGTGTTTCTTTTAAAGGCACAAACCAAACACAAACTAATGGCACTGGTTGGAGCGATTTGAACGACATGGGGTGGAGAGTGACGTCACACAACCAAACAAATAATGTTCAATATCTCAAACACCAAACCAGCATAAACATTCGTCTTTGTGGCACAAATCAGTACAAACATGCATAGCACAAACTAATAGCATAGTTTTGGGGATTATTTAATTTTATGGGGTGCCAACTTCAAGGAGAGCCACGTCTCAGACAGCATACCAGTTGAGTTCTCTTTTGCGTTTTCTTATCATGCTTTAATGGACAAAAACACACATTATTTCAAAATGTTGTTTTTTGGCAAGTATCCTGGTAGGCACAGTCTTAAATGAGTTAAAAAGGCCTAAATGAACATAACGAGTTAATAAAGAGTTAAGAGACAATCTGATGTGTCAGATGTGCATAATGTGCATCAGGTCTTAAAGGGGCAGCAGCCTAATATACCTGCTGCAGTTTGTGTTATTCATTTTAATCAAATAACAAAAAAAAACAAAAAAAGAGAATCACTCACTGCTCTTGACTGAATAACTTTTGTAGCTTTAATTAGGATTAGTTTAATTTATACAGTGAAGACAATGCAGTGTTATTTTACATTTTATTACTTTATTCAATTTCTGTAGTATTTGTTACCTGAATACCACAGTTAGACCTACCTAAAAATCTTAACAACCTTATTTATTTAAATACAAAGCTACATGGGTAAAGAAAACCCATAAAAACATCAACTACATTTTGGTAGGGCAAGTACAAATCTGAACTTGAGGCCCGAATATATATTGGGTTTATGTGAAGATTTTTAAAGGTGCAGTATGTAAGAATGACAGTGGTCGAAAATAGGTACTGCTGTCGAATTAAAAATCAGAGATTTTTAACGTTTCTTTCTTAGCGTTTCTTGACGTTTCTTGTGCCACCTGCTCCTCAGACTGGACGGCGCTCACACGGGTTGCCAATTTGAGCACATGCAACAGGAACGAGCACAATGGACAATGAAAATTGGCAAATTGACAACTGCAGTATAACAGACCAAAACAATAACAAACATTCCAGCCTGGAAACGCACATTTCAAAGTAAAATAATTGTCTGTAGAAGTGTTTTTCAGAGGAACGAGTATGTGAACTTAGCATGTTTCCTCAATATATGCAAACATATTATGGTATTTTTATGCTTTAGTAGAGTGAAAAAGTTACATACAGCACCTTTAAGTTTGCTCAAATTAAAAGTTGTTATATTTTTTTGTTGTATGTTAAAAATGATGGCTTTCAATTACACTTTTAATGATGAATGGCTATAATTACTCATTTTATCCCTGGAAATTGATTAAAAATATATATTTAACAGAGACATCAGTATTGGTACCGGTGATACTGGCTTTCAATTAGGAAAAAAAAGATTATTTGTTTTTAAATAATATTTTAAACAAATATTTAAATAGCTTGATAGTCTAAAGTATAGTCTAAAGTAGCTTGACTGTATTTAAACTGCTTTAAATTACTGTAGCTTAGAGACTGTTAGCTCCACAGTAGCTTCTGCAACACTCATTTGCTCTGTTATTCCAATGGAGGAGCAGACAAATCAATGTTCAGTCTTTCTGTATCTTGTTAAGAATTTGAAGACCAAGCCTGTGCCCGGTGAAGCATAGTCTTGAATGTGAATCACCAAGCTAATGACTCTTAAAGAAATCCATTGTATACACCCCACCTTGTCACACTCACTGCTTTTGCAACCTTTGATGGCTTTTACCTGTTATCTTGAAGAGTACTTGAGATTTTAAAAGCAAAATGTGGTTTTATATCACCAAAAAAGTTAAAGGATGCCATGCATGCAATGGGAGATGCTTGTACTAGTGTTCCAGTTGTCACTATCATTTCCAGCCTGCCACATGCAGCCTTTGTGGTGGTTAAAATTGCCCCATGACCAGTTTTAAAATCACCGATCCCTGACACTTTCCGATTCGGAATGAAGAGTCAATCCTGATAACAGTCCCCCAGTGACATCTAACTAGTGCAGAAGTGAAGTGCCACGAATGAGAAGCAATGAGCTGCTGTGGGCAGAGCTTTTGCAAATGTCTTTGATGCATAATAATCTTTTCAATACCACAAGCTTCTGTGGAAGAGCATTTTGTAGTCTGAATCTGAATACAGAACAGGCAGTTTGGCCTTTTTAATTGTAGTGATATATCTGAATTTAGAAGCACTGGTGCACGCCTTATTCATTTGGTGCCTTGGTACCCTAGAGCCACTTGAGTGTTTCATTAAATAAATCAGCGGAGCGGGATTCCTGTAGCCTCAGTTAATAAAGGAAAAGTGTAACATTGTCAGCTTTAGGATTTCAATGAATATATTTTACATATTGAACAAGCCATACAAAGCCACATGTTTATGGCAAGTGCTGCAAAAAAAGTTGACATTTTAACACAAAATATGTGCTTTCTGACAATTTCTACCATGAAAGCCTTTTTTTCGGTTCTTTCATAAATGTGCTCAAAAGGGGGTCATAATTGTCAGAGTACAGCCCCTTTGGATCATCTTATGATTTCATGCTTTGTTCAGTGGAAATTTGTTATGGCACTTGACCACCACCGAGGTTTCCAGCACATTCCTTTATCCCACCATTTCCCTTCTGGGATTTGGCCTAGAGTGTAAGCCAACACATTTTTAGTGGTTTACCCGATTAACAAATGCTCATGACTTCTTTATGTTGCATTATTTGCAGGTTCAAAAACATGGATGAATCTTCACTCTGATGGTATATAAATACTACATGAATGTATTCTCCCTGCATATATGACATTTATCCTATGAAAGATTATTTAAAAAAAAAAAACTTTGGGCAGTGAGAAATATCAGATGGTATCATGACAGCTTAAGTCAAGTGGGCTGTGAAAGACTGCCATCTTCAAGAATCTTCTCCCACTGGTAATCTCCCCATCTCGTCAGACTGCTGCTAAACCCTCTTCATCCTTTTGTCATTCAGCATTACTTAAAACAGAATGAAATTTCCTTTATTTTTTCCCTTGACTGACACAAAGGCATGGTCTTTTTTTCTGTTTCCTGCTATCACATACATTTTGAAAATGGCTGCATTGGGGAAGTAATACTGACATAGTCAAGCTGTGCTAAACTACAGCGTATAACCTCCTTAGGAGCCTTCTTTACAATCACTATAACGACATACTCCCTAGATAGATCATCTAGTTTTGTCCCACTTATTTAGTCTGGCGTAAA
The DNA here is from genome assembly GCF_963993115.1 of Abramis brama. Lineage (NCBI taxonomy): Eukaryota > Metazoa > Chordata > Actinopteri > Cypriniformes > Leuciscidae > Abramis > Abramis brama. The sequence continues at coordinate 21,915,056 of NC_139975.1, read as the reverse complement.
ACAATTGGTCAGTGGGGCAGGAAACAGAGATTGATGTGGATACATTAAAGAATTGTAAAGATTTATTTTAAAAATCCAGATTCATTTTAGATTTTAGTATGTCAACAGTTCACTTGCTCACATCAGTTTTGAGACCATGTACCTCTCCAGGGCCCTTGAATGTGAATATATGTTTATTACCCTGCATTATGATTGATTCTTAAAGGTGAAGGGTGACATTTTTCCCCAAATGAAATTGCGAAAATAATGACAGGCTTCCCTAACACTCCCCCGTCTACCTTTGTTTGGACAAACAGTTATGAAGTAGTATTAAAGTGTAGCATGAAAAAATGTTTTACAAACAATGGATGTTTAAACAAGCCTCTAGGAGTTTTATAATGCCCCCCTTTCATGTCTGATAGTATTTATATTCATATGAAGATTGGTATTCAATATTCATGCAAAGCTCTTGGGGAATTTTTGAGAGGGCTTCATAAATGTGACCCCTTTCTGGAGGTCTGAATTCTCACAGCATGCATCTAAGCAATTGGAATTCTGTTTGTTGGTTAAAAAAAATATATATATACTTGGTTAATTTCCCAGAAGTCATTGTATGCTCATATTTAGTGTATAAAATCAGATCGAATTATGTGAGGCTTAAATAAAACATACATATTCTAATTAATTCCTGGTCCAGAATAGGCTATCAGCAGGCACTTAATGTGTAGTGTATTTTTTTCTTCTTCAGTTTATATTGTTATTTCTTCGATCATTAAAGTTGCAAATGTTTACAATGTAATACTGAATATACAATTTCATTTGAAACAGCAAGACCTAAAAGATTAAAAAAAAAGTGTGGTTTCACTTTCATCCATCTTTATACATCAGCATTCCATCTAAAAGTAATGCATTTCTAACAATAAACAGAAAAGTACTTTCTTCAAACGACTCAATGCTTACAGAACTATGCTACATGCTGCCATTCTAATGGAGAATTTTACTTGAAACTTTCCCAAAAAAAAAGGCATAAAAGTGAAAGCTGTTTTGCTTCACAGGCTGCTGCTCTCGTGGGTTTACTGAGACATACGCATGCTGTTTTTTTGTCCGCTGAAATCTTGCGTGGGCCTCCATCATTATAGTTGACATGTGATGTGATGTGATGTAAAACAAGCAAATAATTTGCACCACTGTCTCTCTAGTTCGCAGAGAATCTGAGATTAAAGCGCATCCAGCTGGTGGATTCAGGAAAGCAACTTAATTGTTTGATTCTTAGAGAAGTGGGGCTTCTGGCTCAAGCTCTGTGTGTGTGTGTGTGTGTGTGTGTGCGTGTGCGCGCGCACGCGTGTGTGTGTGTGTGTGTGTGTGTGTGTGTGTGTGCGTGCATTTTGGTCTGGAGGTAGAGGGTGTGCGGAGGAGGTTGTTCTAAGGTGAAGAAACATAGTTAACAACAGATGGCATGCAAGGTTTGTGCATTTGACTCTACTGATCTATCGTCTAAAAGTTTGATTGGCTCATTATTTACTGTGTATTTTCTCTTCTTACTGCAGAGATGATCAAATGAGCTTTCTTGAATCTTTTATTGCATTTTGCTCATTAGTGTCACATAGCCACAATCTTAAAAAGGGACAAAACAAATCATAGGCAGTCCATAGTCAGTATTAGGAACATTTTCAACAAGATTATAAAAAACAGATGCTAGATGTGTAATGTTGTCTTCCATAAACCCCATGAACTAAAATGATTTTTGTGTATTTTAGCCCATGTCTGTTAGCTTTGAAGTAATGCTAGTGCCTACCTAAACTTTGACATTTAAGTTTAATTTTAGCATATCTTAAAATGTATAGTCTTTGGCTTTAGGGTTGCCAACTGTCCCAAATTAGCCGGGACGTCCCGTATATTGGGCCTAATTTATTTGTCCCGTACGGGACCTCCCATGTCACGTTTATTGACTGCTACGCTGATCTAACCATGCACTAACTGATACAACAGCAACACGACACTTGAGAATGATCACGACTCTGGTCATCATCCAATCACAGTCCAAACTCATAGACCTTACGAATAACAAACTCTAAATTGAGAATTAATTATTCTTTTGGGACAAATCATTGTTTGATTTGCGAACAGAATCCTCTGCTGTCTGGTCGCTCCCGGTTCGATCCGGACTCGCGCTAACGGCTAATCCCTTTCGCTGTCTGACCGGGTTTTGATTTCGGCAAATCAGTTTTAACGAATTCAAACAGCGTGATTATTGTTCATGAGTCCAAAATCCAGCCACGCAAGAAAACATGAAATCTTCCTGAGGGAATAATATGCTGTTGTGATTTGCTGCCCAAGAAACATTTCTGATTACTATTAATGTAAAAAAAAAAAGAAAAAAAAAGTCAGGATTCTTTGATGAATAGAAGGTTCAAAGTAGATTTATCTGAAATAAAAAACTTCTGTAACATTATACATGTCTTTACTGTCACTTTTGATTACTTTAATGCGTCCTTGCTGAATAAAAGTAGGCTATTACTTTCTTTAATTTCTTTAAAATGTAACGACTGAGACAAATCAGACACAATTATTTGGTATATGTACCAAAAAATCTTTAAACTTCACTCTGGGATCTGTGGTCCCATCCCCCCAAACAGGGCAAGAAGGTCCTAGTTACCATGACCATGATCAGATAAGTTGGTTTTATTTGGTGTTAAAAGAATGTGGCTGCATGCTCAAGAGAGAGACAATGGGAAGACAGAAACAATCTTTAATACAGACTTTGCTGCATTAATCATAGACAAACTGATCTATAAATGAACATGCATCCCAGAAACTGTGTGAATTATTTACTGTCTTGTGTACTATATTATGTATATACTATGGTATGTATTTTATTATACAACCAACCAACGGTCAATGTAACCTCACCTGTATCATGTCTCCTATCTAATTAATCCTCATTTAATGACTCACACTTTGATGTACATCACCTTCTCTTAGAATATATATATATATATATATATATATATATATATATATATATATATATATATATATAAGCCACACTTTTAGTATTAAAAGGAAATCTGTCAATGCCCTCTTCAAGCAATGTCATGGGGCTTTTAAATAAAATAGAAGGCTATCCCTTTTAACTCAGAGTCAGTACCTTTTTATGCCACATGACCAGGTACTGGACTTTTACAAGGGCAATTTCCTTGGAACAACCTATATGAGGTGCTTTGCTCAAGGGCACGATGGTGGCTCATGGCTCATGCAGGTATCAAGTGAGGTTTTTACAGCCAAGGCTCATTAGAAAAATGTACCTGTGGCAACATTTAGCAAAACGCAAAATACGTTGCGTCTGTCGCAATTGTCCAGTGAGTGGCGCTAAAAGCTTGTTTAGTTTTTTGGCAGCATTTATTAAGTTGGCGTTTGTACGAATCACAGCAGTTCTGAATTGAATTGTCCGGTGAGTGGCGCTAAAAGCTCAATGCTCCATTTTAAAATTAGCGTACACTCTAAACCTACCCGATAGTGTTAACAAAAGCAAATGTGACATATGGAGCTGCTAAATGATGCAAACTCCAAAATATATTAGTTTACAAATCATGCACTATGGTAAAAAGTGTTTTTAGGTCATAACATAATTGTGCAAGGAGCCACATGAAAACAAGTATTAATTAATCCATAATCTGCCCCTGTAATCATATATCTCAATCATATATCTCAATCATATAAATTGTGTGTGAACATGATTATAAGTGCTTGCTATTTTACTGCCTCTAGTGTTCATTTCTGTTGGAAACTGCAGTGATATTCGTATTGGTACGCATTTTGCGTTTTGCAAAAGTGTTGCCACAGGTACTTTTTTCCAATGAGCCTCTGTTGCATGCGATATTTCCAGGTAAAAACCCTGAGCCTAACCATACCACTAAATTGGGCATGCATTGAACTAGTTTTTTACAGAAAACTAAAACTATCCACAACCAAAAATAGAAATGGCAAAGTCTACTCTGATCAGTCTGCAAAGATAGCCAAACAATAAAGCATATTGGATACGATTTATAAACCTGAAAGTGAATGATAACCAGATCCTGGGCCTTTTTAATAATGTCTGGATAAAATGTCAATAGACATTAGGTAATTTCATCATGAATGCTTTTATTAAATTTGTGTAAAAGCCACTGTGGTTTCAATGCCAAGATTTTATATGAACAAAAGTCCTTGAGGAAACAGGATAATCTCATTTCTATCTTCATGTGTTAAGATCTTGCCTTTAGTCTTGTTGTCATTGACGCTGGTCTTTAGCTTTAGCTTTAGCTTTTAAAAACATATATTACTTAGTAAGAACATACATTACTTAATAGCAGACTCATTTGTTGGAAATGATTTATGTGTTAATCATACGATTTATTATAATTTATATAAAATATAAAATAAAATAAAAAACATTATATTTATATACATAAGAATGCAATGCTTAGCTATGATGTTTCTCAAGGTTGTGCTGTGAAAGTTCAACCTGCTTAACCTTAACCAATATGTCTGAACAAAAATGCAGTTAAAGTTGAATGTCTGCCAATTTGTTCATTAATATCACTTCATAAATTAATGTGACTTAAACGATTATTGCTGGAAACAATTTTTTCTTTTAAAGCATGTTTTCCTCAAGTATTACTGTGAAATGAAAAAAAATAAAAAAATTCCTCGTTATCATCTTTAAAGCATAAAAATGCTAATCTGAAACAATAAGAAATGTGGTTCATTTTCATTACAGTAAAAATTATGGAATGCAATAAAAACTGGCTTCATCTAAGCGACCACTTGAATGGAGGAGGATTTGCATATGCTCACAACAATATTCCCATGATTATTGATCAACTTTAATTATAGGTCCTTAGATTTTTCCAGTGTGTTTACCACAACCACACTTAACCATAATACCAAACATCACAGGGGGACCTATTAAATGTTTAAGTTGTGATAATATGTGTTCAGAGAATAAGCTATTATGCCTAAATGGCAGTGCCTTGGTTTCATGCCCATGAGGGATGCATTCATCTGCTGCCACAGGTCCACTTATCCTATATCTGTATGTGAATGTAACAAGAGAGGTAACTCTAACACTCTTATATGGGCTCCAGTATAGCCATTTGTTCTCCTTCTTGCAAGCTCTTCAGTGGATGTTAAGCTAAATATGAACTATCAGTTGTAAATGTACACAAAATAAATGTTCTTTATTGGCATCTAGTTGCACGAAGAACCTTTAAAGGTGCAGTAAGTGATTTCTGAGAAACGTTGTTGAAACTGGATCACACCGAGCACCACAACACACTTGTTGAGTGTCATTGTTTGTCTGGAGCTGCTGTGCTGCTGGCAACTAACCACAAACTCTTGCTTACACATACATTCGTCATCTTCACTTTATTTTTCACAAAGCATTATTTTGCTTTGCTCTAGCTATGATAAAGAGACATTGAATCTTGCATTGTGTGTTTGTGCATTTTGGGAGCGGAGCAATGATGGGAGGGGTTTGGTTTGTTTGGGTTGATTTCAAATATCAACAGATATTCTGTTTCTCAGAAATCACTTACTGCACCTTTAACATCTATGGAAGCTTTCCATTGCACAAAAGGTTCTTTATAGTAAAACGAGAAAAAGTTCTTTAGATCATTCAAATGTTCTTCACGCTAAGAAAAAAATAATACATTTTAAGAACTTTTCACTGAAAGTTTCTTTGAGGAACCCATAAGGTTCTTCTATGGAATCAGTCCTCCTTTTGGTAACCTTATTTTTAAGAGTATAAAGTGCACATGGAAAAAGCATGTAATATTTAGCTAAGATAATGTGATTTACTTGCAGTGCATTGATTTTATGTGTTTCAATGTTCTTTTATACCCTTTGCCTATACGTTCAAAACAGTAACTCAAAAATCGTATTGGAGGATTTGTGTTTATGGGCATTCATGGTGTTATTTATTGATTTATTTCACCATCTTTCATGTTCTATAAATATGAGCCATACCTGAACCTTGGGGACATCTGGTGAACACCAGCCCAGTCTCAGTGAAGGAGACATGTAATGCTGGATTTATGGCAGCAATGATAGGCACCATAAGCATCAGTACACCTCATCAAGCACTGCCAGTACAGCTCTGTGCTTGTGCCCTTTCTCTTGGCCACCCACTAGAAAGATGATGTTCTGGCAACGAGGAGACAGATTCTCCGTCTCGGCTACCAATAAAATGTAGCTTTTAAACATCAGTTTGAATCCAGATCAAATTAAAGCCGTTGATTTATTTTCTCTACCATCGTTGCCATATTTATGCATATTTTGAGTTCTCAAACCTCAAAATAACCTACTTTAATAGTCGAACGGAATATAACAACATAACAGCGGCACACCCAAGGAAAAAGTCAACAGGAAGACATGTTCCTGAAAATGGCCCATAACTCTATTAGTATCTAACTGGAACAGGAAATTAAATACATGAGAAATCTGTACCATTCTGCTGTCTTCTTGAATGCAACTGAGTGCTATTCAATCCAAATATCCTGTCCTAATGCTGTACTACATGCTCTCCAAGAACAGCTCTCATCCTATTACAATAAACTTTAGATGAAACAGCTTTGTTTTGTTTGTTTCATATAACTTTTTCTTTATCATCATCATTATTTATTTATTTATTTATTTTTTCCAGTAGGCCAAATTAAGTTCATATACCTTTGTTTTTTCTGTAGTGCTAGTGGAATGGCAGTGAAGAAAGAAAACAAAGATGAACAATGTAAAAAAATATAGAGGGCTGTGCAACAATGACAACTAGTTCTCTAGGGCACCCACTCATTTCTTGAGTGCTTTGTTTGCATGGCATGTTTCTATGGCAACACATTTTATGCTATGATGATCCTTGTCCAAGTGCCTTTAGCCTGAAGTTATGTGTGACATAGACTTTCAAAAACACTGTTCTTATGTTATATCAGCCTGATCTCATTGTTAATACGTAGGTATTAATACGTAATTTTCAAAGAAAGAAAACATATTTTTTTGTACGTTTGGATATATGCTGAAACGTATAATATGGACGTATCTGCAACGTTTAAACGTAACATTATTACGTTTTTTAGCTGTAAAAACGTAATAATGTTACGTTTAAATGTTGCAGTAACTATTTACGAATATTTCATATCATAAAGATATCTGTATAATTTCCTTTTTACCATTTTATAGATTATAAATGTAAGATCCCTTACCCCTACTCCCACACCTAAACATACCCATTTTATAGACAATATTAAAAGGATAAAACGTAATGGACAGATATGTGTAGGGAAATGGAAGTTTTATTAACAATATAGCATTCAAAAATAGTTTGAGCCACTAATCCTACCCCTACCCCTAACGTTACCCCTAACAATTTCTTAAAACTAACGTTACATAGGCTACAATTATTAAGAAAAACAACAGACAGACACGTATAATCACAATAATTTATTTATTGAGAAAATGTCAAAACCGGTACCAAAAGTCGTTCACATGACGATGTGTCGCAGTCCTCTCTGGCAGTATAATAGTTTTGTATGAGGTAACGTTACAGAGCAGAATTTAAATTATTAATCCATGAAAATGTTAATCCGGTTTCGGTTCACTGTTCGCTCTGTGAAGGCGCGCGCGCTTCTCTGTTTCAAATGTAGCACACCAACTTAAGCACGGCATGTCGCAATCTGTGACGAAGCATGCGAGAGCCAATGAGCGTTTGATATTACTGCCGTAAAACATGTCGTAACGCTTCGGGCGCAATTTTTGAATTTGAATTCACTACGAGCGCGGGATTTGACGTTTACGGTCTCTGCTGAGAATGGAAATGAAGATCACTGGATAAAGGGCTGAATTTGGATCTGTTTCTTGCAAACAACGTATGGATTCTAAAGATTTGGATTACATTAAGCTAATAAAATTGATGTCTTTTGTGAATTTATGTTGTGTTTTAGTGTATTATGGGTCTATAGGAGAAAACGCCTTGGTTACGACTGTAACCTCGGTTCCCTGAAGAGGGAACGAGCGTTGCGTCGAGAATGACGCTATGGGGAACGCTTTGCGTGATGACGTCTTGAAGCACATGTAAAATCAGTCCAATGGTGTGGCGGAACGTCAGAGGCGGGTGACGTCACGTACCAGGAAGCTATAAAAGCCGGCCCGAAACAGAAAACGAAAGCTTCGTAAAAGTCTGAAGTCGAGCTGACAGGCATGAAGGAGATATGGCAAGGCGACGCAACGCTCGTTCCCTCTTCAGGGAACCGAGGTTACAGTCGTAACCGAGGCGTTCCCTTTCAAGGGAACTCCCGTTGCGTCGAGAATGACGCTATGGGGAACGTCTATACCAACGCCTCCATAGCTACGAATGTCTGTCCTGTGTGTAATCTGGAGAGCAGCACTAGGAAGACAAAACATGAGACCCTGGAGCAGAGTCTAGATCCAGAGAGTAAAACCTGACGAAAGTGTGCGGTGAGGACCAGCCTGCCGCATCACAGACGTCCTGTAAAGAAACTCCTGAAATAAGGGCCTTAGAGGCCGCCATACTCCTCGTCGAGTGCGACCGGACAGCCAAAGGAGAAGGCTGCCCAGCCGCCTCATAAGCAAGTGAGATAGCCTCGACCACCCACTTACTCATCCTTTGCTTAGACACTGGACCTCCTTTGTTAGGGGACCCAAAGCACACAAATAATTGATCACTTTTACGCCACAGGGCAGCTCTGTGGACATATGCGTCTAACGCCCGCACAGGGCAAAGCAAATTATTAGCCTCCTGGTCCGCATTTTGAAAGGGAGGAGGACAGAAGGCCTGCAGAACAATAGGTCTGACCACATTAGTGGGGACCTTGGGGATATAGCCCGGTCTCGGATGAAGAAATGCTTTGATCATACCCGGAGCAAACTCCAAGCATGACGGAGCAACCGACAACGCTTGGAGATCCCCTATTCTCTTGAGAGAGGAAATAGCAAGAAGGAAAAGAGCTTTCAGCGTTAAAAACTTCTCAGGAACCTCCTCAATAGGCTCAAAGGGGGCCAGGGACAAGCCTTGTAACGCAATGGACAAGTCCCATGGTGACACCCTAGAGCGAACTGCAGGCCTCAGCCTCCAAGTGCCACGAAGGAAACGAGATATCAAAGGGTCTTTCCCCACAGACATTCCACCCAAAGGAATGTGGTAAGCACCTATGGCCGCCACATAAACCTTTAAAGTGGACGGGGTTAGACCTGCTGTGAACCGGTCCTGCAGGAACTCCAGCACTGTACCAATTGGGCAGTTAACTGGGTCCAACCGACGGTCACTACACCAAGAAGTGAAGACTCTCCACTTCAGGGCATAAAGTTTCCTCGTGGAGGGAGCTCTGGACTGTAGAATGGTCTCAACAACCTCAGTTGAGAGACCTGACTCTATGAGCTGGGCCCCCTCAGAGGCCAAGCCCACAGGTTCCACAGTTCTGGGCGGGGGTGAAATATTGAGCCCCCTGCCTGGGACAGAAGGTCTCTCCTGACGGGTAACTCCAGAGGATGCCCGTCGAGGAGGGAGACCAGATCGGGAAACCATACTCTGCCCGGCCAGCGCGGGGCTATAAGAAGCAGGCAAACCCGGTCCCTGCGAACTCTCTCCAGAACTCCCGGGAGCAGAGCAACTGGGGGAAAGGCGTACAGACGTAGCCTCGGCCACGTCTGAACCATAGCATCCAGTCCAAGAGGAGCTGGATGCGTGAGGGAGAACCAAAGTGGACAGTGAGACGTCTCTCGAGACGCAAACAGATCCACTTGTGCTTGGCCGAACTCCCTCCATATAAGCTCCACCACCTCGGGGTGGAGCCTCCATTCCCCGGGCCTCGGCCCCTGCCTCGACAGAGTGTCTGCTCCTATATTCTGGACCCCGGGGATGTAAGCTGCCCTGAGTGACAGTAACTTCCCCTGGGACCACAAGAGGATATGGCGTGCCAAGTTGGATAACGGGCGCGAGCGCAAACCCCCTTGGTGGTTGATATAGGCGACTACCGACGTGTTGTCCGTATGTACTAGCACATGGTATCCCCTGAGATCTTTGATAAAGCTCCTCAGAGCCCGGAAGACAGCTACTATCTCTAGGCGATTGATATGCCAGGAACGATGATGGTCTTCCCACAGACCTTGAGCTGAGCGACCCTCCAGGATCGCTCCCCAACCCGTGAGGGAAGCATCCGTCGTTAGCAGTTTGCGACGACAAGGAGCTCCCAACACTGGGCCCTGGGACAGGAACCAAGGTTTCTTCCACATAACCAGGGCACGTAAGCATCGCCGCGTGACCCTGATTGTGCGAAATGGGTTGCCCCTCGGGGAAAACCCCCTGGTCCTGAGCCACCACTGCAGGGGCCTCATGTGCAGCAGTCCAAAAGGTATCACGTTGGAAGCTGCTGCCATGAGACCCAACAGTCTCTGGAACTGTTTGACAGTGAGTAGCTGGCCTAGCTTTACACTTTTCACAGCTGCAAGGATGGACTCTATATGTGGCGGTGACAGGCGCGCCTGCATCGACACTGAATCCCAAACCACGCCTAAGAAAGTGGTCCTCTGGAGTGGAGAAAGCACACTCTTCTTGGCGTTCAGCCGTAACCCCAACTCTTTCATATGGGCGAGAACAACATCTCGATGTTGAACCGCCAACTGATGCGACTGAGCTAAAATCAACCAATCGTCGATGTAGTTCAGGATGCGAATACCCTGGAGGCGCAGCGGCGCCAGAGCTGCATCCATGCATTTGGTGAAAGTGCGGGGTGATAAAGCTAGGCCGAATGGAAGAACTCGATATTGGTATGCTTTGCCCCCGAAAGCAAACCTCAGGAACTTCCAATGACACGGACGGATGGAAATATGGAAATATGCGTCCTTGAGGTCTATCGTGACAAACCAGTCCTCGGACCTGATCTGTGGCACGATCTGTCTCAATGTTAACATTTTGAACTTGAGCTGCATGACTGACTCGTTCAGAACTCGAAGATCTAAAATGGGACGCAATCCCCCGTCCTTCTTTGGAACTATGAAATACCGGCTGTAAAACCCGGTTTCCCTGTTGGAGGGAGGTACATATTCTATGGCCCCTTTCTCTAACAGAGTGTTTACTTCCTGTTCCATAACCAGAACCTGCTCGGGGCCCACCACTGTGGGCAGGACCCCCATAAACCGAGGTGGGCGTTTTTTGAATTGTATCTGATACCCTTTTTCCACGGTCTGCAGGACCCAACGAGAAACATTCGACAGTAGCTTCCACGCTGTCAAAGATTCTACTAGAGGTACCAGCCTCTCGAGACTTGTTTCTGGATTTCGTTGTTGTTGAGTAGTCAATTCGTCGCCCTGTAACGGCGCACCGGCAGGGAACGACCGAACAGACTGCTCTAACACCCTCCTCGGAGGGGGCGGGCATCCCGAGGCCACTACGTTTCCGGGTGGTCCTTGAGATATGTGCTCGCCGGAGACCGCTGCGCCCTGTAACACCTGAGGCGGCAGGGTTGGCAGAACGGTCCCCTGAGGGTACCGAAGAGAGACGGGCACCGTAAAAAGAGGTGTTAACCGCTCTGCTTCGGGGGGGACTACCCTCATTTGTCCTGAGCCCTCGGACGTCAGGACTTTTTCCCAGCAGCCTTCTTGGCGGTAATAACGGTCCGCAGATCCGTTCTACCCCTCGAGGGCTGCTGGGTTTGAGAGCGCCCTCCGTGTCCCCGAGATTTTTGTGGGGGAGCACGAGAGGACACACTCTGTTTTTGAGTGGCACGATGGCTAGCGCTCTTTTTAGAGGAGTGAGGCTGCTCCCGCTCAGCAGCCTCATAAAATGAACGGCGGGGGAGAAGTCTTTGGAGTGCAACTGCCTGTTTAGAGGCTTCTTGTGATTTAGCTATCGCACTGTTCACAACATCACCAAATAGACCATCAGTGGAGACCGGAGCATCTAAGAGAACATGTTTTTCTTTTTCTTTTATGTCGCTCAGATTGAGCCACAGATGCCTCTCAGTGGCCACCAGGGCTGCCATAGACCGCCCGATTGATTTAGCGGTCTCCTTGGTGGCCCTGAGAGACAGATCCGTGGCTCTGCGTAGTTCAGCCACTGTGTCTGGACCAATACCCCCGCCCTCCTCTAAATCCCCCAATAATTCAGCCTGATAGGCCTGCATAATAGACATCGTATGCAGACACGCTGCAGCTTGACCAGCGGCTGCATATGATTTATGAACCAGCGATGAAGTAAATTTTACTGGTTTAGAGGGAAGAGAGGGAGCCTTCAAGGAAGATGCCGTCGCTGGAGAGAGATAGCTCGCGAGCGTCTCTTCCACCTTCGGCATCTCCCCATAACCATACTCTTTATAATTGTGAATGGAAGAGTAGTGAGAAGTTTGTGTTGTGTAAACTCTGTAAGACATAGGTTTCCCCCACGATCTCGACACCTCGGTGTGGAGATCGGGGAAAAACGGAAGGCTTTTTCTCTGAGGCTGTGCACGAGATGGCAGGAAGCGTTCGTCGAGCTTACTTTTCGAGCGAACGTCCTGCCTATCCTCTGGCCACTCAATAGATAGTCTGTGAACTGCTCTCGTGACAACATCGAGCAATTCCTCAAAAGCGTGAGACTGAGGTGGCGAATCCTCAGACTCAGCTTCAACACTAACAACGTCCAACTCCTCAGAGCTGGACAATTGCAGTATTGGTGCCTCCATCGGGGGGGAAGAAACCGCAGCGCGTGCTTCCACACCCTGATGAGAGGCACTGGATCTATCAGAAGGTTGCTGAGATAAGGCAGAGCCCGTCTCAACATCCACTGATAGATCCATTTGCGAACCCCAGGTCTGAGATCGACGCTGTGCCTCGGCAGCAGCGGGACCAGAGCCCTGGGGAACGTGATCGGGATTGAACCGTGCCAACCGGGATCGGAGCGTACGCAATGGAAGCGCACAGCAATGCACACAGTCACCACCCTCGAGTGCTGACTGGGCATGCTCCTCTCCCAAACAAACAACACAAAGAGTGTGTGTGTCACCTCCCGTTAAATAACGCGGGCAGGGATGGACACACACTCTAAACTGCTGCTTGCTCGCCATACTGAATAATAACAGACAACACCAAATAACACGGACAGATCAACACAGAGCGCAACTGAAGACTCAGAAAGCTTTCGTTTTCTGTTTCGGGCCGGCTTTTATAGCTTCCTGGTACGTGACGTCACCCGCCTCTGACGTTCCGCCACACCATTGGACTGATTTTACATGTGCTTCAAGACGTCATCACGCAAAGCGTTCCCCATAGCGTCATTCTCGACGCAACGGGAGTTCCCTTGAAAGGGAACGCCTTTTGTGTCTCACGGTAAATAAACCAAATATTACAAAATGGTTAAACGATTAAAGAAGGTATTTTTAAGGTTTTAAAGTGTAGCAGCTATGAAGTGTTTAACACCATAATCCTCCGAAACGAGTTTGCAGCAGAAGGCATGAACAGAGCGAAATGTTATCAAGTTATTTATGAGTAGCCTAACGTTATTATATGAGTAACGTTAAACTGTATTAATAAATGCGACTGAAAATTTAATTAATAAGACAAGTGAATGCAATAGAGTCAAAACATTAATGCCACGATTTGAATATGCATAAGTTAAATAGGAATACGTACAAATTTGTACGTTGGTAAAGTTGTTTATACGTAAATAAATTAGGCTACGTTTTTGTGCTGTCAATACGTACATTTTATACGTTTTAGTGCTGTAAATACGTCAGTATTTTACGTTTCTGTGTGTATAAAACGTAAATAAATGTACGTATGGTAGAACTACACTTTACGTAAAAATACACACGTATTCTCATGAGATCACGTTGGTTATATTTGTATTTCTTAATTATTGTTTGTGCAATGTATTTCGTTAAACCAAAGTCTCAAAAGAAAGTTGAAAAAGTTAGAAAATAATATAAATACAATAATTATTTGGCTTTATTGCTTACTTACTACTATTATTATTTAGTTTTTATTTTATTTTATTATGTTTGTTTATTTATACACTATCTTTCAAAATGATGTTAATTTTTTTTATATTTATCATTTTATTAACGATGCATCTGTGACAAGCAGGGCGAGGCCAAGAGCCGTGGGAACGGAGTGAGGCCGGTGGCGTGATTGCTAATGAGTGAGTCTCACAGCCTTGCACATTGTTACAGCATTAAAGGGGAACTATGCAGTTTTTTTTAGCTTAATTTACCTTAACTGAACAGCTTTGGAGTCATTGGAATGGTTATATGACTTTTTTTGGGTTGAATGGTGTCCGCCTCTCTTCCCCCTAGCGAAGTGGTTCTCAATTCCAGTCCTCAGGACCTGCTGCTCTGCACATTTTGTATGTCTCCCTTATTTAACACACCTGAACCAGATCATCAGCTCATTAGGAGAGACTCCATGAACTGAACTGAGTGTGTCAGATAAGAGAGACATACAAAATGTGCAGAGCAAGGGGTCCCGAGGACTGTAATTGAGAACCACTGCCCTAGCGCCTGTGAGCGGAAAAACCACCCTTGCAACTTTGGGCCGGCTCAGCGTCAGGAAGTATCGCGTGATATCAGGTTTTGCGATGTAACAAATTGCTTTACGGCACTGCACACATACATACCCCCATCCAGGATCCGGCTAGCTATAAGAACAAGGTAGGGATGGAGTTTTTTACACTATCGTCATGGCTGAGCCGGCAAAAAAGAAGCAGAAAGCTAGGAAAGCATTGTCAGAACATTGTCAGAGTCGCCAATGAGTTTTTACAACAGTGTTGCCAAATATCTATTCTGAAGCTGTAGGGGGAGCTCTATAGAGAAACCTGCGAGCAAAAAGTAAGAAAACAGCAAATAAATTAAGACAAAGACAGTAAAGACTATTACGTTAGCTACGTTTACATGGACACTTTTTGCTTCAATCTGAATGAATTCATTCCGATTGATTAATCCGAATGTAGTGTTTACATGAACGATAAATAAAGTGATCGAGTTGATGTGCGTGTTTATATGTCACAAGCTTCTGATCGTATTTAATCTTTTGACATGCGCACACTGCACGAATATACAGTTTCCCCGCTGTTGTTGCATACTAACCATCCTCCTTTTCTTTGTTTTATAAAGAAGACATAATATTTATCTATTTCAGATTCTAATTAGGTGACGACGAGCACATAAGCTGTTGACGTGCTGCTTATATTTACCAAGCAGTAAAAGTGCCCTTTCCTGTGCCCAAACCAGTTGTTTGTGGATGAGAGTCTGAAACAAGGATTGGTGGGACGTTGTCCTGCTCTACTTCACAGATGATGAGTGAATGGAGAATTTGAGAATGACACGACCAGGGTTGCCAGGTCTGTGCAACAAAAGTAGCCCAATGGCCTGTCAAAAATAGCCCAAAAAATTTCCCCATCTGTTGGCTGAATTCTCCACTGAATTTGTACGTGTGGGGGTTGTTTTGGGGGTGTTGGAGCGCCAAAATCATACTTACGGGGGTGGAAATCAACTCGTGGAAAAAGAATTTCCCCATGGGAACAACTTAAAAGTAGTCCAATTCCGCGGGAAAATCCAGGACACGACAGTCATTTATTACTCAATTCAACAGGAAAAAAAAATGCTCTTTCTGCGCGTCATACATCATACGTTATTTCTATGTCATTGCACTTGCGCAGTACTATCCAATTTTGATTTTCAGTCTAATCAAGTGTTTACATGCCCTCTCAATCGGATTACAAAAGGAATAAACTACCCCTTACAATCCATGTGAAATTTTAATCAGATCTGGCCAATTCATTCCGATTAATGTGGTTACATGTGACTTTTTTATTCCGATTGCCCTACTAGTCCGGATATATATATATATATATATATATATATATATATATATATATATATATATATATATATATATATATATATATAAATATATAAATGCTACTCTTTTGAACTTTTTATTCATCAAAGAATCCTTAAAGAAACAAAACTGCTTCCAACATTGATAATGCAACGCCAATTTCATAAAAGTTGGGGCATTGTGTAAAGCGCAATAAAAACAAGAATCTGTGATTTGTTCATTCTCTTTAACCGTTATTTAACTGACAAAATTACAAAGAAAAAAAAATCACATTAATTGTATTTAACAACTAAACAATAAACAAATCTTGACTTTGATGGCTACAACACACTCCAAAAAAGTTGGGACAGAGGCAAAATAAAAGTGAAAAGATTACAGAATATCAAAGTTAAATGTTTTGAAACAGTCCACAATTAGCAGGTGAACTGGTAATAAGTGAGGTTATCGTGTTTGGGTATAAAAGGAGCATCCACCAAAGACCCTGTCTTTGTAAGCATGCATTACATGCTCACAGCAGTATGCCTGTGAATGTATTGGCAGTAGCAAGTCTGTACTTAATAATCAACAGCAACAGCAGCAACAGCAGCGTAGCAGATCTATTCTGCCAAGACCAAAAACATTAACATTGCCATATCCATTACCATGGCAGATATTTTGTGTGTTCTAGCTCAAGCACACCTGGTGCATTTCATGAAGCCCTTGATTAGTTACATCAGGTGTGCTTGGGACAACACCTGTTTTGCAGATTTGTGCTGTTGTGAGGGATTCTATTCAGGGGGTTGAATAATTTTGAGACTACAGAAGTAATTAAAAGTTGAATTTTCAGTTGATTTTGGGGAAACAACTTGAAACATTTGTTGTGTTGAGCTATTTCAATTACTTCTGCTTGATTTGTTCATTGTAAACAGCTGAAAGTCTGTACATTTTGCCAATAAACCTGACAACAGTATAAAATTACAACAGTATATAATATTTTTCAAATATAAAAATAAATGTGGCCTTGGTAAGCATATCAGAAGCATTCAAAAAAATCTTACTGACCGCTTATATAATAATTTATTTATTTTCTGTGTAATTCTTTGGGCAGTGTTGTAAATTATCTGACAAATATCTGAGCACAGGTGCAGTCAAAGCATAGCACCTGTAGACCAGATGAGCATTAAGTGCTTTGCCGAAGGGCAAACTAGCAGCGGTCACAGGAAGGGCCTAAAGCGAAATTTAAACCTGAATCTTCCAGGGCACATAATACACCTGTTCCCACTGAGACACCTGCCCCCACAGTACATGAGACCTGAAAACATATAAAAGTCGATTAACTGTAATGCCACTGACAGATGATTGACAAGGTGAGTTCAGTGTCCAGTGAGGAGGCCATCTTCCTAGATAAAGCTCAGTCCCGGCTCTTGAACACTCCTGTGTGCGCTATGTTCACCCATAAGCCATTGTGTTGCAGGATAGGAATTCATGAATTTGCGATGCATATTAAGCTCTATAAAGCTCAGTAGAAGAAATGGTGGCTTCGCCTACTTTCTTTGACCTGCCTATTGCCAAGCATAGCCAAGAGGAAGAGGTACAAAAAATACAGCTGGTCATTTGTGATGAAAAGCATATGCATATTGGGGCTAAATTGTTGTAAAACGCTCACAAAATACAAATATACCCGCAAATCTTCCCTCCCTCGTCTCTGTCACTGCCAATAGGCCTATTTCACAAAATGGCCACCGAGACCGGAAGTAGGGTAGCGATACTTCCGGTCGCGCCGCCGCCCGCTACGATCGCCATTCATTCTCAAAATGGACTGTGAACAGCTTGTTTTCTCTGTCATTAATATATCTGACAAAAGTAAGAATGGCAGATGTTGTCCGTTTTGTTGATAGTTTTCAGGGAGCTGTGACAAGATCGAAATTGGACAAAGGTTACAAATTATTCTTGACGTTTGCTTACATAAAAAGCAAAATGGCAAATTTTTCATGTTACCACCATGAAAGAAACTAAGAATTGTACATCTTTACAGTGAATTTGACCTAACGTTGCTAGTAGGTCTAATAATGAAATTAAGGCAAATAATTAAAAAATGGTTAGACTAAAAACATGAATGAAGTGAGTGATATTACACATTTTAAAAATCATGTTACAAAATCACATTTTACTGTCGGGTCCACTTATGAAAAGAAAATATATTGGTAACACTTTATTTTGATGGTCCCTTTTGAACATTCTGTTGACTATAAGTAACTTTGCAACTACATGTCAACTAACTCTCATTAGAGTATTAGTGTACTGTCTGCTTAATATCTGATAACTATTTATTGTGATGGTCCTCCAACAGACATTCTACTGACTATAAGTAACTTTGCAGCTACATGTCAACTTATTCTAACCCTAACCCTACCAGTCTACTAATACTCTACCAACACTCTAATGAGAGTTAGTAGACATGTAGGTGCAATGTTACTTCTAGACAACAGAATGTGTTAAAGGGACCATCAAAATAAAGTGAAACCAATATATTTCACTATATATGAATGGTCAATATATTAAATGGTTTAACAGTATATTTGAAAATATACAGAATAATATATTGTGTTAATATTAGGGCTGGGAATCGATTAAAAAAAATTAACTAATTAATTGCACAATTTGCTGTAATTAATTGCAATTAATTGCATTTCCCCCAAGCTTGTAATCATCAATATTTAAACTTAGGATAACCTAATTCAATTAAACAACACAGGGGGAAAAAAAGGAACAGAAAATAGCCCTATATTAAAATAATATTAAACATCAATATATCAATATATTATTCGTTTTCGATAATCAATCAACATTGATTGAGTAACCAGACAGTTTTTGGGTCCCATTGACTTCCATAGTATATTTTTTTCCTACTATGGAAGTCAATGGGACCCAAAAACTGCCTGGTTACTGATATTCTTCTAAATATCTTCCTTTCTGTTCAGCAGAAGAAAGAAATTCATACAGGTTTGAAACAACATGAGGGTGATTATATGATGACAGAATTTTCATTTTAAAAGTGAACTTCTCCTTTAACACGTTAATTCCCCCAGCCCTAGTTAATATTACAATATATTGAATAATACATAAAGAATTTTCATATATTTAAAAAAGTGAGACAATATATTTACTAATATATCATGATGTACAGTACCAGTCAAAAGTTTGGAAACACTACTATTTTTAATGCTTTTGCAAGAAGTCTCTTATGCTCATCAAGCCTGCAGTTAAAAACAAAAAAAAAAACAAAAAAAACAGTAATATTATGAAATATTATTACAATTTAAAATAATGGTTCTCTTTTTTAATATACTTTAAAATGTAATTTATTTTTGTGATGCAAAGCTGAATTTTCATCAGCAAGTACTCCAGTCTTTGGTGTCTTATGATCCTTCAGAAATCATTCTAATATGATAATTTGATACTCAGTTATTATCAATGATGGAAACAGTTGTGCTGTTTAATATATTTTTTTGGAATACTTTTTTCAGGATTCATTGATGAGTAAAACGTTAACAGCATTTATTCATAAAAACAGCATTTATTCAAAATAAAAACATTTCTAACAATATAAATCGTTACCATCACCTTTTTTATCAATTTAACGCATTCTTGTTGAATTAAAGTACTAATTTCTTTTAAAAAAAATAGTTATTGTTCCCAAACTTTTGAACGGTAGTGTATATTGTTACAAAAGATTTCTATTCTAAATAAATACAGTTCTTTTTAACTTTTTATTCATCAAATAATCCTGAAAAAAGTATCTCAGGTTATAAAAAAATATTAAGCAGCACAACTGTTTCCAACATTGATCATAAATCAGCATATTAGAATGATTTCTGAAGGATCATAAGACACCAAAGACTGGAGTACTTGCTGATGAAAATTCAGCTTTGCATCACAAAAATAAATTACATTTTAAAGTATATTAAAAAAGAGAACCATTATTTTAAATTGTAATAATATTTCATAATATTACTGTTTTTTTTTTTTTTTTTTTTTTTTTTTAACTGCAGGCTTGATGAGCATAAGAGACTTCTTTCAAAAGCATTAAAAATAGTAGTGTTTCCAAACTTTTGACTGGTACTGTATGTAATTTTATATTCAGTAATACACTTCATAGTATATAAAGGGATTAAAGTTCTCAGTCGCTATACGAGAGTATACAAAGTATTTCCGTCAATATCAGGGTTCCCCCCTGTCCTTATGTCTTAAATTCACTTTTCATAATTTTAAGGCTATAAATATGCTTACATTTCTCAAATAGTGTAATAAATGTCTTAATTTTAGTTTGAATCGGAATTATCACTCCGCTCCTGATCCACTCCGGGCTTTCCAGTCCCCCTCACGGAAAAACCTGCAAAGCATGGCCTCTGGTGTAAGATATCTATGACCGGACTCTCGTAGACTCGTAAGTTACACGGACTTCATCCTCCGTGAAGTGCTTAACACACAAAAAAGTGCCCCTCTTCTCTCGGTATAGCCAAAATCCAACGCTTTTTCAACATTTCGTCACAAGGAAAGCTGTGAAATTATAAATAGGGTTGTTTCTTCATTGAGTTGAAACATAAAAAGGTACGCAACAGGACTGGCCGCTTTTAGTCTCCGCATTTGTCCTACGACTGCTACTGCTAGCGCTTTCACCAGAAAAGAGTTTACCCTACTTCCGGTCTCGGCGGCCATTTTTGTGAAATAGGCCTATCACCAGGGGGGCAGGGTTTTATATTATTTTGAAGTTTCCACGGGCACCGCCATTGGCTAGCGGACCATCACCTGCTGTTAGCATCCCATTGACTCCCATTCATTTTGGCGTCACTTTGACAGCGAATAACTTTACATATGAGGCGTTTTAAAGACTCCATTTGTCCATTATTTATTTCTAAAGAAACACGAAAATGTATAAAAGGCTCCATTATCTTGTATCTTACGTTATGGCCCCGTAGATGCAGTTTTTGTAAAAATAGGCTAACAATTGCGTCATAACCACGCGACTCTCTGTCGCACAGTAGAGAGATTACCGTATGGACAGGAGGAGAAGCTTGCGCGCAATCGGGGGGACGTGGAGGCAAAATGACAAAGTAATTAATCAGAATACTTAGCAAAAGTTACTCCTGCTGCTATCTCATGGAGATCTCCTACTCACGCTCTCCGTCTCTGCAAGTTTCGGAAGGGAATGATTCAGATTTCTCTTGACACAGCTACTAGAAGACAGATGGGTTGCTCACGTCACATCTACGTCGTCAAGCTCAGTTTGAGTCTGCGCAGTACGCTCGACCATCAGGAAGTTAGTGCTTCTAATTGACTTCACTTGTCTCCGTTGAATCCAATGGGGTCGCTGTGTCCAGTTTATATACTGTCTATGCCTATCACTTGTCACTAACCATGACACGCCTCTCACCAACAACGTTGTGATCCCGCCCATCTGCTCCACTGATTCGTTGGCTGTTTCAGCATCTGACTAGACTAGATGCATGATTGACATGTGATTGGAAAGCTGACATCCTCAGCTTTGAACACATGCCTGATATGTATATCATCGTCATGATTAGAGGACACTTGCACGTTTTGATGATGATGTGTAGATCGCGTGTTTCTCCGTTCGAGCACGTTTTGTGTTCTGGACATCCGCGACATAACAGTGGATTATTTACCAAGAAGAGCTCACAGAAAAGTACTCATTCGAAAGAAAACATCCTAAGGTAAAAGATGATATAGAGTTTGTGGCTAATTTTAGTTTAGAGCACCTGTAATCGAAATAGAAATGAGACGATTGTCTTTGTTTTTTTACAGAAATCATATTTCACTGCACAAGATAATTTGAAGATAATTTGAACTATGATGTAAAAAACCCCCCAAAAAACTACACAGTCACATTCATGAGAATGAGAGCTTTCTTTTGATATATGACTTTTCAGTTTTGTGAAATACGTAAAAAATACATATTCATATTTATATTTCTGCATCGCTATTTGGGAGAGGAGCGATTTTGTGATGATTGTATTTTTAAGCTTTATATTAATTATTTGTGTTCCATACACAAATGTCATTATGTTCTGTGTAAAGATGATATTTTAAGATTTAATGATACCATATATGGGGTGATAGTATCTCCAGAAAACTTAAAAAAATAAGTTTAAAGGGCACCTATTATGCAAAATTCACTTTTACATGGTGTTTGAACATAAATGTGTGTTGGCAGTGTGTGAGCAAAACTACCCTAGAATGATAAAAATCCACCCAGTGTTTTTTTTACAATCTCAATAAATCATAAGCACTGTCTCAGAATGAGCTGTTCTAAGATTCTATGCAATGTGACGTAGAATTGCACAGGCCCCTCCCACGATGGTTGATTGACACTGCAGTTTGAGCCTAGACCCGCCCTGAGTGAGCTGGACACAGAGTCTGCCAGTGTTTCGACGCTTGAGCAGCTGTAGACAAGAATGTCTCCTAAGCGATTGAGGTGTGTTGTTGTTGGATGTAAGAATGAACATAGCAGTCTTCATTTACTCTCGTTGTACTCGAGGATGAATCTGTACTGTTTGTGATCCAGCTCACGGTCTCCGGAGTGACAGGCCTAACGTTACTGACCACGGCAGAAATGAAAGTGAGAGCGCACACTTTATGACAGCTCATCGAGTCATTTTACGGATATAAGGTTTACCAGTTTATTATAAGCCACCCACTGAAAAGGTGTGTATATATTTGTTTACTTTTAGTTGTAACGAGTGTTTTGTGTACTTCGCTGTGTATGTTGATGATAATGAAAGGGAGAGAGAGAGAGTTTATGGATAAGACTTTAATGCTCACTTCTTATACTGTGTTTATTCAGCTCTTACAGTGATTCTCTGGAGTAAAACTAACGCTTCATCTTTTGTGTGATGTACAATAAACTTCACTGAACTCGTCAGTATATTTTGGTCATCATTCGGACGGGGTTTGCTACAGCAGGCTTGTAGTAATAGTGGATAAAAGCAGATGACAAGTAAATTATAACCATAATTAAACTAAACTATACCTGGGGCCGGTTGCATAAACATAGTCATTATCTTAAGACTGTGTCTAAGAAATAGTCTGACTAACTAAAGTCACTGAAGAAAGACCATTGCATAAAATAAGCTCACACCTATCTTTATCAAGACAGTCTAAATGGATTAAAGATTAATGGATTAAATTTATAGTGATTTGTGGGAAAATAAGATGCTGAACAACTTAAACAAAATGGCCGACAGTACGCGCTCGTCACAGTTTTCCTTTGCGGAAAATATTTGTATATTAGAGGAATACAATGCTGCTAAATCGACTTTAATGAACAAATTTAACGATTACAACGGCAATAGCAAAAAACACAAAGCTTGGACCACAATAACGGAAAAAGTTAACAGTGTCAACCCATCTGTCTCACGATCCGTCAAAGATGTTCAAAAACGGTTTAAAAATATGGTTCAAGAGGCAAAAAAGGACATTTTTAAGCGAAAAAACCCAGCAACGGGGGGAGGACCATCTCCTAAATTGAAAAGGACAACGGAAATGATCATTGAAATATATGGAGACGAATCTCCGATGTTTTGGGGAATCCCCGGGGGGAGGGAGAGCGGAGTATCCGGGCGGACGTTACCCACAGCGGGGGAAGATACACAGTCTCATACCACTATCACATCAACTCCGCTTGGACAGTCTCGTGAGTAATAATGTTTTGATGGTGATTGTTTTTGCTTCATTTTAAACACTGTAGGCTACTGCTCTGTTTTAGACTGAGTAACACTTATTATCTTCTAGTTGACTGCGAGGTGACACTGACATTGGTCTCTCAAAATGACGAAGCTCCTGTTACAAGCCAGGATGACCAAACAACACAAAGTGAAGGTAAAGCTATGCTTTCAATCTTTCAGCTTAGTCAGCCCTCTACTATTCCTTACAACAATGTTTTAAGTTTAAAACAGATTAACAGTGTTTAAGTAAGCAATAACGTACAAGCGGCTGTGCTGTAGCCTATTGTGAGTCACGGTTGAAGGCACGACGCGAAGCGGACTTATTCAAAATACAGCACTAGCATCGAGTAGGCTACTTTATTGCTTAAAACGGTTACGACAAAATACAAATACTATAAAATACAATAAGTGGACACAGGTTAGGGGAAATCACTTGTAATACCATGTAGTGCTGTGCAATCACTATAGTTGCTGTAGGACAGTGTTTTCAGATTATATATAATCAAAGACTTTTGTCAATAAAGACCATTTAACCTGTTCAATGTTTCACTATTTTTTTGTGTGTTCACATAGCCTGTGACACACACAAAAAACTAGAAGTCTATGCAGTGTCCCCGTTTACATAGCTAAGTAATTGTTTTGTGTGTGTTTTTGTCTAAAATTAATGAACTACAAAAGGGTGAAGTAGCATGTAGTGCATTTTATCAGAAAAAAAAAAGTACAACAAAAAATACCGTGCCTGTCACTTTCTAATTTTGCTAATGTTGATTGCAAATGACGATTTGGACAGCACCCAAATGGCACCTGTGGGAAGTGGCTCAAACACCGAGACACAGAAAGACACTCCAAGCAAGATAACCATGAACAATATACTTGAAAAACAATATAAAATATTAACACTGGAAGAGACTAAACTAAAATTAGAAATACAAAAACTAGAATTAGAGAAAACTAAGCTAAAGTTGGAGCTACAAAAACTTGGACATGAACTATAGATCTCATCGACCATTGTCCAATAACTAATCAAACAATTGTCTATTTAATAATTACTGGTATTTAATTTTGAATTTACATATGTAATGTTTACATACAGAATCTTTAGATATATTTAAGAGATTTGAAGAATTTTTAGTGTAAGTTAATGTATAGTGATTTGAAGATTATATCATATTTCAGCTGATTTTACTGATACTATGCATCAAATATTTTGTAAGTATTGTCTCAATGAATAAATTATAATATGTCCACTTAATTTGAAAGTATAAATTCTTTCATTTTTCTCAGTAAAACTGAGAAAATGTTTTCTACAATCATCTGTCGAATGTAACGCCCAGATCCATCTTCACCTCCTGCCTCAGTAATCTCCAAAGTGGGTTCTTCACAAATTTGGTCATCCTCCAAGTCTGGGAGTGCAAGATCTCTATTAATTGGAAAGTGATATTTTACTCATTTAATTTAAAATCATTGGGGAATATGTAGCTAGGAGTTTTAATTACAGTTAAAAACATATTTATTACCTTGCCATGTTGTGCAAAACAACGCATGCACAGATTATGTTGCAGACTTTTTCTGGTTTCATTTTGAGCTCTGCATGCAGACAATGAAATCTTCGTTTTAGGACTCCAAAACACCTTTCAATAACATTTCTTGTTTTGGCATGGGCTGTGTTGTACCGAGCTTGAGGCACACTGACTGGATTTAAGAAAGGTGTGAGTAGCCAGGGTTTTAGTGGATAACCAGAGTCACCCAAGAGCACACCCTGCAATTCTCCTCTCTCAAATGCATCATGAATTTGGGAATTCACTAAAATTCTAGAGTCATGGGTTGATCCTGGCCAACGAGCAACACAGTTGAGCACTCTTAGTTTGGCATCACAAATAGCCTGCACGTTAATACTGTGGTAGCCTTTCCTATTAACGAACAATGGCTCATGAGTTGAAGGTGCTTGAATCCTAATGTGTGTTCCATCAATGGCTCCAACTACATTTGGAAATCCTGCAATGTTGAAAAAAATCTGCCTTCACCTTGTTCAAGGTAGAGACATCAGTCGGATAAAGTGGAAGTCTTCCTGACAGTGCACAGGCAACCCGATGAATAATTCTTGATGCGGTAGACTTGTGTACCCCAATTAAGTCTGCAGCTGTGTTTATAAAACATCCTGTGGCAAAGAAGCGTAGAGCTAGACATACTTGTAGCAGTGGAGGGATGCTGAAATTTCTTGAAGTTTCAGGCCTCAAATGCTCCTCCAAGTCAATTGCTAGTTCTTGTATTGCATGTCTAGGAAACCTTAGCTTCTCCAGCAGTTCCTTTTCAGAAAGGACTTCTAATGGGTTTGAACGGTCTTTGAAAACTCTTTCTCTTCTTATTGCCCTTTCATCAAAGCAAATATTAAAATGTGCCATACCGCAAGACAAAGTCGGCCACTTTTGTGAATCTAGAGCACTTGACAGTTTATTCGTTTCCATGGCAACATAGATTGTAAAGGAAAGTTAGCCAAGGGGGAACCAGTCTTACTTTTTTGTCTTAAATTAGACCAGTCTAAAATGTTATGCAACTGACTTAAAAAGTAAATACCAGTCTTAAAGAAAAAAATTAGACGACTAACTTGCAAGACTAGTCTTAAATAGATTTATGCAACCGGCCTATCTCCATACAGTATTCTCTGGCTCTGTGGGCATTATTGTCCGACTCCGAGTCGAAATGAACACCATAACTGAGAGTTTCTGTTCTGATATTATCAGATGAGATTGTCCTGCTGGCTCTGAGGCTGAGCGCGAGCTCGTGAGGCTCCGCCCCCTGTGCCGGCAGCAGCAGTTAATTTGCATTTAAAGGGCACACACTAAAACAGCGCGTTTTTCTGAGCCCCAAAAAATGACAATTTAAACATGCTGTAAAAAAAGATCTGTTGGGTATTTTGAGCTAAAACTTCACATACATACTCTGGGGACATCAGAGACTTATTTTACATCTTGTGAAAAGAGTCATAATAGGTGCCCTTTAAATATAATGACGTAGCTCTAGGCCCCGCCCACGGGCAAGTAAAGCGGAAGAGGTTAAGAGGAGACGTTTCTGCAGTTGGAGAAAAGGTGCATTCAGCTGTGTTTTCTCCCCACAATTGCACAGATGAGTGCAGCGATTTCACCCCTGGGCACTTCAACACAAAAGAGCAATTTCCTATAAGAGCAAAGCATGGGTGACATTGCGTCTTTTTCAAGATGGCATTCCACCAATGTGTTTCTGGATGTGGTCGCTTCCTAGCCCCGTCTGACAGCCATGATCACTGCCTCACGTTTTGGCCATCAATATGCCGAGACATCATTCATTGATTGTTCACATGACCATCGCGTTGTTAATATCGAGACTCCAATACGTTGAAAAAGATGGAGTCTCCTCCGTTATTCCCCCTTCTGGTCTCTCTGCACCGCATAGAACCACTTTGGTTAATATGCAGGGTGATATGAGGATTATAGTGGGAGCTCTCCCACCCACTGTGGAGCCTGTGGGTCCTTTGCATGGGGGATCCAGCGTCTCATTTGGAGCCCCCGCGGAGGATCAGATGTCGATCGCTGCATCAGAGGGTGAGCAACATCCAGGCCACAGCGTCGAGCCCCAGCAGGAAGGCGATGCAGCCCGTCTCATCCGCTGCTAAACCCTCCAAACGGTTGGTAAAGCAACATAGTAAGGCAACCCAGTGATGGAGAGAACTACTCTTATCCAGGAAATGGTGAAAGCACCGACAGTGCATTTCCTCACTTTCAACCCCCTCTTCTCTCGCCACAGTGCAGGAGTTTGCATTGTGTTTCTCCAGCCAAACCTTTGATGCTTCCATGGAGTCAGGTAAGTGTCACACCACACTGCTTCTACTTAGGGATGCTATGCCTCCCGGGTTGAGGAAGAACGCAATAGAGCCTCCAGCCGAGATGAAGTTAGTGTGTTACGGCCCTTACTTCATTGTACCCAGGGTAGGTGTTGGGTTACTGCTGATCTTGTTTCTGCATGTCTTGAACGCAAAAATGCAACCTCATGTGTGTTCACCCCCAAGATTGGTTTACAGCAATCGACCTGAAGCATGAATATTTCCATGCTTTGATTTTGCCTCCACACAGACCGTTCCTATCGTTTGCTTTCAGGGGTCAGGCATACCAGTACAAGGTCCTTCCCTTCAGGCTGTCCCTGTCTCCCTATGTCTTCACAAAGGTTGCGGAGGCTGCCCTCATTCTAACTCACTCTCGAGATCTGTTACACACACAGGGACCTGATGCTCAGGCAACTCAGCCATCTGGGGCTTCAGATCAACTGGAAAAATCTCCCCTGTGAAGAGTATATCTTTTCTCAGTATGGAGTTGGATTCGGTCAACATGATGGCACATCTCATGAACGAGTGTGCCCAGTCCGTTCTGAACTGCCTGCATTTATTCAGGAGCAGGACAGCGGTTCAACTGAAAAAATTTCAGAATTTGATGCAAATGAGACCGCTTCAGCACTGGCTACACGGGCGAGTCCCGAGATGGGCATGGCACTCCTGCATAAATCATCTGATCATCACACCGCTCTGTCGATGCACATTCAGCCCATGGTTGGACCTTGTCTTTCTACGGGCCATAGTGCCCTTAGAACAAGTGTTCAGGCACGTTGTTGTCACAACAGATGCCTCCAGAATGGGTTGGGGCGTTGTATGCAAGGCTCACGCTCCTGGGAGAATGGAGAGGTGGTCCAGCTGATCTGGAGTCTATTCAGAGACATGCAGGTAGACCTGTTTGGTTTTCCGGTTTGGTTTTCCGGTATCCTCCCATTTCCAGGTTTTTTTATTCCCTGACCGAGGGGACCCTCGATTGAGACTCTAGAGTCAGTTAAGTTTAAGATCATGTCCCTTATGATAGCACTCCTTACTGCTCTGACATCCATCAAAAGGGTGGGGGACCTGCGGGCATTTTCGGTCAACGAACTATGTATAGAATTTGAGCTGGCTGACTCTCACATAGTCCTGAGACTATAGTTCTAAGTTTGTAGTAGTTCCATCCCTTTCCAAGTATTTTCCACGTTACCTCCCTACGGGCAGGATGTGGCCTCTCTAGCATCCCTTTCCATCTGGATTCGGCACACTTCCTCAGTGCTGAACGTGGTAAAGCAGAAAGTAACAGCAGCTATAGACCTTCCCCATGGGCGTCAGTTTGGTTTGAAATGTGCTGGGGACAGAGACCCATTCGGAAGTGCATTTTCAGAAGTGCTGGGTACAATGACGCATTCTTTTTTTTTTTCTCTTTCGCGCAGGTAAGCTTTTGAAAGACGATGTCCTGTAGCTTACTAATGTAAATAAATAAAAATGTATACAAAAATGTGATGTCAGACTCGTTTTATGAAGAAGAAAGCCTTAAGTTTTCAAAAAACATTAGACATATGACCCACTATTCTGCTTCATAAGTACCATGTTGACAATATGACATGACATGGTTTAAAACAATGATTACCAAATTTCTCTCTCATATTGCTCCTCATAACCACTGAAAACGGTAAAAAAATCGAACCAAAAGTCAAATTATTATGGACGTTATCTGATATTAAGCATTTCTGCTTCACATTTTCAGCAGGGAAGCGGAGCGGCTGTGGGTTGACTCCCCACAGTTCTCATGGGCTTTATAAGTCCTAATGTGAAAAAGCTTTATGGTTTAATGTACGTAAACAATGATCACCAAATTTCTCTCTCATATTGCTCCTCATAACCACTGAAAACTGTAAACAAATCTAACCCAAAGTCCAATTATTATGGACGTTAAGTTAAAAGTGGTGGTGGGTACTGTCAGCATCCTGCCTCCTGTTGTTTGTCTCCGGGCCTCTAGAGGTCACCTGTGTTCCCCTCTGCTTTAGTTCTTCCTTGTTAGCGTTATCCAGGTCACCTGTGCCTTGTTTCCTCTAGAGTATTTAAGATGTGTTTTTCCCCCTTGTTCCTCACTCGGTTTTTGAGTCCTGGCTATGTGTCTCCTTGCTGTGACTCTAGAGTCCTTTCAAGTCATCTAAGCTATCCCAAGTAAGCTATTCTGAGTTATCTGATTGTGTTTTTCTCCCCTCGTGGAGTTATTTTATTTCTATCCTGTTATCTTTTATTTTGGATTATCTGTTTTTTAATACCTCTTTGTGAGAAGAACTTTTGTTGGATTTTTTTTGGACTTGCAAAGTATCTTTTTTTGAATAAATCTACTTTGCCTGGAGTTTTGCCTTGAGTGTTTCGTTTGGGTCCAACATTACCTCCTCTGTGGCTAAGTGGTAGAACACTCACTCTCCACACCTGAGACCCAAGTTCGAGCCCAGCTTGTGACAGAAAAACCGAGTCAGACATGGACTCAGAAACACTCGGTTCCAAGGACCTTTTGGCGGTGATCGCTCAACATGAGGCATCTTTCCAGCGCCATGAAGCTGTTCTCAGCCGACAAGAAGAGCTGATGGCCAGTCATTCTCAACTCCTGGCTGATATGATGAGTTCCATCCGCCAGCTCTTCGAACGCCTCCCTGTTCCTTCATCTTCCTCTGGATCACCCCCGAGTGGCGACAGGACTTCTCCAGTAGCAGAGCCCAGACTACCACCTCCCAAGCCCTTTGCTGGAGATCCAAGTTCCTGCCAGGGTTTCCTCACCCAGTGCTCCCTCACCTTCGAGCTTCAACCCTCAAGTTTTCCCACAGACCGTTCCAAGATTGCTTACATCATTACCTTCTTTCGGACAAGGCGCTCTCCTGGGCCTCTGCGGTGTGGCAATCCCAGGATGCCTGTTGTGACTCCTACATGGAATTTGTGAATGAGTTCAAGCGGGTGTTTGATCATCCTGTCAGTGGTCGGGAAGCTTCCAAGCGCCTACTCTCTCTCCGTCAGGGTTCCCGCAGCACGGCAGATTTTGCCATTGAATTTCGGACCATAGCAGCAAGGAGTAGATGGAATGATGAAGCACTGAAGGTCTGTTTTCAGGGAGGGTTGTCTGAGCCCCTTCAAGATGAGTTAGCCACCCGAGAACCAGCTCCAGATCTTGAGTCTCTCATAGCATTGGCCATCTGCCTGGACAATCGTCTTAGAGAGCGGAGAGCAGCTCGCCGCCAGGTCTCTCACTCCCAAGTTCCTCTGGGCAGCTCTGTTTCTCCAGTTGGTGTTCCTTCGTCCAGAGCTTCCCCGCCCCTTGAACAACTCCAGGATTCCCCAGAGGATATGCAGTTAGGCCGTTCCAGGCTTTCTCCCAACGAAAGGGAACGTCGCATGATGGAGCGTCGATGCCTCTACTGCGGGGTTTCTGGCCACTTCCGCTCCACCTGCCCCGAGCTTTCGGGAAACGCCTGTCCCCGCCCGGCTACAGGAGGGCTGTGATGGGGAAAATTAGAGCTCTTCCTACTAACGCTGTCCTAGCTATTCCAGCCACTCTGTCCTGGGAGGGCCACCAGCATCAGGTCCAGGCTATGATCGACTCTGGCTCTGCAGGTGATTTCCTGGATCTAACCTTGGCTAAGGAACTTAAGATCCCTACCCAACTACTTCCTCAACCCCAGGCAGTTACAGCCTTGGATGGCAGACCTCTGGAACCAGGCAAAGTTACAGAGGCTACTCAGTCCCTGAAACTTACCATCTTTCAACACCAGCAGGAGGAGACCTTCTATCTCATTGACTCCCCCGAGTATCCTATTATCCTGGGTCACCCTTGGCTGTGCAGACATAATCCCCAGATCGACTGGCCTACTGGTACCATTCTAAGTTGGGGTTCCACTTGTCAACTCACCTGCATGCTTCAGAGTCCCTCAGCCCCTAGTACAGAGTTTCAAGAGTCGGTCGACCTCTCCCGTGTCCCCAGTGTTTACCATCGGTTCAAGGCAGTGTTCAGCAAGTCCCGGGCTACTTCCTTACCACCTCACCGCACTTACGACTGTGCTATTGATCTACTCCCCGGTTCCTGCCCTCCTAGGGGTCGGGTCTTCTCCTTATCCTCCCCTGAACACTCAGCTATGGATACCTACATTAAGGAGTCCTTGGCAGCCGGCATCATCCGTGCCTCTACTTCCCCAGCTGGGGCGGGCTTCTTTTTTGTAGAAAAGAAAGACGGGGGTCTTAGGCCTTGTATTGATTACCGGGGTCTCAACAAGATCACAGTTCGGAATCGATATCCCCTTCCTCTCATGGCCACTGCTTTTGAGTTGCTTCAAGGTGCTTCCATTTTTACTAAACTGGATTTCCGCAATGCTTACCATCTTGTGCGGATCCGGCAAGGAGACGAATGGAAGACGGCCTTCAACACCCCCACGGGTCACTATGAATATCTGGTGATGCCGTTCGGGCTCACAAATGCCCCCGCAGTATTCCAGGCCCTGATTAATGATGTTCTCCGGGACATGCTTAATCTGTTTGTCTTCGTATACCTGGACGATATCCTCATCTTCTCAAAGTCACTGAAGGAGCATGAGGGGCATGTTAGCAGGGTTCTCCAGAGACTCCTTGACAACCATCTCTACGTAAAACCTGAGAAATGTGAATTTCATGTTTCCCAGACTCAGTTTCTCGGGTTTGTCGTCACTCCTGGCCACCTGGAGATGGACCCCAAGAAAGTCAAAGCAGTCCACAACTGGCCCACCCCTGCCACAGTCAAGGAGGTTCAACGTTTCATTGGCTTTTCTAACTTTTATAGAAAGTTCATTAAGGATTTCAGCTCTGTGGTAGCCCCCTTGACGGCGCTTACCAAGGGAGGAGGGACCAAGGTTCACTGGGGTCCAGAGGCAGCAGGGGCCTTTGAGGATCTCAAGCGCCGCTTCACTTCCGCTCCGATCCTGGTTATCCCTGACCCAGAAAGACCTTTCGTGGTGGAGGTGGACGCCTCTGAGGTGGGGGTGGGAGCCATCCTGTCACAGAGGGGTGAGGATGGAAAATTACACCCTTGTGCCTTCATGTCTCGCCGCCTGTCTGACGCTGAGCGCAACTACCACGTGGGGGATCGAGAGTTGCTTGCGGTAAAGCTGGCCTTGGAAGAGTGGCGCCACTGGCTTGAGGGGGCTCAGCATCCTTTCCAAGTTACAAACAACATTACCTCCTCTGTGGCTAAGTGGAAGAACACTCACTCTCCACACCTGAGACCCAAGTTCGAGCCCAGCTTGTGACAGGGTACAAAATGACTTGTGACGAAATCTGGTGAGTACGCGTACCCACCGTCCCCACCGAAATCGACGCCTATGACCTTCCCCTTGGAAAGTTCTGTCCTTCTGTCCCACCAGGTTCGGAGGTCTGTTTGAGTTAAATGGGGCACTAGAAAGGGTCAGCGGTTGTGGCACTTTTTATAGGGACCCCATAACGTCAGTCATCAATGTAACTTCAAACGTGACTGACTGAATCCTGATCCCGTCTCGCCTCTTTAGCACAAGGGGGAGTGGCTTTCCATGCAAATCCCATTCGCCAATCTTCATTGGCCTATTTTCTTACTACCCAAAGGTGATTGGGCTCTCAAGTGAGACCCCATGATGTCAGTTATTGATGTAACGTCTCCATTCCCTCCTTCAGGGAATGAAGGTTACAAAAGTAACCAATTTTTTCATATATCTTTAATGAATAGAAAGTTTTAAAGAATAGCATTTATTAGATAAAAAAATGTAACTTTATAAAAAAATCTTTAGTATAGCTTTGTATTAATTTAATGTCATTGCTGAAAATTATTAATATATTTCCAAAATATATACAATTGATAATTGTATTCATGATTAAAAATATAACATTTACATATAATCCTTTTATTATTTTGCAAATGAAATAGATCATGCATGCACAGTGTTAGTATTTTGCAGGTAGAACACTATATGAAACAATGGATGCAGTATATTTTAAATGCAATGGAGCCAACATATTTGCACATCTCAGAGCAAAATGAGTCAGTGAATTAGCATTTTTATTTTCATACCTAGCATACCATGTCACTACTATATCACATTTTTGATTTTTTCTGGTGTCATCAGGTGGAGTCAGTTTAAAAAAAAAAAAAGGCCAATAACGTTTAACTACAGCACTTTAGCATAGCAGGATTTTGAGTCTTTTGCTTGCGGATATCTCTCGATTTGTCATGGCGCTTCCGAGAATTTCAGACTGTGTTATAATCTTTCATATCTTTAAAATCAAT
The DNA here is from genome assembly GCF_963993115.1 of Abramis brama. NCBI lineage: Eukaryota > Metazoa > Chordata > Actinopteri > Cypriniformes > Leuciscidae > Abramis > Abramis brama. The sequence continues at coordinate 21,881,374 of NC_139975.1, read as the reverse complement.
GGTGCATATAGCCATTTACTACTGGTCCTCCTCATTAAACCTTTGTATGGCTTGAGCTACTGTTTCAGTGAAGCATTTACACTAAAAATCAAGTTCTAAAGACTTGGAGAGTCAGTTTTTGCAGTATACTCTCCAATCTCGATCACATTGGTTATGTCTGAATTATTGCAGCATGCTGATTTATTATTACCATCAGACGTGAGGTAACAAAGCCAAATCTTCATTAATTAAAAACCTAAAGGTGTCCGAGAGGTGTAACAGATGTGTTTTAACAATGGCAACAACTGCAGCACAGAACAGCCAAGTGACAAATAGCCACTCTGTTTGTTGAGTCTGTATCTATGTGTGTCCCCTAGGTGACAGCTTTATGTGTCTGGGTGATCTGCTCCGCTTTGGAGAATGTGAATCTGTTATTTTTATTCAAGACAAAACCAAGCCATGGTTACTATTTACATGGAAAGCAGTAATGGTAATGCTAGAGACAAAGGGTTCTTTGTTTGAGCCGGTAAATCACTGCATTGCTTTTAACGTTATGAATATTTATGATTTTTTCTTTTTTTCTTTTTTTTTACATTTTCACCAATTAATATGCTAGTGGTGAACATGATTTCTCCAAGTACAGCATGTTTCTGGATCAACATCTTTATTGATCCTGGAACAACATTTCAATAAACCAATCAGATTTGAGGGACAAGTTTACAGTTTAGCCTATGTCAAGTTTAGGCTTACAACCAGGGTTAGGTGCTTCTACATCAGTGTTATTCTCATGCCATTTTCCTCAGACTTTAGGGATTAGTTATGGATAGGGTTAGGTTTAGGGGTAGGGGTAGGGTTAGGACAAAATTTTCAGACAGAAATGTTGATTACTTTGCCGAGTAACGTGTTACTTGGCAAAATCAGAGTGACCATGGGCCCTATTTTAACGATCTGAAACGCAAGTATCAAGCGCGAAACGCAAGTAACTTTGTGGGCGGGTCTGGGGCGCTGTTGCTATTATACCGGCGGGATAAATGACTCTTGCGCCCGACGCAAATCTAAAATGGGTTTGTAAATTTTGAAAGTAGCTTCATTATTCATAGGTGTGGTTTGGGCGTAACATGAAATAAACCAATCAGAGCGACATCTCACATTCCCTTTAAGAGCAGGCACGCTTGTTCTATAGCGGATTGCTATTATAACGGCGGATTTGCCAGGCGCACGCCAGGAGCGGTTCACAGCCGAAGAGACCGACGTTCTCGTCAGGGCCGTAAAACACAGAGAAGTGACATTGGGGATGGAGAAACCCACCCAAATTAGCTTTGGTTTAACAGGCGTATGATAATTTGGGTAAATGTGTAAGCTAGATTTATGCTTTTATAATAAACTATCTATCTATCTATCTATCTATCTATCTATCTATCTATCTATCTATCTATCTATCTATCTATCTATATATCTATCTATCTATCTATTAGGGCTGTGCAATTAATTGAATTTCGATTTCGATTTTGGCTCCCAACGATCACCAAAATAGTACGATCGAGTAAAAACGATTATTTTGCCATGTTCTGTTTTGAAAGAACACTCTAATTGTCTTGTGTTCTGAATGACGTGCGCACGCGCACATCCGTCCCTCCCGATGCCATAAACTCTCTCAGCTTGAATGTTTAAACTGATAAGACTTAAAAAGAAGTGAAAATTATAAACTTTAGTTACGATGCAATGCTGGCCCGATTGTACAAGTGACAATTTCGTCATGTCCCGACTCCTAAACGCGAAAGTGTAGTTTCGACGCTTGCCTTGTCCAACCCATTTTGAGAGACGGGGAGAGAGAAGACGCAGCACTGCTGAACACTCACACGGTTTGTGAAATTGCGTCTTGGAGAAAGTTTTGAAATTATTGATTTGATTTTATAATCTGTGTGGATTAATTTAGGCTACTCATACAATCTACATGCTTAAGTTAATCAATGTTTGCGGGGGAAGTGGTAGACCTGCGGGAATTATTAAAATACTCATTGAAGTATTATCTATTATATTATTTATTTTAATAGTTCATTTATTTATTTTAATAGGTCTACCACTTCCCCCGCAATAGTTCAAAAAGTACAATCAATGTTCAAATTTCGATTTTTTTAAGAATTGTTGAAAGGTGTCTTTGGTAACACTTTACAATAAGGTTCATTAATTAACTACCTTAGTTAACATTAACTAATAATGAACAATACTTCTACAGCATTTATTAATCTTAGTTAATATTAATTTCACCATTTACTAATACGTTATTAAAATGAAAGGTTGTATTTGTTAACATTAGTTAATGCACTGTGAACTAACATGAACAAACAATGAACAGCTGTATTAACTAACATTAAAAAAGATAAATAAATACTGTAACAAATGTATTTCTCATTGTTAGTTCATGTTAGTTAAATCAAAAGTCAAAGTCAATTGCGCTGGGTGCAAGATAGGGCCCCATATGTTAGTGTTCTTTTTTGTGTTAGTAGAATTTGCATTTTATTGTCTCTTATGCAGTTCAGATGCAAGATAATTAACGTTACCTCTGGCACCCATTAACAGACGGTGTCGATTTTCCTTGATGATCACCTTTACCTCAGAGCCCACAGAAAGCATCTCACACCAAGTAATAGTTATTTAATGGCACTAGTAACTGTATGGACTGCTATAATTAAAGGTGGCACATTCTCTGAAAATTAAATACGACATTGTCACATCAAGCTGAGAAACCTGATCATCAATTAGCCTTAGATAGTCAGTGATGTCACTAACGATCTGCATGTATGTACTTAAATATATATTGATTGTTTTATTGTTCATTTCTGTGCAGTTAAATTGTTCCTAACGTAATTAAAAAAAAGAAAAAATATTGAGTTTCCACTTCATTCATATGGCTGTATTTTTTTTTTTTTTTTTTAGATTAGTTTATGTTGCAGGTAAAAGCACTTGTTGAAATGTTCAATACGTGTCGTGCTGCAGATCTTTTTTTTGTACATGCTGTTCCATCATTAAATGACAATATAGCTCTGCTCAAGTGGAGCAGAAGTAGTCAATATCACCTTGTGCACCATGTAGAGTTTAAGCTCAGATTTGCTGGTAGCCATCAGCAGATGAACTGGCCCTCCAAGGACTAGCTCATCATCCACAGCTCAGGCACTGAGGCAGAGAGACAACAAGATTTCTGATTGCTTTCAAAAGAGCTGTTGTCTCATAAGTTGAGAATCAGGCTTCTGAAATGAGTGGGCTAATTGTACACTGACCAAATGTTAGGACTCGCTAATTTAGTGTTCTGTTCAAACATTTTTTAAATGTTTTGTGCTATGTTTGGACATAATTAAGAAGTACACGACTCAAGTTCACTTGGTTATGATGAACTTTCACTTCACTTCACTTATACAACACTTTAATCTATAGGAATTAGTTTTTATCCTGCATTTTTTTTTTTTTTTTTTTTTTTTTACCCACAAATTTAAAAGTTAATATTCTTCTACCACTTTATTCTCAAATTTTAGCATTATATAAAACATATTAGTCACAATAAAAGTCATGCATGTAATTGTTTTTTTTTCAAATACTGTAGGCGCTAACTAAATGTTGCATGTGCCAGAGGAGATAACAAAAACAACAGCTCACCTCTCACCCACTTATAATTGAGATCAGTTTCAGGTGGCACATCGATACAGCATAGGTCAGTGTGTATCAATTTATTATACATTTGCATATAAAAAAAATGCTTAAAAGTATTTTTTAGATAGTCTTTTACCCCAAAAATAACATTTTAATATTTACATTTAATATTTTAACAGATATAAAATGTATTTAAAGTACATTATTCGTAGACTGCACAATAACAAAAGCATTGTCCAAACTTTTTCATATTGAAGAGTATTTTTGGTTTTGTTTGTGAGCTTCCAGTGTGCTTGGTAGCATGAATAAATGATGTGGATACTGATATTTACTGTCAGTTACACATTTAGTAAGGTTGTCTGGTGATGTTAAGAGTTCATCTTCAGTTAATGATGTTTGTCTCTAGTCTATATAAAACTGAAGAACAGAACATCTTTGGTTTGCAAGATATTTTCTTCTTCAGAGATTAAAAACTAGCGTGGAAAGGAATGACAACAAAATTAAATATGAATGTGTTAAAGCTAATTTATCAGTAACTTTTTATGTTCTATGTCAGTAAGAGTTAACTTTACAACGAGACTCAAAAAATCACAGCGAGAAAAAAAAACTTGTGTGCGCTGTTTTCACACCATTTCTTCAGTGCTTGACATAATTAAGAATTCACATTAATATGACATAGTCTGGACTGGTTAAGATGTCATCAATCAAAAGAGTTGATTTAATTAGCATGTGGCTTTATCTGGGGTTAAACAGCAATGCATTATATGCATATTCAATTAGACAGATAAAAGTCAAAACCACATTGGGGTTGCTGGTTGTAACTGTGCCGCAGGGCTCCTCTGGTCCTACTTGCACGTCAGGGATGATTCCTAGCTATGAACATCATGGTGAATTTTTGTCTCTGAAATCTCAAGACATCTCCTCCAGGACATATTAATATAATAGGCCATATTCGTTTAGCTAATCAGAGCATGCACGGACAAATGGTGCTATTCAACTAAGACTTGCATCCAGCATGAAATAAATCAGGGATTCATTTTTCCTCTTTTTGGCTTATTGCACTGCTCGCTCATGAGACACACAGGCTCTTTTTTTTACTTTGATAAACTGCTGATAATGGCAGTTTTACGGTCAATTAAATTTTCAACAAACACAGTTGCCTGAAGTAATGTTTAAGGTGACTAAAATGCAGACACAGTACATACATCTTTTTTTGCTTACTCAAATAAAAGAAATTAGTTTGGATGTTGTGCATTAATTTTTCATTACTGATGCAGATAATTCCACAAGATAATATTATATTTCTGTACAGTTTTCTTTGCCCTTATTGACCGAAAGTGAAAACAATCTCTGTATTGACATTGATCAAACCATGAGGTCCGGAACCGCCTCCGGACCCTCGGTTCTCCTCCTCATTCTGTGTAGATGACATTAGCACTGACATCCCCCCTACATCATGCTAGCTTTTATGAAGTAGAACAGATTGATCCTCAAAGATGAAACCACACCAAAATGAATTCTTCTTTGATGCATTTGCAGTATAAGAAGGATTTATACTGTAGTATTTTAGTTACTGGCCATTTTGGCTTTCAATGAAACTTGGCTGCCTATACAATAATAATAAGACTAAAACATGTTTAAAATTGGTGCTCCTGACTTGAGAAAACAGAGAAAAAAGGCTGTTGTCTTCTCTTTTGCCAAATAGGTAGGAAAACCTCAACACCCATAACACACTGGGCATACAAGTCAAATACTGCATTGCTTTAGTAGGAAATACTTCTTAGCAAACTTTTAGTTATAATGGTGTCGACTTGTATTGTTTCCATTTGCAATAATCCAGAGAGTAAACATATAGTTGGAGTGAGTTACTTTCGGTTTCCTGTGAAAGATCCAGCACATTGTAGGCAGTGGCTAAAGGCTGCAAAGAAATAAAGGAAACAAAGCCACAATTGGAAAATATGAAAAACCTGTATGTAGTTGATGTGTTTGAAATGTTGAAATGTTTAGTTAACATTTCAAACTGGATGACCATGAACACAGTGTTTTAGGCCAAATGGAGGGGGAAAAACTGAAAGAAACTTCCCTTTTGTCCTTAGCAACCCCACAAAGCAAAACACCATTGCATACAGGTAAGAAAGCTGTTGTCATAGTGCTTCATTTTTAATGCTGTTTAAAAAGTAGACATAGTACGGAAATTATTTCAGTAATAAACCTACTCAGTACAATAACTGTTTTGTTAACAACTCTCTGTCGATCCGACTGTCAGTAGGCGAGGATACAAAAATGCAGAAGTATTCTGTAGTTTTCAAGAAAGCACTGAAGCTGTCAAAAGTACGGTGGCCGAGAGAGCTCAACGCGCTGCAACTGAAGAAAACACATGCAAATAGAAAAACACCCGCAAATTAAGAAAACATCTTCACCAGTTTCACAACACACGTATGCTCCAAATACTCAAAACACAACCAAATACAGAAACGCGCTGCAAAAGTTCACAACACAACCAAATACAGAAACACACTGCAAATAGCCCAGCCCGCAACGGAAATGTATCCAGGGGACCCCGATAAGTGACGAACTCGGCTGGGACGTGCTTTTGCAAAACATACAGAGATTACATGTTTATGACATACAACTTTGTATACAATATACAAAATGTAATAACAGTATGTTCAATGTCATCAGAATACTAATGAGAAAAGACCAATGAGCTGAAAACTAAAATAAATAAATAAGATAGAGAAAAAGAACATGAGGGAAAGATGTTAATCTATACATCAGTTACAGATAGTAAAGACATCGTTAAAATAGTCCAAGTGACTACAAATAGCAAGTTTTAAAATTGAGACACTCACACACAGATATATAACGCATATTTTAAAAACTTTTGTTCGTATAAAATGTATATTTGCAACAGTTTTGTTAACATTAATAATAAGAGCGATTCAGCTGATGGACACCGTGTTGCTTTGTCATGGGAACATCCCAGGTGAAAATAGTGAAAAAATTACTTTGTCTTTCGTTGCTCCCTTCACAAGTGAGCAACACAAGTGCCCTGGTCACTCCAAAGTCACCACTTCAAGGGCTCTGCCATCTGCCCTTCGAAGGGAGTATGGCATAGGGTTGCTCATGAGCAATAAGCATATCCCAGCTGGGTTCGTCACTTATTGGGGTCCCCTGGAAACTTTTCCGTTGTGGTCTGTTCTATTTGCAGTGCGTTTCTGTATTTGGTTGTGAACTTTTGCAGCGCGTTTCTGTATTCTGTATTATTATAGTGTTGTGAGTATTTGGAGCACACGTTGTGTTGTGAAACTGATGAAGATGTTTTCTTAATTTGCCGGTGTTTTTCTATTTGCGTGTGTTTTCTTCAGTTGCAGCGCGTTGAGCTCTCTCGGCCACCGTAGAAAAGACTTTTTCTGAAAAATAAATGTAAATTTCTCGGTCCAGGTAACACTGAAAACAAGTAAACATTGAACATTTACATATACTACCAACATTGTAACAATACAAAGCCGGATGAAAACCGGCAAAGTTACACTTTAAGGGACGCTATTCAAGTTACAATATGGCCTAAAATGAAATAAATAAACAAAGTGTGCTTTTATGAAAGCAGAGCATCAGATATTATGAGATTTTCCACTTCATTGTGAGGTTGTCTGGATGGGGACCTCAAAACACTTCTATCTTTTCTTACAAAGTGTTACCACACATAATTTCACAACAATGCCGAGACAAACATGAAGTTTGACAAGCAAGAAAGACTGGCTCTACTTGCTTTGTGTGATATATTTCACACTTAAAAGCGTAACAGGAAGAGAAAGGTGAGATACACAGCTTCAATGAGAAGGCTGCAGTGTCATGAGCAGCATGGGTTATGTTTTCTGAGTACACATTCATATTGGTTGCTCTATAATGTGTTGTTTATTATATTTCTTGTGTGCATCTCACCCACTAAAGGTTAGTAAATAAAGTGTCTTTGACCATGTTATTATGTACATGGTGACACTTTACACTGTCCATGTTACACATATGACATGCAAATATAATTTAATGCAATAATAACAGTACTAGAAGAATGTCTATTTATAATATTTAGTACCTAATATTTAGTATATAGTAATTCATTCATATTACTTATTTTACGACAATTAGACTGTAACATTAACATTGCAATAGGCTATACAAAGGCCAGTGTTGTTAACTAAATCTTGTCCAATTATTTTCAGTAATTGAAAGAAAGTTTTTTTTTTTTTTTTTTTTTTTTTTGCGTTGCTAGTTGCCAGGGCAAAATCTAAATTTTGCCTTGGCAACTTGCAACACATAAAAAACTAAAATAAGTAAATATAAATTAAAGCTAAATAGAACTATTTTTAAAAAGCTCATGCAAAATGACTACAATTAAAATTTAAATGAAAACTGAAAATATAAGAATAAAAGCTTATTGAAAATATTAATAAATACTCTAATCATATATTTTCCTGTAAATAAAATTAAAGTAACACTGAAAAGTATGTCAATCAATTACAATATTTAATCACAGGTTATCTCATCACATTTGATTATTTTGTATAAGGAAAGAAAACTCTCTCTACTCTTTTAGCTATAGATGGAATGTCCATAAAAGTATCAGCATATTTCATAATGATATTCAATCTCCTCTTGAGAATATTTACCAGCTACGCTGAACAATGAAATCACATCCCATAGTGTGCTGCATTCCATCAGTATAGAAAATAATGTATGCACTGATATGAAAAAAAAAAATTCAGAAAGACAGTTTAATAGCAATAACAAATCCACCAAGTGGAGGCCGAACTGTGCAATGTTAAAAAAATAAAAAAATATGACTGACTGCTATTGATAGCCATTGATTTAATGCTCTGATGTGACATAAACTACTTTACATTTATTATGAAAACTCACTGCACAAGTTTAGGAGAATGCACAGCAATATGACAACGAGTGTCAGCAAAAGCTCTCAAAAAAGAGCTAAGTGTGCTGTTGGCCAGTGTCATGTCAAAACGGTATGTTCAATTTGCTTAAAAACAGCAATAATAAGGCAGACAATGTGAGGGTCATGTGTCAAATGGTTTTAATGAATACGCTGGGCATGACTGAGTCAGGTGCAGAATAGAAATGCTGTTACTGTTTATATAGGCCTCGGCAGGTGAATGAACAGGTAAAACCTCAGCTTGACCTGCAACAACAAAAGAGACATTGCATTGCCCTCAGGCTAGTCTATACGTGGATAATTAAAATTCACTCAATACAGAAGTTTGGCTTAAAGTCTCAACAAGACTGCCAACCTCTAGATCATCAGTTTAGCATTTAACTTGACATTTTGTACAGCGATACTGCATCGAAAAAGAGTTTAAACAAAGCACATTAAGATTATGTGACTTTCCTCACAGTGATTCAATGCTTTGAGGCCACTGAAAGTGCACTGAATAATTACACTGTCAAGTACCATTTTCACTCTTTTACCATCTCTCTGTCTGTGACATTTCTGTGATAGACTCATGTGATAATTAGCATTAAGACTATCAGGAAATGTGTGTTTTATGTTATTAATTAGTATCATTGTTAGAAGGTTAACGTTATTGTTGAATACTAAATGTCTCTTTCATTGCATCAAACCGAGCGGATAATGCGTTTGTGCATCTGTCTGCTTGTGTTGACTACCACTTCAACTCAACACATTTCATCGCTTTCCTGCAAAAGAATTTTGTCTTTTGTTCTTCCAGCAAGCTAGGTAACAATGGAGCCGAACACAAGTGAAGGAAAGGTGAATGATTCTTCTACTTGCATCTCTGAGAACAAGAAGAAACATATCAGTGTGAGGTTTGAGTACAGTCACATGGCTGACTTGTTTTGTTTGACAGTCTAATTTCTCCTCAGTCTACAGAACTATACACGTCTTGTCAGGAACCAGCAGGAATAAAAGGTAGATTGAATTTTGGTGTTAAACTGCACCTCCCAAACACACAACAAAAAAATCTCTCTTTTTTTTCCATTTACATCCTCCATCGTTAAGCGATCGCTGTCTAACAATCACCTGTTGTTAGTAGGCTTTACCTCTGCAGAGTCTTTTAAAGTCTCCGTAATCTGTTTTTAATTGCAGAGGTGGGTGCCGTTATCCTCTTTGTAGTTCTTCTTAGCTTAATACGGCTCAGTCTTTATGTGAATCAAATGATGCTAAAGGCATCAGAGTCTTTCGTTAAGAGGATATTACTGCGTACATGATAACAAGATTGAGTCATGTTTACTATAATCTACTTGCAAGTACAGTTATCTGGAGTGTCATCAACAAATATGATCTAAGCTGCAGCTGCTGATTCCTTCAAATGACTCAAAAAAATAAGAATCAATTATAGTTACCCATATGGCTCCACTGCTTTTCCATGCACAAAGAGCTTAATTGCATGTGGATTTGTTAATAAACAAATACACAAGACCCCTCTGGGTGAAGACCCCTGTTTTATCAGCTTACAGCAGCGCATCCTTGACTAAACACTGGAGGAGCTAAACGCATTGCAAATTGTCATTTCAATATCCTATACAAGAGAGAACGTACCTGTGTTTCACACAAAAACATCAGCGACTGTTTTGACTCTTAATACGTTAAGTATTTCAGTCCTGGGAATCAAACCCATGATCTTGCTGCTGTTACTGTCATTTTTGGTAACACTTTATTTCTACATTCTACTAACTATAATTAACTCTGCGATATCCGTTATTAGAGTATTGGTAGAATGCCTGCTTATAAGGTTAGTTCACCCAAAAATGAAAATTCTGTCAGTAATTACTCACCCTCATGTTGTTCCAACCCCGTAAGACTTTGTTCATCTTTGGAACACAAATGAAGATATTTTTGATGAAATCTGAGAGCTGTCTCACTCCTTCAAAGGCTGCTTGGTAATTAACTGACGCGAGTTCACGAGAGCGCCACTATGCATGCGCGAGAACTGAGAAGATGAGAGAAGCTTGTAGCACTTCCTGCGTCGTCATCTCAGTTATCGCACATACGCCGTGGCGCTCTCGTGAACTCACATCAAAGGCCCACACGGAAGAAAATTAATAGTTGAATAAAGTCGTTATTTTTGTTTTCTTTTCAAAAATTATTCTCGTTGCTTGATAAACTTAAGGTTGCTCTCTGATTTAATCAGAAATATCTTAATTTGTGTTCCGAAGATGAAAGAAAGTCTTATTAATATAATATCAGGTCCTTCCATTTGGTCTGGCTTTGGCTCTACGGACACTCATGGATGCATGTTCTCTGAATAGGGACAAGATTCTGTGTTCGCTGCCAAGCTCCTCTCACTGCAGAGGGGGGCTTCTTCTTCTTCTATATCAAGAGTGAGTGACATAGCGCTGCTGAAGCGGCGCCATCAGCCATTAAATTGTTGTGATTCTATACAGGTTCAGACAATCAGCACCACCCATAGGGCATTTCCCATTGTGTCTTCACTACAGAGCGTCTCATTCCCTATTCAGAGAACATGGGTTACGCAAGAAACCCGAGACGTTTTTTTATTTTATTTTTTAGTACGTAAACTTAGGGTACAAGAAACCACTTTCACAGTGTAAGCTGGAGAAACTGGAAGAACTGGTTGAGGAACGACCACTCCTCGAGAAGACAAAGGACCTTTCTGGAAATTAACATTTGGACTCTCTCTTGTGAAACTAGCACCTCTCACCTAAGCAATCCTAATCTACATTTCTTCCCTTCACTTATCCCTACCTGAATTCACCACAAATTATATATGGTTTAATGTGAATAATTATCATACAGTATTGCATATGTTTGATATCATTTGAAATGTCTCATTGCGACTGGTACAAAGGTCTCGTTCCCAAATAAGTCAAACAAAAGGCAATAAGGTTTTTAAGAGTTTATAGATAACTGGCACAAAGAGGAGGGTGGGTCTCTAGGCAAATACTCCTACTCCCAAAAGGTGTCAACTCTGAATGTAAATTCCTATTGTTAGCAGATGTTTCCATGTGAAAGAAGTTTCTTGCTATATAATGAAATGCAACTAGAGGATCAGCGCAATTCTGTACCTCAGATCAGCCCATGATGTTGAAGGACCTCAAAGACTTCAGCATCATGTATTTCCTAATGTCGGGTTTGCATCTCTTCTCTTAATTCCAGAGCATTTGATGTTTTGTATTGATTCTTTTTGAATTGATTATGTAATTGGCATGATATATTTACCTGACATAATAAATTGTAAACATTTGATTTTATTCTAACGGACTCCTTATTTGCAGTAAAGAGTTAAAAGGAATAGTCAAACATTCATTCACATTTAATGATGCACAGATATAATTAAAACCTTTTCATTTATGGAGTCAGATGAAATAACGAGAAAATACATATGAGAAAATGTATTTCATTTAATCAAATATACTTTGCCACGAGAAAAGACAGTAACACGCAGAGACCTTCCCCGCTGGTCGGATGCCTACATTGGGGCGAGTGAGCGCGGGCTTACAACCGTTGTTTTTACAAACCTTTTTGGTTACTGAATAATAAGGTTTCATTTGTCAACATTAGGTAACTACATTAATTAGCACAAACTTACATTACTGGTGAAAAATTTTCCGTCACGTGCACTGTACTGCGATTTGGGGAAAATATCGAATTGCGATGTCAACCATGTCCTGTATACCATATGTTTAGTCTAGTTTTCGTCAATGAAAACTTTTCGTCACATTTTCGTCCTGCTGCTTTATGGTTAAATTGATAATCCCAATTATGCTCAAAGATTATTGTCATTTAAGAAATGCATTTCATCAGAAGTATTGCACTTTTACCTATAAACACAAATCAAGAGAATGTCAACCCATACACATGGTTTATTTTACCTCATCTAGTTTCCTGATTTATTATAGGCTATCATATAGGCCTACTGGTAAAACAAGAAACTTCTCTCAAAAATTAAAGCAGTGAAATTCCTAGTAATCCAATAAATCCAAATCACTTTAATGTTTTTCTATTAAAACAACAGCAAAAAAGACTTATTGTCATACAGAGCTGCACAAGTGCAGTTATTCAGCAACAACAATCAATAGGCTTTAGTCGAGATCAATGTTTGGATTTATTGCAGTTCATCACTGAGAAGGTTTGATCGCAGATTTAGTTGCAGCAAACAGTGCAAGCCGCTCGTGACAGATCACAGACTGACTGAATGACACTTTTATTTTCAGAAAACCTCAAATGGAGAATGTAGATCGCTAAACTGCAGGTTACTACTTGTTTGTCGTTTTTTTCAGATCATCCGCTCTTCTTCAGCAGTGTAGAGAGAGCGTGTGCGCATGGTTTCCAGATTGCAAAGATTAAGTAAAACACAGGTAGAAAACGTGTTCTTTTAACAGAAAAGCTCTGATTGGGGGATTTAAATGGTTGAAATCTAGCAACCGCAAGCATGAACACTGGTAGGCAAACAGTTTTTGTTATTTTATTTTTTTTGTCGTCTCTTTTTTTTGGCAAAAACAAAGAGTGATTAGGGTTTTTTTCGTCAACGATATTGCATGTTTATTGAGTCAGAGTTATCGTTTAGGTGTCGTCTCGTCTTAGTCATGGAAAAAAAGGTCGTCAACGAACATTTTTAGTCACATTAACGAAATGAACACTACTTTCTATCCAATAGATGGTTAGCTTATTTGGGGTAGGCTAGAACGGAGGTGCGCTCACTCAGTTGGTTAGGAAGACTGCCACACAAAGAAGGCAGTCATGCTTTTGCTCTGGGACATATTTTTCATATCACATCCACATCGCAGCCTTTTGCAATTAGCTATTAATCACAACGTTTCAAATCGCATTTCGATTCCACTTCCACTCGGGTCCACTTCGCCCTAACGTGGACCCTCGTGTACGCGTAAAAAAATAAAAATAATAATAATAATAATAATTTTATGTTTGCTTTGCTGTATGCTTATGAACTAACCTTATATGTTTTTGAAATGTCTTCAAATCAGATCCAGAAATATCCCGTTATTTGAGAACAAAGCCATGAGGTTAACGGTTTGAGTATGCCTGAAGTTAGGACGTTCTGACATAAATAGTTTTTTTTTTCTTTTTCTTTTTTTCTACACAGGACATGAGCACATCATGTCGAACCTTCATCACTCTTATTTTAATAAAGATACATACTGCATACAGATGTGGTTCATTTAGTGGGACAGGAAATTTTACTGCAATTGAAAGTTTCATGTGTGAACGTGGCTAGCATCTATACACACTACACCAATCAGAGTGAACTTTAAGCCAGGTAGCACTTTTTTTTCAATCCATGTTCACACCAAGGGAAATCTGATTTAGTCTGCGAGCGAGAATGATCCTATATTTGAGCTTGCTCTCCAACACGGAGAAGAGATGTCTGATAGGTTTTCATTTCAAGGATACTTCCACTTCTTCAGGCCTAGGAATCTTGTTATTTCCAAAGCCCTCATGCTGCCCTAATTGGCCCCAGTCATTGTCTTGTTAGATAGACATGGTCCAGCCTGATATTTTGGCCCTTCTGAGGGCCACTCATTTTTGCAATACCTCCTTGTTCTTCACAAGATGTCCACTTTGCAGGGAAAGGTTCATGATACTCTTGAGAGTCATTGACAGAAACCCTTGTCCGTGGTATCAAGGAATCCTTTGAGTGTATCCGAGGATCAAAGAACAAGGAATTTCAGCCGAATTGTGGAATCAGAACTTATACAACAATACATTTTAATATATTCTAGTTTTTTTGTTTGTTTGTTTTTTTTAAATCAAAACTCCTGTACTTTGAATTTGAATACCACACATTTGTCATACAAAAGTAAGCCAGAGCCTGGTGGCACTGCTCTCAGATGACATCTCTTTCCACAGTAGAGACATTATGCAGCTAGTCACTAATAATAGAAACCACACCTTCATCTTATCTCTTGCAATATCCTGTTGAGCAAATATGATTGCATAATTGCCATTCTAAAATGCAATATCAGGAGGTTATTGAAATGAGCAACCTGGCTAACATTTAATTGGTTTTACTTAGTTATCCAAATCTGATACTTAGCATGTCTTTATAGACAGTTCTGTGTGTGTTTGTGTGCAAGCAAAGACAAAAAACTTAGAGCAGTCAAAAGGCCACAGGGTTGAAAAAGGAACTATCACTGTGGAAAAGGGAAACATTTGCAGCTTTCTCTGCATGTTCCCGAACTATGACATTATTTATGTATTCTGTGCTTAAGGGTCAATATCACTTTCAGCTGTGCCTTGTTCTCCTACATGTAACCCATGTTTTTTTGTATTGTTGTGTGTTGCCATGGTACTGCAGCATATAGGCTTGTATGCCTTTTGTTGGTGTGTTAGTACTGATGCTAGTGGCCTAAAAAATGTATTAGCACAAATCAACAATGAAATGCAATGCAAAAGCTTTTGGGTTACACTTTATTTTAAGGTGTCATTGTTACAGTGTAATTATATATTTTAGTACTGAGTAATATTAAGCAACTACATGTACTTACTATAGGGTTAGGTTAGGATTAGGATTTGGTTTAGGGTTAGTTGCATGTAATTGTGCATAATTTACTGTTATTACTATGGTAAGTACATGTAACATATGTAACAAAGACACTGTAAAATAAAGTGTTACCTACATTTTTATATATTTGTATAAATTAGCATTGGTTAATGGGGGAATCATTTAGCACAATTTAAAAAAATGCATGATTGAAAGTTAAAAATCCTAATTTATTGTTAAACTTTTTTAATTGAAAACATTATTTTGTTGAATTCTGTTGACATAATAATGTTGATCATAACATCAACTTAAGATTGTGTGTAATTGTAGTAACTTTTTTTTTTATAACTCAGGAAATTACGGCATGGAGTTCTAGTTCCCAGGATGCTTTGCATAGGACTGGGTAATGAGAATAAATGTTATTTTAATTTTATATATTTATTTAAAACTTTAATTGTTTGTTTGTGAAAGAAAAAATGTTTGTGTTTAATGCTTTTATTTTTGACATTAAAAGAGTTTATGTAATGTTGAAGTTTGTGTGGTTACCACTGTGCTGAAGAGTAGATACATGAAGGTAAGCAAAAACACTACATTGACCCTATACGAAATGACTGTGCTAATGCCAGTGACGTAAAATCTTACTTGTTCAATAAAAATCCATGTCAAATAAGTTACATTAAGCATTTGCTATGACAGCTGTGGATAAGATAGATAAGATTAATTGGTTCCCTGTCACAAGGATGAAGATTATGATGACGGACAACAAGATTATAAAACATAAGGTTTTATTAAACTAGAAGGTAGCAAATGTAACATTGTGTGTAACATGCACACACAAACAATAATTGATAACTAAAGACTGAACACAGAGGAACTAAATACACAGAGGCAACAAACTAAATGATGTGCAGCTGTTGTGGAAGATTAGAGTCCATTGGAATAGATGAGTGGTGGGAAACAAAGACAAAGAAACGTGACTGATGACAACAAACTGAAAGTCCATGAAAGTGAAACTAAACATGAGTGAGTCCAGATAACCGTGACAGAACACCCATTGGAGGTGGCCGAGGGGAAGTCCGAGGCTGAGGTCAACTGGGGGACGACCGATGGAGGTGGAGCTGATGGATCCCTGCGTGCAGACGGAGAGCCGATGGAGACGATCAACATCACTGGCACAGGAGGCCTGGCCGATCCCACGGCGATGATCGTCTGAGGTTGAGCCAGACTGCCTGAGGACGGAGGCGATGCCGGTGTGATGGAGGGCCGAGGCATACCCGAAGGGAAGGAGGAACCCGCTGTAGCCATAGGGGTGGAGGAACGGAGCATAGCGGAAGATCTGCAAGTCTGTGGCGGAGATGGTGTGACGACTGACCAAGGGGGAGCCGTTGAATAGAGGGAACCTGGTGGAGTCGAAAGGCCGAGGGTGTCTGGTGGAGCCGAATGTGGGAGGAGCCAAGGTGCAGCCGACAGGTCGATGGGCCGAGATGGAGTGAGACGATCTGAGGCTGGCCTCTGGATCTATCCGCTCAGGCGCTGATGATGGTGGAATGACCTGAGGAGATAGTGAAGGGCTGCAAACCTCCAGCAGAGGCAGGGCTGGAGGACTGGCTGAGCTGAGTGGTGATGGAGGCAGATGAAGGCTAGACAGGGTTGAAGGTGCTGTTTAGAAACAACGATGAAGGTTCCGATGAAACAGATAAAAAGTCCATAGTGCTGTCCAAAAAAAGCAATGAAAAAACAGAAACAGTAGGGTGGGAGATGATACCTCCATGTTGAAGTCCATCAGCCAGTATCTATTTCCACCAGTATACCCTCGGCTACAGTCTGTCTGTCGTGGGCTTACACCCCTGGTCAGACTCACTGGGGGGCTCCTCTTCTGGGGCAAGGGTCTGCACTGGCCACTTATCCTCGGGCGCTGGCTGACACGTCGCGGCAGGTGATAGCTTTCCGTCTGCGGGGGGCTCACACGATTCCTTGGTGGTGAAACAGGCTCTGGGTCTGGCTGTCTTCTGGACCGGGGGTAGACACTCTCCAGAGTGTCACCGGATGATGGTGTCCCTCCAGTTTAGTCCAGAGGTGTCTGGGAGGTCTATGGAGTGATGGTAATTCGCCCCGATCCAGAACAATGACTTCAGGGTCTCGTCGTCAAAGGGGCTGGTGACGGCAAGAAGACAGAAGTTTCCAGTGAAAACTTGTGGCTGGTGACGGCAAGAAGACAGAAGTTTCCAGTGAAAACTTGTGGCTGCATAATCCATTTGGTCGGTTATTCTGTCACAAGAATGAAGATGATAAAGACGGACGGCAAGCTTATAAAACATAAACAAGTTTTTTTTTAAACTAGAAGGTAGCAAATGTAACACTGTGTGTAACACACACACACACACACACACACACACACACACAAACAATAACCGTCAACTAAAGACTGAATACAGAGGAACTAAATGGTGTGCAGCTGTGGTGGAAGATTAGTGTCCATGGGAACAGATGAGTGGCGGGAAACAAAGACAAAGAAATGTGACTGCTGACAACAAACTGAAAGTCCATGAAAGTGAAACTAAAGATGAGTGAATCCAGATAAAAGTGACAGTTCCAGGGCTTCAACTCAAGTAGTTGGGGCGACTTTTGAGTAATAAAAAAAATTAAAAAAATAATGTTCGTTGATCGTTATTTCACTCAAAATTGTCATAACTAAAAAATAAAAAATAAAAAAAGGGTAACAATTTATTTTGATGGTCCCTTTTGAATATTCTGTTGACTAACTTTGCATCTACTTCTCAACTAACTCTCATTAGAGTATTAATAATAGACTGTCTGCCTAATATCCGCTAACACTGTATTTTGATGCTCCTTCAACAGACTATAAGTAACTTTGCAACTACATGTCAACTCATTCTAACCCTAACCCTACCAGTCTACTAATACTCTACCAACACTCTAATGAGACTTAGTAGACATGTAGGTGCAATGTTACTTATAGTCAACAGAATGTGTTAAAGGGACCATCAAAATAAAGTGAAATCAAAAAGGGATGCAAACTGTTGCGTTATTTTTGTTTTGTTGAGCCAACACAATAGAATATAAATAGAATAAATATTGTTTATTTTATTTTATAAATATTGTTCATTTAAATAATGTTAATGATATGAACCCTGTTGTACAGTCTTACTGGGGTTTTTTTCTGTTTTTTTTCTCTGGTATCTTACTGTAAATACATCCTATCTTTTTCCCTTGCCCTCTGCTGCTGTGTGACCAATGTAAGAGTTCATAGGCAATATTTTACTTTCAATATGCAAAAAAATGGATCTTTGATGAGAGCTTCCTCTTTATCAGGCTCAGACATTTTTATTTACTGCTCTTTCCTTGTCAGGTTAGAGAGTACACTGGAGAGAAATTACAGGGCATGGGGCACCTGTAATAACCTGCAAAGCCCTGGAAAGCATGTACCTACCTATTTGTATTGGGTTTGGAAAAGGACTTGACCGCTTCCACCTTCTTCCTGCAGCTTTATTATGCTACATCTGATCTGAAAGCCAGGGTAACATGTTCCCTATAACCTCAGATGTCGCTTCTTCAAGCAATTCTTTGTGCACTTCCTGAACTCTTATCCAATGCTCTCATAATGGACATTTACATCATCTTGCTAGGCTGTTGCAAAGTCTTGATAGACAATTCCATCCATCAACCAACAGAACCAGTGGTTAGGGGTCTCCAAACTGATCTCTGATCATCTCTCTTGAGTTTTCTAATGATTATTCCGCAATGTCAACCATGCCTAGGCAGACTAAGAAGTCATGCAAGGTGAGAGCAAATTGTCTTGAAAATAATTTGACAATGCTTGCACCATCAAGCTAGTGGTCTCAGATGGTCATGGATCCCACCTCTTCGCCTGCCATGAATTGTCCCTGCCAAGATGTAAGAAATGTTTACTTATTAGGGAGCTAGTTTTAACACTGTATACTAAGAGCATATATGTTTGTGTTGGTTCATTATTAGCATGCAGCTATATGTGTTGGACTTTGAACAGCTATTGCTCATGGATTGTGCCAATTCAGCTAGTTGTAAAGCAAGTAAAATTCACAGTTTCAAAGAAGGAAAACAATATTAATCTGTACGGGTCAGCCATCAACCATCATGGACATGGGGGTTTTCAAACTGTGGTCCGGCCTAGAGACTGTAGCAGATTAGAGGGACAAACTGTGACATGCATATAAGATATTTACAAAATATGTTTTAACAAAATTAATATGGTTTCTAAAGACTGGTCAGAAATTGCAATTGAGATTAATTGCAAGTATTTCATTCATAGCAAAAGTTTTTAACAGTAAGAAAGAAAACAAATCTGCATATTTTGTGAGGAAAATAAAATATAAGTGTTAATACACCGTTAATAAGATAATATTCCAGATAATATTTTAACACTTTTGTATAATGACAATGTAAAAGATGATTATTTAATTTTATACTTTTATATTTTAGAAAGGTCATCATATTTAGGGATTTTTAGCATCCCAAAAGTTTGAAACCCCTTTTGCAGTTTTTTTTTTTTTTTTTTCAGATGGAGATTACTTCTTGATACTGTTTTGCAAAGTCCATCGCAACCAATATATATTCATAACCCCTTGTGGGCTATAGTGGCCCTATAAGATTTGCTCCAATTGATTCAAAGTAGACATCAGTGGCACCGGAGGGATGGATGAGAATGGTCCAGTATGGTTGCTGTCTTGTTTATTCCAAAAACCTTAGAAATGGCTTGGAAACCAAACTGGTTTCTCTGAACAACTTATTTTTCTCAGCTGTTTTTGAATTTCTTATATACTGTAGCAGCACTTTAAGTTAGAAGCTTTGAGGTGACTAAATAGGTGAAATATTACCTCAGACTGCCTTGTTGCAGTAAATTCTACTTCAGTCTGCAAGTTTCATCAAGTAAGTTCCAGCTAAGATTTTGCTATTTTTTTTTTATGGAGTGTGATTACTTTTTCACAAGGGAAATATGGGTTAAAAAAAAAAAAAAATCTATAAATAATAAAATAATTATTTAAATACTACTGTATGCTCTTTGTTTTTGAGTTTCCTTTTTTTTTAAAGGATGAATTTAAGCATTCAAGAGGGAATCAGGGTGAAAACATTTTTGCATGCCACTGTATGCATGGTTGCCTTGTTTAGACCTGTAACTTTAAGCTCACAGTTGATCTGACGAGGCGGTTGCCGGGTTTCCAGGGTGGTCTGGGTCAATCAATCTGTGTGGGAAGGGAGAGAAACATTAGCAGTCTTCTCACTTTTTACTCACAAATCTGAAGGTTTTTTTGGTAACAGGTGCACTAACATGCATTCATTTATGCTTAACTAATGCACAGATGATCTTGAGTTAATGTATGACTCACGAAGAACAAACAACAAAGGGCATTAGAACCCATTATAAGCAGCAATGCTGTCTACAATTGATGCACCACGACGCAACAAATCCCAACAGTAAACTGATGCCTCGTTCTATTTCTGACATACTCTAAGCACTATAGCGCTACTTCTGATACGAAGGATCGGTCACTTTGTTCGAGTCCAGTAGACAGCTGTTTAACCGTGATGCGACAATCCATCTTAATCAGATAATATCTCTATTGGTTGTTGATGTGGCAATCATTAATGAATGACATATATGAGTCATACATTAACTCATGATTATACTACAGGGCTGCCAAATGCTTGAATCTGATTGGTTGTCAAATGTTCTAAGGTGTGCAATTATTTTCAGGGAAAGGCACAGCTATAAAGTAGTTCCAGGCAGGTCTTGACTGCATTACATCTCCATATCACTTGCCAAATTAATTCAGTTATTTCAAAGGTCCTTACAGCCTACAACAGCAAAAGAACCAAAACCCAAAACGACACTGACCTGTAATAACGGCACTGTTCTTGAAGTAGATAAACTTACAGTTTCACTATTACTATTCCGCTGCTGCCGAACACTGTTGAGAGACGCATAGACTCGGGTAATTCACTAGCGTAATATCTCTCTCTGTC
The DNA here is from genome assembly GCF_963993115.1 of Abramis brama. Classification (NCBI taxonomy): domain Eukaryota; kingdom Metazoa; phylum Chordata; class Actinopteri; order Cypriniformes; family Leuciscidae; genus Abramis; species Abramis brama. Next base: position 21,860,234 of record NC_139975.1, on the reverse strand, counting down.
TCTCTGTCTCTCTCTCTCTCTCTCTCTCTCTCTCTCTCTCTCTCTCTCTCTCTCTCTCTCTCTCATAACTCAACTGCTTTAGTCTGCTATCAATGGCTCAAGCCTCCGTTACAAGCAATAAAATGACGTTTTGATATTAGCTACATAGGTGTGGGTATGAGATGCTTAAAATAAAAACCTGAAAAATGTCTTGATGCTCCGTCTTGGTCGATTTACCACCTCGTGTGTGCATTATTTTCTAATAATTCAACGGCTTGTCATCAATTAATCCTTACTTATCTGTGTATTAGTTAATGCACGTTTGTGCACATGTACTGTGAACTGTTACCATTTAGATTTTGGCTGAAACCACTTTTGGCATTGTGTTATTTATTCTCGTCCACAGTTTTTTGTTGTTATTTTGTTTTGTGCATTTCCTTTGAGATGCCAGAGCTGCTCCAGCCTTCACACTAGATTGTGTCAAAAATCTTGCAGGAACTTCAGTGAATGTTTTCTTATATTACAAAACAAAAATGTTTTCTTTTTCTTTTTTTTCTGAAGATATTGTCTATTGTATCACTCTAAGGTCATACAGTTCAATCTTCAGTTCTCTTATGAATGCACATGGTGTTTCATAACATTCATTCGTTTCATAACATATTTCATTTAGATATTTTCTGTGAAACATGTATGCATTTTCTTCCTCAAAGTTGTATACTGAATGGTTGTTGTTTGTTCGATTGTATGTGTCGACCTTGGACTTAGAACAGAGAGAGAACCACTGTGTCTCTGTGGTTTCAAAAGAGGAGATGATATTCTTCTAATGTATGGATTTCAGCAGTCCTTGAGACTGTATTCAGTGAAAAAACGATTTGAAAACCTTTGTCACGATGTGTGTCACGTTGACTGGCGTACTCAAAACAACTTTGATATTTTACACTTTTCTTATTGCAGAAATAAACCATCTACAGATGCATATTTTTTTTATTGTCTTCGTTTTAAGCTTTTGTTATATAACAAAACACTTTGATTTGCTGTAGCACACACTTGGAGCAGAATAAAAATGGTTTAACTTCCTGTAATGGTTTATAGAACAGTTATTTCTTTTTCTTTTTTTCTACCATATGCTTTTGTTATTTTGGAGAACAAAATGACAGTCAGAGTCTCATCTTTGTTGATAAGACTCATCTTTGATGATGCTGAGAGTTATATTTGTTATACTGCATCCCAAGTGGATTGTTAAAAAAATAGGACACATGAACAACGCACTACAGTTTATTGACTCTTAGTCCATTTTATAATGCTCAAACTTTTCAGAAAGTGAACACTTTGCCGAAGTTACATGATGTTGTTTCTCACAGCTAAGTCATTGACTGGCCAAGACTGGCTCCTGTTGTATGTATGTGGTTATCATGTATTGACCAGGTAAAACATTGTGATTGCTTGGAAATACAGGCACAATCAGTGAGAACTCTTTTTAAACAGAATGGACCTACATTTGGGGGGGGGCATATGATGGAGATGCATAATCGGCCATGCTTTCCCATCATCCATTGCTGTGTGTGCCAATCATTTAGTTATTATAATCTGAAAGCATTTGAAAGAACACACAGCATGTAGTGTAAATGTGTTCACAATAGCAGTAATCTGCATTTAAAATTTGAATGCATCGACAAACAAAGTGATTGTTTTAATCTTCTGGTAAAAGTAGTATTTCAGAAGGGGTTATTTATCATAAAAAGGCATATTGTCCATTGATTGTAATGCCCCTTGTACAATATCTGGCACACACACAGTTTTTGTGGTGCACTTAGTAGGAGGTGGTGAACGTTGTTGTGCACTACTTGTTTTTTAACCGCATGACACCTCATAGGGCGAGTGCGCTTTGGCAGTTTGCCTTGCCCCAAGAGCTACACTAGGATAGTAATAGCTGGAAGTTGACCAAAGCTTGTTTTTAAATGTGCATATTTATTATTTTACCCGGTAGCCTGTGGGTTAGCTGAGGCAATATGTGACACTTGTTTACTGCCAGACATTTTGTAGCTGACATGATACAGAAAATTAGCTCTATTATACTGTACAATCTACGATTTACAAAATTGCTGAATACATACACTTAAAGTTCAGTGCTTAAAGGTACAATATGTAAGATGTTTGTAATTAAATATTTAAAAACCACTTGCACAGTGTGATATATATTATGCAGTTGTATACTTACAGTATCCCAAAAGTTCCCAAGGATTTGTAAATCCAGAGAAATTCCAGTTTTAAATAATGGCTGGTCACTTGTCATTGTCACCTATCAATGATGTAATATCGACACTATCCTCGGTTTCCACTTGTAGAAACCATATATATATATATATATATATATATATATATATATATATATATATATATATACATATACAGTACATAGATAGCTCATTAGCGGCCGTTTCAATGGGCTGCTATACGTAAACCACTAATGAGGGATCTATGTAAAATAAATAATATATATATATATATATATATATATATATATATATATATATGAAGAGTTCAGATGCAAAAGCCTCTAAGTGCCATCTGAAATTTTCTTCTAGAATGATCATTTTTATCAAGCTTGTTTATTTAAGTTCAGTAATTTCACTTAAATGGCAATTAATAGGTAATTTTCATTGCCATTTAAGTGAAATTACTGAACTTAAATATACGAGCTTCATAAAAATGATCATTCTAGAAGAAAATTTCAGATGGCACTTAGAGGTTTTTGCATCTGAACTCTTCATATATACAGTGAGGAAAATAAGTATTTGAACACCCTGCTATTTTGCAAGTTCTCCCACTTGGAAATCATGGAAGGGTCTGAAATTGTCATCGTAGGTGCATGTCCACTGTGAGAGACATAATCTAAAAAAAAAATCCAGAAATCACAATATATGATTTTTTAACTATTTATTTGTATGATACAGCTGCAAATAAGTATTTGAACACCTGTCTATCAGCTAGAATTCTGACCCTCAAAGACCTGTTAGTCTGCCTTTAAAATGTCCACCTCCACTCCATTTATTATCCTAAATTAGATGCACCTGTTTGAGGTCGTTAGCTGCATAAAGACACCTGTCCACCCCATACAATCAGTAAGAATCCAACTACTAACATGGCCAAGACCAAAGAGCTGTCCAAAGACACTAGAGACAAAATTGTACACCTCCACAAGGCTGGAAAGGGCTACGGGGAAATTGCCAAGCAGCTTGGTGAAAAAAGGTCCACTGTTGGAGCAATCATTAGAAAATGGAAGAAGCTAAACATGACTGTCAATCTCCCTCGGACTGGGGCTCCATGCAAGATCTCACCTCGTGGGGTCTCAATGATTCTAAGAAAGGTGAGAAATCAGCCCAGAACTACACGGGAGGAGCTGGTCAATGACCTGAAAAGAGCTGGGACCACCGTTTCCAAGGTTACTGTTGGTAATACACTAAGACGTCATGGTTTGAAATCATGCATGGCACGGAAGGTTCCCCTGCTTAAACCGGCACATGTCAAGGCCCGTCTTAAGTTTGCCAATGACCATTTGGATGATCCAGAGGAGTCATGGGAGAAAGTCATGTGGTCAGATGAGACCAAAATAGAACTTTTTGGTCATAATTCCACTAAACGTGTTTGGAGGAAGAAGAATGATGAGTACCATCCCAAGAACACCATCCCTACTGTGAAGCATGGGGGTGGTAGCATCATGCTTTGGGGGTGTTTTTCTGCACATGGGACAGGGCGACTGCACTGTATTAAGGAGAGGATGACCGGGGCCATGTATTGTGAGATTTTGGGGGACAACCTCCTTCCCACAGTTAGAGCATTGAAGATGGGTCGAGGCTGGGTCTTCCAACATGACAATGACCCGAAGCACACAGCCAGGATAACCAAGGAGTGGCTCTGTAAGAAGCATATCAAGGTTCTGGCGTGGCCTAGCCAGTCTCCAGACCTAAACCCAATAGAGAATCTTTGGAGGGAGCTCAAACTCCGTGTTTCTCAGCGACAGCCCAGAAACCTGACTGATCTAGAGAAGATCTGTGTGGAGGAGTGGGCCAAAATCCCTCCTGCAGTGTGTGCAAACCTGGTGAAAAACTACAGGAAACGTTTGACCTCTGTAATTGCAAACAAAGGTTACTGTACCAAATATTAACATTGATTTTCTCAGGTGTTCAAATACTTATTTGCAGCTGTATCATACAAATAAATAGTCAAAAAATCATACATTGTGATTTCTGGATTTTTTTTTTTTAGATTATGTCTCTCACAGTGGACATGCACCTACGATGACAATTTCAGACCCCTCCATGATTTCTAAGTGGGAGAACTTGCAAAATAGCAGGGTGTTCAAATACTTATTTTCCTCACTGTATATATATATATATATATATATATATATATTATTATTTATTTTACACATATAGTTATATTGCTCTTTGTTTGTACTTCAGTAATGCTTTTTATCAAGTCTGATGATCAAGTCCATGGCAGTGAAATTAAATACAGTGTGTTGCACAAAAATATTTAGCCATTACTTGCAGATACTGTGGGTTAGTTCAAATTTACTGTTAGTATGATTGTTTTAATCACGTAAAACTGTGCAACATTAACCCACCAAATCATTTGACAAATAGTAACAGGCTAATATAGCATTACATTTCATGTTCCTTGCAGCGAGTTCATTACGATTACATAAAATAGTGTGATCAAGTGTATAGGTAATACAAAAACTAATGTATTACCTCATCAACGTGATTTGTAAATTCCATATTTCTCTGGATGGTGAAAACGACATCTCCCATCGTTCCACTCTCCTTCATAGCATCATCAAGCTTCATCTTTGTTATTGTTTTGAAAATGCGGCCTCTGGCGGTGGAAACTTACATATTGTACCTTTAATCTTATAAATGCTGTCACACAATCATATGATGACTTGCAACTGAATATACTCTCATATTGTTCACTGCCAGAGCCTAAATAATAAAACATGGCTCTTAAGGCTACCAGGGACCGCTGCGTTGCCCTTATAAACAATTAATTGTATGACTGGTTATTGGGTATTACTTTTAATGCAATTGTGAGAAATTATGTATTAAGCCAATCTTGCTCTGACAGAAAGATGAGAGAGTGCAAGGGCTTTTGAAGAGAGAAAAAAAAATCACGAGACTTTAAAAGCTATAAATAAAGTCCATTTCCAAAATGGACCATCACAGATATGATTCATTCTCAGTGTCAAGCAAGGCAAGATGCATTTGGGTATGCATATTTATAAAAATGGATATGGTCCACTTTTCAAAACTGGAAGGGCTCTTCTTTAAACACAATTATTTAGTCTATCATATGTAGAGGCTTTTTTGCAGAAATGAGATTAAAAGCAGGCTGCTTTCACGATTAAAGGGTATAGCATAAGACAAATGGTTACCTTGATCTTAAAGTCCTTAACTTTACCTTAATAAAAAAAAAGCTTTTGTGTGTTTCGTTCAATGAGTGGAGAATTGCAGACTTGAATTGCAGTCTTTACACAGCTACTCCGCTTGCTCTGTCAACAATTCTGACATTGAACACCTTACAAACGTTTGACCTCCATGACAGTAATTAAGCTCCTTTCTTAAGGAGTTTAAGGAGTTTTCTAAGCTTCCTGTTTGCTAGTTTATGAATGTGCTGCCTTTTTCGTTTGGGCTCAGCAAGTTTATGTTCACCATTTTGGCACAAACCTCTCGTATGTATGGTCATAACAGCGAGTAGCAGACTAAAAACGATGGGAGGGGGTGACTGCTTTTTTTTTGGGTTCGTTCAAATTTACTGTTAGTACGATTGTTTTTGCTTGAAATAGTAAACAGACTCTTTATAACTGTTAATTTTATGTCTGTATTATCGCTGTTAACTGACTAAAAATGTCATTTAATTAATTACATGATATATGTATTTAGCCTAAATTCAATCTCTTTATCATATAAAGTGATCGTGTCTCTTCAGAAAATTTGGACTAAACCGTTAAATTCATATGGGTTAGTTTTACGAATTCTTCATCAACTTTTTGAAGCGTCAAAGTGGTAGTTGCATAGACTGTCAATGGAGGGACAGAAAGCTCTCAGATTGGAAGATTTTCATCAAAAAGATCTTCATTTGTGTTCCAAAGATGAACAAAAGTCTCACAGGTTTGAAACGACATGAGGCTGATTAAATAATGACATAATTTTCAACTGTCCCTTTAATATCAATTTGAAACATAGATAATCCCAGGTTGCTATGGTCACGCAGGTTTATTTACGCATTTAACCCGTGGCCATAAAAATAGATGTCGTCAAGGAGTCATGGTCATGAGAAAAATATGTCGTTCCCTCAACATCAGATCTGGAAGCCATGACTTCACATTTCATGGCCACGACATATCACGTTCCTATGAGTTATGGCGTGAATTAATAGGCCTATCTTGTGGCCATGCCAAAACTAGGTGACATGTCCTAGTTGTCTATAAGATAAGAACCATATCATATGATATGATTAATCTCTGTTTTCAGTGCATCAAACAGCATGTTCACATTCTAAAGCATCATTTCCGGTGTCGCTGAGTGGCAATGAGGGCCGTTTAGCACATTGTGTCTCCAAGGCCACTGGAAGAAGTATAATTGAGAAATCAGCAGGCCCCTTCACTTCCCACAAAGTCATTCGCTTACATACTGCGTTCCCACCCCAATCACCAGCTTAACAGCTTAGCTGTATTTGTACTTGAAGATTGTATGTCTAGTGGCACCCTCTTCTTATCCTGGCAGGGGCTGCTTGCGAAAATGGCAAACTTTCAGTCTGGCAGGAAGAGAGTATTGATTTATTTGTGCTATTATTTTGTCTTTGAAGTTGAATGAATACAGATGTTATGCTAGAGGACTATTTTGGAGTGTAATCTTGGAGAGGACAGTCAGCCTGTACTTTTGCCTATTTGTCTGTTCACATACTGTTAGAAACAAGACGAGTGATTTCTGAGTCTCAAATCTTGTCAAATTTTCTCCACCATGGCAATTTTTTTTTTTTTTACTTCTTTCAGTGGATGTATTTGGAATAATTGATGAACATGAAAGGGGATTGATTTAAACGTTCACGTCCTTGCGAGAGAATCTTAGAGATGATAGAGATGATTACAAACAAGAGGAGAACAGTTAATTAAGGATGTCCATTTGCTACTGCACTACAGGTTTGTGTGCACATTGTACAATGACATTCAGGGAGGTTGATGCTTGGAAAGGAATTTCTATAAGAACAAAATTTGTTCAAGAAGCATAGTGTTGCTATGGTTACCTCGTCAGGTGAACAATTTATCTCTGAATTCCTATTTAGTACAAGGTGAAAATACAAGACCTGGCTAACTTTGTTATCCTTCTGGGGTTACTTAAACATTTAAAATCCCTGTGATGATGCACGATATTTCGTACCATATTATCTGCCGCTATAAGAGTTTTTTTTTTTATACATATTTGGATATTTAATTGTGCATTACCATTTTAGATTACATTTGTTTTCATGCAATGCTCACTTAAAGTGAATCTTTAAAAAAACATTAATAATAACACTGTTGAATGTAATCTTTAGCAGATCTAAATATAAATTTTTCATACTGTACATTTATAATGTTTCTGTCACGATGCAGTAGAAACGGGGAGGAAGCAGGATCCACATGCAGCACACTTTATTCAATAAACTGAAAACAATACAAAGACTCAGACCAGGAACAGGACTCAGAAGCAGTACAACCAACATCGACCGTAACAACACAAGAACTCACAAAGACTGGACTAAAACACAGGGCTTAAATACAAGGCCAAACAAGCTAAACAAGATAACAAGGGGGCGTGGCTAATCTGAAACACCTGGGGAGACTAATAAACATGAAAAGACAGGGGAACACAGACTGACATCACAACAGTTGTGATACCTAAATTCACTCCATTTTATAACTGTTAAAATTATATTTTTTATTGTTTTATTTCAAACTTAAAATTGCAATGCTATTTGTCATTGTTTTTAAATTAAATGAATACATGCATGCAAGTGTTTTGTGCTAACAAGTGCCTCATCTTTCATTAGGTAAATGCACATCTTGTGCTGCATGTCTGAAACAAGGTTATCAATTAGTTTAACAATTATTATCTCATTCACAGCAACCGCTTCGCCTAGGGGCATTTCCTCCATGAAGGCAAGGGAGGGAAAAAAATATATAAAATAATATATATATATATATATACAGTACTGTGCAAAAGTCTTAGGCATGTTAATATGATCTATATGATGTATAATATTGATGATATATACATATACAGTGGGGAGAACAAGTATTTGATACACTGCCGATTTTGCAGGTTTTCCTTCTTACAAAGCATGTAGAGGTCTGTAATTCTCCACTCATTACCTGTATTAACTGCACATGTTTGAACTTGTTACCTGTATAAAAGACACCTGTCCACACACTCAATCAAACAGACTCCAACCTCTCCACAATGGTCAAGACCAGAGAGCTGTGTAAGGACATCAGGGATAAAATTGTAGACCTGTACAAGGCTGGGATGGGCTACAGGACAATAGGCAAGCAGCTTGGTGAGAAGGCAACAACTGTTGGCGCAATTATTAGAAAATGGAAGAAGTTCAAGATGACGGTCAATCTCCCTCGGTCTGGGGCACCATGCAAGATCTCACCTCGTGGGGCATCAATGATCATGAGGAAGGTGAGGGATCAGCCCAGAACTACACGGCAGGACCTGATCAATGACCTGAAGAGAGCTGGGACCACAGTCTCAAAGAAAACCATTAGTAACACACTACGCCGGCATGGATTAAAATCCTGCAGCGCACGCAAGGTCCCCCTGCTCAAGCCAGCGCATGTCCAGGCCCGTCTGAAGTTTGCCAATGACCATCTGGATAATCCAGAGGAGGAATGGGAGAAGGTCATGTGGTCTGATGAGATAAAAATAGAGCTTTTTGGTCTAAACTCCACTCGCCGTGTTTGGAGGAAGAAAAAGGATGAGTACAACCCCAAGAACACCATCCCAACCGTGAAGCATGGAGGTGGAAACATCATTCTTTGGGGATGCTTTTCTGCAAAGGGGACAGGACGACTGCACCGTATTGAGGGGAGGATGGATGGGGCCATGTAATGCGAGATCTTGGCTAACAACCTCCTTCCCTCAGTAAGAGCATTGAAGATGGGTCATGGCTGGGTCTTCCAGTATGACAACGACCCGAAACACACAGCCAGGGCAACTAAGGAGTGGCTCCATAAGAAGCATCTCAAGGTCCTGGAGTGGCCTAGCCAGTATTTGTCCGTATTGCCCAGCGACAGCCCCGAAACCTGAAGGATCTGGAGAAGGTCTTTATGAAGGAGTGGGCCAAAATCCCTGCTGCAGTGTGTGCAAACCTGGTCAAGAACTACAGGAAACGTATGATCTCTGTAATTGCAAACAAAGGTTTCTGTACCAAATATTAAGTTCTGCTTTTCTGATGTATCAAATACTTATGTCATGCAATAAAATGCAAATTAATTACTTAAAAATCATACAATGTGATTTTCTGGATTTTTGTTTTAGATTCCGTCACTCACAGTTGAAGAGTACCTATGATAAAAATTACAGACCTCTACATGCTTTGTAAGTAGGAAAACCTGCAAAATCGGCAGTGTATCAAATACTTGTTCTCCCCACTGTATAAAAAAATGTGAGGACTTTGCCTCCTCAATTTAAAACACCACTGCACACCACTTACTATAGGGTTAGGACTAGGGTTAGTTGCATGTACTTATTTTATAGTTATTACTATAGTATACTTCTGTAGTAACTACATGTAACATATGTAACAACAATGACACTGTAAAATAAAGTGTTACCATATATATATATATATATATATATATATATACAGTGAGGAAAATAAGTATTTGAACACCCTGCTATTTTGCAAGTTCTCCCACTTGGAAATCATGGAGGGGTCTGAAATTGTCATCGTAGGTGCATGTCCACTGTGAGAGACATAATCTAAAAAAAAAAATTCAGAAATCACAATGTATGATTTTTTAACTATTTATTTGTATGATACAGCTGCAAATAAGTATTTGAACACCTGTCTATCAGCTAGAATTCTAACCCTCAAAGACCTGTTAGTCTGCCTTTAAAATGTCCACCTCCACTCCATTTATTATCCTAAATTAGATGCACCTGTTTGAGTTCGTTAGCTGCATAAAGACATCTGTCCACCCCATACAATCAGTAAGAATCCAACTACTAACATGGCCAAGACCAAAGAGCTGTCCAAAGACACTAGAGACAAAATTGTACACCTCCACAAGGCTGGAAAGGGCTACAGGGAAATTGCCAAGCAGCTTGGTGAAAAAAGGTCCACTGTTGGAGCAATCATTAGAAAATGGAAGAAGCTAAACATGACTGTCAATCTCCCTCGGACTGGGGCTCCATGCAAGATCTCGCCTCGTGGGGTCTCAGTGTTCCTAAGAAAGGTGAGAAATCAGCCCAGAACTACACGGGAGGAGCTGGTCAATTACCTGAAAAGAGCTGGGACCACCGTTTCCAAGGTTACTGTTGGTAATACACTAAGACGTCATGGTTTGAAATCATGCATGGCACGGAAGGTTCCCCTGCTTAAACCAGCACATGTCAAGGCCCGTCTTAAGTTTGCCAATGACCATTTGGATGATCCAGAGGAGTCATGGGAGAAAGTCATGTGGTCAGATGAGACCAAAATAGAACTTTTTGGTCATAATTCCACTAAACGTGTTTGGAGGAAGAAGAATGATGAGTACCATCCCAAGAACACCATCCCTGCTGTGAAGCATGGGGGTGGTAGCATCATGCTTTGGGGGTGTTTTTCTGGACATGGGACAGGGCGACTGCACTGTATTAAGGAGAGGATGACCGGGGCCATGTATTGCGAGATTTTGGGGAACAACCTCCTTCCCTCAGTTAGAGCATTGAAGATGGGTCGAGGTTGGGTCTTCCAACATGACAATGACCCGAAGCACACAGCCAGGATAACCAAGGAGTGGCTCTGCAAGAAGCATATCAAGGTTCTGGCGTGGCCTAGCCAGTCTCCAGACCTAAACCCAATAGAGAATCTTTGGAGGGAGCTCAAACTCCGTGTTTCTCAGCGACAGCCCAGAAACCTGACTGATCTAGAGAAGATCTGTGTGGAGGAGTGGGCCAAAATCCCTCCTGCAGTGTGTGCAAACCTGGTGAAAAACTACAGGAAACGTTTGACCTCTGTAATTGCAAACAAAGGCTACTGTACCAAATATTAACATTGATTTTCTCAGATGTTCAAATACTTATTTGCAGCTGTATCATACACATAAATAGTTAAAAAATCATACATTGTGATTTCTGGATTATTTTTTTTTAGATTATGTCTCTCACAGTGGACATGCACCTACGATGACAATTTCAGACCCCTCCATGATTTCTAAGTGGGAGAACTTGCAAAATAGCAGGGTGTTCAAATACTTATTTTCCTCACTGTATATATAAAGCGTAACTGATCACGATTAATCACCCCTTTATAATTTTGTGTGTTTTTATCTGTGTAAGTGTGAAAGAGAACTCAATGTGGCACTGGTGCACTCTGTGAAGCGGCTTTCTGCGCGCGCTTTCAGGTGTATTTTCACAGAGAGCTGCTTCACAGACAGTGTGCCAGTACAGTTTTGAGTTGTTCTTTTTTTTTTTTTTTTGGCTTATCGTACTTGAATGGTTTAATAGCACTTGAATAAATGATAGAGTGATCATATACTGTAGTGCAGCCAAATGATGGCAAAAACAAAACAAAGCAGATGCTATTAATTGCATTTAATATTTTTAACGCGTCAAACTGGAAAATAAATAAATAATAATAAGCGCAAAATTAACACGATAATTTTGACAGCCCTAATATTATTTTAAAAAGCCACACACATTAATAAAAATAAAAATGTTAAATGAAGATGAGTCCTTAATGCCTTTGAAGATCTGCTTTGTATTGTTTATTTAGAAAGCATTTGTAAAAATAGATCTGATTTTAAAAAAAAACAGTAAGCTAAAACTGTTGTATGTGATGGTATCTTGGTTAAGTATCTGGGCCAACAGGTCCAGTTTCTAATAGGGGTGACCTAGGAACTAGTGAGATTTGGAGATCTCAATCCCACTCTATCATCACCATTGTGCCCTTGAGCGAGGCACTTAACCCCATGTTGCTCCAGGGGGACTGTCTGTGCAATTACAGGACAGTAAATCACTTTGAATGAAAAAGCGTGTGATAAAATGCCAAGTGCTGACTGACTGATTTGGATTAATTTATCTAATGAAAAACAAGACCATCAACATGATATTTATTGCACAAACAAGGTTTTTACATGAGTCAGCAGGTATCAATTCATATCCAGGATCTTGCATTCTGCTTGTGAAGACATTTACAATATTGCTGGATACTTGAAATAACAGGTGTAAATGAAGATCAAATAAAAGTCATTTCAATGACACAAAACTCATACAAGCAAATGGAATCTGGCAGGCTTCCATGATGTGCTGCTGTAGCTTCAGTCTGGCCTCAGTCCCCTCACATGTGATCCCAGTTAATCAACCTCAGCTGGGGGTGCTTCATTAGTGGCTTCAATGGCATGCTTTCAAACTTGTAAATTACTGTGTTTTCAAAGTTAACACCCTCTCGGTTGTGCTGAAAGATTTCGGGCGGTTGCCGTAGACCTATTTCTGATCTTTGCTGAGTGCTTTTAGTTTTATTACTGATCACATAAAATGTCTATTTATACATTCAAATGGTCCAAGCGATCTGGACATATAGCTAAAAACAAAAAGGGCAAATGTCAGAGACCCTGTATTATTTCCCACATTATGCATTTTTAAAATACAGTACCCTGACTCAGATTTGCAGTAAGTGCCCCATCTTCCATAAAAAAATAAAAACAAGTGGTTCATAGAACTTTTAAGTAAATGGTTTGGCTGAACTAAAAATGTCATGTAGACTTTGGCAAATGGCAAAAATTAGCAAATGGATAAGCAATGAAATCATATCAAACAATGCATTCTGGGAAGAGGACGAATTGGACTGAATCACAAAACCTTGCACCCCTTTTATTTAATCTAATAATTTGTGTATGTGTATTAAATTATATTGAGTGTATTATTTTATTATAGTATATTTTGAATACCGCTATTCTATAGGAAAATACACATTAAATGTTTGTATAACAGGGAAGGTTATATAGCATTGTCACATATTAATAATAAATATGGATCCATCATTTCACAAATCATTCATCTGTGTAATTAAAATTACAAGACGGTCACATTAACATTCGACATACATGTGGTCACAGTATTACTGACTATATTTCAGATGTCGCAGTATTTTAATGTCTGTGTACAGAATGTTCACTGCAGAAAAAAAATAAAAAAAACAGAAGAGAACGTCTCAAGAGAATGACTCGGAATGTCTCAAAAGAAACAAGTGATTCTAAATATTAAAATCCTTGTTTTAAATCATTTCAAACACCAATTCAAAGACACCCTGACTTGGAAAGAGGTTATTTTGCTGTTGCCTTTGGACACTTACAAACTAGCTGGATTTTTACCATGGGATTTAATAATAATAATAATAATAATAATTATAATAATTTCAAAACAGTAAATATCTGCACAGATGCACATTTCATTTTCTGAAGGCAAGTGAATTATTTAGTGTAATCTGGGAAAGCGCGGCTGTGCATCATATTTTAATGTGATACATCAGGGAGCTATTCTCCCTATGCATTTCTGCTTTCCGCATAAGGGCACATCCACAGTCAATCATAGGATTTATGACTGCTGGGGAAGAAAGAAAGGCTGTAAAATTATGGTAGGCTTTGCACTATATGGTCATGAAATGTGCATGTAATCAGAATTTGGATATACGCACTGCATAACAATCGCTGGTCGACAATGCTGGCGTTTCTAAACAAAATGCAAAGTATTGAATGATAATACACACTTTCCTCCATTGAACTGTTTTCTTTTTTTCTTTTTCTTTTTCTTTTTTGAGGAACACCTGGAAAAGGTGAGAATTAGAAAGTCGGGACAGGACAGTTGTGAGTTGTAGGCTGAATGGTGACTCAACAGTGAGATATTGCCTTTAGGCTCATTTGAATGAACAGCTGGTGGGTTAATGAACAGAAAACAACATGTCAATGGGTTCCCATAACTCCCCCAGAGATGTATATGAAGATTTTTAGACAGAAAGGAAAAATAATGGCAATGCTTCATTAGCTTTATTTTACGCCTGTGTGACTTTTGAACATCAATATATGTGTATAAACATCCTATGAAGTGAAATTGTTGTGTTTAATGTGTTGTCTGCAGACCACAGTTCAATTGTGTACAAATGTTGTGCGTGTTTTGATATTCATGCTATTAAATATTGAATATGTTGCCCATGTTTCACTCAAAGCACATTAAAACTCCAGTTGAAAGAATTAAATGGTGCTAAACTTATTTTTAAAAGCATCCTTGATCCATCTGCAGGGACATTCATATACAGACTCAAAAATGAACCACAGAGAGGGATGTTACTCCTATGAGGAAGGATATGCTAGAGATCCTTAGTGCCATTTGGCAAGATGATGAAAAATCCTTCCCTGTACTCCACAGCACTTTCCAATTACTCTTCTTCACACACTAGAAATCTTGGCTGTCACTCAGGGTGACTTGGTTCTGACTGTAATCCCTCTGTCCAGCCCTTACTGGGGACTTTTTGATTAGCCAATTAAACTGTGGTCTCCCTGACATTTTAAGACCAATGGTATTTATTTCTATTTTAAACATAGCCAGGCTCCCAATCAACCACTTACTGAAACAGCACAATCTTATTGATGTTTTAAAGATGTAACCACAAACAACATTTTGTTTGACTTCAAAAAGTATAAAATAACAACTTCAGGTTAAATATTCTTCTTTTGTTTAATCAAGTCATAATCAATTTTTTTTTTAAAAGGAATTGAAATTAACACAATCTTAAAACTACTAATATAAACATGCACAACTTATCTGTGTTTGAGAATATCAGACAGTCTGTGTATTTCAGTGAGAGCCAGTAGAAAATAACAAGTGACTTTCTTTTTGAGTGAATCACTGAACAATTCATTCAACCGATTAATTCAAAAGCGCTGAGTAATTCAAGAACAAAACAAGTGACTGTATTTATCAGTGAGTCATTGAATAATACACTCAACCGATTCATTTAAAAATAGCTGACTAATTCAGGAACACTACAAACACCATTAGGTTTGCACTGTAAAAAAAAAAAAAAAAAAAAAATCTCCACCTGTGTGACTGGCCACATCTAAATTGGCCTAATAGAATTTCTGTGCATTTAATCTGATCAATCTGATCATGAAACTTCTGTGAAAATGGTCAAAAACGCTGGCGGTGGCTGGCAACTTATTATTATTATTTTTTAAACGCTGACAGGGAAATAATTTGGCAAACAGAACAACAATTAAGTCACAGAACAACAAGGTTGACATTTTATTACATCACTTTATTAACAAATCAATTCCATAACAGGATATTTGGTGAAAATACCTTATTTTAAATAAGGAAAAATGCTGAATAAATTCAAGAAGTCTTCTGCATAACAGGATGTCTTGATGTGGTGAAGAAAACATTCAAAACTGGCACAACATAGGTTAAAAACCTGCAAATAAAACAAAACAAAAATAACACTAATGACAAGTTCCTGGACTGGTTAAAGTTATTGACACGAGCGATAAAAAAGCGAAGAGATGAATAAGAAAATCACAAGCTTGTTTGATATTAAAAGGCAATAAAGCCCTGAAAGAGTTTTTTTCAGATTTTTTCATTTTGTCAGTTTGTCATGCAAATTCACCATGTTGACCAACAGAAAGCTGCTTCTTTTGAAAGTGACTTTTGTATTAGTGGTGCTTCATTACTACACTATTGACAATAGACTATTGAGGGGTTTTTTAAAAGTAGCACGGGTGAAAATACCCTGCTTTTGTTATCTTTAGTAATCTAAATTGTTCCTATTTGTTACTGAGCTTTCCATTAACTAAACTATGAATTGATTCAGCAGAATGTGAAAAATCTTCTTGCCACTCCATAGACTTCCATAATGTACTAAAATGAAAAGCACTGCACATTTGGTGCCTTAATTTGACAGCCAACTCCACTCTGCTGGGTTATTATTTTTAGTTGATGGTTTAAGTTGCGAGATTGAATCAAATGTATCACTTGACTTAAAGAACATGCTATCAAACACAGACTGACTGACATACTGTAGAATGACACAACACTGGTAGGAAACATAAAGACAATACTTCTGCACCATTGCAGAGTCAAAAGAACATCCAATTCAATCCTCTTGGTCCAGTGTTGTTTGATTTAACATGCTTCAAAGCTGCACGAAGCACGGGTCTTTCCAAAACCGCACACCGTCAGTGTCCAAGTGCTTCCCATTTTAGCCAGCCGTGACACGTGGCTGACTCTAAACTGCTCGGCCCTGCTTCAGTGGGCACCAGTGAAGTGGGTATGCAGGAACAGCTCGAACACTCAGCCAAATTCTCAATCTCACCTGGGAAAAGGTCAGTTTGAATCGTAGAGGAGATGCCCTCCCCCAACAAACAAACAGAAAACAGTTCCACATTTTCATTTCATCTAGATTTTCCTTATGGAATAGCCTATGGTCAGGAGTTAGTGACCATGATGCCACTGCAGTGAGCATAATGCAAATGGGTTCTGTTTCAGACAAAAATGAATGATTGGCTCTCACAGACTGTTAAATCATTTTCAAGCTTGCTGAGTGTGTTTGTCATTCTTATCACTTGCAGGGTTCAGGGAGAGGTACCGGGGGCAAATGAAGGGCAGATGAGCATGTATGCGGCGGAGACTTGTCATGTTTTCATTACCTTGACAGATGATCCGTTGTCTCCTGAATTGTTTGGTAATACAAAGCAAATCGCCTGTATTATTAGATTACCGGACACATTCTCTTTCAGATATTGAAGTTGTATAAAACATCTGTGTCACTGAGACGCAGATGTGATTCCTGCTTGGTTTGAATTTGAAGGGATACTTCACCCAAAAAATGAAAATGTTGTCGTTATTTATACACCAGAGTGTCATTTCAAACCTGTATGCTGTTTTTTTTTTCTTCTTCTTCACACAATTCATAGTGACCAATATGTAAAATCACGAAATAGAGCACCAAAAATATTTTTGTTCCATATAAAACTGCATTGAGGTTTGAAATGACATGAGGATAAGTAAATAGTCAAGTAACATTTATTTGTATAACACTTTACACAATACAGATAGCTTCAAAGCAGTTTCATAATAATAAAAAAAATATATATAAAAAAAATCACACATTTGTGTTTCCATTATGTCACAACTTATGCGTGCACAAATTGAAAATGCAATTGCAAATAGAATTGAATGTTGTTTAATGTCATTCAATAGCCTCAGTGCCAGATACAGATATACGAGATTGAAAGAGTTATTATAACATGATTAAATATGGAGGTGATTAAAGCATGCAGCGTCAAAACTGTGCATGCATGTATTTATTTGTTATATGCGTCACATTTAAGAACATGCCTCTCAAATGTAAGGCCTAAAATACAGCCTACTGCTATATACGGTCACAATTTAAGGCACAAATTGATATGTAAAAAAATGTTTTATCTGTAATCTAACGCACAATAAATGTGAGCACTGTGCATTAGTTTTAGCAAATAGGCGCTAATTTTGTGTTAGTTGGTTAAGTATCATACAATTACGGTTACATTTTATTTGAATGTGTTGTAATTATATATATTTAATTACTGAGTAATATTAATTAACTACATGCTATAGGGTTATGGTAGGATTAGGGTTTGGTTTAGGGTTAGGTGCATGCAATTATGCCTAGTTATTGCTATAGTAAATGCATGAAATGTACATTAAAATAAAGTGTTACCCAAATTACAAGTAATTTTGCATGCTGGCATTTATGTGCTGCCGGCTTCCACCCTTGTTATATTCACATTATTGCGCATGGGGATTTAAAAGAGAACACATTTTTTTCTATTTAAATTTAGGTATAGGCTATGGAACTGCTGTAATCAGTTTATTTTGACAGAATGTTAATCATTCAATATTTACTTTTTCAGTTAATAAAATAGACCTTACAATCTAACTCAGAATTGTTGAAGAGTTCCTTGATTATATAAAATTCAATGAAAGTTGACTAATCTTTGAACTATGTAATCATCTGCATGTCTCATCCATGAGGATGCAATGATGGAGAACAAGGATTTAGGAACCAGAGCCAAACTGACTGAGCAAGTTGAACTTTAGCTATAGTGCGAGCTTCTTCTTTTTTTCTCGATTTTCTCTGCTTTTTGCTCAAAATGTAGTTTTTTTTTTAATGAAACTTACACATTCAAGAATGCATGAGGCTAGAATAAACCCATTTTTTTGTTTGCTTGTTTAAAAGCAGAGGGTCTGGTCTTTCTTTTGACATATTGTATGTTCAGATTTTTATACAACAAAATATTATCTTAACAAATTATTGTGAAAATGACCAAAGATGCTGGCTGTGGCTGGCAACTTTTTTGAAAAAACACTGGTGGGGAAAGACACTACTCATTTAATAACAGTGTTAAATGTAACCTTGGTTGAATCTTAAAATAATTATGCATTTTTTTTTCATACTTTACGTTATGCCTAAATTTTTTTGTGTTGGATTTTTTTTCATAATTAATATTTCTATTATTGAAAAATAGAGTTAATATCTGGTTGTTTATCAATGATCAATGTCAAGTTATCAGTGTCAGTTAGAATTGTAATATTGGTGCATTCCTATAAATAATGCCATTTTGGCTGAACCATTTCTTTAGCACCACACAAATGGTGGATCTGAATAATTTAAA
The DNA here is from genome assembly GCF_963993115.1 of Abramis brama. Classification (NCBI taxonomy): domain Eukaryota; kingdom Metazoa; phylum Chordata; class Actinopteri; order Cypriniformes; family Leuciscidae; genus Abramis; species Abramis brama. Next base: position 21,841,300 of record NC_139975.1, on the reverse strand, counting down.
ATTAATAATAACAAAAATAGTAATTGAAGAGTTCAGATGCAAAAGCCTCTAAGTGCCATCTGAAATGTTCTTCTAGAATAATCATTTTTATCCAGCTCGTATATTTAAGGTCAGTAATTTCACTTACATGGCAATGAAAATTACCTATTAATTGTCATTTAAGTGAAATTGCTGAACTTAATATACGAGCTTGATAAAAATGATTATTCTAGAAAAAAAATTCAGATGGCACTTAGAGGCTTTTGCAGGATCAACAGTACAATTTGCTGTCTGTGTTCCTAAACCCAGACAAAACCAATGTATAAGATTAGTTACTTTCAGCCAATGAGAAAAGCTCAAAAATCAGCATGTGTGTGGCAGGGACATAATGGACGATATGATTGTTTGCCTGACATGGGCCAAGGTTTACTGAGCTCTTGTCTCGTCTGCCAGCGCTGAGGCAACCACTGAATTTATAATTAACTTAAAATGTGGTCATTTTTCTATTAGAAGAGACATCTTGTCAATTACAATCCTCACAAAGACAGTCGCAGCACTTCCTGTTGGAGGAAAGGTCAATAGCTGAGCATAATGAAAAATTGACTTAAAGCGGGAGAGAGATGACTTTTTTTCTGATGGAGAACCAAATGTGATTTTTTTTTTCTTTCTCCATATCATTTTCGCTCCCTTTTCAAAGTGTTATACAATCAGCTCTTAATAAAGTACTATTGTGGAGGGCAGTCTATCAAGACCAAGAAGTGCAAAAATTGAGTTTTAATGGAGAAATGACAGAAGCGGTGGCCTTATGAGTGACATTTATAAGGAAAGACAGCCGCAGGACTAATGGCCTCTGAAATTTTCAGGACAGAGAAAAATCGGCTCCTCTCTCTATAAGAGAGCAGATGTAGCCCTTACAGCATTATGAATGAAATGTGCAGTAAATGGGCTCTTATCTACGAAGACATTCAGGGTTGTATCTTGAACTGGCCTAATTGATGGTAAAATGTGTGCTGCTGCTGTTGAGAGGATCCCATTTTTGATTAACACTCCACCAGGCCAGCCAAAGCATAAATCAAATGGTTTGTAATTAACAAAAAAAAAAGTTTTGTAACTGAGAAAATGTGGCTTCTTTAGTACCAATTAACTGTGCCTTGATGGGCAAAGCGTGAGAAGATTAAATAACAATGTCAGTATCATAACAATACCAAATTAAATTGTGAAATGTTTGCTGTTGAGACTGAGACAAAAGAGGCAAAATCTTGATAGAAATATGAATAAAAAGGATAGTGATTGGTGCAAGGTACTGTACTGGTTAATGAAGCGTCTCTCGTTTTTATGTCCTATTTTTTAATTATATCCAAATGCAATTCATCCATTATGTTTTTGGAGGTAACCTTAAAATGTGCCATTGTGGTTAAATATAAATTAACTGGTTTTATTAACATCAAAAAATGTTATTTAATCAAATTAGGTTACACCATCAAAAATGATTTTTGTGATTTGAGATCAAGTAAAAATACATAACTGGATAACAATTGCAAGTTACCTTTTAATCAGTGAAAATGCAGGACGCATAAAACAGGAAATGACATCAGAGGCCCCCTGCAGACCCTCATGACTGTAACAAGGTCAGTAAGTCTTTTAAAAGTTCCGAAAAAATTAGACGGTCGGGTTAGTTCATGTTGTAAAATGTCTTGTGGTGTGACTCCTCAAAAATCTAATGGTAAATTATGAATTACTAATTTACAATATTTGATCAAAAAAAAAAAAAAAAAACCTTGAAAAATATAATTAAAAACAATTTTGAAAATAACGATTAAGTACACTTACAAAAATGTATACTCTAATCTAATGTAGACCCTCACTGGCCAAGAAACAAAACAATCAAATATGATGCAATTCTGGGTTCACCTGGCTTAAAAAAAATTATATTTATTTTTTTAAACCCAACGGTTGGGTTTGTCCATATTTGACCTAAACATGGGTTGAAACAACCCTGCATTTTTTAGAGTGTGCTACCAAGTGCACTCATGTCACAGGCTAATTATTAAATGTGCTGAACGTAATTAACAATATACAGCTCAGCATCGAAGCTTGTCTTTTCAATTAGATTTTGTCAAAGGTAGGAATGGCCCTTACCCTTTAATAGTTACTTAGCAACCTGTTTTCCCTCCATCTGACAAAATCAGAGATACACAAATGAGCAAAAGGAGCTATTGTATAACCAGCCGTAGCTGCAACACCCAGCATGGAGCCAGGATAAGCTGGGCGCGCTCCAAAATGCTCACATCGTCGCTGCCGTTGTGTCGGACACAATTCTGAGCAAGCCAGGGCAGATTGAATATCATTTTCAGCAATATTGTGTGCTGACTCCATCTCTCTTTTGACTGCTTTGCATTTCTTTTAATGTTCACCAGCACCTGCTAATGTGCAGGCTTACGTGCAGGCTTTTGTACCACCACTAGGTCAGCAAATGCATGCCACGGTGTTCTGTTATCAGTATAAACAGGAAAAAAGAAGAAGAAAAAAAGAATCAGGTCCTCGCAGTCGTGCACGGTGCTTGAAAGGTGCTAACGGCAAAGCAAGCACACTGCATGGCATTAGTGTCTACAAATGTTAGACAAGGTTGTTCGAGTTTGGCATCGTTCCCACCGTATTATGTGGGGAGGACCACATGTATAATGCTCTGTGAAGTGTACAGCATAGTCGTCTAAGTGCTTTTGACAGGTCCCGGCAGGTGAAAGTTTAGAGAGCTGCGGGTATAGAGGCTTTAGTTGGTTTTAATGACAACGGCAGCATGTTTCTGAGGCGTTTGGGAATTCAAGTGTTGGCATCCTGCTTACATTTCGCCGCTATTTGGAGTTTTATTATGATGTTAAATCATCATAGAAAATACAATCCATGACTGAGATTTCAGTTCTGCTCTACAGGGCCCACGTTGTCAAAGCTGAGGTACTGTAGGCTAAATCGCTAACTGAACTAGCATGGGCGATCACACTTACATGCACTGTCATGCGTTATATCAAGCTGAAAATGATGGTATAACTGCTATGACAAATGACTGGGCTGTCGTGCTAGACAGTGTGAGCCTCACGTCACTGACATTATAAAACAAAGACATAATAATCTCACAACTGAAGTCACTGAGATGGAAACATTTACAACTTTCAGTTTTATCACGTAACTGTATTAACGACATGCATGTTCTACATTGTCTTGAAGGAGTAAATAGTAATTAATTCATATTCCCAGCTGAATTTTGAGGACATTAAGACACCAAAAAAGCATTATAACAGATATACCATTAAATATGAATGAAAAATATGTAAATAAATAAATAAATATTGTAAATATAAGTATATGGGTAAAAATACGCTCCTAAAATAAATAAAACTGGTCCCATAGTAGTGTCAATAGTGAGATATGCTGATGTTAAAAAGTCTAGCTGCTGTCGGAACAAAGGATCTTCGGTAGCGTTCCTTCTTACATCAGGGGTGCAACAGTCTCTGACTAAAGGAGCTACCTAAGGCCCCAACTGTCTCATACAGGGGGTGGGAGGGGTTGTTCAGGATGTTCGATAGCTTAGCCAACATCCTCCTCTCGCACCTGCTCCACTGAGTCCAGAGGACAGTCCAAGATAGAGCTGGCCCTCCTAATCATTTTGTCAAGCTTTTTCTTATCCCTCTCTGTCATTCCACCACTCCAGCAGACCACAGCATAAAAACAAATTGTGCTAATTAATGTTTTGCTAATTTGACTGCATGAACTCTGGATTGTACTGAATTGGATCATTTGTTTCTGATTAGTGCACTGATTTTTGTTATTTGTTTGATAAAATGTGCATTCCAGTTCAAATTTATTAACCTTTTTTTTTTTTTTAAAGAAGTGTTACTATTTGTGGCCACAATTATGCCACAGTTTCTATAGTATATATGTTCATAAGGTGTCTTTTGTTGTTATTTATTTTTATTATGTTAATTCTGTTATTTTGTGTGGCTCCAAGATAATATTCAAAAGGCTTGCATAAATGTTTAAAGTAAAGTGTTACCACATTTTCTTATGGTTTTAGTCTTAGTTGACTATAATAACCCCGTATTAGAGGATTACAAAATCATAATAATAATATTAACAATAATGATGACCGGCTAGTATATATATATACTAGCCGGTATATATATATACTATTGCAACCACCAGACAGTGTGTACCAACTCATATTCAAAGTTGGCAGGTGTGGGAAGAAACTGAAGCAGGATGGAAAATTATTCCATGCAGACCTCTACACATGCAGCAGTGGAAAAAGAAAAGTCCAAGAGTTCAGCTGTGCATTTCCACCAGAGAAATGTAATGTCGGTTTAGATGTTATTGGCTCACATCATGAATTTCAGCACTTTTTCCAAACTAATCTTGTTACTCTGAGGTTTGCTGAGGCTCTCTATTGGACCCCAGTCCCGTGCTGGAGAACCACTGCAGTAGAGGAATTGGTCATGAACCACTATTCCACTAAGACATCTTATATCAGCAGGTTGCTGATGATTTCATGTACTTCCTTTGTTATTTCTGGATTCCACATTACATCAGACACTTGATATAAGGCAGTATAAGGCTCCCACTGTCCACAACAATAGCTCCTAAATAATTTTTTTCCTCACAATTTTCTACTCAAAATATTTTAGAACTTGTCCACCATTTGGACCTGTTTGGATCCTTTTAAATGAGGCATATGATGCTATTTACAGTTTTTCTCAGTCGCTTTGCTGCATTTCTCACATCACTATTTACATTTGCACAACAGTTAGTTCAACCTCCACAACATTTAGTCATTTGTGCACATCATAGTAGCAGTTTCTCATTCCTTCCAACAAATTGCAAATGCTTTTGGACATGCATCAATTGCTTTCATACAACTCTCTGCTGTTTTATAACATTATCATTTGCTTATGTCATGTCAGTCAAAATTAACTATACTTGTGAATGCTGAATAGTCATTCCATATAAAACTAATAGTCCTCATTTCATTGCTTGAGTCATTACATACAAAAATGTTGAACTAGTTGTCAAAATCTGTCAAGCAAATTTTATAAAAAAAAATTTATCTTTTTTTTTCCTGAAAAAAGCAAGACCCTTTCTCTTTTTCTGATTGCAAGAGATGATATTCGCTGTGATGTAGATGAAATTATGTGGCCAGACAGAGAGGAACGTCTGGATGTGCATGAATGATTACAGTACTATGTATGTTGTATGTTCAGTTCCAATATGTACTGCAATAATTGTTTACAGTTGTGCACAGCTCTACCCAAAGGGAGTTTATGTTTGTTGTAAATAAATAAGGGTGTATTTTTTCTTTTGCACAATGCTGTGAACAAATTAGAACTGCAAAGAGCATATGCAGTAAAAATGTGAAACATACATATTCAGTGTCTTGTACTCAGTTACCTCACAAATACAGTAATGTGTAACTTTACTGTATTTTTCAAATGGCTGTGCAAATACTATATAGTGCTGTCTTGAGCATTTTCAGGTAGTGTCACCAAGATCTGACTTTTTTGCATTGGAAAACATTTACAGAGTAAACTGTCATAATGAAAACATGACAAAGCCATTTGACTATCTTGTTCATAAACAATGGTGTCAGGACTTTTCATCTTGATGACACTGACACTTTCATTGACATGAATACTTGCTTTTGAGGAATGAGCTATCCATTTTGAGCAAGTGACACGCTTTTGCAGGTTATCAACTAGGTTTTGCAGTTTGTACTAATTGTTTTGAGAACTGCATTAACTGTTGTGCAAATGTAAATAGTGATGTGAGAAATGCACCAAAGCGACTGAGAAAAACTGTAAAAGTTCATTATTTTGTTTACTGGGTGTAATAGAAAAGGTTAACATGCTTTAATGTTCAAAAAAACATTTTTTTTTTTTTTTTACATACAGCACATTATTGCAGTACCTTTATTCCCAGTCTGTCTGAAAAGCTCTAATGGACCCTTTTTACATTTCCGGGGTTCTCAAACGGAAGTTGTCATAGTTTGGTAAGCTTCTATTACAGTGAATATGAGATGACAGCAAATATAAATAAAAGAATTTGCATCTGCTCTAATAGAAAAAAAGAAAATGCGATAGCATTTCCACAACTTTCCACGAGAGAGATTGATCACAGCAGTCAGAAGAGAAAAATAAATTTGTTGTCACTCTCTTGGCAATTGTATATTAGAAACAAAAAAATAACTTTACTAGGTTTAAATGGGTCAATTGAGTTCTGCTTTCTACAAAGCCCCTCCCTCCAAAAAGCTCAGAGTGCTCTGATTGGCCAGCTGACCCAGTGTGTTGTGATTGGCCAAACACCTTAAGAAATGTAATTCCCCTTACCATAATTGTGAGCTTCAGCTTCCAAGGGTTCAACAACTGTACACTAAAACAGTTAATGTAGTCGGTTTTACTGCTAAGACCGGAACCAACTTCGCTAGCATGACATGAGCAGAACATTTCAAAGTGGTACGTTTTTATTTTGTAACTCTCTTACCTTTCAGATACGATGAAAGTAAACATGCTGTACACAAGCAATTTTTTTTCGGTTGTACTGCTCAGGAACAGCGTTATAAATAAATCTTAACCACTGATTCCTTATATCATCTGTTTTCGGAAGGCCAAAAGAAGGTTTTTTGCTTTCACATCCAAACACAAAGCATCTCCACAATTTGGCGACAACACTACAATTCACTGAAGCCTCATCTTCTTTCTTTGCGTATGCCTTTGAACGGGCATTATGCTAATATTTCCCATTGTGACATTTGACAATCCTGGAAGTAACATATGGGCTTTGATCAATGCGTTTTAGGAAGGTCTGGATCAACATTCTCTGTAAGATAGAATAAATCCCTTTGTTGGAGACTATGAGCTTTGAAACTGTGCAGATATTAAACATGCACAAACAGATACATTACACATTAAAGGAAGTCGGAAACATTAAAAAGCATGACCTCTTTAAGGCGCCTCTTTGGTTTCCAACTCTGGCCACAGCAAAAGATGCTGGGGTCACTGGTAGTAACCATGTTTACGTTTTTATTAGTAGAACATGGACGTGTTTCTAGCATTGACATGCTGTTCATGCACTGAAACCTTCACAGTCGCCATTACACATGGATTTTCTGCCAACAGGTTATACACTTTCATATTTGTTCAGTCCACATGCCTCCAGACATTTATCCCTCGTATAAGAATCCACATTAATTCTTCCTCTGAATCAAAAACGAAAAGACAGACTGACTGAGAATACATCAGACTTCTCGAGTCTCCTCTTGACATTTGCTAGTCGTTGTTGCTCTTTTTCCTGATCAGCTCTGCTGCCAATCATCTTCCCCTGTACGTATCAGAATCCCGCTGTTGGTCATCCGTCGTTCCGTATGTAAATCCTCGCCACTTAGAAAGTCATTAACTTTTACAAAGTTGTCAGGGTTCAATTTATATGGTGGCTGAAAATTTCAGTTGAGTGGGCCACAGTGTGTGGGTCTGTCCTCAAAGCTTCTTCAAATGAAAAGAGCATGCGGCTCGCTAAATTATTCAAAATGAAATAAGAGGCTCTGCCACAGTACAGTGCAGATCAGACAGGAGAAAAAAGGAGATTCTTTTCAACAAGAGGGAGTGCATCCATTTTATGCATATTTCAGTCGGTTGCCAGATCGATGAAACATGCAGAATGCCAGAACATAATGTTCTGTACTCTAATGCGCATGGATATTCCAGCTGCACCATGGCAATTCCATATTGTGAAATGTTTGGTATTTGATTCAAATTTTTTGAAAGATGAAAATGTAATAACTAGTTAAATGATCTCCTTTCATATAGTCTTAAGGCAGATAACGTCATCCAGTGACGTTCAATTTTTTTTTACTACTATAGTCATTTTCAGTTACTTTTAAGAATAATGTTGATGGTAAAATATAGTTTCTATGCAAGTACGGTTAATGAAGAACAGTAATGATACTTAGTTACCAGAATATCTTTTTTTTTTAAAGAAATTAATACTCTTTAATACTTTTATTCAGCAAGAAAGCATTAAATTGATCCAAAGTGACAGTAAAATATTTCAAATGTTACAAAATTTCTATTTCAAATAAATGCTGTTCTTTTAAACTTTCAAAGAGTCAAATAATCTTTATATATATATATATATATATATATATATATATATATATATATATATATATATATATATATATATATATATATATATATATATATATTCGTTTTTCTGTTGAACACAAAATAATATATTGTAAATAATGTTGGTAACCAGACAGTTGACTATAGCCATTGACTTCCAAAGTATTTTTTTTTTTTCAATTTTGAAAGTCAATGTCTACTGCCAACTTGATTACCAACATTCTTCAAAATATCTTCTTTTGTGTTCAGCAGAAGAAAGAAACTCATACAGGTTTGGAACAACTTGAGGATGAGTAAATGATGATAGTACATGGATCCATTCAGAATAACTAAACACAGCAACATAGCTACACATGACAGATTGCAACATTATTGCAATCCTCAACCATCAAAACTTCACTAGCGAGACGCTGGTTTGCTTTATCCAGCTAAGTAACCTATTTTGCTTATCATCTGGCCACACTACCTTTTCAATGATTCTATGTGACAGCACAATAGTGATAAATGCAAATAGATAAAACATTTATTACTCACATAATGTGCTTCTTCTTTTCTTCATTATGCTTCATTAGTGCTAAACAGCTTCCTCAGTAACTGACTGAATGCCGGTCATACTGTACCTCAAGATTAGGAATTGGGATGTGCAAATTTTAGTGTTTTTTGCAGTACTTGCACTTGTCCATGATTATCGCTTTAATAAGCATTCATTAAAAGTTCAATATCACATGCATGCCTTGTGAGTTTTCTTACAATAACCCTAAATGCTTCATGTACCAGCATCTCACACTAAAATTTCCTCTGTGTTAATTAAAAAGAAAAGACAGACGCATGATTGGGTGGACAATTCACTCCCTTGCGGATGGGACACGTCCCCTCAAATCTGGGCCTATGTCCTAATCTAATCTCAGTCATGCATTTCCTCCTGGAGTGTTTTGCTATGTGGGCTCATGTTTTTGTTGTTCACAGTTTGAGCGAAAGTGCAATTTCCGAGGGACAATGGAACAAATACCAGTTAAACAATAAGGCAGTCTATTGATTTTCTTGTCATTTGCTCGTTTTTGTATGATCTTGATCACCATTAACAAGTACAAAGGGAGTGCCATCTGCATCTGGTCTGATTGTGAGACAGCTGCAGTGAAAACAAGAGAAACTGGGTGAAAGAGAGAGAGAATGAGTGGAGTGACTGTTGTGTAGTAGAACAATGCGAATGGTAATCCTTCACAATCTATACTGAGCAGTTACCTGGCCAAGAATGGGATATTGGTTCTCTTGTAAAAGCACACTCTGTTGGAAGCAGCATTTCTGTGTCAATATCAGGGCTGTTGTTTTAGCTTAATTAAGACATCTTGTACAAAAGAACACTTTCCATTTGCAAATAATGAGGATTTTTGGCAAGCCATTGATCTAAAGTCTGTTTGTGCACATACTGTAGTGTGGAGTGTTTGTATGCATGTGAGCTAGAGTCTAAAGAAGTGTTTCAGTCTATTGGCAGTAAATAACTACTTTCATCCATTTTATGCTTTTAAAAAATGAACTGGCATTAAAACAAAAACATAGACAAGTTGTTGCAGCAGTTGTCTGGCTTGGAAATTGTTCAGCTAGCTGAAGACATCATTAGGAATGCTTTATGGATATTTTTTGTGACATTACCCAAAAGATTAAGTTTGAAATATAAAATCTACCGAAGTTGTTTAGTCAGTCACTTGTTTATTGTGTGTGTGTGTGTGTGTGTGTGTGTGTGTGTCTGTGTGTGTATAGCTTAGCTCCGCCCACATTGATGTCATTGCTACCGAATTCCGCTCCAAGCAGCAAATATACTGTTTTGTCATTTCGTGACAGTAAATGCAATTATAATTTTTGCAAAAGTTTCCCATTCAAATAAATACTGCTGTTTTTTTTTTTTTGTTGTTGTTGTTGTTTCTTTTTTCTTTTTTTTCTTTTTTTTTCTTTCTATTCATCAAATAATCCTGAAAAAAATTATCCACAACATAAGCAGCGCAACAGTTTTCAACTGTGGTGATAATAAGAAATGCTTCTTGAGCAGAAAATATTATATATAAGAGCTAAATAAATATGCTATAAGAGCATATTAGAACGATTTCTGGAGTAAAGGCTACTGAAAATTCAGCTTTGATATCACAAGAATAAATTACTGTCATGGATTGCTCCACAAAGATGAAGATGAGAGAAGCACTAGTTCAAATAGTTAAGTAACTTTAATAAAACAACAGAAGAATCACAGTAACAGTACAACAACAGACAAAGAACTGGAGGAACGGAAAGGCTTATCTACAAAAGATAATGAACTGAATGCAAACAGGTGCATTCTAATCAATGAGTAACCAAGGAGTCAAACTAGTGGCAGGAAACTGAGAACAAAGGAAAACTAACTTGATAACAAAGGTAGGTAAACAGGAACTGAACACAATGAACATGGAACCAAAACTGAGCATAACTGTGTCAATTACATTGTGAAAGATATTAAAATAGAAAACTGCTATTTAATTTTTAATATAATTCAGTGAATAAATCATTTAGATGTAAAGAAGCCACGTTTTTGTCTCTTTTTCTCTCCATCTAACTTGATGGACACAGACCCGTGCATATGACTGTTCCTAGCAAACCAGTCATAAATATGAAATCAAAAACAACTTACATTATGAAACACTTGAATTAAAAAGAACAGTAATACATTAATACATTTAACTGGATGAGTCACATTTGAAGCTGTTGTGGAATGCTCTAGCCAATAAATGCACACCTGTAACTGCACATCAGTTGAATTCTAATTTAGAATTAATGGGGCAAGTTGCAACACCAGACATCAGCAACCTTCAGTTGCAATGGACACAAGCAGTGTGAAAACACCCATTAAAACAAATTAAGATGTCTACATTGGAAATACTGTCTATGGTATAGTTTGGAAAATAGCTTTTTGAATCAGGTACAGCATAACCTACTTTTTGACAAATTTCTTCTGGATTGGGTTGTGTATTGTTGTTAGGACACTGTGTAAAGATATTGCTGCTGTGAGCACTTACCTTTGGTTGAGTGGGCTAAAATTGGAGGGACTGCAGACCCCCAGGGCACACTAGTTCTAGCATCTCTATAGTTTTATAGACAATATGTTTTTAGATACTGTATATCTGAAGACCAAACAACATGATCTGTATGCCTCCTCGAGACTTTGTGTTCTCACTCTATGGAACTTTCTTCATTAGTTTGGTTAATGTCAGTTTGCTTTGCTAAAAACTGTATTTATTCAGCAGGTAACATGCTTCTCAAAAAGATGTCTGCAAAAGATCACATATGGATGTGGTGCATTTCTGAAATGGTTAAATACTAACTTCATTTATGTTATTTTTCTTGTGATTTCTGTTCATTTTCATTTTCAGTATTTCTAGGCATTTAAAGATACACAATCAGGTAAGATAGGGCAATTTAACAATATAAATCAGATAATTAGCACAAATCAAAGGTAATATCTAGTACGATACAAGTTTATTTGTTGGTGTCTAGGCTTTCAGGTTTCACTGCACCCCACTGGAATATTAAACAACACAAGCCTGTGACTTTGCACCGATATGCCCTGTTTGTTTTACTCTTATTTATACACTGACATACACTGACGGAAGTCACCCATTTCACATCTTTTGAGACAAAGAAGTATTTGTAAAATCAGAAGCAATCATCTTGAACATGCCCCTGATTGCATCCCTGTCAATTGCACTGAATGTACCATATACAGATAAAAGACTTTCAGCTGATGCCACAGGGGCCTTACCTAGCAGTCATCAGCCTCTCAGCAAGGCAGGGACAAATGTAGACGTGACAGCCATCATAAGCAAAATGTGACTAGACAATAGAGTTTCGGTAAAGGCTAACCTCTTTTACAGTTAAACATGAATTTGAACCTCACATTTTAAACAGAAATTGACCCACTCAGTGAAATATTTATCATTTTAGTCTTAAAGTCAACTGTTTCGGTAAGAAAAATGCAGGACGGGACCTGATGGACCCGGGTTCACATTTCCGGGGTTTTCAGAAGCCAACAGGAAGTCGTCATAGTTTATAGTGGTGAACGTAACTACAACAAATATAATTTTTGCATTCCCATTTGCTTTAATAGCAAAATAAACATGGGCATGTGGTGGGTTATAATCTTGCGGAGGTCAGAATTCGTCAATTACTCCGCTTATACTACGGTTACCATGCCTCACGACTAATCAGATGTTTTATTTCAAGACATTTGACTGTTTTTTGTCCTGAAACCGCTCTTGTGTGTAGGACTATTTCTTATGCATCTCATCCCAGTGTCATTTTAGAGCTAGTAACAGAGGCTTGAGCCATTGATATGCAGACTAATGGAGTTATTGGAGAGAGATTGATATATTGCTTAAGCGTGTGTGAATTACCTGCGTCCGTGCGCCTCTCAACAGTGTTCTGCAGCAGCATCTACTTATAGCGAAGCTGTAAGTTTAACTGCTTCAAAAACAGCGAAGATACTACCTTAATTTTTAAAAAGTTTTATCGATAAAGTCGAAGGGCAGCACTTACGGTGTTAATAACTGTGGAAATGCGTACATCTATGAAAAGTGTCCATTTAATCCTTCAGCAATTTATGGGACCATGGAAATTGTCTGGAATTTTTGTGATTAGAAAATAGCTTCAGTATTTGGCTGTTGGTTAACATTGTCCAATAGTCTGAGTTCAGTGGTTGTATCAGATTTTGAGGATTACAAAGTTTGCAAAGGCACTTTTCCCTTTGATGTTAGTAAATTTCATGTTGACTTTGAGAGGATTTTCTAACCTAAATATTCTCCCAATATTGTCGCAATAACACGTGTAACTTCAGAACTTTTCTGGCAAGTGGCCTTAGTGTGGACTCAACTTTCCACCCTAAAAGCTGTATCTGCTATCCTACAGAGTTTTCCTTTTTGCTAAGGCAGCTCTGGCTTAGTGCAGCGCAAATACGAGTGGGCCGATGATGGAGAAAAGAGCAGCGAAATCAATAAATTAAAGTGCTCTAAGAGCTTTGAAGGTGGAGACATTTCCACTCTCCGAAGTAACATGCAAATACACTTTGAAGACCACAATACTGGCATAACAATCGTGATGCGTGGTGTGAAAGTGGATTATCTGTGGAATCGTTGTGTCATACAGCTGAGGGACGATGAATGCAGAGTTCACTCCTGACATCCCGAAAGCCCCGCCATCCGTGGTGCCATCAGAGTTGGTATCAGTAAAGGCTCATTAAAGCCGCAATCCAACTGGAGAAAGGGATTTTTGCAACATTAATTTTAACTCTGCCAATCCAGTAAATAATATTCTATTTACAGCCTTGGCTGCCTGCAAAAAAGGGTAATTTAGTGTAAATGGCGTCTTGCTCTGAGGCTGGCTTTGGAAATTGTGCTCTAAATGAGCAGAGATATAAAATGCTCTGTTGGTGGATTGGAACGCAGAGGTATTATCACCCACTTTTATATATGCTTATGATTTATTAACATGTGATTTATTATTATTATTAAATGGTGAAGTGTGAAAACTATAGGGGTTTATCTGATTATGTCCTGTGAGGGAGTGTAATAAAAAAATATATATAAAAAGAGTGAAGAAATAACACCATTCTGCCCGGCCAACACGTACAAATCTACTCTGATTTGGCACCTGTTTTCAGTCTTCAAATAGTCTGAAATATCTATCACTTCTAATTTTTCTTCCCTGGTTTGTCCTGCCAATTGATGCGGCTGACTGACTCAATGGATACATTCTCAGTGTTGACAATTATTGTCATTGATTTGCCAAGGTGATGCGTTTGGAAAAAGAGCATTCGTGAGGACATGTAAACAACTGGCAAGCTCTGTTTTAATCAGATTTTTCCCTCCCTGAGTAAATCAATACAACAATTAATGTATTTCAAATAGCAACAGCGAGTGTCCTAAGCTTCAAATTAAAGCAAGGTCAACTTTATACTTAACGACTTTCTGTTTCAGCAATCCACAAATTCTCATTTCATCATCTGCATTATTTTGTTCCTGTCCAAATCGATAGCAAAAACACAATTGCATATATTATTTATATAGAACTCATAATTAAATCAGCGGCTACTGGTGTCTAATGAAAAACTAATGAAATTTTGAAAGACATAAGCGCGTGCATGCACGATGCGGACGCCAGTCAGGGCCTTGAAATAAATGTGAAAAAGTTTCAAAGATACTCACGCTATCTCTCACGAACTCCCACTTTCTGCTGCGTTTGCACGGGAAGAGTTAAGCAGGATGAGTGGGCCACACAGGACCAAAACAGTTCAATGAGAAAAGACACTGCAGATGTTAATGATTATAGATTTACAGGGATGGACTTGCATGTGTAATGAGCTGCTCCAAATCATGCGATGCCACCCTTAACATTTCTGTCTCTTTAAGCAGACTGTATGCATTCATAGTCATAAGTGGACTTGAGATGGCACATTTACCGAATTTCCAAAGCGGCCACAAATTTGCAATGCGAACAAATAACATAACTCAGCTTATTTGAAACTGTTTACCTCTAAAATTGCATAAAAATTAGTAGTTAGCACCAAACGAGTGTGGGCTGGATAGCTGAATACTTAAGATAGATTCGCTTGACTTAAGAAAAAATTACCACCATCTGGCAGGCAAAAGCTACTCATTGGCGTAAGCTTCAGCAATTCATTCATCTTGGATAGATTGTCTTAACAGTCAACAGACAGATGTAGATCAGCCGACTATCTCAGCAGTGAGGAACATAGAAAAGGCCTGTTTGACTCACGCACACACACCATATGCACTCCATTGCATTAGGATGCATACTTATCATCCCATTTTCATTGTCACTCTTATATAATTGTGATCTTATATGATCTTATATATTGATATGATATGATCTTCTATATTTATATCGGACCAAGCAGCTTTAACCTCAAAAAAACATTACATTCCAGTCACAGCAGGTCCAATTATTGTAGCTTTTTCATTTAAGAAAAGGAAGAAAAAGAAAAAAATAAATCCAATCTATTCTAATCTATACGTGTGTGATTGCTGAATTAGGTGGTGTGTGCAGACATGTAAATTATCTCCACTAGAACAGGAATCACTCTCTCATTAAAAGGATACTTCACCCAAAAATTTTAATTCTGTCATTATTCATTCACCCTCGTGTCGTTTCAAACCCACAAGACTTTTGTTCATCATCAGAACACAAATGAAGACCTTTTTGATGAAATCTGAGAGCTTTCTGTCCCTCCGTTAGCAGCTACGCAACTACCACTTTGACGCTTCAAAAAATTCATAAAGAGTTTGTAAAACTAATCCATATGAATTGGGGAGTTTAGTTCAACATTTTCCGAAGAGAACTGATCCCTTTATATAATGAACAGATTTAATTTAGGCTTTTATTCACATATGAACATTGATCAGCGAACATAAACGGAAGCTCAACCAAATCTGCCTTATGCGTGAGAACACACGTCTTGTGGAAGCTCAAACCTGCTGCGTAACACGAGAATGAACCTCATTGGTTCTTGCGGAAGCTTAAACGTGCTCCGTAACACACAAGAATGGAGGGGCAGAAAGCTCTCAGATTTCATCAAAAAGATCTTAATTTGTTTTTCGAAGATGAACTGACGTCTCACAGGTTTTGAAAGACATGTGGGTGTGTAATTAATGAAAGAATTTTCATTTTTGGGTGAACTATACCTTCAAGTACAAAAGATGCTTTCAGAGTCAATTGGAGAGCCAATTTTGCATCCAAACATGTATTTGTTTGTCTTGGGTTTTCATATTTGCTTTTCAAAACTCGTGTCGGAGGGCATTTTGTGGTGTGGATGCAGTTGTTTACCTTAGGGTGAGGCATTATGCTGTGGTTTTGTTATTTATTGATGGTTTGAGTCATTTTGTTTGTCTGTATTTGGAATAAGAACAGGTTTAAAGAGTTCTGGTTGTCTTTGTGCTGCATCTTTAAAAACATCTCTGCAGCAAAACCAAAATGTTAATAGGCAAGACTAGCAATTGCAAACTCATTTTTTCTGTTCTCACACCAGCAACTCATTAAGTAACAAAACAGGTCATTGATTTTACAGCTTTTCTCAAGGTTTTTATGAGATATAAGTGACCCCTCACAGGATCTGAGCATGCTCCATTAAATCAGAGCGGTTCAAATGATCCCACAAACATTTCAGCCTGATTATCTGGAGGCCTTATAAACCACAAGTGAGGAAGTGTGTAATTTACCTAGGATAATGTGACATGAACTCTAATGTGTAAATAAGGCTTTTAATTCTGTTGAAAAGACTTCTGCTTAAGTTCTGCTTTTAGGTCTGGTTTACATATGAAGAGTTCAGATGCAAAAGCCTCTAAGTGCCATCTGAAATTTTCTTCTAGAATGATCATTTTTATCAAGCTCGTATGTTTAAGTTCAGTAATTTAACTTAAATGGCAATGAAAATGACCTATTAATTGTCATTTACGTGAAATTGCTGAACTTAAGCTTGATAAAAATGATCATTCTAGAAGAAAATTTCAGATGGCACTTAGTGGCTTTTGCACCTGAACTCTTCATATAAGACCAAAACTCTAGCTAAATACATCATGAAATATCTTGACAAGTCCAGTTTTTCTCTATCTGTGTGTATTTTCTGTTGAAACCAACCATTTTATTATTATTAGTTAAGGCTGTCAATGTTAACACGTTAACAGATGCATTGAATTCAAAATCACTAATGCGTTGAAAAAATTTAACGCAAATAACGCATTTAATTGCTGAAGCACGTGAAATTGCGTTAACATAAGTCGAGAGATTACAGTAGCCTAAGCACGAGTCAATTATATGTATGCGCGCTCTCGATGCACTGATCGATCGCACATTGTATTTATGCACAGACACATTTCAGTACATTCTCATTGTTTCCACACACATTCAGGATAATGTTTTTATTTATCATGTGTATGTTGCTGTGTTTAGTAATTCTGAATGGATCCGGGTGTTTTGGTGTGCATATAAATTTAAGAATTATATGGACTCCTCATTTCATTTGGTTATTTAGGAAAGACTCCTAAATTTACCTTGAAAGAGGCTTGACCACCCTTCAATCTGATGGTTTAATTTGCTGGATATAGCAATGACAAAATAAACTTGTTAAACAAGATAAATGGTGTATGCTTAATTGCACAATAAAAGTGTGATTAATCACGATTACATTTTTTTATCTATTGACAGCCCTATTATTATTATTATTTAAGTAGCCGATAATCCAACACTATCTCACGACCAATTCGTACGAATTCGTACGAATGATAAAAAGATGGCTAATTCGTACGAATTCGTACGACCTCACTCGTACGAATTTGTACGATTTGTCTAAACCCACGTGATGGGTAGGTTTAGGGGCGGGGTCAGGGGTAGGTCATTCGTATGAATTCATACAAATTGGGCAATTCGTAAAATATGTACGATTTTGCAAAAATCTTACTAATTCGTACGAGTGAGGTCGTATGAATTCGTACGAATTAGCCACCTCGTAGAATTTGTACGTTTTCCCGTGAGATCGGGTTGGATAATCTTTGGTTGATTTTATACATGATTAGCTACTTGATAGGGATGGGACATTCTTATTCTAGAGAGCATATAAAATGGTTTAATGTAAACGTAATCAACAATACTTCTGTCTGAAAGTGAGTTATTCGACATTACCTTTTTGTTTATATAATTATTGTATAAATTCTTGTATCTTTGTTTGTACATTAACTTCCTGCCTGTCATGGCTTTTGCTGCATATAGTCTGACATGTAGGACATTTTCATTCCTATTTCATCCCTGATTTAAATGAAAACAGCTTGCTTAGGCAGATGCATATGGAATAATTATAGCTTGTTCACCTTCCATGAGTGTGTAGCTTTACCCAGAAGAATATGCATCAGTCACTGCTCAGCCAGTATTTCTGCTTCATCAGTATGCTGCAACTGCCTCTCTATGACTACCAGTACAGTTTCTGCTGTGCCTATTAGAAAGGGGGGAAAAAGAAGGCACAAAAAAAGAGAAAACATTTGTTTCATTATGAAACATAATCTACAGGGGAAAACACTTGCGTGTACGCGTGAATTGCATTTAACATGTTCCTTAAACAGGTCTACTCACCTCATTTTCTTAAGTTTCCTTGCTGAATGGCCACATTTATATACTTGTTTTCAGTGACAATGACATAAATTATAAACCAAGTATGAAAAATGTCAAGTTTTTTGTTAAGTTTAAAAAAAAAAAAAAAAAAGGGGCGTTTTGCCCCACAGGTGGTGTAAATTTCCCCCAGGGTGGGGTAAAATGCCCCCACTCTGACAAATCAATTTGCTTTATACATTTACATCAAAATCAGAGTACAGACAGTTTTAGCTTAAAATTAAAAAGACAAGCAAAAAATAACAGTAGATAAATATGAATATTTATTAATGAACCATGCTGAAAATCAGCCTATTTGAAAAATATTGTTAGCTGATGCTAAGTGATTAGCTAACTAGCTAGCTGATGCTAGCTTGAGGTATTTTTTTTAAATATATGTCCACATATTTTTATTCAACCTCCTATATATGACTATGTCCCCACAGACTAGGTTTGAAATAAAATGATGTCAATCTGAAAATATAATTATATTTTCCTTAAATAACACATACTCCCTAACTACATGCCTTACTATTTTCATATCATATATATCTGCGTTGTCCTAACAAGTGTCATGACTTGTAGCAAAGTATGGTATCCCATATTTGGAATTTGTGCTCTGCATTTCACCAATCCAAGTGCACACACAGCAGTGAGTATTGAACACACACACACACACCGTGGACACACACTCCCTGAGCAGCGGGCAGCCATTTTTGCTGCGGCGCCCAGGGAGCGATTGTGGGTTAGGTGCCTTGCTCAAGGGCACCTCAGTTGTGGGTAATGAGAGTGGAAGAGAGCGCTGTTCATTCACTCCCCCCACCTACATTTCCAGCCGGTACTGAGACTCGAACCCATGATCTTTGGGTTACAAGTCGGACTCTCTCTAACCCCAAGAGGTCACAACTGCCTCCCTAAACAACAAGCTTTACAATACTTTTTTTCATACTGCTGAAAATTGGATAACTTAATGTGAAATCCGTTTTCTCTCACGTAGTTTGCCAGAGTAAACTTCGTGAATACTTTTACATCACCCTTGTCAATGTAGTCCATAGCAACAACAAAAACGTATCTTGACTCCATCTAGTGGATATTTTGGGAGAAACAGTAGGGTGGGTGGGTTGTTTTCCCCCCACTCTACCCAATATTACGCAACAGTTTACTGACAAGTGGACTTTTGCTACCTTCGTTCATGCCGGCCTAATAAACTCCGGCATTTTAACTGAAGTTGGCTGTGGTGAGCAGGACGAGGCTGAGGGCCGTGAGACAGCAGCGTGAGGGCGTTGGCATGATTACTGATGAGTGACACCTGCGCGACGCTCCGGTCTCGTGTCTCTCATGGCCCTCGGCCTCGTCCTGCTCACCACATTGGCAAATCGACATTATCTATATACTGTATACACAAACACACTCATTGGCCACTTCACTAGGTACACCTGCTCAACTACTTGTTAACGCAAATATCTAATCAGCCAATCGCATGGCAGCAACTCAGTGGATTTAGGCATGGTCGAGACAATCTGCTGAAGTTCAAAATGAGCATCTGAATGGGGAAGAAAGGTGATTTAAGTGACTATCATGTCAATATGGACCAAAATCTCTGAGGAATGTTTCCAGCACCTTGCTGAATCTATGCCACGAAGAATTAAGACAGTTCTGAAGGCAAAAGGAGGTCCAACTTGGTACTAGCAGGCACTAGTGACTGGTGAGTGTATATAGTATTTGTATGCTAAAAGGACAGTTGCATATAACACTTGTAGTTGCATGAATGCTTTGAACACATTTATTAATCTTATTGATTTAAATACAATGAAATCAACCCATTAATTCCATTAAATAATTTGTGAACCTAAAACAAACTGTAAAATCTTAGATACATATGATTGCTAATAAGATCACTTTTTAGTGAACTAGCCTTTAAAAGAATGCAAGGGGAAATTATAAACCTTATTTACATTAATAAATATTATGTCTCAATCCTTGCATCATTTCAATTCGTAAAAAAAAAAAACATTTTAAATATAGCTAATAAAATAAGCATAATCCCAACAAGGCATCAATGTGACCGATTAGTTGAATTGAAATGTAAAATGGTTTAGAGTTTCTATTTGTAGGGTTGAGGCTTTTTTTTCTACATGATTCAAAATTGAACATAACACAAACATAAAGGGTTTAAAATACGTATTAAATTACTACATGGCAGCTAATTGTCTTAAAGGTTATTGTCATGACATTTTACAGTTTGAAATTAAATAAAGTTGTACAGCCAGTTCTGGAAACCAGAGGGCTGCCATAGCACTGAGTCTGACTACGGTCTCTCATCTCTCACGTGGGCTGTACTTTCCCCTTTACAATGGCCGTGCTGCCAAGGCACTTAACTGCAGTGATTAGCGAGTGTAACATTAATGGAGCCCAGAGGAGAAACTTTTGGAATAATTCCCTTTAAATTTCAAACAGAAATTAGCCTTCTTTTTGGAACACTAATTCCTTCTTTTCTAATATTACTGATCTCAGAGAAGCATAATTTTCTCAGAGAAATAGATTGGGATGAGTGCTCCACATAAAAAAAAATATAAAAAAAATGGTAACACTTATAACAGTAAATTATGCATAATTACAAGTAACTAACCCTAACCATAACTCTATTGTAAGTACATGCAGTAAATGAATATTACTCAGCAGTACTATCAAGAGTAAGTACAATGTACCTTCAAATAAAGTTTAACCCATTTTTTTTTATTTTTTTTTACACGTTGCACTGACTAAAAGCAATGCAATTAATTTGTCATCCAGCCAAATGATCAAACTAGCCAGAAAAAAAATAACAAAATGAAGATTTAATGTTCACGGGAGAGAACTAGATACACAAAATAACTATTCAAACGCACATTATAATTCTAAACTGCTGTCAAACAGCTGTGCAATTTAACTCACCAACAATCCCATTATATCTCTAAAATTAATTACGTGCACATTCACAGGTTGTATGCTATTTAGACATTTCCCTGCTCTATAAACATGCTGTGCTACATATAAATAGCATGCAAAGAATAGCAGAGAAACTCACTGACAGTAGCGTCGCAGTAGGACGCCTAGTGTGTCTTCTCTAACTCTTCATTATCTTTTGTCAATTACTTGAATTTGTAGCTTTGCTTGATGTGCGCTTCTGCTGTCTACTGGCATTAGGTGGCTGGCTGGTATTGCCAGTGGCCATGCGGGCATGATTTGAGTGGCACAGTGGTTATTCACTGTAACTGGGTAATAACATCTAAATGTTTGTCAGATCTGAGGCCCCTCTTTGTTATCACCATCATTTTTTTCTGTCAGAAACGTCACGTCAGATCTGAGAGCGTGTCAGCCGGAGTCGTTTCCCTGAGCGGTACGAACGTAGGAGGCCGATCCTTCCGGAACTGTGTTCTAGTCTTTCTGTGTCTCCACTGTTTACTGTGTGGCCACTTTTTGATTTTGTGCTAATGGTATATTTCATTACAAAAATGAATGTTAAATATATGCAGAAATAAGCTGCAAATTTCATAGGTCAAATATAAATTTAGTTCGCCTTGGCACTTTAGAACACACACATTAGCTTTGTTGGGAAAATCGTTATAATTAAATAAAGAAAAGCTAAAACAATTATTTCGGTTATTAATCTGTCATATGGCTGACATTTTTAAACGTGCTGTCATTTGGATGCCCTTCATACATCCTTGCATGCATTTTTTTTTATTTATTTAAAGATTGTTTCTGGTGAAATGCTTGAAAACCAATAATTAAAATGGAAATATTTGGCATATCCTAATTAACCTCTGATGGATGATTATCTCAATCAATAAATGCATATCACTGATGTTATTTTAGTCTGCATTTGCTGAGGGTGCAAATTGTTTCAGCTTTTGTGTTTCATTATTCTGACACCATTTGCAATTGATGCCAAGGCCCATATTTACAATAAATTGAAGTTATACTTTCAAACTTTCTCACAGAAACGCTTTGTCTTCTTCAAATGAAAGTGTTTATTAATAATTCAGTACATTTTAACTATACCAACTTAATTTGTCGTACACTGAGGGATTCTTCATGCAGAATCCGGTCCAGAATGCATAAGGTGTTTGAAAGGTCACACTTTATTCAGCTCTCTCTTGAATCCCAGTCTTGATGTTGGCTGGGGTTTGATATCTCATCACAGCAGACTGTCTGAACTGCATTACAGTTCGGTGTGCTTAAGAATGTGCTGTTCATGGTGTTTTCTTCTCACAAAAACTGCTTTTAGACATTTTAATATGCATTCACTTGTAGATAATTGATTCAACTGGAAATACACTAATCCTTTTCTCAGTGTTTACACCTTGGTTAACAAGCTTATAATGAATTGACAACTCATTATAAATTGCAGTATGTCATTCCATGGTTTATGTTTCCCAAAGCATTGGGTCACAGCAATATTAATACAGATTTCTTTCAAAGTAAGCGTTTCTCTCGCAATGTTCCCATGGATGTATTATTTTGCTTTGCAGCTATAGACCTTATTTAATAGATATTAAAGCAAATGAACATTGTTGGTATCTGTGTTTTTATTGTTAAGTAAAACTAAAACAGTAACATTTTACAATAAGGATCCATTTGTTAACATTAGTTAACAACATTAGTTAACATGTACTAACAATGAAAAATACTTCTAAAGCTTTTATTAATCTTAATTTTAATTTCAAAATGTACTAATACTTTATTAAAATCAAAAGTCTGTTAATAGTAAAAGTATCTGTTAATATTATTATTTAGTGGACCCGAGCCAACATGAAGTAACAATGAACAGTTGCATTTTGTCAGTAAATGCCTTATGTTAACAAATGTATTGTTAAGTGTTACCTCTAAAACTATGTAAAAAGTAGGTAACGCTTTACAATAAGGTCCTATTAGTTAATGCATTAATTAAAATAACTAACAAACAGTGAGTGTCATAGTTTGGTTGCACCAAAGGATGAGTTGCGACAGGATCTAAATACAGCAGATAACTTGAATAAATGTAAAATCAAAATAACAAACACTCACAAGATCAAGATAACACAGAAGAAACACAACCATTATAGACAGACATGAAGGACAAAGATCAACTGGAAAAAAGAGGGCTATTTATACACAGACTAAAGAGAGGGAGAAAATAAGAAACAGGTGGGATTAATCAATTAATAAATGAGTAACCCTATAGAGACAAATGGGAACATGCTTAGGGTACATTTACACGACAAGGATGTACTAAAAACGGTAAACTTTTTCCTTTGCATTTTTCGCATACAGACAACAACGTTGTCAAAACGATTCCTGTTCACACAGATC
Organism: Abramis brama; assembly: GCF_963993115.1. Classification (NCBI taxonomy): domain Eukaryota; kingdom Metazoa; phylum Chordata; class Actinopteri; order Cypriniformes; family Leuciscidae; genus Abramis; species Abramis brama. The sequence goes on along the minus strand of NC_139975.1, from coordinate 21,817,652 downwards.
CGCGAAAACATTTAATAACTCTGTATCATTCATGCCAGGCCAGTAGCTGGCGATGTAGCTTCGTAAAGAAACACTAAGCACCTATAGACTGAACATGTAATATGCATGTGCCTGACGTCACCGTTTTCACAAATTCGCCTTTTTGTAGTTTACAAGGAGACAATAATGGTATCGTTTTCAAAGACTTGCACTCTGAAACCCGTTTTCAAAAGCTTGCATTTTCTTGCCCCCAAAACGCTGTTTTCTGGGGAGAGTGAACGAGTGGGCGGAGCATGCTGATCTGGTGACTCCGTGACATTGTCGTGTAAATGAGCGGCCAAAACATTTTTAGTTGAAGTGGTCTCATGTAAAAAGAGAAAAGAACTAACACAAGAAAAAAAAAAAAGGAAAAAAAAAAAACAAAAAAAAAACTCATGTGACAAGGAGCAATTTTTTTGTTGAAAAGATTTTGGAAAGTTGAACTGTAAAATATAGGCTAAATATTAGACAAAAAATTTTTTTTACATATTTAATTTGAATTGCTAAACTAAAATGGAAATACAAATAAAGCTAAATGGAAATAAACTGAAAATATAAAAAGGAAAGCTATTTCAAAATATGAATTAATACTATGCAAGTACAAATTAAACCAGTTGGTATGCTGATGGGTACAATAAGACTGCACCAAATTACTTATGTCACTTGTGAATCTAAGAATAACTTTTTTAGGTAAAATGGGAAATAGTTACTGTGCAGTAGGAATATTTGTTCATGTGTTGTAATACCCAAGGACATTGGATCTTTCTCACTGGATATTCGTGTCTATGGTCTCTTCAGTTAAACTGGGATGGGTAGTGTCTTTTCATGGATGAAGTGAACAGTGCTGATATCAAAGCGCAGACAAATGAGGGGCTGGTGGCAGGTCCGGTGTTGGCAGGGGAAGGAATCCATAATTAACCCCTGACCTCCTTTCATCTCTAATGGTTGAGCTTCAAACTGATGGGGGGAAATAGGTTAAAGCATTATGGGACATCATCTATCATGCTATTTCTTTTACTTACAAGTCGGAATGACCTGGATTTTTTTTTTTAACTCTCATTTTCATACATGCAGTGATGTTAGGTTAATATTTTAGTTCAATTCAACCACATTGCTCTGTGCATTTGTTTCAGAAATTCTGGATTGGATATTGTATTTCAGCACTAAAAGTCTCAGCAGTGTCCCACTCCTTTCCTCCCGTTCTCTTTGACAGAAAATCATGCGCTTGTGATCAGAGGGAACCTGACCAGTCATTTTCCCGGTAATGGCTTAGGTGTGATGTGTGGTGACATTGCTGCACAAGGCTGTTGACACAGTAAGCATCTCCTGGGCTCCTGGGGTACAGATGTCCTTAGGCCTGATAATTTACTGCCACACATGCCAGTAAATGCCTGTACGGATGTACTATATGGAATATTCCCATTGCTAGCATTACCGGATCCAAGTTATATTTTATTAATGGCCAAGTATAACTACTACTATTAACAGTGGTTTGGTAAATCCTATATTATGGGGACAAAATGTCCCCACAAAGATGGCAATATCTGAAATCCTTGTCCTTGTGGGGACATTTTTTGGTTGAGTGAAAAAAAAATGTCCGCAACACTGCTTTAAACTCCCATATTTAATAAAAAGGCAACATTTCGACCCTGCTGGGTCTTCTTCAGGCAAATGGTGGACACATTTGATGAAGGGATATATGTAGGCCTTGGAATCACCATGTGATTTCAATTAGTTTGATTAGGTCTAAAAAAGCCTAATAGCCCCACACATTACTCAATTAAGAGAACACTTACATACAGGTTGTTTACAAACTTATACATCTCAAAAGGGGGCTTTTTAAATTTCAGTATCCACAAAAGAGTATACATAACATAGCTATCCATAGAAAAGAAAAAAAGAGAAAAGTAAAAAGAACATTACCCGACATATTCATAAAACCTGCTGCAATGTAGGCCTAGTCCACACGGACATGGGTATTTTTATAACCGGAGTTTTTCCTCCTGCGTTTTAAAAAAAAATCACGTCCACACATGCTTGGTTTAAAAGAAATCTCCGCCTACATGAAAACGCAAAAACACGCTATCAAGCGCTGTCAAGAGCATGCCACACCAGCAGGCGGCGATATAACCCTAATCGTAAAGCCACTTTGGCCAATCAGAAGCCTGAATCAGAAGCAAAAACCCCGGTTTTACTGTCTACACGACAACACTGCAACCGGCGTTTCTGAAAATCCTCACCCTGGCAGGCGTTTTCAAAAATGTTCGGTTTCAGTGACCTGATACTGCGTTTCCGTGTGGACGAACAGCCAAACCGCGTAAAAAAGTCACGGTTATAAAAATACCCGTGTCCGTGTGGACAAGGCCGTAGTCAGCATAGAAACTTTTTTTTTATAAGAATGGTTTTATATCAAATTCTTCATTAATACCATTGATCATTATCATTAAAAATTACCATTATATAATTTTTTTTTTGGTCCCCATGAGGAAAACAGATTATAAACAATAAAGAATGAGGGTTTTTGACAATGTAAAAATGCGGAAAGTTTTCTGTGATGGGTAGGTTTAGTGTTGTGCATGTGTGTATTAATATGTATTTTTCCTAAAATTTATTTGAAAGTGAATTCGGATTCACTTTATTTTGATAGTCCCTTTAGACATTGTGTTGACTATAAGTAACTTCGCACCTACATGTCAACTAACTCTCTTTAGAGTATTAGTTGAGTAACAGTAGACTATTATGGGTAGGGTTAGAAGAATAAGTGGACCTACTTGCAAAGTTACTTATAGTCAGTAGAATGTCTGTTGGGAGCATCAAAATAAAGAGTTAGCAGATATTATGCAGACAGTCTACTTATACTATATGCAGTGCGTCGGCGTCCTCGTGAAGGCTAACAGGTTAATAAAGAGTTATTTGACATGTAGGTGCAATGTTAATTGTAGTCAACAGAATGTCTAAAGTAGACCATCAAAATGAATTTTATTAATTAAAACATGTATAATCCATTTCCATTTTTCTGTGAAAAATCTTATCGTATACTTTCTTACATTTACTATACTTGCTACACTATCAGTGTCTCTTATAGCAGATCATATTAGTTGTAGATGTTTTCTCACACACTTCTCTATGAGAGCAGGAAAGGAAAGAGCAGGCTTAAATTATTTATCACACACTATACAGAGCTCAGACACCCTTTCCACAGTGGTCTGGACTGATAAAAGGACTGCAGATACACTAAAAAAAGAGCTATACTTAGAGCTATTAGTTATAACTTCACTAACGGAGGTGAAGGGAAGCGATACCCTCTAATATTATATTTTAAGCTACATATTGCAGGGTAATCAGAGCTGCTTCGCACATCCAAATGAGACTTGACATTTTCTTGACAGGCTTGCTTACTTGTAGCGATTAATTATTTATAATCGGCATACATAAAGTGTGTCAGGCTGGAGTGTAATCGTCAGAGTATCATTAGTTTGAAGGGCATTTGGTTGTCACTCATCTTTACAAAACGTCCTTATAAATGAGTGATTGTCACCAGTACCACAATGTTTCACAACAGGATTCTTGCATATACTTTCGGGGTAGTCTCTTTGTTTTTGTTCATGTTTTATTTGGAGTCAAATTGCCCATCTGTTTCGTTGAAAAGTGAGGAACGAAGATTTAAACTTTAAATGTATTCTCACCCAGAAGTGTGTAAGCGTAACTATGTTGTCTTTATCAATATGGCACGTGTTTGCGTATTCACCTGAAAGAGAAATACAGTGCTCTCGCAGGAATTTTGATAGCATTTCTCTCAAAACAAACATAAGCTGCGAGTTTATCCAGCACACCATGCAATTTTCTTCAAGGAGGAGTGATTTCCTAAGATGAACCCCAAACTGCTTTCGTATGCAGCATGTTCGATAGAAAACATCCTCTGAAAGGATGTTTGCAGATACACAGCTGGGCTGAAATGTATTAAATGTCATTTATAGGCCCAGACAAGAATGACAGCTCCAAGCCATGCACTGTCCTTGTTAATTAAAGTGAGGCCATCTTCGAGACACTGCCACAGGTTTGTTCCCAGTGCCATGTAAATCTATGTAGCTGGAAGCGCTTAAGTAGTCGTGATACCAGGACTAATCGAATTGGGGGGAAAATAAATGCGGGGTTTCAGTCACTTTTGCACTGATTATTTGCTTCACTGGCCTGCAAGGCATGAATAGCAACATAGCAGTTTGTATTTAAAAATGGCATTTTTTTTATTTATTTTTTGCCTTTTTATCAAACATTGTTTTTATCATTTTCAATATGATTTAGACAAGCACTACAATTCAAACGTTTGGGGAAATATTTTGAATTAAAAAAATAAATTAATACATTTGTTCGGTAAGGACATATTAAATTGATCAAAATTGACAGTAAAGACTTCCATTTTTACAAAAAAAACAACTATTCTTTTCAACGTTCTATATATATATATAGAACGTTGAAAAGAATAGTTTATATATATGTCTCACAGTTTCTACTAAAATAATGAAAATTCTGTCATCAATTACTCACCCTCATCATTCCAAACCCATGAGACTTCTGCTTGTCTTCATAACACAAATTAATATATTTGTAATAAAATCTGTCCCTCCATTGATAGTCCACACAACTACCACTTATATAAACATTCATCAAAGCATACATCAGATATGGTAAACAGAAGCTCAAGCATGCGAGAACCAATGAGGTTCATTCTAGTGTTATGCAGCACGTTTGAGCTTCCGCATGTGTTACGACCCGTGTGATAAGGATGGGCTTGACGTGAACTTTGGTTGCTGGTAAAAAGGAAACCAGCCCCAACCGACAGATCACCAAAGACACAATTCTAAGTTATTTAAAGTTATTTAAAAAGTAATTGAATTAAGCAGCAAAGGCTTCAGGGTGCCCCCAGGCCAAAATAATAAACAAAATAGACTTATAAAGAAAACATGTAAAAATGATCTAATCAGGGAATAAACTAAATTACAAAGAAACTTCCCTAACTCCCTATAAATAAACAAATCACAAACAAAGTCAAAATCAATGGCAGGACACCCACTCCTCAAACATAAAAAATAACCAAATTAAATCATCACAAACAAACGAACATGATCAACAGAAGGTTTTGGGATCTGCCGACGGGAGGAATCCAGAGCTCTTCACGCCACAAGGCCAACGCCAGAATGAGCTTGACATCTTCAATTAGCACCGCCCCTTTAAAGCGGCGCCTCAGTAGATCCACCAATCAGGCTCCTCCGACGGCAGCCAATCCCTGCACACATATAAAAAAAAAAAAAAACAACCCACACAAAACAAATACCGAGGATCGTAACAGCAAGAACCAATAAGGTTTGCTCTTGTGCATCAAGCAAGTGTGGCTGATCTTCTATTACAGTATTTTCAACCTAAATTCAATCTGTTCATCATGAAAAGCGATTGAGGCTCTTCAGAAAATTTGGACTAAACCGCTTTATTCATATGGATTAGTTTTATAATCTCTTCATGAACTTTTTGAAGCTTTGACATCATAGGAATAAATTACATGAATAATTAATTGCTATATTTCACAATATTACTGTATTTTTGACTAAATAAATGCAGCCTTGCTGATTAGACTTTCAGAAACATAAAAAAAATGTATTTTCATTCCTACAGTGGCATTTACAAATCCTCAAATAGATGTCTAGATAAGGGATATTTAAAAACAAGCTGCTAACATGAATTATTACCAAAAAATGACCTTAACCACATTTGTTGTGACAGATGTTGGAATTAGAGAGACTAGTATAGTAACGTGGTCGGATGACATTTCAGTGATGTCATAACTGGAGATGATTCATAACACAGATGAGCCTGATGATGCCACTTGCCTCTACACTGCTCAGTTGTTGAACACTGAGTATTGACATTGATGAGAGGGACATTTGTACACTCATAAATGCTATGAAATGTCATGCAATGAGAACTGATTTAAGAACAATATGATAAAATTCAAATAATCATATTATTACACATATGTACAACTCTAAACAAAGAGACTTATTATAAATCCTATTTATTTTCTTAAAAAGGTCTTTCTCTCCTTTTTAATGCATTTCACCTTGGCTCTAGCTTGTGTAGTAATCTAGTTCGGACTTTAAATTTATCAGTGTGCATTATGAATATTGTTGACTCTTATGACAAATTGCTTGTGATGTTCCTCATTGTGTCACTTTAGATAAAAAAATTAAAATAAAATAAAATAAAAACATCTGCTAAATGATTAAATGTAAATATAGCACAGTTTATCAACTTTTAAAATTGATACAGTTCCTATATTTATTGTTGACGACAGAGGTCGTGTTTCTAAACTCTAAATTCATTTGTTAGAGAGTAAATCGGCTAATAACTAATAACATGTTTGGCCCACTGTTTTTTTTATTTTTTTATTTTTTTTTATGTGTTAGTCTGGAAAATCACATTTCTGCTGTTAATGCATTTATGAAATTGTCAGTTTTTCCTATTTAGCATATGTTGTATTTGCTTTTTAACATAAACAGACCTGATTCAGTTTTGGGTTCAATGTAAAATATGGCCCCGAAGCAAACAAGAACCACTGATTAAAGACACAGGTCCTTTTTAAGGTATGAAAATATTTTGCTTTAATATTCTAGGAAAACAAACAAATAGATAGAATGAATAATAATTTCATGACCCCGCCTGGAGAGTAAATGACTGGAATTACACAGTGTGAAAACACAAGCAAATAAAAAAAAAAAATAGTTATCGTTGTCAGGAAAGGTACTTCAAGCTGAATGGCTTTAAAGCATTGTTGAAATCCAACTGGTAAGCAACTGGCCCAGACATTTTTCAGAGGACCCCCATTTATTCCGTTATTGCATTTTGTTAGCTCTGTTGGTCTTTTTGTTAAATAGACAAGGGTCCTAATTAAAACAATACGCTGCCACAACATGATTGCCATTTAATTCATCTTGCAGAAGCATTTGGCCATATTCCAGCAGTGCATCTTTAAAAGCATTTACTTCCACCAGCCACTTGGCTGGTGTTCAAAATCACACAACAAGGGAGATGACATCAAATCATAAAAGTGATAAATAGGCTTGTGGGTATATGAAATATGGACAGCTGCTTGTTTTATAAATACAACAGCTCTATCTCTATCTATCTATCTATCTATCTATCTATCTATCTATCTATCTATCTATCTATCTATCTATCTATCTATCTATCTATCTATCATAGTCATGGTGAGTGAAACAAATTGTGATTGTGTAAAAGCATATCATTCTCTTTTGGCAACATGAAAAGAGTGATTAAACACAGACACCTTGTCAGATGTGGAACGCTAACAAATGGCCTAATGCACTAACAATTTCAAACGTGGTGTTTAACACTCTGCCAATCAAGCCTCTGGCTTTTCAGCATTTGACAGCGTGGCCGTTTGTTCCTCACAGTGACAAGACACCACCACAGTGCGTTTAAGTCCATCTAAAACAGATGGCCTTTTTTAAAACTGCTTGCAGCTGTTTCATGAATTCTCACATAGGTCTATTTAGTCATTACGGGACAAGCTAATTCTGTCTTTTTACTTAATAATGTATGTCCTTTTCACTCTCTCGGTTCACTTTGCAGTGATTTCATTTCAGAAGCAGCTTCTGGACGATATAATGAAGGGTGATTTGTGAGACATTACTATAAGCTCAATTCAGTGTTAAAGCACTGGCTTATTGTTCCTAAAACAAAAGAGAATATTCCCTATTCATATTTGTGTATGGGGCTGCCATAATTGAAAAAAAAAATCATCTTTTTTTTTTTTTTTTGCATGTGAAGCATAATCTTTCTGATCACACCTAAATCCTCAAACCCATGAAATCCTCTTCATTGACAATATCCAGAATCGTAATGCCATATACCATACAGTCTACAGGTTTGATGATTCTGTTCTTTCCTTCACAGATGTTCCTCAACACATGTTGCATCTTCCAGTTTAAAGCTGATGTATGTTTTGTGCCATTTGCATCACCAAGTTGGTCAAACAAACAGATTGAGCCAGTGTTATATTTCAAATGTTTCAACTAAAAAGTGAATGCTTAATTTTAGGATCGAGTCAATGGCTTACAAGTCATTTTTACTAACGCTATAACCTCATTATCATGAACATGATTCCTACCTGTATTTGATGATTTCTTCAGT